>NC_139610.1:51586844-52186844 GCF_964270895.1 Podarcis filfolensis | reverse complement strand
CAGAAATCGGGTTCTGGCTGCATGGCAGCAGCAGGAGGCCCCATTGGCTAAAGTGGTGCTTCAGGTTAAGAACAATTTCAGGTTAAGTACGGACCTCTGGAACAAATTAAGTACTTAACCCGAGGTACCACTGTATCTGGTTCTCAGAATACATCTGAAGGCAGCCCTGTATGAGGAAAGCTTCAATGTGTGGCATTTTGCTATGGTTTTATAATCTGCTGGAAGCTGCACAGAGTAGCTAGGGCAAACCAATCAGATTTGCGACAGATAAAGTATTATTCATGTGGTGGGGCATAAGACATGAAGAGAGGCAGGCACTGGGAAGTAAAGCCTTGTGAAACCTCTCAAGACCTACCCTGATTGCTGGTTGTGTCTTTCAGGAGAAGGTAGTAGCACACTGTGCCAACTCTCCTTCCTGCCTGCACTAGAAAGGATTTGCCTCCCTGTGTAGGAGCTTTTCAGTGCTTGCACCAGTCCCGTCTTCTGCTTGGCATTCTTGCAGACGAACAGCCCACAGAATTACTCCCTCCCTTTGATCAACAGGGGGAGGAATGAGAAAAGAGTGAATGTGGCCTTCGGTTCAGAAACCTCCAGTTTAGTTACATGACTTATTTGGGAAAGAAAGATTAGGACAGGGAAGCTTGTAATAAACTATTCTAGTATTGACTGGGTAGGTGCTGATGCACCCATTAATGTGATTAGGAAGAGAATAATCAGTATATAATATATCTTTTGCATCTGGTGGTATATTGGGAATAATCATACAGTTACCTTCCACATTAAAAAAGAGTAACCATGTAGAACATAAGCAGTGAGTGAAGTGAGTATGAAATACCCCCAATGGGTTGCAAAGCTAATGACAATGTGAGATTTGCTGCATGGGTTTGAACAAAACAGTAAATTACAACAAATATTATATTTGAAATGCTTTCGCTGACCTCTGTGCTGGAAAATAAAATGTATGGAAGTCATGAAAAAATGAAATACTTATATTGAGGAAGTGCTCTGGTGTTGATCTCCATTGTGGCACTGTGGTCTAAACCACAGAGCCTAGGGCTTGCCGATCGGAAGGTCAGCGGTTCGAATCCCAGCGACAGGGTAAGCTCCCGTTGCTCGGTCCCAGCTCCTGCCCACCTAGCAGTTCGAAAGCACATCAAAGTGCAAGTAGATAAATAGGTACCACTCCGGTGGGAAGGTAAACGGGGTTTTTGTGCGCTACTCTGGTTCGCCAGAAGCGGCTTAGTCATGCTGGCCACATGACCCAGAAGCTGTCTGCGGACAAACACCAGCTCCCTCGGCCAGGAAAGCGAGATGAGCACCACAACCCCAGAGTTGTCCGCGACTGGACCTAACGGTCAGGGGTACCTTTACCTTTACCTTTACCTACCAGCTGTAATATTTGGATAGGTGCTCCATTTTGGGCAAAAAGATTCCTGCATTGCATGGGTTTGGAATAGATGAGCCCCGTGGTCCTTTCCAACTCTAAAGTGCTATCAATCTATGTAGTTAAGAGAGTTTAGTATGGAGAAAGAAGAAAGGAACAAAAACCTCCTATTTATAACGAAGGAGCAGCTCTCCAAATATTACAGCTGATACAATGGTTCAATTAGAGATCAGCATCATTCACTAGAGGACGTCCTCAAAGTATGTGTTTCTTTTTCTCCTCATGGCTCCCATACATATTATTTTCCAGGCACAGAGATCATCTGTACAATTCTACAAAAAACAGCAAATTGTTGTGAAGTCTGAAGTTTTCTTAATTTACCACTCAAGCTAGGACTGGAAGATTTCCAGTTCAAGCAGTCTCAAACTACCGGATTATCTTAACATTGGCATCCTGCAGAGATTTCAGTAGTCTGCAGAGTGAATTTTCTGAGATGTAACAGCTGTAGTTGCTGCATAAAGCAAAAGATAATGCAGAGATTAATATTTTTTATGAAGGATTGGAGAGGTTCGAAAAGGGGGATTTGTATAGCAAGGAAAGAAAGGAAGAATATGGGGGATGGCATTTTCTAATGAGGAGAGGAAACCCTCTGTTGCCTAATCGCTGATTTGTTGTGTAATGATGTAATGATGTACTAAATGAGCATTTGGATGTCCCATAATCTCATGTGAAATCAACAAAGAGTCTTATGGGACCTTAAAGACTAAGAATTCTTTTTATGTCATAAGCATCTGTAGACTGTAGTCCACTTTACATGACAGATTGTGTGTGTGTATATGTATGTACACACACATACACACAGTGTGCAGAGAAAAAAAGGATGGTCAAATAACAAGGAAATGCCAAAATTTCCACCTGACAATTCAATTAAATTTTAAATGTGTGCAAAATAAATATGGTGGCCATTCACACTAGCAGTAATTGGTGATAAACAAAAGAGTGGCTTTCAAATACTGCCCCTGGGATGGCAATAAAATATTTCCAGACTAGGAGAAATAAAAATGTATTCCTCTCAGATTTGCATAACATACTCTTTCACAAGGATATTGCTGTACCTTACAGAGACTTGTTTGTTCCTTTACTCATAGAATCATATAATTGTAGACTTGGAAGGGACCCTAAGAGTCATCTAGTACAACTCCCTGCAATGCAGGAATCTCAACTAGGTCATACATGACAGATGGCCATCCAGTCTCTGCTTAAAAACCTCCAAGTAAGGAGAGTCCGCCACCTTTGAGGGAGTCCTTTTCACTGTTGAACAGCCCTCACAGTCAGAAAGTCCTTCCAGATGTTTAGTCAGAATCTCCTTTCTTGCAACTTGAATCCTTTGGTTTGGGTCCTAGACTCTGGAGCAGTAAAACACAAGCTTGCTCCATCTTTTATGTGACAGCCCCTGAGGTACTTGAAGATGGTTATAATATTTCCTCTCAGTTTCTTCTTTATCATGCTAACCATATCAAACTCCCCCAACTGTTCCTCATAAGGCTTTGTTTCCAGATGCTTGATTCTTGGTTGTCCCCCTTTGCATATGTTCCAACTTGTCAATATCCTTCTGAAATTGTGGTGCCCAGAACTGGACACAGTACTCCAGGTGTCGTCTGATCAAGGCATACTAGAACAGGACTATGACCTCCCTTGACTGGGACATTATATTTCTGTTGATGCAGCCTAGAATAGCATTATCATTTTTTGGTGCTGCATTACACTGTTGAATCAAGTTAAACTTGTTGTCTGCTAAGACCTCTAGATCCTTTGCACATGTACTACTGTTAAACCAGGTGTCCAGCATCTTATATTGGTGCAGCTGGTTCTTCCTGCCTAAGAGTAGAACCTCACATTTGTCCCTGTTGAAATTCATTTTGTTAATTTGGGATCAGTTCTTCAGTCTGCTGGTCTCATCTTAAGTCCTGATTCTGTCTTCAGTGGCACTGGCTACCCCTTCCAGTTTGGTGTCACCTGCAAATTTGATGAGCATTCCCTCAGTTTCATCCAAGTCATTTATAAAGGTGTTGAACAACAGGACAGAATCCTGTGGCACCCCACTTGCCACTTTTTTACAGGATGAAGAGGAACATTTAGTGAGCAACCTTTGGGTTTGGTCAGTCAATCAGCTACAAATCCACCTAATGGTTACCTCGTCCAGTTCATGTTTTACCAGTCTCTCTGCAAGAGTATCATGGGGGACTTTGTCATAAGCCTTGCTGAAATCAAGATGCACTACATCCACAGCATTCCCCTAGTCCACCAAGCATCTTCTGCTTGCTTTACTTACTCCAGTGGAAGGCTTTTATTTAGCCTTCTGCATTACTTTGTGGCCATCCAAAATTTGTTCTTACCTGCTCTCTTAGCAGTGGGAGGGGCAGGAATGTCATACTGTGCTCAAGACTCAGGATGGCTTGAGGTGAGAAACCTCTTACCTTCACAGTTATGAGCTGGGAAGATTGGTGGCGGTGGGGGGGGGGAGCCTTCATCCATCTTTTGCAGAGTCTCAGAGACACTTGAAAAGCAGTGAGAAGCCTCACTGTCTTCCAGATGTCTCAAAGGCTTATTGTGGCACCAAGAAGATCCCCTTCCCTTTCCCCAAATCTTGAGAATGTCAGGGTTTCTCCTTGATGCTGCCTTCACCTATTCAGGTGCGATGTAAACATGAATAGTGGGTGCAGGGTGTATACATCATCCCTGTGCGTGCTGGTCCCCAACACTTGTGACTTTCCCACATTGAATAGGAGGGTCTGTATGGGGCTTCTAAGTGTGTTCATAATTCAGGATCACATAGAGGCTCTTAAGCTCATTTGGTGAGCATGTTACAAAGCACCTACTCAATGCAGATAAGTCAGGGGTGGAGCATGTGGGGACCAGTGTTTGCAGGTACATTTAGAATGTGGTGTGCCCCCTCCCCAACTTCTGTTTACATAGAGTTTTTAATGTATTTTTAGTATTTTGTTGGAATCCGCCCAGAGTTGCTGGGGAAAATCCAGCCAGATGGGTGGGGTATAAATAATAAATTATTATTGTTGTATATTATTACATTACTTAACACAGGTTAAGTGATGCACTCGCTAGTGGAAGCTGCTGAGTTTGTTTGTTACCCAGTGGAACTTCCATTCACTTCCCTTGGAACACTTTCCTGATGCTTGGATCTCTTTAGTAATAGGCTGTCTTTTGTGCCTTGCTGATGCTGAAATGCAGATACTGGGCCTGAGAAGAGCTCTTCTGTACCACTTCAGCCATTGTGCTGCCCAAAGGACCTTGCAGTACAGCCAAATTAGGGCCATTTAATTGAAGAGTTTTTGGAAATACCCGTTACCTTCTGCTTTGGACAACATTGTGCTAAAAATAGAGGAATGCATGATTCCTCACTTGGATTAGGGAAAAGACCATTTATGTGCATTGCTTACTTACTTACTCAATTATGGGCTGAGAGAGACTTCCGTTTTTGCTGTGGCTTTTCAGGCTCATTGTTTTACGTGTGTCTCAAAAGGGGTAGCTGTGCCGATTTCAAGAAATCATTGTTATAATGAATGCATTTGCAGGAGCAAATACTTCCTAGGTAGGTGGGGCTGGTGTTTTGCAAGGATAGGCTGTTGGGATATGCAATCTGCGGGATATGCAGTCAGGAGATGATAGACCCCACCCCATCTGCACCTAATATAAAAGATAATAAAAGCTCATCTCAAATGTTCTGGGAGGGGATAAGTCCCTCCCCCTCTTTTGTAATTAAAAAGATGCACTCTCTGTTTTCATTTCTCATACTCCAATAATCATCCTGTTTTGGTTTAATTTTTTATTCCTAATGTAAGCACTTCACAAATCAGATAGCCTTTAAGTAATGTATACTGCAGACTAAGATATTCTACATTTTATTACCCTTCCCCCACAGAATTTAGCTGGCTGGGACAGGCTGAGCCCAGATTATGCTGCGTGTTTTCCTTGCTGAAGTCCACCCTCAGAGCAGCATTGGGATCGCCTCTTAATGCAGCTCTCCTAATGCAGCCTCACGTGGGCTCTAAAAAAACGACACAATGAGGACCTGACTATTCCCAGCTTCTTCCCTTCTCTCTCCCTCTCTCAGCTCACTCAGCCATGTATTTAGCTAGGAAGTCGCTACCTGCAGACTGAACAGGCTGCAGCCGGTCTGTTCTGAGCATAGCAACGTTTCCTCCTTATCCTCCCAATTCCTTTGTTTTTGGGTGGAGAAAGGCGGCAGGGTGGGGGAGAGAGAGAGAATAACTGCATTTAATAAGCAAGAGAAGGGAAGACTGGAATGGAGAGATGTGAGGAGAACAGAGCATATCATGTGCTTTTTAGCAGAGGCAGTTGCAGCGGCAAGTCATTAAGCCAGACTGCACCATTTTCTTCCCACCCTGTAACGAGGTGATGCTGGTAGCTGCAAGGAGCTGTCCACCCCTACCCACCCACTTCTAAGGATTCTACAGAGGTGGCTCCATCCTGGCTCTCTATCCAGCATATGCAGCCGGTCTGGAGGAATCCCAAGAGACCTTCCCAGCTGGTGAAATTTGTGCATAGGATGAATTTTCTTCAGCCGTCACAGGAAATCTAAAGTGCTTCCTGCTTTTCTGTGAGGCTTCTCCTCCATAGCTCTCTGTGCTGCTGTGTGCATGTTCCTTCCTACATGTGTGCAGGGGGGAGCAAGGGGGAGACTTAAAAATCAGGATATGCCTATCTTGTGCTGAATTATGGATGCTGCAGAGGCTGGATCACAGCTGTGACCTATCAGAGGGTGCCTGAGGAGGAGGGGGAAAGAGGAAGAGCGGGAGAAGAGGATTGCCCTGTGGATTTCTGCCTTCCAGCATCACCTCTTCTGTGCCCTTGCGAGATAAACAAATCGCCTGGATCTCAGTGTGGTGGGAATCGACTGCTCTGAGCAGGTGCTCCTCTCCGCAAAATGGCTCACGCCGCTGCTTCTATTAAAAAAGTTCGGGAGGCTGAAAACGATGAAAGGGAGAAGGAGAAAGAGAAGGAGAGAAAAAGGCAAAGGAAAATCTCTAGGGAAAATCGGAAGCGCAAGGTATGAGCAAACATACCCCACCATCACTCACCCCCCATATATATAGGACACGTACACAGGTGTCCCCTGCAAGATATGCAGCAATGTCTCCCTTTCCACTCCAAAATTTTGCATCCCCTACCCTGCCATAAATGTTTTGCTTACTGCAGTGAGAGCAAATAAAATAATTCCTAGCCACATGGGTGCAAGCATATGAAGATGGCCAATGGCACTTCTTTTGCTTTTCTTCTTTCATCTTCAAAGCTCCTAGGCTCTGTTTTGATCACCCAGGAGCCAGGTGTTTTATGCCTCCAGCTGTTTTGAAACTGTTTACTGGCAGGGAATACTGCAATTTTGTGCTGCGCTTAATCAAGATAGGTTTTGAGGTCTGAGACATTTTCCCCCTTTCCCTCTGTTTCCATTTTTTTTTTTTGCTGCCAGGTCATTAGCATGCAGTTTTACATGAAATCCAAATGCTGTAAACTGAATAATCTGTTCTGTTGCTTACTGTAGGCATCAAGTGTGGATCCTTTGCACCTCTATTAATGGGCATTTCACTCTGTTCATTTTACAGCATTGTTATGTGATTTATCCTGTACGCTGCAGAAGCTTTGTGTGTGTTTTTAATTAACTTAGGTTGTCTGCTTCTCTGCTTTTCAATACTGACAACCATTCTCCAGTCATTCTTCTCTGAAGTATTTGTAATATTGCCACTGTTTCTGAGATGTGTTTAGGATTGGGAAGCTAGTGACACCTTCCCCATCCCAAAGCTTATTGCTCATTTTGTCAGGGAAAATGATTTTCTATAAATTGGAAGAGACTATAACAACAATAGTGGTATTGTTGGATATTGTGGAGACCTGCATTGAGGTTATATTCTTCGCAACTCAGAACCACTCATATATTTTAGGGCAACCTCCCACTTGGCATTTGCCTCTGAAGGTATAGAGGTGTGGCTTTTTGTTTAAATGTACGCTGTCAGGGGTGCAGATTATGAGGGTGTTTACTTAGTAAACAGAAAGAGGGCCTTCTTGGTAATGGCACCCGCCCTGTGGAATGCCCTGTTATCAGATGTCAAGGAGATGAGTAACCATATAACCTTTAGAAGACATCTGAAGGCAGCCCTATGTAGGGAAGCTTTTTAATGTTGATTTTTTAAATTATGTTTTATATATGTTAGAAGCTGCCCAGAGTGGCTGGGGCAACCCAGTCAAATGGGTGGGGTACAGATAAATTGTTGTTTTTGTTGTTGTTAGTGCATGAACACAAACCTTTCACCAGTTGAGTTTTCTTAAAGAAGCAGGTATACAATATTCACATTTAATGGGGTATGTTAATGTGTGTCCAAAGGACACCTTGGTAGGGAAGCAGCTATTGGTATACAGTACAGGAAATTCCTTCCTTATTTGCTACATTTTAACTCATCTGTAGTGCTACTTTGTCTTCTGTGTCTATATAAATTGTCTGCTGTTATATGCTCCAGGTGGTAACTGCCTCTCTCTCCTTCCTTCCTTCACACACACATTCCTTCCTGCGGCCCATGTTGTTGTGCTAATATCACACAGGCATAGGTCCAGTCATACTACATTTTAACATGCTGATATGTTTAGCAAATTGCCAGAATTGCCATTCCTGCTGTTTGTTTTTCTCCCCCTCCTCAGTATATTTATGGAATGCATCTAATTCCCACCCCTTGCTATTGTGGAATGAATTATTCAGTCTGAATTCATTACAATTATATATATATTTCCCGTTCGTTAAGTGGGTGGATACCTATGGGATGCCTGATGTGATCTGTCTGACTTCTCGAAGGCTTTGTTTGCTATGTTCATTAAGTTGCATTAGAATTCTCTTTATCAGGACATGAATGCCATTTCCCATATAGGCAGCACTGGGATGTGTAGCTGATGAAGGCAGATTGCGATTACTACCCTAATCCTCTAAATGGAACACTACAGCATAAGCCAGCCCTTTGATTATACGTTTGATCATTTCCTTATAAAACATATAGTATATTTTACTGTTATATATAGTATATAAATATGATTACCAACTCATCTGTGCATGTAGAAGGGTGCTTTGCACTGAACTGATTTTGGAGAGCTCTCTCTGATTTTATCTGTTTTAAACCAGAATGTTGAGGCTCTTTAATTAAAGTTGAATATAATTAAACCAGTCCCTTCTGGCATCTCTTTTGCACAAACTGCTGCATGACCTTGATTAGAACCAGGCAGACTTAGAGGAGTCCACATGTTAGGAATATGTTGGCCACAGAGGATGGGGAGATCAGCATGTTCCCCTCTAAGAAGCAATAATAGGTCAGAGCTCAGCATATACCAGGGAATTACTATGCTTCTATTTGCTTTGTTCCGTTTAATATTCAGCAGCCAGCCTCACTGTGTCTGCCTTTTACTGCAGCTACACATTCACTGTTACATAAATAGCTCCCTCAGTCGCACAGCAAACTTGCTTTCTAACAGGAATGGGTGTGGTTTAAGCATGTTGCCCTTTACCTGTAGAAATATAAATCTGTGTGCACGGCAAAGAATGAGATAGCATAATGCTGTGTAATGTAAAGTGATGACTGTTTTTGGAATGTACACAGACCCTTCTTGGCAGTCATAAACAATTTTGGGTAGACAAAAGGCCTGAGTACCTTTCAGGATTGGGATGACAAAGGCAAATTATAGGCTGTGTGCCAGTTTAAATGCAGCTAGGTCCTTTTTCGCCTCAATTCAGATTGAATCTGGCTTGAGGGGAAACCTATCAAAATGCCTAAGAAACAAACCAGCTGTGCACACAGCATTGGCTCAATTGCTTCTCTTTACTTTAGGGAAAAGCGTAAGCCCTATGTACTAATGTTTCCTCAAGTTGGTATGTGTGAGACTCTGACAAGGGTGTGTGCATTTTCGACAGGCCCAATCTGGCCTGCTCTTTTTTCTTACCAGGTTCCAAAGAGTCAAGGATTGTGGTTTCCAAAAGTGCGATTCACAAAGCCTCTGTGATTGTGATGTTGCATCTTCCTGTGGGCTCTGTTATCTCATATTGAATGGGAAGTGGGGAGAGGGTGTCTGTAGGAGGAAAAATGTGGGAAGGTGGTAGCCTATTGAGTAGAAGGAAAACTGGGAAGTCGTGCATGAACCAATAAGGTGAGGAAGAAGCAGTATATGGAATAAAAGAACAAAGTGGGTATATTCTAGGTTAGGGCGATGAAAGGAAGATCAAATAAGTTTATGGCAGGATGCGGGGGGGGGGTGTTTAATTTTAATCTTAGATTTTCTTTTTAAAAGGGTGGGGGGGAGAAGATAAACATAAGATCTAAAAAACCCCCATAAAATTACTTCCAAATATGGATACAGCAATGAAGAGTATTGCATATCAGTGAAAACTATTCTTAGATATAACTGGATATGGTTTTATAAAGTCTGAGAAACACTGGCATATCTATGAGCTGAAGGGTTTTATGATCTCTGTCCCCAAGAAGGGTCTCTGTCCCTAAGAGTCTCTGCTTGCTATTGGCTGAGCAGATGTCATAGGAAGTCATCCAGATTCTAGAGAAAGGTTGGACATAGATGGGGCGCCTAGGAAAAGATGGTTGGAACATGGAGAAGTCTAGAAGAATCAGATGAGTGTGATCAGATGCTTCTTCAAAGACACACAAAAAAAGCTTGATATTATTAAGACATGTTCTAGCTTTTCCTTGGCATGCTAACTTTTTGCATGCAAGTTGTTATTTTTATGGAGGAGTGAGCATTCAGCCATGTTAACTCCTCTAGCCTGCAGTCTGAAGTGGTGCAACTCAGACACAGATCTACCATCTCAAAGAGAACTACAGGCCTGTTCAGGGGGGCAGGGCAGCCAAGTACACTTGCCCTGTTTCTCAGAGGGCTAAGTTGGCTGGGGACCCCAGCTAAGGACAGACTGCCTTTCCGTTTGAGTTTATTACCTTATCCGAACAAGTCTCCCACCCCGGGCCTCAGACAAGCTCCAAGGCACCTATATGAGGCTTCTTTCATTTTCTTTTCATTCTTCTGCACCATCCCATGTTCCGACCCTCCTCTGAAGTAGAGTCCAGAATCAATTAGGAAATTAGGCTTGAGTTGAGAGTGAATCTGAGAGTCTTAATTTGCCTCGGTGTGCAAGAGGGCGTAGCCAGATATGATGAGACAGCTAGTCCCAGTGAAAGCAGTTTGAAAACATGTTTAAAATTCACCAGCAGAAAACAAGTGACTGCAGGGAAAGCGCATGTTGGATAAAATGCAGCCATTGGTTTTCATATTAGTTTTGTTGGAATTGGCCCCTGCTCATATCTGGATACTCCATTTCACTGGCTGAAGTAATTAAGAACTTGTTTCTGAGGGTGGGTGGGTGTGGAACGGGAGAGAAGATTATATGCATGGCAGAAGCTGCAGACTTGAATACATCTATTTACATATTGATTGCCAAATCTTTTGTTACATGTTAATATGGGTAGCTCTGAAGTACACGCACACATAAACACACACATGCATGCATGCATGCATGCACACACACACACACACACAATTATTCACCTCTAACCTTTAAAAATATGCTTTGTGTCCACAACTGTGTTTTGAGCCCAGGCACTGCAGGATTTTTAAATCTTCATTTGTCAGAATAACAGTATGTTTCACCCACCTTGTGATAAAGCTCTACCTCAGTCGCTGATCTTACAGATCAAACCAGTTTGCCATATCACCACAAATCTTTTACAGGATTTCTGCAAATCGTGAAGACGATGTCTTGGTACCTGTGGGGAGCTGTTCTGCGTGAACTGATTGTTAAACAGAGGCAGCCACTACGGCATGGGCAGCTGTTGTGATGCCCTCCAGATGTTGCTGAACCATCATTCCTGACCATTGGCCATGATTGCTGGGGCTGATGGGAGGGGAAATTTGTGCTGGAGGATTTTAGTCATCTAATTCCTTAGTTTGAACTGTATGCTGTTTGAAGAAGTCCATAAGAGGGCCCAAACAGACCCATAAATACTTAGAAAAATATTTGAGCTTTCAAAATCAGACTTTCTTCTAAAGAATAAATAATTACATTTGGTTATCTTCGTTTTCAAAGAATGTTTTTGACCACTGTCCTAAATCTGAACTATAAATTCTCAACTCCTTTCAGACACAGATAAATGTGAAAACTATTTTTTTTAACAAAAAACACATTTCCATATCAAAACCATGTATGCTCACTTCCAGAGTAGATTAAATGTTTGCTGCTAATATATAATCCTATGATAACTATGTTTGTGACCCAGATGTAGATGATTGCTGAAACAACATCTGCCTTTCAAGGGAACCAGCTTAGTTGTTGTTGTTGTTGTTTGGTTACTTTCATTTTTTAGGAAAGTGGAAAAGGTTGGCAGCAGTGCTTAGAATATGTGAAAGGGGAATAAGTACTAAACATCTCTGGCAGCAAAGTCTGTATATCTACATATTCTGAAAGTTAGGAATGTTTTGAAAACTGATGAACAAGATAATGGGAGATCAACAGTAGCTGAAGCCAGAGTCAGTGATAGGCAGGCAATGGCAGGCAGAGCCAACTAAATCTAGTTTCTCCCTATCCTCCTCCCTACAAGAGCAACATTGGGACCAAGGAAGAGGAAGCTGACAGCACTGCCACACCCTAGATTGGTTGTATGTACGAATGGGGACAGGGAGGAGCTGGCTGGGGACAGACTGAGGTTGGTGAGACATTTGCCCTAATCGACCAGCCTCCACTGATTGTGTGTATGTGAAATGTAGACTTCATGAAGGGCATTGGAATAGTTCCATGAAGGAAATAACCAAAGCCAGGCTTGTGCTTGCCATTATTCATAGCATACTAAGAATGTAATGAGATTCTTAGGTAGGTGCTGCCACACAAAATGCCTAATCTTGACATTGTGCAGAATGGTCTACCTCTTCTGCAGAATGTTGTGATCATTTGGATATGTTGCGGGATGAGTCAATCTTTTAGCTATCCTGGTCCCAAGCTATGTAGGGCTTTCTACACCAATACCAACATCTTGAACCAGGCCTGGAGATCTGTTGGAATACGGTAGCTCTGGATTTCTTGCATGGAGCAAGGAGTTGGACTACATGACCTACAAGACTTTGTTGAATTCTGTTCAGGCACGGCGCGATTTGCGCCTCTGCACATGCGCGAGCGGCGAAACCCGGAAGTAACCTGTTCTGGTACTTCCAGGTTGCCGCGGGACGTAACGTGAAAAGACACAACTTGAAGCGGATGCAACACGAGGTATGACTGTACGTACTCTCGCTTAGAAGTTAGCAAGAGAATAAGCCATTTCTCACAGGCTGTGCTGTAGCTACAAAAGAAACCATTCATATGTATTTAATTGTGAAATTTATGTTGCGTGTCATGGCTGTGCTGAAGTTTTTAGATGCCTTTATTTGAGGCACCTCACACACAAACATGGCTGTGTAGCTGCAAGAGTCTGCCAGTGATGTCCTATGGATATGTGGTGCTGGGAAAGTCTCTTTCACTAAAACACTTACTTTGTGCTCATTACAAAGAGGTAATTGTGCTCTTCATGGCTCCCCAGCAAGACCAACTATGTTTTGCATCTGGACTGAAGTGATACGAAGATGCCATGGGGAGTGTGTGACCCAGAAGATGTCCCTGGGAAGCACAACCTGCCCAGAACTGAGCAGAGAAGAAATATCAGAGTTGGGAGTATAGATAGGCAGTTGCACAGCTCCTGTTACTACAACAAGAGATCCAGTAAGACCCCACCTGCCTCTCTATCCCTGTAGAGGGAGGATCCGTTCAGAAAGAAGAAGGAAGGGACCTTTCCTTTTATGATGCATTCACATCCCACCTTTCCTTCAAGGAGCTCAAAGTGGTATGCATGGCTCTCCCTGTCTCCATATTATTTTCACAACAACCCTGTGAGGTAGGCTAGGCTGTAAATCAATAGCTGGCCCAAAGCTCACCCACTGAGCTTCATAGCCAAATGGACATTTGAACCCTGGTCTTCCAGGCTTAGTCTTGACACTTTAACCACTATATCACACCACTTAGTCTTTGCTCTTATATAGACTGGATTCAATTTCATCATATGTTTTGCCAGCTGACCAAGTGAGCTGGTTGAGTTTGTGTGTTCAGTTTCCCTCTCTGTCTGGCCACTGTTGCCATTAGGTACAGAGGAAGATCCTAGTGAGCATTGCCTGAGCATAGTGCTGTATGGCTAGGAGCTCAAGCACCCAGAAAGTGGCACTGGACTGGACTTGCACCCTGTGAAGTGTTGGAGGGCATGGCCAGGTTCCTTTAGAACAGCCACAGTTATGCTGAAGGTTTCTTTTTCTTTAAAGCACCACAGGTCTTCAGTGCTATAATGATGTTCTAGGTTATGTTGCTACTGATGAACATCTTTTGATGTTCCAGGTTTAATAATGCAAGCATTTCCTTAATTATTTATGGTCTCTGGTTTGTTCCATGCTAAGCTGTATAACAATGTGTTGCCGCTTGACATTTTTGAAGTTGGCAGCACACAAGAGGATTAGCATATGATGATAAGTGCCTGGTTAATTCTGTATCTTTTAGGGAGCTTCTTTTTAGGCCAAGCATTCTTGAGACTGGTGCTGTTGCTTTGTATGTAGAAGAGCAGGGAAACCGCATAGGATGAATGTGCATCCATAATACTTGCATGCCTTCTGCAAACCTCCTTCAGCTATGCATCATTTCTCAGACATAGGAACTGCTCACCCAGTGCCTCCATCTTGCTAGGATTCAATACATCTAAAAATGCCTTTGTAGAGATCTATCTATAGATGTGGTTAGGCCTTTCACTGTGATACTGTTTCACCATGTAAATGATGTACTCATGCAAAATTTCTCTTTCCCCCTATTCTATTGCAGTAGCTTGCAATGATTAATAGCATGGTTTGTCTGCTTTTTTATTTATATGCTCCACGTAGTGACATATGGTAGTTCTTGGATTAAAAGATCTCTCTGTCTCTGGTACTAGCAAGAGAGGATTATTATGATTAATGCATTGAACCATTCAGCATATAGGAAGGGCCTTCTGGTGATTGTTTTTTTCCAAATATGGCTAAGAATATGCATTTGTAATTGGTTGAGTGTTTAATGGGTAGCGAGGCTAGAAGTGTTGTGCTCCAGATTGCTGTTTTATCCCACCATCATCTGCATTTGCAAATGTTACTTATCAGAGAAAATATAGAGCTGCCTCAGTGAAATGGCATTTGGTATGTGAAGCATAACGGAGTTGGTGAATTTTGCAATATGAAGTGTTGGGCCTCCATCGTATTCTGTCAGCATGGCCCTTACCCAGCTACTGCAAATGAAACAGCATTTTATTTATATATCTGACCATCTTCCATTGCTAGGCAAATGGACATTGGGGAAGGATATCACTTTCAAACACAGGAAGATCAAGTAACTAAAATATCAACTTAGCAACTCAATTGTAATCATATTTGAACCATTTTATAACTCAAAAAGATTTGACATCTCATTCCATTTTTTTAAAAATTGCGATTTTATGAGTTATGGATCCTCATGCTGTTTAAGCTTGTGCCTTGGAGAAAATAAATAATAGAAGGGTGTCCCAGTTTTGAGGTGACATGCAGGATCATAGAATCACAGAGCTGGAAGGCTCCCTGAGGATCATCTAGTCCAACCCCATGCAATACAGGAATATGCAGCTATCCCATATGGGAGTTGAACCTGCAACCTTGGCTTTATCAGCAGCACACTGTGGCCAACTCAGCTATGTTCCTTTGTATGTTGAAATGTACATGTGTGAAGTTCCTGAGAATGTGAACTGTGGGTTGAAAAGCTGCAAAAAATGACCTGTGCTTCAAAGCTCAACTCATTCCCAAACTAACATGCTTAGCCCTAATTGGTATTCCCTCAGCTCTTCCTCCCTGCACCTGCAATATCATCCTCATGCAAAGGTCAATATCATTATCTTACATAGCTGTTGTAAGGTTTGCTGTGACATCTTGTATGCAAGGAGCTTTGGGCATTTGTATTCCACTATGCAAAGTGTTATTATTTTACCAGCTATCAGCGGTAGTGCTATATATGTCCTACTCTTGGATATATTTAGCTGTGTGTATTTAGCAGTGTAGATTTTAGTGTTACGTGCCAAAGCAAAATAAACAAAATCATCTTCCACACTTTCTCATTTCTGTAACTTGTTCATGTATTTCTTTTTTTTTAAGAAATATTTATTAAGATTTTACAAAGACAAATATACAAAAACACATAATAAAAAAAAATAAGTAAACATACAGAAAAAATAAGAAAAATTAAAAACAATTATTTTTCATAACTTAAAACTCATTTGCTTGTTTCTTTGACTTCCTCACACCTCCCCTTCTTGTATTCCCATTTAAATAATCAAATCAGCAAATCCTTACCCTCTTTCATTTATCTTATCTCTATAACTTAACATTTTATAACTCAATATTTTCTTCCATTATCAATTCATTTTTGCATATTCTTATTAACTTTGTTACTAATACCACTTATTTCCAATCCAACACCATTTTAGTTATTTTTTTTACCTATTTATACCTTTCTTCCATCTTCTTAAAGCATTACAGCTGGAAACCACTTAAATTCTATCCAACATCATTCTAACATTCATTAATTTTACAATATTTCTGTAGATAGTCTTTAAATTTCTTCCAATCTTCTTCCACCGTCTCTTCTCCCTGGTCTCGGATTCTGCCAGTCATTTCTGCCAATCCCATATAGTCCATCACCTTCATCTGCCATTCTTCCAAAGTGGGTAAATCTTGTGTCTTCCAATACTTTGCAATAAGTATTCTTGCTGCTGTTGTAGCTTACATAAAAAAAGTTCTGTCCTTCTTTGGCACCAATTGGCCGACAATGCCCAGAAGGAAGGCCTCTGGTTTCTTCAGGAAGGTATATTTAAATACCTTTTTCATTTCATTATAGATCATTTCCCAGAAAGCCTTAATCTTTGGGCACGTCCACCAAAGGTGAAAGAATGTACCTTCAGTTTCTTTACATTTCCAACATTTATTATCGGGCAAATGATAAATTTTTGCCAGCTTGACTGGTGTCATGTACCACCTGTACATCATTTTCATAATATTCTCTCTTAAGGCATTACATGCCGTAAATTTCATACCTGTGGTCCACAACTGTTCCCAGTCAGCAAACATAATGTTATGTCGAACATCTTGTGCCCATTTAATCATAGCAGATTTCACCGTTTCATCCTGTGTATTCCATTTCAACAGCAAGTTATACATCCTTGACAAAATCTTGGTTTTGGGTTCTAACAGTTCTGTTTCTAATTTTGATTTTTCCACCTGGAAGCCAATTTTCTTGTCCAAATTATATGCCTCCATTATCTGATAGTAATGAAGCCAATCTCGCACTTTGTTTTTTAGTTTCTCAAAACTCTGCAGTTTTAGTCTATCTCCCTCTTGTTCCAAAATTTCCCAATATTTTGGCCATTTGGCCTCCATATTGAGCTTTTTCTGGGCTTTTGCTTCCATTGGTGACAGCCACCTTGGGGTTTTATTTTCCAATAAATCCTTATATCTTATCCAAACATTGAACAAAGCTTTCCTGACAATATGGTTCTTAAATGCTTTATGTGCTTTAACCTTGTCGTACCACAAGTATGCATGCCACCCGAAGACATTGTTAAAACCTTCTAAATCCAAAATGTCTGTGTTCTCAAGAAGCAGCCAGTTTTTCAACCAGCAGAATGCTGCTGATTCATAGTAAAGTTTAAAGTCTGGCAGGGCAAATCCACCCCTTTCCTTTACATCAGTTAATATCTTGAATTTTATTCTGGGCTTCTTGCCCTGCCAGACAAATCTAGATATGTCTTTCTGCCACTTCTTGAAACAGTCCATCTTGTCCACAATTTGCAGTGTTTGAAACAAAAACAGCATTCTAGGCAATACATTCATCTTTATAGCTGCAATTCGACCCAACAAGGAAAGCTTCAAATTTGACCAAATTTCTGTTCATGTATTTCTAGCTGCTATACCCATAATTTCAATAGGTGCTCGTCAAATCATGTGAATTGTGTGTAAGGGGGTGGGGGTGGGGCCACATTTTCTTTCCTTTAAAAATAACAAATCCTATTAGGGCTTCCATGAATCCCATGGCTTGGATGGCTACACAGTGCTTAAATGGATTTATAGCTGCTCTTGATGTCAAAAACTAGGAGATGCTCTGCACCTGCTGTGCTGAAGCCATGTCCTTCCCAACATTTTGACTTTACTCTGTGTAGTGCAAAATCCATATGGATAGCCATCAGGTTCAGAATGAATTTAAGACAAAGAAATGCTAGTGTTCAAATAAGATGAATATACTGATGCTAAAACACACACTACTAAGAGCACAGCCGCAATGAACAAGTCCAGTGAAAAACATTTCAGGATAGTTACGAATCCACACTTCTCAATCAGTTGTGTGAGAGGCTTTATGTCCTAATATATGGAGTATTTTAACCACATTAACCCATATGTTCAGTTTGCACACTCAGATCATATTTTGCCAGTAATAGCCAGAAAAGAAGATAGTGCTCAGCTGGTCCAAAGCTCTTTGCTGGAGCATCAGTCAACGCACTAGATGTGCGCTGCTCAGCCTTTCAGTATAGATGGATATGCTCAGAGGATGATGGAAAGGGGGCAGTGGCTTTTAAGATAATTCTACTCAGTGTTATTTAGCAACTGAAAAATATTAATCTATAATTTTCCCCTGGAGATGAATTTGAAGAAACAACTGCAATTGAGTTCTGGAATTGAAAAGGACATTTCAAGGATAACCCAGCAACAGTAAAGTCACTCAGTGAAACAGAAACGAAAGGACTGATCAAGGGTTGGTCTTAAGATACTGATCTAAAACTGGAATAGAGACCACCATAGCTACTAGCCACAATGTCTATGTTCTACCTTCAGCTGTAATCACAGGTGGGAAGAATACTGCTGCACTTAGGTCCTGCTTGGCGGTTTTCCACAGGCATCTGACTGCCCACTGCAAGAACACGATGTTGGACCACTTGGGACATAGGCCTGAACTGACAGTTTTTCTTATGTACCTTAACTCCCCAATGAGGGTAACACTAGGGCAGACTGAGATCAAGTTTCTCGTGGCACTATAAGCCAATTAGCCTCTAATGTGCCCAGCACTTTTCCATCAATGTCCTTTTGACTTCTTTGACTAATTCTAGATTCAAGAAGGTGAAAGCAACCTCTAACTTTTTTCCATTGCTTGTGTTTTTAATTATATAATACTGATGTACAGGCCAGATTACTGTCACAATCAGCTTTTGTTTTCAGTTTCTTAGCTGCTATGTGATATGATAGATCTGAGAGACAGACCCAAATAACAATGGCATTAACGAGACCCTGGGAGTTTTCCACCCTTCCATAAGGACTTTGAAATTTAAGTCTCTAAATAATACACATGGTTTGATTGCTTTGCCCCGCCTCAATCTGGCAAAAGATGAAAATATTTGCTTTCTGAGTAATTTGCCCTTAATAACTTTGAAGCAGTGTAACAAACAGCACTAGCATTGTTAGAAGTTCACTGGCAGAAAGATCGCCCCTTTCTTTGTCTTAGATATCTATGTAGATCACAACCATCTGCAAGTAGTTTTTGAAAGGAATGTGTGCTGATCAGTATTTGGCACCCTTTTAACTTAGTCCGTGGACTTTGTTTCCTGCTTGCCTATCCATTTATATGCTCTTAAAAGTATGCCATGCATTTTGTCAATGTTCTTCATCCAGTGGAATTCTTCAAATAACATTTATTGCCAGGCAGAGATCTAGTGTGTAGGACATGTCTCTTTTAATATAATTAATCTGAAAACTGGAAGAATATCAAGTATCGAAACCTGTTGTTTCTATGAAACTCTCCTACTACTTTGGTCTCCCTTCTGTCCACATCTCAGCTTTGAGTCTAAAGTAAATGGAATTTGTGGAGTTGCAACTGCACATTGGATTTAACATTTCACAGTATTGACAGCTACCATAAATTTTCAGAAACCTTATTCATTAGACATGGAATGTGAGAGGGCAGATATGTGTGAACAGGAAACAACACTGAGGAGGTTAGCCTTTTATATTTATAGAGCATGCTTCAAGTCTCTGGGTTTGCCAACTGCTGTCTTTTATGACATTAAAAACATAGGACAGCGTTAAATAAAACAAACAAAATAGGCAGAGTTGATCTGTACACACAGTGAACTCTGCCACAAAGCTAGGCTTGAATTTTGCTGAACAGGAGGCAGCTCTGTTCTGTATTTGATGGAATGTCATGGGGATATTGTGCTAAGAGTTTGATATTTCCCTTTTCATATGAAGTTGCATGCATAAATTTTGATGCCGCAGATGTTTTAAAAAACGAGAGGCAACTATCTGCAACTATGGGAGTTTCTAAACAAGTCTGTTCATTTTTACAGCTTCCTCTGTTAGTCAAGCACTCTGAGACTTTTGCAGCAGAAGGAAGGTGTGGTGCAGTGACAACTCTTCCAACTCTCACCCGCCCATAGCAAAGAAATTTGTCGGGAGGGAATCCCACTGCCCCAGTCACACTGCTTCCACCAGGGCACAGGGCATTGTTGGTGTAGCTGTCTGATTTGTTTTGTTGCCTTTGTGACCTTCTGTGAGTACTTGAAAGTTGCTTCACCCACCTCTCAACAAATGCCCCATCATATTAAGAAATCCTAAAACAGGTATTAGGCTGAGGTTAGGGTGGAATTGCTTCTGATGTCCATAACCTGTCACATCAATATTGAATATGGCATGCCTGGCATCTTATCAGGCAAGGAAATAGTAAGAAGTTGGGTTTTTTCAAGCCTTGGGGTCTTCAGACTATCAGTATTATGAGAGAACTTGAAGTGTATATCAGGATGTTAGACCAGCATATTTAAAGTGGATTAAAGCAGTCTGTTGATTTGGTACTAAAAATCTATCTTTTTTACAGTTTGGAAAAGGAAATACACTGAAAATGTGCGATGAATGAATTATAAATGGATTGACATGTAGACACCTAACAAATGAATCAGGATGACCATTAATTGTCATATAACCACCCTGTAAATTTCAGAATGAATGCGCATTAAGGCTGGACATAGTCTAACCACCACATAAGCTTTGTACAAGCAAATCAGGATTAAAGCTGAACAGATAGTCTGGAGGAGTCCCATGAGCTTGTTGAATTTGACTGAGGATTACTATTAATATACCTAAATTTTGAGACCTATTGGAGATCTCAAGACATGAAATCTGTTCAACTTCATATCTCAAAGCTTCCTTTGTCACACAAGTTGAATTTTATTACAATATCTAGCTATGCAATTGACACTTCCCTCCATAAATTGCCAGTAAATATAAATAATAAAATATTGCAGTAACCAAAAGGCTGGACAACTTGGGAAAAAGAGAAGCACAGAGCCATTCTAAATTAACTTGACATAATTAACACAAGCATGAATTCCCCATAGGTCAGTAATCCTAAAGGGTGAAAAACACAGTTATCCGATTATAAATCCTGGCAGCTGTGAAGGGTAACAAATCAATAGGGCAATAAAGATGTTGGATCATTGACAACTGGTTACTGAATATTGTTTGTTTCTTTTAAAAAAATTGATAAAGAAGAAACAATTTTGTACAAAATCAGTAAGTACTTGAAAATGTGTGTCAAAATAACGAAAACCATAACAGTTACCTTTAGTACACTTTAGTTTCATTGAATGTACTTTTGGTATATTCAGTGGGTTGGAACCAGATTTAGGCCTTATTCACCCAAGAACAGTAAACTGTGGTCAGAAACAAGCCATGGCTTATGGTGAATGAGCAGCGTGTTAGTGCATGCTGCAGTCATGCTTCCTTCACTCCCCCAGGGAGCAGGGGACAAAACCATAGTGTGGATGACTTAGCGGTACATGCAAACTAGCTTTCATGGTTTGTTTTTCCATACAAACTACAAAGTGCTAAACCAAAAGCAAACAATGGCTTCCATTCATTATAGGTTCAGAAATAAACAGAATACGAGTGTTGGTTCATACGTAATGCTAACTCAGCCCCTCCATGCTTTGCTTATTACCTCTGGAAAGGGAGAAGCGAAGTGTTCAAGATTGAGTAGCATGTGCCAACCAGCATGGTGCTTCTCCTTTGTAGCAGTTGTTGTTGCTTCTGGTAATCTTATTTGTACCCCACCCATGGGATACAAGGCTGCCTTCAGATAACTTCTAAAGGTTGTATAGTTACTTATCTCCTTCACATTTGATGGGAGGACGTTCCACAGAGCGGGCACCACTACTGAGAAGGCGCTCTGCCTGGTTCCCATAGTTTGTTTCAGTGTATGGCTTACTGCTGCATGCAAACCAGACCATAGTCATGCTTGCCATAAGGTAAAGGTAAAGGGACCCCTGACCATTAGGTCCAGTTGTGGCTTACTCTGGGGTTGTGGCGCTCATCTCGCTTTACTGGCCGAGGGAGCCGGCGTACAGCTTCCGGGTCATGTGGCCAGCATGACTAAGCCGCTTCTGGTGAACCAGAGCAGCGCACGGAAACGCCGTTTACCTTCCTGCCAGAGTGGTACCTATTTATCTAGTTGCACTTTGATGTGCTTTTGAACTGCTAGGTTGGCAGGAGCAGGGACCGAGCAACGGGAGCTCACCCCGTCGCGGGGATTCAAACCGCCGACCTTCTGATCGGCAAGTCCTAGGCTATGTGGTTTAACCCACAGCGCCACCCGCGTCCCCATGCTTGCCATAGACCAGCTGAAATAAATGGGACACCACTAATGTATGTCATCTTGCTATCAGTTGGTCTCCACAGTGCAATCCCAGCTATGTCTACATAGAAAAGTCCTGTTGAATTCATGGAGGCTTACTCCCAGGAAAGTGTGGTTAGGATTGTAGCCTAAATCTGGATACAACCATATGTCTACTTTTCTGGTGATAAATATAATTGAGTTTGTATTCTTGGCAAAGCTCCAATTGGCTCCGTGAGGCCTGCTTCTGAGATTTGTACTTTAGAGAGCATGGCTGCTTGAGTAAAAGGGTAGTGGCTCAAAGTGCCTAAAGGATACTCAAATGTTGCAATTCTGCAAAATTACCAAAGGAATTCTATGAGGCTATGACTCATTCACCTAATGCAGATTCAGAAAGAACAAATATGCCATAGTTGCATATTTATTAAGTACCATATGATGATCTTTTTTTAAAAAAACAAAGCACCATTAAAATATCTAGTAGCATTTGTGTGTTAAATACAAAATAATTGGCATTTTGAATTAATCATTTCATGTGAAAGTTTTTCTCCTCCCCCAATGCCCCCCCCCCTCTCTCCTGGAAAGTACCAGGGTGTTAGCATGCAGCATTCTGAACTGTGGTGCTTTGGGCAAGCACCAAGGGATAATGTGAACAGTAGAAGGGTTGGGGGGGAAATCAAAACATTCAAAGGCATGCAGCTGGGTAATTCAATAACCCTTGTATGTGGAGGCATTTCACACAGTAGGACTTTAACTCTGCGCTAGTCAGGCTGCCTGTAGGTCGCTTTCCCCCTCCCCATTCAATTTACATGCATAGCTGGCCTAGTAGGTGTAAAAATAGACAGGCAGCGCCTGAATTGGAAATGGTCACTGAATGCTGTCTGCAGTTGCTGAGGTTTCCTTTTGACACAGGGCAGCCTGCAGAAAGAAAACTCTGGCGAGGGGAGTTGAGGGGAGCAAAGCACAGGATCAGTAATTATCCTTCTGGATTGTTTACTCTGCCCCTTTGGAGTGCTTAGGACACTTCAAAGTCAAACCCACTTGCAGGAGTGAACGGGGAGGACTGATATGGGCAATGCACCCGTTTGCCAGGCTTGTCACACGGACAAGGGTGTGAGAGTGCAAGGAAACATACAAGATGTGGATAAAATTCCAGACTACTATGGATGCAACAACGAAGAGGCTAAATATCCCGAGACACTGGTAAGTCTAAAGAGGCGACAAAGGGGATAAATAGGCCTTTGTGACTGTGTAGAAAAGAAGAAGAAGACCTCTTAGCAAGAGAACTCTTTGAACCTGCTTGGTAGATACTGGCAATGCTGAGCAGTGAAATAGGGTCTGTGACTTTAAAAACTGCTGGTGGCTGGATTAAGATGGTCATTGTTGGGGATCTGTTGAAGAGCAAAGTAGCTCCTGGAATGTGTTTCCATGCATGTAAAATATAAGATTGTAAGTAGCAAAAAAACTCAGGAGATAGAGCTCCTACTAAAATAAAGGAATGTCTTTTACTATATTTTTGTAAGTAGACATTCCAAAGAGACTGTACTGATGTCTCATTTGAGAACATAAAATCAATAAATTGCATTTGATGGACTGTGCTATTCCGTTAAGTATATTTTCCATAGTTTAGGAGATATATAAAGGCTCAATTACAGAAAAAAGTTCATTACACAGGTCAATGTGATCTCTCATGTTGTCAGTGTCTGCAATTACTTAAGCCAAAGCACGACTTCCGGAGGCGGCGCGACCGGTAATGGCTGCCTTCTCCGAGTAAGGAGAAGGGAGCTCCGCTGTAAACGGGTCGTCCGCTACGGCGAAGCGGAGACCCATCCAGGAAAACCACAGGTGGCAGAAGCCTGTGGTCTCGGGACCCGGCGGGCGCCAGAAGCAGCCCCCAAAACGTTGAAGGGACCCCGTAAGGGGCTCCGGATCGCGGAGGGGGTAGCGGCGCTGTGGGTCGTTGCGCAAACAGCGAAGTGAAGCCGCATTGCTGTTGCCGGTCAGCGCTGTCCTTTCTTCCTGCAACTTTTCTGAACTTTGGAAACTACAACCCGTGAGTAAATTTGGACATTGAAAACTTTCTGAAACTTTCGTCAACTTTCTGAAACTTTTTGAGAACTTTATGGAACTTTTAAAACTTTTTAAAAAAAGTTGAAATTTGGCTGAAAACGGAGTGAGAATAAGCAGGAAGCCCATCTCCCGCGATACTGAACTTTAAGCAAAGAGCAGGAGGAGTGGAGACAAAAAGTTATGCTTTAACTAAATGCTGGCACCCTGTTAAAGCAGTTTTCTGAGTGAAAGACTTTGAGCTATTGACTTTTGCTGGTCATATGTGGGATGCACTGATATTCTTCTTCTGTGGTACCAGTGGATTATAAAATAAATAAGAATCTCTGGTGCTGGAGCTGCCTGAATGAGCACCAGTTTGCAACTTTGGATATATTGAATTCAGGTTTTGAAACATTCTGAGCTGGAACTGGATACTTTGAAACTGTTGCAGTCAAGGCACTGTAAGAAACACTGTTTTGCTTTAAGTTTTACTCTGCTAAAAATAACACACTGTGGAGGCGATAGACATGGATTTAAATTTATAAGTTTAACTTGGATTTGATCTTTTCCCTGAAGACGTATTAAGCTCCCTCTAGAGGATTTTGGGCTTACAGCAGTGACTTTGTTTTACTTTCCCTTTCCCGGCCTCTGTTTGACTATTGCATCTGGGACTCTGCTTTCTCATGGGAACAACTTGGATTGACCTTGGATTACAGATAATTTTGGAATGAGTGGCGCAAGGAGAAGAGGAAGGACTAAACAAACAACTTTAACTTTATCTGCAGCCTCACAGCGTAGATCTTCTGTGCCGGCCTTGCCTTCCACTTTGCCTCCAGACATAGAGGCGGCCTCCCTAATACAGGCAGGGGAGGGTGAGACAGAGGAGCTGCACCTGGGAGATATGGCTTCAGGGACAAGTAGCTCTGTCTTGGAGAAAATTTTGGAGAAACTGGAGGCTCTGGACAAGAAGGCTGATTTGCATACAGCTAAAATTGAACAGAACACAGAAAGTTTGAATAAGCTGACTGGACAAGTTGCACAGAATGCCCAATCCATTGGAGAATTAAAGGAGGCTGTAGGTGAGAATCGTAAACTGGCTGAAGATACTAGTCAAAGATTGGAAGAACTTGAGAAAGAAGTAAGACCACTCAGCAAACAAGTTGGAGAACATCAGATTTACTTTTTGATGACAGAACTGCGAAACAGGGAGACCAACTTGAGGATACGGTCAATACCAGAGGTGGAAGAAGATAATCTTATTGAATTTCTAACTAAGGAATTTGCCAAGTTTTGGGAGTTAGAGGAAAAAGACTTTAAAATTGCATCTGCTTTTAGGCTTGGCAGAGTCAGAAGGACAGAGAAGCCCAGAGATTGTTTGATAACATTGAGATCAAAGGAGGAAAGGGACAAGATTTTGGGCCTGCACTACGAAAAGTCACTAGACATCTTGGGCAAGAGAATTGAAATCTACAAGGACATTCCTAAGCAGTTGCTGGACCTTAGATCTAATTACACGGAATTGGCAAGACTGTTGAGAAGCAACGCAATTATCTTCAGGTGGGAGTTTCCACAAGGATTATCCTTTACCTACAGAGGGAGAAAGATCAAAATCAAAACAGTGGAAGATAGAGACAAGTTTTTGGGAGCACACGGAGAAGACCTCCACAAAGGACTTGGATTGCCAGCGCCAGAACCTCCAGGGGAGCCCGCCCCCTCGGATCCTCAAGGACCGGAGAACAAGGTACCACCCCAGAAAGAATAACCAGATCTATCCAGGATGTCTCTGCAGCTTTTGAGTTGGAACATAAATGGCTGTAACAGTCCCGAAAAAAGGTCTAAAATTTTTCATATTTTAAAAAAGGAACAATTGGACATTATATGCTTACAAGAAACGCATGTGATTAGGCTCCATAGAAAGGTGTTAATAAATAAAAGGCTTGGTCAAGAATTTATATCATCGGATACAGTTAAAAAGAGAGGTGTAGTGATCTATGCAAAAGAGAGCCTTTCACCAAAATTTCTCTTTAAAGACGAAAGTGGAAGAATCCTCGCAATAGAAATACAGTATCAAGGAGAAAAAATTTTGATATTAGGAATTTATGCTCCAAATGAAGGAAAATCGGATTTTTATAAGAAGTTGCACGAGATCATGCTGGACTATCTGGATTACAACAACGTCATCATGATGGGGGACATGAATGGGGTCGTATCAACAAATATGGATAAGTCACAGAACCAGAACATTACTAAAGAGGGAAGACTACCTAAGACCTTTTTTGAAATGACTGACAATATGGACTGGGTTGACATCTGGAGAGTTAGAAACCCCTTGGGAAGAGAAGGAACATTCTTTTCTGAAGCTCAACTGACTTGGACACGAATCGACCAAATATGGATAACTAGAAGTCTGGCACCTAAGGTGAGGAAGGTGGAAATCTGCCCCAAAACATGCTCCGACCATAACGCCTTGAGAATGGATATGACATTGATCCCAATCGGCTCCTTTAGATGGAAGATGAATGATGGCCTGTTTAGAGATCAAAGAATTGTAAAGAAGGCCCAAAAAACCTTAAAGGACTATTTTGAGATTAATTTGAACACTACGGTGGAAAAAAGAACTATCTGGGATGCAAGTAAAGCTGTGATGAGAGGGTTCTTGATCCAACAGAATTCCTTAAAGAAAAGACTGCAAAATGAAAAGAAAGATAAAATTCTGGAAAGTATCAAAGAGTTGGAGAAGAAGTTAAGATCTAACCCGAAGTCCCAACCGATTCTGAGAGAAATTAAACTTTATCAGGCGCAATATTCCAAGCTGATAAATCAGGAAATAGAATGGAAGATTAAAACAATGAAACAAAAAACTTTTGAATCGGCAAATAAATGTGGGAAACTGCTAGCTTGGCAGTTGAAAAGGAGACAAAGATTAAATACAGTAACAAACTTAGAGGTTGAAGGAAGGAACATTCAGAACCCGGGAGAGATTAGAAAGTGCTTCCAGAGGTATTTTAAAAAGTTATATACTCAAGGGCCACAAGATGAAATAGAGATTACACAATTTTTGGAGAGAAATGGATTAGCAAAGCTGTCAGAAGAAAACAGAACAATTTTAAATGGCAAAATAACACAACAAGAGATTGAACAGGCCATCCTGAGTCTGAAACAGGGCAAATCACCAGGGCCAGATGGACTGACCTCTAACTACTATAAGACATTGAAGGATTATTTGATACAACCTTTGTTGGAGGTCAGTAATGAAATAATGGAGGGGAAGAAGGCGCCTGAATCGTGGAAAGAAGCATTTATCACATTGATTCCAAAGTCAGAAACTGAAAAGACACAACTTAAGAATTACCGTCCCATCTCCCTTTTAAATGTGGATTACAAAATATTTGCAGATGTTTTGGCACGAAGATTTAAGAAAGTTTTAAGTGAGATAATCCATAAAGACCAGGCAGGCTTTCTCCCGGGCAGACATATGTTTACTAACACAAGGAACATTATAGACATATTGGAACTTTTACAAACAAACATAAACACCAAAGCAGCTTTAATTTTTATAGACGCGGAGAAAGCCTTTGACAACATTTCTTGGAAATTTATGAAGGGGAACTTAAAAGAAATGGGAGTGGGACGGGGGTTTGAGAACGGGATTGAGGCAATATATTCAGAACAAAAGGCTAAACTGATAGTTAACAATGTGGTTACAGAAGAGTTTAAAATTGAAAAAGGTACACGACAAGGCTGCCCGATTTCCCCATTACTGTTTATTTCGGTTCTGGAAGTGCTCCTGAATATGATTAGGGGGGACCGGTTGGTGGAAGGGATTCAGGTCGGAGCGAAACAATATAAACTTAAAGCTTTTGCAGATGACCTAGTTCTGACATTACAGGAGCCGGAGTCTAGTTTGAAAAGAGTACTACAACTGATTCAAAACTTTGGTCGAGTGGCAGGATTTAAGTTAAATAAGCAAAAAACTAAAGTTCTGGGGAAAAACATGACAGATATTGAGTTGGAACAGCTTCAGAAAGAGACAGAACTAAATGTGGTTAAAAAAGTTAAATACCTAGGGGTAAACATAACAGCAAAAAATCTGAGTTTATTTAAAGATAATTATGAAAAATGTTGGTCAGAGATTAAGAGAGACTTGGATAGTTGGTCAAGATTAAAACTTTCATTGCTAGGCCGAATAGCTGCCATCAAGATGAATGTATTGCCAAAAATGTTATTTTTGTTTCAGACACTGCAGATTGTAGACAAGACAGAGTGCTTCCGGAAGTGGCAGAAAGATATCTCTAAATTTGTCTGGCAGGGCAAAAAGCCCAGAATCAAATTTAAAATATTAACAGATGCGAAAGAAAGAGGGGGCTTTGCCCTGCCAGACTTAAAGTTGTATTATGAAGCTGCAGCTTTCTGCTGGTTAAAAGATTGGTTACTTCTTGAAGATACGGATGTCTTGGATTTGGAAGGTTTTAATAATGCGTTTGGATGGCATGCATATTTATGGTATGATAAAGCTAAGATAAATAAGGCCTTCAAGAACCATATTGTCAGAAAATCAGTTTTTAATGTCTGGACAAAATATAAAGACTTACTGGAGAATAAAACTCCGAGGTGGCTGTCACCCCTGGAGGCTAAGGCTCGGAAAAGAGCCAATATGGAGGCCAATTGGCCAAAATATTGGGAGATAATAGAAAAGGATGGTGACAACTGGAAATTGCAGAGTTTAGAAAAGATGAGAGACAAAGTGCGAGACTGGTTACACTATGCTCAGATTAAAGAAGTGTTTAAAAACGACAAAAAGTTAGGATTCCAAGTGGAAAAGTCAAAGTTAGAAACTGAACTGTTAGAACCTAAGACTAAGGTACTTTCAAGAATGTATAACTTGCTGCTGAAATGGAACACACATGACGAAATGGTAAAATCAACAATGATAAAATGGGCGCAGGATATTGGGTATAATATTATGTTTGAAGATTGGGAAAGGTTGTGGACCTCTGGGCTGAACTTCACTGCATGTAATGCGTTGAAGGAAAATGTGATGAAAATGATGTATAGATGGTACATGACCCCTGTCAAACTGGCTAAAATATACCATTCGTCTGATAGCAAATGTTGGAAGTGTAAGGAAAATGAAGGAACATTTTTTCACCTCTGGTGGACCTGCCCTAGAGTGAAGGCCTTTTGGGAGAAAATATATAATGAATTAAAAAAGGTGTTTAAATACACCTTTACTAAGAAAGCAGAGGCCTTTCTCCTGGGTATTGTCGGCCAGAGTGTGTTAAAAGAGGACAGAACATTCTTTTTGTACGCAACAACAGCAGCAAGAATATTAATTGCCAAGAATTGGAAAACTCAGGAGCTACCCACTGTGGAAGAATGGCAGATGCAACTGATGGACTATATGCAACTAGCCGAGATGACCGGCAGAATTCGAGACCAGGGAGAAGAAAGGATGGAAGAAGACTGGAGGAAATTTAAGACTTATTTACAAAAATATTGTAATCTGGCTGAGTGCTGAATAGGATGCCAGTGCAGACAATTGTCTACCATTAAAATAGATTTAAAGTCGAATTATATGTCAAACCAAATTAAGATTATTAATTAAGATGAGTTAAATGATAATTTGCTTGAAAATAATTTAATAATGATGTAAGTGTATGCGGGAGGTGTGGGGGAGTCCCATGTAACAATTGAAAGATGTTAAATGGACAACGATAAGTGCTTATTTGATATATGTTTTATTTGAAAACTTTAATAAATATATTATAAAAAAAAAAAAAATACTTAAGCCAAAGCACAATTTTTCAAATATTTTATTCACTATATAAGTACTTAGCAGCCTAATCCCATGCATCTTTACTTGGAAGTAGGTTTTGATGAGCTCAGCAGGACTTACTTTCAAGTAAGTGTGTACATAGGACTGCAAGCTTAGTGAATTTAGCAGGAGGGGGAAATACCGCAAATGTATAATTTTAAAAATTGCATTCACATTTCAAGGTTAATTGTGCTGGCTTGCTGCACTATTCTCCGGATTCAGCCAGTTCTACACCCTTTCACTTGAAAGTAGTTTCATGTTCATCACAGAAATAAAAAGTTTGCAGTAAGAAGGGAAGTCAGATGGAATCTGAGTAGAAATCATATAGCAAGTGAAGACTATATATCACATATTTTATCAAATATCAAAGCTGTTTAAGAATAGTTTCTTTGGTATCAGTTCAAAAGTAGCACTCCCTTATAATGTATGGTTGCAATTTGCAATTTTGCATCAATGCAATCTCATTATGAGCGCCCACGTGGCATGTTTGTAACCCCACCCACAGATCTTTGATATTCCACTTCTCCTTGCTAGTTTTCTGTCAACAATTTAGCATGAATATTATTATTATTATTTTACATTTTCAATGTTAATATGGCATGCATTTTTAATTGGTAAAAGCTAGTTGCTTGAAATCCTTCCCTTATTTCAATCACAAGCAAAGCTATTTTGTAAATACTTTATTGAGGATTTTTCTACTGCATTTTTGCATCACTCTGCTTGCCTTGAGAATTAAGAACAGTTAGAAGTAGTTTCCCTTTGGAATTTAACTGAACAGTCAAGTTTACAGCAGCAGTTGAGTTCAGCAAGAGAAATTGAGGGGGAGGGAATCTGTAGGAATCTGCCCCTTGCCTGAAACCCTGGAGAGCTGGTGCCAGTCATTTTGGAGGAAAGGGTCATGGCTCAGTGATAGAGCACATGGTTTGCGTGAAAAATGGTCCAGGTTCAATCTCTGGCATCTCTAGGTAGGGCTATGAAAGAAACCATGGAGAGTCATTATTTGTCAGTGGACAAGTTTGGAATTTCTGTATAAGTACAGTAAAGAGCAGTGCAAACCATGATTACCACAATTTATGGGAGTTAGTTGCAGTACAGTCTGTATGATTTTGCAGTATTTTAGGTTCAGTATCACTGAAATGGGTAATACAGTTTATGAGGTGAATAGGTTTGTCATTTGGAATAGAAGAAATGTTGTTATGGTTGAAATTCCATGAGATAGAGTGGTGTGAATCCTGATTATAACATTTAATAGGTGTTAGTGCAGTACAGCAGGTCTGTTTGACTTGGTTATACAATGTTGAAATGCGCCAATTTAGTTGGCGCATAAGTTTCATTGGGAAGAAAAGGCAGTATGGTGATGGCTGAAAAGCTGTGAAATGTTGGTAACTTAGTCTATCCTCCCATTGTAGCAATATCTGCTTACTGAAGCTTCAGGTAGCTAATCTTTGGGCTGCTGCAATTATGCACCTGTCATTGTAGTATTGCCCCATTTTGTTGTGCAGATAGAAAGTCAAGGATCAAATTGAAGGGGCAGCTAAGGCTTTCTTAACAAAATAAAAAATAAAAAAATTCCTTCAGATACAGTATCTGAAGAAGTGTGCATGCGCACGAAAGCTCATACCCAATAACAAACTTAGTTGGTCTCTAAGGTGCTACTGGAAGGAATTTTTTTATTTTGTTTCAACTATGGTGGACCAACACAGCTACCTACCTGTAACTGAGGCTTTCTTAGTTGCAGTTGGACTCCAGCTCCCAGCAGCCCCAGCCAGCATGGCCATTGATCAGGGATGATGGGAGTTGTAGCCCAAAAGCATCTGGAGGACCTCACATTAACCATCCAGCAAATAATAATATTACGCTGCCATCACATTTTCATATTTGGAAGAAGTACAAAGGGCAAGGTACAGGGTTGATAAAGGAACGTGAAGGCAAAATGAGTCTCCTTCATGCCTGCTGCACACACAAATCCTTGGATTGGATTCCTTCCACATGTGCACATTGCAAAGCAGGAGATTTTCTGCCCACCCCTATCCCCAGAAGGGGTATTGTACAGGCAGCCCCATTTTCCTTGTACAGATTGCTCCTTGTTGTATTGGGGCCAGCTGATGTGTTTGGAATGGAAATACAAAGTCACAAAAGTACTCTAATCGAACATACTTTCAGTTTAATCATGGATTGAAAAGAGTTGCCTTAAACCCAACTAACAGTGAATAGTGTTTGGGTTGGATTCTGATGAAGGACTTTCTTCTGATAGGTTGTAGTTGATTTCTCCCTTATAGTCACTGTCCCCCTCGAGACGAATGCCAACAGCATGATATTTTTTATGTTTTCAGGAACAGCCATTGGAAATCTTGACACAAAGCAACCTATTTCATCTCAGGTCAAGTAGTTTATCACATTCGCTTTTTATGTGTCATACTGCTTGCTGAGAAAGTGTCCACAACTTCCTCAGTTCACACAAATACTGCATTCATTTTGTAAAATTAAGATGGCACTTATCTCCCAGGCTCCTTTGTGTGTGTGTATTATTTTTTTTTTACTGTGGCTTGAGAAATCCTACAAATGTCAGTGAAAGCTAGATTGCCAAATGATTACAGTGGATTTATGGGAGAGCTTTAAGGGTTAGATTTATACAGCTGCTTGTTAAATATTTTTCATCAGTATTATTTGCTGATATTAACTACTCCTTCATTGGCTTTAGCAAAGTAATTTAGCATATGCTTAATTCAGTGAGATTTTGCATCCAATTTGTAGTCAAGATTGGTAAAGAATATGTGTTGGAAAAGTCATGTAGTTTATCCACATGGAAAGAGGTAAGTGTAGGCATTGGAATGGTCTTTCAAAAAGTTACTATTAGCATACATTTGGAATATAAAATAGAAATAATAGGCTTGGCTCAGAAGAAGGGAACTATTTTTTAATGTTTGATGTTTTACTATGTTTAATATATGCTGTAAGCAGCCCAGAGAGGCTGCTGTATAGTTGTTGTTGTTGTTGTTAAAGGCAAGTACTGAATAAAAGGCTTATAAACAAATTCAAGTTTTTATTCAGGAGGAAGTTACAGTAGCTTTGAGACTGCAAAGCTATACTGGAGAAGAGAGGCTAAGGAAGTCAACAGAAGGTTAATTTTAAAAGTACTGTACATCCAAATTTCATATGGAAAGAGTTAACCAGGCATCTACATTACTCCTACTTTGAAAATTGCTGCTGTTCAAATTATTATTGTTGTTATTATTAATATTATTAATATTATTATTTGCATATTCTAATATTCTAAAGTGCTATGTGTGGTTGTAACTGCCAAGTAAAACCTGCACATGTCTTAACTATGAGAAATCACATCTTCCTGAAAGGTAACCAGATAACCAGTATGAGATATTCTTGTTTCATAAGGAACATTTTTATTGCTTGTACTCAGTTCACTTGAAGCTTGGTGTCCTTATACTTGACCTGTTCCTTCTAATCCCTCCCTGGGCTTCCAGTGCTGCATCAAGCAACTAAGAATCAGGAGACAGCCCCATACTTTCCTGCCTCCTTCAAATACATTTCCACCCCTGCCTCCAGTTTCACTGCCAAATGCACTCCCAGCCACGGTTTTTGAATTCTGTGTGGCTGCTCATCTGACAGCTGAAGGTTGGAAGGTTCCTGGCAGCCCCGCTAGCTTGGCTGCACAGTCCCTGTCCCTTCAGCATTGGTATTTACCAATCTCAAGGCAAGAAGAAAGCATTTAATCCAGTGTTTCTCAAACTTCGGTCTCCAGCTACACCTCCCTGCAGCAGGTCCTCCCTCTACCTGCTTTCACAAAACAAAACAGATATGTGCACAGATGCAAGGAGGTAGAGAACCAGAGTCATTATGAGGCAGGTGGGGGTAAACTTTGGCCCTCCAGATGTTGCTGAACTGTGCCTCACATCATCCCCGGAGAACATGGCCAAGGCTGATGGGAGTTGTTCTCCAACAACATCTGGAAGGTCAAAGGATCCCCATACCTGCTATAAAGGAATGCTCCTCTCATTTTTACCACCTTCAGGCCACTTCTTATCAGTCACAAAAATATCCAGAAATTGTGATGTGGCAGCACTAGAAGAGGGGCACAGCAGCAGCAGCCTGTGGGGCTGTGTGGGTGAGACTGTGATGCTCTCCCACCTTTTGAACATGCCAGGGGTCAAGGCAGCAGGAGCTCAAGGTTGGCCCTGCAGCAGAGCCAATCCATTGCTCCCAGTCCTGCTTCCATTCTGTGCCTGCCCTGTGCTGGCCTCCCACTTCCTTGCCCCCCTCTCAGTGAGTGGCAGTGAGCCAGAAAAGAACCTTAAAAACACACATGAACAATAGTTCCTTCTTGTGGTGCCATTTGACTGTGTGGTAAAAGCTGGAAGCTCCTTACCTTTATTCTGAAGATGGGAGGAGAAAACATGCAGCTCTGCATTACCTATCAATTAAGTATTTCTGACTGTCATGTAATATGTTTTCTTCTGGCTACAACTGAACCGATGACTCGGGTAATGTGATCTGAGCTCTCAACATGCAACCTGAAAATTAATGTCACTTAGAAGTAAGGGTGACTCTCCATTGCCAAATCCAGGGGGAATGCAAAGACGTTCCAGGGATCCTTCAGTGTTGGCTGACCCCAGCACCACAGGCACAGCAAGAGATAAACACGTTAAGGTGGATTAAGGACAGTTTTCATTTGTAACTGTGGAGATCTCATCTTGCAAATTAGTGGTATGAAAAGAAATGCAAGGCAGCAGTGGGGGGTTTGAATATATGGGACACAAAAAATCCTTCTTAAAGTCAACAACCAGCATTAAATTAATAGTCATTCTTAATTCCTATATACAGAGCAATAAGTTCAGGAAAGCAAACCATTATTTATTTATTTCTGCTCTCACAAGGACAGGGGCAGGGAACTTCTAGTCTGGCCCTCTAGGTCACTCTTTCTGGTCCTTGGGACTTCTGCCAGGATGACATCACCACGCCCACAGCCTCACCTTTCACTCTCTTTGGTTGTTTTTGCCTGGCCTGAATGTGCCATTGAATTCTTGCTTGTCTGGATAGAGAAGGGTGTGTGAGTGTGTAGCCTTCTGCAGAATGGAAACGTTTGCATTTACTGCTTTGCCTACTTTTGCCTCCGGCCCCTGTAAAGTTGCCCTGAAGGAATTGTGGCCCTTGGAGTGAAAATATTCTCTGCTGAAGGAAGAAGCACAGTTGTTGTTTTTTTAAAGAAAAGAACGGGTAGAGTTTGTATGCTCAGCTTTGAATTTGTTAATAAAAGAAATAATGTTCATCATACTCTACCAAGAGAGAAATCTGTGTGGAAAAGCAAGATTCTATATGTGGATTCTGTCACTTGGTTGGGAACCACATGTGCACACTGAAAGCAGATGTATCATTCATTGTGTTTTCACACTCCTCAGCTCCACACTAGCCTGGGCTTGACATCATTGTGGATGATGATGATGATTTATATACCACCCTACACCCAAAGGTCTTAGGGCGGTTCACAGAATAAAATAAAATCAAAATATAAAACCATGCTGCCTCTGTTCCACTGGTTATCCCGGAAGCAAGAATTCAGGTTTCTTTTTGTGTAAACACTTATGTGTGTGTGCATAGGGACCTCTCCACATGATGAGGTTTCCTGCTTTTGCAGGTTACACAGCCAAGCTGTGCAGACCCTTGGTGCATTCAGCTATATGGGGGGGGGGTGTTCTACAGATATGCTAATGAACATGGATTGATTAGAGCAGAGTTCACCATCACAGTAGCACTCTGCCCCCAAGCCATGCTCATTTCCCCCCTATTGAATGCTTGCAAGGCAATGTTAACCAATAAAGAACTGTGAAAAAAAAATGCAGCAATATTGTTTAAATGCAACATTGCCATACTTAATCATGAAAAGTATGTGCTCTGTGGTATAGCGTGAAAGCACAAAAAACCAGGTTTCATCATCGATTTCTGCTTTTGGTTTCTGCGCTTGTAATAAAAGAGTCTGCTGCATTGCACAAAGTCTTCTCTGGCAGTAGATCGCCTCGCTTTCAAGTGTTTGACAGACACTGCTGCTGTGTCATGGTTACAGAGCTTCACTGGCTGGTGTTGACTGCTAGAAAAAGACTCCTGCAATGCAAATATCTTGTGTTGCCTTTTTCTCCTCCTTGCAGTGTGTTAAGTTGGGTGGTCTGGTTTCTTGATACTGAGGAGCCTGTAATATGCACCAGGATCTCCTTAAAGTATTTCTATATCTTTGGGTTCTGGGGTAAAATCCAGAGTACAATGAGCAGAGAATCAGTGTTGTTTTCTTATTTCTCTCAGGTGGAAGGGCTGCATTAGAAGGTTTTTTAAAGTTTGCAATCCCATTTTCAGCCTTAATTTTCCATTTCTAGGTGCAATAATGTGTACATTAAGTATGGTATAAGGTCAGAACAGCATGGCTGTCCCTTGCCCATGTCTTCGCCTTCCTTCCTTTTTCATGGACAGGTTTACTTTACTGGGGTATTCATAGTGGAAGTGCACCAGGACAAATTCTCCAAGTGCCTTTTTGACTGCACTAATGATAGGTCCAAACAAGCAAGAATTATTTTGTATCCTGTTTCCCCAAAAACCAGGAGTGTCTCCAGGTTTGGGAGGGGACTATAGCAACATGACCACTGAGGACCCCCACTTTCACCAGTGGCCACCTAGCAGAGTTCTGATTAGTGCTGGGCAAGGAACAATTTCCACAGTCCCCCTGACATATCATTATTCTTTACCTTTCTTCTGGGAAATAAATCATTTGGCACACTCCCTAACTGGGGACTCACAATTACATTTGCCTATCAGTGCATATACATGCTCCTTGTGTAGTTGTGTTTTTTGAGCAATCTTCCATTCAGTTGTGTGTGTGGGGGGGTAATAGCAATTGTGAAATTAAGGCGGCAGTCACAAACACTTTTACGTTGTATTTTGTCTCAATAGGGAGGTTTATTGTTTTGTTTTTATTATGTATTTTGATCTTGTATTTTTATGCTGTGAACCACTATATGATCTTTGAATGAAGGGCAATATACAAATCAGATAGATAGCTAGATAGCTAGATAGATGATAGATAGAAAGAAAGAACTTTACTGGGACTTGCTTCTGAGTAAGCATGGGTAAAACCTCAGTGCCTAGGACTTGCTGATCATAAGGTCGGCGGTTCGAATCCCCGCGGCGGGGTGAGCTCCCATCGTTCGGTCCCAGCTCCTGCCCACCTAGTAGTTCGAAAGCACCCCTAAGTGCAAGTAGATAAATAGGTACCGCTTTATAGCGGGAAGGTAAACGGCGTTTCCGTGTGCTGCGCTGGTGCTGGCTCGCCAGCTGCAGCTTCATCACGCTGGCCACGTGACCCGGAAGTGTCTTTGGACGGCGCCGGCTCTCAGCCTCTTAAGCGAGATGAGCGCACAACCCTAGAGTCGGACACGACTGGCCCGTACGGGCAGAGGTACCTTTACCTTTTTAAGCATGGATAGGATTGTGCTTCACATGGTGGTATACTTGGACAAATATTCTCTTGTCTGTACATATAGCAATGAAGCACTTTGAAGCTTTCTGAGCGTTTATCTAAGTCTTTGATTGAGTAGCTGTGATACCACGGAAGAGATTAATGTTCTATCTGCTGGGAAATGAGGTCCATCTGACCAACATTATCCCTTTGTTAAGGAAGCAAAAGTCAATTGGAGCTGGGAGAAAACCCCTCACACAGGGTTGTTTTTTGGGGGTGGGGGCATTGCGTCCTGTTGATAGAAAAGGGCAATGGAGTGGAGCCCTAAGGAGTAATGGGACACACAACACAAGCAAGCCAAGAAAATAGTGAATCTAACACCTTAGGAGGCAAAATGGCTACAAAAGAGAAGACTGTGCAGCTTGAACCCGAGGGAATGATGGGTAGAGGAGCAGAGGAATGAATCAGGGCTGGGAGATGATGGCGGAAGGGATCAATGAGATTGGAGTGGCAAAAACCTTAAAGAAGATCTGTATGCTGTTGATCAAGGTGAAGGAAAAGAGATGGGAGATGCTTGGGGACAGCAATTATGAAGGGCGAGCTCAGGGCTGGGGTACCTGTAGCCACTCATTATTGGCTGTGCTTTCCGGGACTGATAAGGCCTGGCGTCTAACAACAACTGGAGTGTCACAGGTTCCCCATCCCTGGCTTAGACAGACACAGAAGGAAAGGATGAAGTTTGACCTAATCTGTTGTAATAACCAGCCAGATCTTAGTCTTTTGTTCTCTTGTTAATCAATTGAATCATGTGAAAAGCAAAGTATATTATCATAATTAGGCATTTTGACAAGATTATAACGGGTGTGAGTAACTGTAGTGGTGGTAATTTTGTATCTTTTGGATGCTATTTTTTATTTTTTTTACTGATAACTTATATTTCTACCTGGGGAAAAAATCATAATTATTTTTGGCTCAACTTAGACTGTGTTCTCACAAATTTTTGCTGCTCAGATCCACATTGAACCATTCGACCGGTTCAAACATTGCTTCCATACATACACTTAATGCTGCCCCAATGTTGCCACGCTTCCTTGCTCCTTTTTTCCAGATGTCCACACATTAGACAGATCTTTGCAGGTGCAGAACAGCTGTATGTGTATTGATAACCTTTCAAATTTCCAGCTAAGGTACAGTAGTTGGGGGGCGATGACAGTGAGGTGCAACAGGGTTGAGGATATTTTGGGAAAACATTGTTGAGAAATATTGGTCAAATATTTGATTACTGGCGTTCCGTATGGTTACATGCACACCACAGCATGTAGTAAATAATCTGTATTAAAATAGGGATGCCCAAATCAGGAGTGCAAATTATTGGAACTGAAACTTCAGTAACATAAATATGCAGGTTCTTTCTTTGGTCTTACTTGTTCTGTGTACCTTTGAAGAAGAAATGTAATAGTATCCTCTTGCTTATTTTCACAGTCTGATAGCAATGCAAGCTTCCTCAGAGCTGCCAGGGCTGGCAATCTGGACAAAGTTGTGGAATATCTGAAGGGAGGAATAGACATCAATACATGTAATCAGGTAAGTGGCTCATGATTCACAGATTTTGGCATAATATGCAAGTGGGAACTGCAGAAGGAACTGGGTAGAAGGAAGAAGGGAAGGAGTGTTTTTTTCTTTTGCTGGCCTTTCCGTCCCCCTACACTGCGGTGCTCATCTCGCTTTACTGGCTGAGGGAGCCGGCGTACAGCTTTCGGGTCATGTGGTCGGCATGACTAAGCTGCTTCTGGCGAACCAGAGCAGTGCACAGAAACACCGTTTACCTTTCCACCAGAGCGGTACCTATTTATCTACTTGCACTTTGACATGCTTTTGAACTGCTAGGTTGGCAGGAGCAGGGACCAAGCAATGGGAGCTCACCCTGTCGCGGGGATTTGAACCACCGACCTTCTGATCGGCAAGCCCTAGGCTCTGTGGTTTAACCCACAGTGCCACCCGCGTCCCATATAAACATGATAAATAACAACAAAAGGTGGCCGCTTGCTCTATAGTGCATTTACACGGAGATTAATAGTAGATCAGTGGCTCAGAATAGGCTTAAATTAGTTAACAGGCAGTCCTTCTTATAGAGAAATTTCCTTTTGACGCCATCCATATTCTGATCGCAAGCAAGATAGAACACCTGGGTCTCTCCTTAAAAAAAGATTTTAAGCATGTTAGCAACTTTGCATCCTGTGAGTCTTATCTCTCCTACAATTATAATCTCCTGGTTTTGCAGAGGAAAGGTAAAAGCCAGAAGTCTCAAGATTATTATCATGCCTCCTGTACGTCAGAAGGAAGGGATGAGGTCAACTTTTATCAAAAGCTTAAACAGCTCCTGTGATATTTGCCCAGATTGAGAAATTCCCTCCTACCCCCGAATTTAATTCCCTTAGTAGATATGAACCTACTCCTCTTCAATCAACATTTCAAGGGCAGTAGTATATATTGGCAGGAACATATTTTATTGATTTTTATGGAAATTGGAAAGCTTCTGTTTTGCTCTTGGGCATGGTGTGTCCCTTTTGCTTTCTACAAATCAAGTGTATCTTCCTCCACAATGCACCTGGTGTTCAGTGATCCCAAGTGCGGAAGTCTGAGGTTTCCCTTGCTATTTCTGTGTCGCATCAGGCAGCAAGTAAACACTTCGTAGGGTATTTTTAGATGGAAGCTCAATGTGTGTTGGAGCAGATAGAATCAAGTAGCTAATGGACATCTGCAGTAATCAGAACTGCTCAAATGCTAACTAGTTTGTTTCACATTGGGAACAGCCTCAGCGCATGCAAAGGATCATGCATTTGCTTTGTTTCAAATCTATTCAAGTGAATTGAGAAAGAAAAAATAGCTGTTTTTTTTAAAAAAAAAACCCCGATATGGGGATTAACATCTTAAGTATGTTTATGTGGGAGTAACCCATACAAAGTTCAGTGGGAGTTACTCCCCATTATTATGTTAGCTGATCTGAGATATTTTATCTGAAGAGATTTGTGTTTGCTGTATGGATATGACATACCAGTGCTATGATCAGATGAGCACTTGGTCAATGTTCTTTGTATGGATCAAACTGGATGTATGATCCATGTCGTGCAGCAGCTTCCAACTATAATCATTCCAGAACAGACACTTCAGTTTTGCCAAGATCAAGCACTGTAGTGCAGCTGATGTGATGTTAGTTTAGGCCTGGGACCAAAGCTGTATGCTCTCTTTGTCAAACACAATTTTTGATGTTCAGAGGGGATGAGTTGTTAAAATAATTGTTTGCCATGTTTAATGTGTTTTCACACTTTCTCAGTCTGTGTGTAAGTAGAAGTTATTGATGTGTATTTTGTCCCTGTCTAATTACATAATATTCACTTCCCCTCTGTACTCTTTATCTATAATTCTCTAGTTACCAAATCTCACATTTGCTACATTTTTGATTGAAAATACATTTGAAAAAGGATATAATAGCAAATGTCTTGACTTTCCAAACAGCCTACTTGCTTTATCCTTAAAGCAAATAGATACTTCATTAATGCTCATTCTGAAGAAACACTAGGCAATTGTATATTCTTAGTTTTAGTCTCATTTTCTCGCAGATAATAGAATGGATGTAAAACAGGAATGGCTTTAAACAAGTTCAGGGCTGCTTTGCCATGAGGGTTATGTTTTACCTCCACCACCAGAGGCAATATGCCTCATTATTTATACCCTTTGTTGAGAATCACACTTGGGGATAGTCCTGTTTCACTAGGGTCCTGCCTATGTGTTGTAGTGTGCCTATGTGTTGCCAGTGTGGTGTAGTGGTTAAAAGCGGTAGGCTCGTAATCTGGTGAACCGGGTTCGCGTCTCCGCTCCTCCACATGCAGCTGCTGGGTGACCTTGGGCCAGTCACACTTTTTTGAAGTCTCTCAGCCCCACTCACCTCACAGAGTGTTTGTTGTGGGGGAGGAAGGGAAAGGAGATTGTTAGCTGCCTTGAGACTCCTTAGGGTAGTGATAAAGCGGGATATCAAATCCAAACTCCTCCTCCTCCTATGTGCTTTCCATAAGTATATTGTACACTTCTTAATGGCTTCATGCTATGAAATGGTTTTAAATTTATTAAATAAAAAATAAAATAAAATCTGGTTAGCCACTCTGTGAACAGGATACTGGGCTAAATGGGCCTCTGATCTGATCCAACAGAGCTTTTCTTATGTTCTTATTCTTCCGTGTGTCTGAAGGAAAACTGATCATGCAGATAGCTCAGTCTGGACAGCATGAGACTCTTAATCTCAGGGTTGTGGGTTGAAGCCGTACATTGGGCAAAAGATTTGGACTAGATGACCCTTGTGGTCCCTTCCAATTCTACAATTCTGAGATTCCTCACTTCCTGCTGTGATTTAAGGTATCTGATAAAATAGCATGGCATTTGCAAAATCTCAGATATGGATATAGTAAGCCTTGATGTAGGCTTTTTATCTAAACTAGCAACCTTATTTGCTGTTATTTTTTAATATGGGGAAGGGAATCCCTGGTTGTTTCTGCAAAGCACCCGTGCCACTTTTCCTAGGTCACTCACAGAGCAGCGTGCCCTTGTAATTAAATTGCAAACTCCTCCCACATCTGATCACCTGAAGAACTGACATTGTTTACAGATGGAATTACTCCATGGCAACAGAGATGCTAGGAAATAATCACTGCTTGGTCATGATACACTTGTCCTCACTTGGAACCACTTTCAACCATGGACTGAGTCCTGGGTTGTGTAAACAAATACAGGGCTAAAGTTAGTTAAGAGGGTGCTGTATCTAAGATAAAAGTGATCACGTGAAAAAGCCTGACATTAGCCAAGCCCTGCTCTTTCCTTTTCTCTTCCTTCCATCATTTTCTCCTTCCCTTTCTGTAGGTTCACGACACTTTTTTTTGTAGAATCTAGAGTGGGCTCTTCATTGAAAGGCTCACAGAACATTGAACCTTGTGTTCTGCTGCTGAAAGACTTTATTATTATTATTATTATGCCCAGACCTCCAGAATAGACTGGTGGATAATGGGGAAATCAACATGAGTCTTTCCCTCTGTGGTTTTCTGCTGCCTTGATCCATTTAATCAGATAAAACAGCATTTGGTTTCCAGCCAGCCTCTTTTCTAAATAGGTTGGATTGTGCCCAGCTGACCTTTTGCTGTTTCCACTGATCATTAAAACTGAATAGATCCTTTAATGTAATCTGTACAGTATTGTGTCAATTCATTTAATGCTGAATTCCAAGGTCTATAGTTGTAAGTAAATCTCCTAGATTTCCTGTTTTAGCCAGGTGTGCTAGTAAGGCATTTGGGGGATCCTAAGTAGGCTTACTTTATTTATTCGTACTTATTTATTAAAATATTTTATCCCATGCGGAGGTAGGTTTCCATAGAAATTAACTGGACCTACTTCAAAATAAATAAATATCTTTTGAATATTTTAAAATATCTGTTTTTATTCATACTTCTATTGATTTCTTTTATATTTTTCTGAACAGCTTAGATGTTTCCTTACAAACAAGGCTCATACTGACCAAAAAGAAGGCCTATTTGCTCCTATCCCTTTAACAATAGTTTAATTTTCAGAAATCAGCTGGTTAAGCTTTTGACAGCATGGGAATTATCACCTCCTAATGTATGTGCATTAAGCTGCATATATTAAAGGCAGATCTGCAGTGACCAGTTGACCAAGGGCAAGGAGACTAAGGATCGAGAATCCCTTAACATACTATGGCACCTAGAATTCTTTGAGGGAAGAAATGTACTTTATTGGGCTTTATAGTGTGCATGCAGCCTTTAAGCCTCTGCATGTATGGTGGAGTTATTCATTACTGGGAGTGGGGATTCTTTGAATGATTTTTTGGAATAAAACATTTGTTTGATCCAGAAGTGGCTATATTAGGATTTCCCCAAGATCAAGCAGATAAAATAAAAAACTGTATTAGAGCCATTTCATTTTCATTGGGTGTGAATAAAGTGGCTGCTTTTGGCAGCTAGAATTTAAATATCCATGTTTGAGAAATTATCTGATTTCTTATTCATTTACAAAGAGCCACCACCCCTTTAAGTCTGCGTATCTGATAGAGGAGGTGTTGTTTTATTTTAAGAATTGTTTATGTACTCTGCTGTAGAACTGAGCGGATAGTACTGTATTTTTTGCTCCATAAGACACACTGTTTTCCTCCTAAAAAGTAAGGGGAAATGTGTGTGCATCTTATGGAGGAAATGCAGGCTGCGCAGCTATCACTGAAGCTAGCACAGCAAGAGTGAGAGCTGCACAGCACCTCTTGTTCTGCTGGCTTCCCAGTGAAGCGGGAGGAGGAATGGAAGGGAGCCCTTATGGAGCCCCTTCCGTTCCTCCTCCCGCTTCACTGAAGAGGAGCTGTGCAGCTATCGCTGAAGCCAGCACAGCAAGAGCGAGAGCTGCATAGCGCCTCTTGTTCTGCTGGCTTCAGCGATAGCTGCGCAGCTTGCTCTGGCTTTTCAGGCAGGTGGGAGAAAGGACAGAGGGCAGCCCATCAATCCCTTCTCCCACCTCCCAGAAAAGCCAATAAGAGCTGCGCCAAGCGAGCGTGTCTGCGGCTCTTGCTGGCTTTTCTTTTTTCCTCCTCTAAAAACTAGGTGCGTCTTATGGTCGGGTGCGTGTTACAGAGCGAAAAATACGGTAAATAGTTTTAACAAACAAATATGTGAAGTGGGTAAGCCAGGTAACTCTGAGCACAGGGAGGGCCAAGAAGACTTTTCAACAGTTGAATGGACAGAAATGAGAGAAACCCCATCCAATTCTTGTTTTATATACTGCACTCAGAGGTTCGCTTCAAGTAGACTTTGGGAGGTTTAAATGAGGGTGCTACTATGTAGACTCCTTTGAACTTCCTGAAACCTACCCATTTTGAGATCAGTACATCACTGGGATAGGGAAAGGTCATAGAGATTAGAAATCTGTCCAGTCTTGTGTTTGCTAGGCAGCTTCCTTTGTGCCTCCCCCACACTCCCATGGGAAATGGGTGGGCAGAGTCTATGAAATTTCAAAGGTATCTCCTTCTGTGACTCAAAAGTTCTTACTGTATTTGCAAATGTTGAGAGAAATGTGTAGGTGTTTGGGCGGTGGACGTAGTGGACGGCACGACCATGCATGCTTTGGATGTGAGACCTGGAGCTTCATATATGAATGGGATGAGACAACAGCCCAGTCTCTGACTGGCAGTGGCTGTGCCAGCTGAGGACTTTTTAGCTGCTGATGTCTGTGCTTGCAGCTAAGATTTTCTGTATTCAAAGCCTGTGCTATACCACTAGGGTTTTACCCCTTTAAGAAGGGCCGAATGGGAGTTTGTGATTAATGTGAGGATTGTTATTTTTTCCTTGCAGAATGGACTCAATGCTCTACACCTGGCTGCCAAAGAAGGCCACGTGGGGCTGGTTCAGGAATTGCTGGAAAGAGGTTCTGCAGTGGACTCTGCTACTAAGGTAATATATTCACTGTATCATTATATATAAATGGTTCTGTGTGTGTGTGTGTGTGTGTGTGTGTGTGCGCGCACACACACACACACACACACACACACACACACAGACACAGACACAGACACTGAAAAACAGCAAGGGTAGGCAATGTGGTTGGCCTACAGCTTTGATCAGTGACATGGTCAGGTTAGGGATGATGGGAGCTGTAGTACAGTAACGTTTACTTATTTAGAGCATTTGTATCCAGCTCTTCAGCCAAAAAGTCTCCCAGAGTGGTTTGCAAACAGCCAATTAAAACAAGACCGTCTTTGTCTGAAGGCTTACAATCTAATATAAAAACACAATAGACAAGGGAAAGGGGGCAGGGAGAGGGAAAGAGACATTGTGAGAGCACCACAGCCATCTGTGATTCTGTGATTCTATTCCCGAAACAGACTAATTATGAACATTATTTGTTTCAACTCTGCATTAAGATCCATTAGGCAGTGTTTCTGAAACATGTGCTGAAACTCCTGAGTATATGTCTCACACACCTTCCATCTGACAACAGCACTGTACTCTGTCCTTCCTCATTAACGTCGGCTGTGCATGCCTCAAGAATGCAAGCACACACTTTCCATCAACCTCTGCAATCCCTACCAAACTCACACCAACCCTCCCTTGGTACACCTGTTGGCTTCAAAGTAAAAACATAGGAGAATTGAAGGACCCTCTCCTATACTATATAATCACAGAGATGAGAAAGTGTTGGATCCAGACTTGGTCTCCATGAACAGATGGGCTTTGGACTGATTGGAAGGTCACATGCCTGTTGTGTCCTCCTCATGCCGCCCTGCCATGCCGCCCGAAAAATGCTCCTGGGTCTATGGCCCCAGCAGCCCCCTACCACACTATGCCCCTGCCTGGAGGGCCTCATTTCCCCCCCAGGTCTGAGGTTTCCTATGTTGACAATACTGGGGGCCAATGGGCTGACTGTGTATAAGGAGTTTCCTGTGTTCCCATGAAAACTGCTCCCTTGTCATGGAAGTAGAAAGTAATTTCATATTACTCCTTAGGAATTTTTCTGGTTGGGAATAATTTCCCCTTGTTGTCTTGGTGTTAATAGCTGGCAGCATGAGGCAAAACCAGTTCAAAGGATGCAGCTTTTTTGCCTTCGCCTCTATCCCTGTGAATATTCTAGAATTATCAGGTTTATCAAAATTGGTCTGCATAACTGAAGGGAAGTGCATAGCAAGAACATGGTGGTATTATATACCGGTACATACCATAAGAGTCAAAGCATTTAAATAAGAGGTTCCCACATTATGGACCTCCCTAGCTAAAAAAGAAAGAAAGAAAGAAAGAAAGAGGCCAAAAACATTTCTCTCTAAGAAATTTTTGGGTAGTCTTAATCCTAGGAGGTTTATTTTGAATGAAGAGAAAGTTATTGAATAGTTTTAATGCAAGAATGCTAAAGTTTCAATTGATGTTATGAATGTGAAAGAGAATACTGTTTATTGAAAGCTGCTTTGAACCTTGGGTTTTGGGCAAATCTGTTTATGAATAAATTATTATTACTATCATTATCTTTTATCAAACAGAAAGGCAATACTGCATTGCATATTGCATCCTTGGCCGGGCAGGCTGAAGTTGTCAAAGTTCTAGTGAAGGAAGGAGCCAATATTAATGCACAATCTCAGGTATGTTTGGCATTTTCTGCTTTGTAAAAATGCAATGTTGTATAAAGTGCTCTAAGCCTTAAGTTGGCAAATCTGACTCAAGGTTAATTGGTCACACACAGCGAAGTGGCCAAATTATTCAGCACAGTGGGACATATTGAAACCTCACCAGCAGCTGGAGCGCAGCAGTTAAATCAGATATTTTGCAAATCATGCTCATTAGCAATGGAAAGGCATCTCTCAATCTTCAGATTATGAAATTATAAATTTTGAGGCATGGAATTCAGTGAGGAGCCATATAGGTAACATAAACTGAATTCCAATATTCTTGAAGCCATCTTTTTATGCTTCTCCAAATATACCTTTTTCACTCTTGAATATTTTCAAATAAGGATGTAGGACTATTGATTATCAGCATGCAACAATACATTTTCTGCCCTCTAGAATCTATATAATTGATTTTTAAACTGTGTTCCTGGAAAGTCTTTTAAGTTTGAAGATTTTCTCATTGGGGTCACTTGTGCATTCTAGGCCATATTCACAGTTTACATGGGGCAGTGGTCAGACTGACCTCATCGGTTGATGCACCACACAAAATTAGAGTGCACCCTAAGTATGTCCTAGAATACTCTGCAGCACCCAAGGTGTCCTCAGCACAATGTTGGTATGGAAAAGCAACATAGACAAACTCATCTTATCTCAATTTGAAATTAGAATGGTTATTTCTAAGCTTCTTCACAAAGAGAATCTTAGGGGGTGGAAATGACCCTTAGCAAATGCTTTCCATGGCCTCAGAATATGGCACAATGTTGTATCTTGAGGTAGACATAGATGAGAAGGAAATACATAGAAAGGACCTTCAGCACTCCCTTGTGGGCCTTCCTAGTCTGAGAGTGTAGATTCCTTCATCCCTTCTACAGTTGGCTACTGCAGAGTTAGACAAGAGTCCTTTGAGTCAGCACAGCCATCTTCTCAGTGAGGTGGGCCCAACTGCAGTGGCTAGTCAACCTACAAAAAGGTCTCAAATGGCCCTGGCTCTGGGCTGAGATAGCATCTTCCACACCCCAGCTGTCAGAACTGCCAAGGGTCCTGAGCTGCTTTAGGAGAACTGCCTTCACTCTGCCTAGACCTGACTTGACCTATGCCTGATCTTCACTTTACCTCTTTGTTGTCTCCAGTTTCCCTATGCGCTTCAAGCCCCAACACAACAGCATAACGTGATAATGCTTCTTCCTTGCAACTAATGTCTCTCCTCCCTTTCATCGCCAGCCCTGCCAGTCACTTTTCTTTCCCCAAAACCTACAGTAATAACCAGTGGAGATTTGTGTGAAGGAGAGAGCAGCTATTCAGACTTTCCTTAGTCTTGAATACCTAACAGCTAAGCAGATTCTATCACAAATGTCTGTGGGAATTATAGTTTGTCAGAATGCATGTCCAACTGCAATTCCCAGGGATCTTTGCAGTGAGAGCCTTACACTGAGAACATTTTCAGGCATAATGCTGGCCTATGACATAATCCTCTCTATTGCATGCACACCATCCAATGCTGCATGTGAAAGTTTTTTGGGTGGGGAAAGGCAGGCTCGCCTGACGCCTTCATTAGATATCTTTAGGTGCCAGGCAAAAACATTTCTCTTCAACCAGGCATTTGGCTGATTAACATTCCATGGCTTTTTCAATGCATTTGTGGAAGGAGTGTTATTGGTTTTGCTTCACGTATTTTGTATTCTCATTTTGTATCTTTCTGTTGTGAACCGCCCTGGGATCTTTGGATGAAGGGCGGTATACTAATATAATAAAAAAATAATAATAATGTAATAGTTTGAAATGGCCTGAACTTATTTATTTGGGTCAGGTTCTAAACACCTAGCTATTTTGGAATGGGGTGGGCCATTCATTTCTAAATTCTGCCTCTATCTAAAGCTTAGTCACCTGCTATTAAAGCAGAAAATCTGAAGAACATTGATGTAGATGATGGTTTAGATTCAGCGGAAGTCTAAAAATCATTGATGTAATTGATATATTGTGTTCAAATTCAGTACCTGTACAGGGTTGTATAAATTTCAAATTTTGCCATGCTGCATTAATTTCCCTTTCTTTTGCCAAAGAGCTGCATTACTCTGCCACAATACAAGCTGATACTTGAAGGTTGGGGGAAATTGGTGCATACAAAGGGACGCAGTGGATTGTGGCCTTTGTGCACATGCAGAAAGCCCTTTGAGATGGGATGAAACTCTGCAAGAAGACCATTCATTTCAATAGGCCTTGCGAGTTGTGCACTTGGTCATTAATTTAGCAATTAAAAAAAAAAGTGGTCCCAAACATACTAAATCTGTAGTCAGGTTCAGTGCTTAATATTAGTGAACAATGGTTATTCACAAGCCGCAACTGCAAGGCACCCTCTGGAATAATGCTCTTTTCTCTTTTACATAGAAGGAAATGCCGCAGTATCTCAGGCAGGAGTCTTTGATCTATTTTGGTAGCTGCTGACTCACAGCATCCAACAGAAAAGGCTTCAGAAAGGGAAAGGGTAGAAGGAATTTGCAAATCACAAAATAAAAGGTCATTTGTAGTCAGATGGAACTGTTTAATCTGTGTGTGACACCACTGAAGTTCACTGCACTAAGGGCCCCCAAGCTATATACAGTTAGGCGATTTTAAATATATATACATATTTTTACAACCACCAATACCCATGCAGTTTTATAATACGTGTGATGGAGTTAGGCCTTCTCCTGTATCCTATAGTAATGCCACATTGTTGATGCTGTTGCATTTTGTAAATTGGCAGTAACAAGCAGAGACCCACCTAAAATCATAGCTGTGAGGGAGGGAGTGGGGTTGCCCATAATTTATTCTCTGTGCCCTTGTTCTGTCTCTTACACACTTCATATGCTCCTTTATTTGTCTTATACATGCCTTCATTCACATACATTACTCTTAGATATAAAGGTAAAGGTAAAGGTAAAGGACCCCTGACAGTTAACCCCTGAATGACTCTGGGGTTGGGGCGCTCATCTCGCTTTACTGGCCGAGGGAGCCGACGTTTGTCCACAGACAGTTTTTCCAGGTCATGTGGCCAACATGACTAAGCCGCTTTTGGCAAAACCAGAGCAGCATATAGATACTCACATATGCCACTATAATATATCCTGGATAGCTCAGTTGTTAGAGTGTGGTGGTGATAACACCAAGGTTGCAGGTTCAATCCCTGTATGGCACAGCTGTGTATTCCTGCGTTGCAGGGAGTTGGTCTAAATGATCCTCAGGGTTCCTTCCAACTCTACATTTCTATGATTCTATGAATCACAGGATCTATATATGTATTACTGCAATGTTGGGATGCGGGTGGTGCTGTGGGTTAAACTTGCCGATCAGAAGGTCGGCGGTTTGAATCCTCGCAACGAGGTGAGCTCCTGTTGCTTGGTCCCTGCTCCTGCCAACCTAGCAGTTCAAAAGCACATCAAAGTGCAAGTAGATAAATAGGTACTGCTCCGGCGGGAAGGTAAACGGCGTTTCCATGCTCTGCTCTGGCTCGCCAGAAGCGGCTTAGTTATGTTGGCCACGTGACCCAGAAGCTGTACGCTGGCTCCCTCGGCCAGTAAAGCGAGATGAGCGCCGCAACCCCAGAGTTGGTCACGACTGGACCTAATGGTCAGGGGTCCCTTTACCTTTTAATGTGGGAGAAGAATGTTTGGCTTACCAAAAATAATTTTATACATTGCATAATTTGAGTCTATCTGATGATGTAAAGAATGTGCTTTTTCTTTCTACATTAGCTGGGCATCCTGCAAAATTGTTAAGAACTCAGTAAAGCTGAGGTCGCGCTTGCTGTGAATTGCATGGTGGCTTTGTCAGTCATAGGGTTGGCTGAACTATAGGACTAGCCCAGTACTGTGTTTTAGTATAAAGCTGCAATAGGAGGTGGTTTATTTAGATATATAGCCCTATTATGAACCCCATTGGTTCACAGCAGGCAGCAGTACTGCATCATAAGGAAGAAGGAAAAAACAATTTCTTGAACAGAAGATTCACAGTGCATATTACAGTGACAAAGGAAGTGAGTACCAAGAAACAGAATAGAACAGCATGAATCATATGCTTCCCTTTAATTTCCCCCTGATATTTTAGCTCTCAGCAGTTCTTATTTAAGTCCATCACCTAACCCATAGTTGGTGGGGGAGAATATCTCTGGTTAAAACCAAAGAAACAAAGTGAAATGGAGGGATGGCAATTGAGGGAAGTGGGAGCCCAGGGACCTTTACTAATCCTAATTAATATTCTCCAACGCCTCTTTAAAAACAGGTAACCAACCAACCTGTGCCCATTTTCTTGGCTCTCCTGAGACCTGTACCCCATACCAAATTCTTTACCATCCATCCCATTAAGATCATGTCTGTATAAAATAGTTTTATTTACATTTGTCAGTCATGTCATACAAAATAAAATGTATCAATATATATTATGAAGAAAGAGAAGGTATGAAATTATATATTACACCCATGACAATGCTCAGGGTTTTTCCGTTTCCATTTTTTGCTAAAAATCATTACGGCAAAACATTGGCTCATTTGTTTCTCTTTGTATCCCCTTCCTCCATCAGATTAAATGAATGCTATGAATCATTTTAGCTCAAGAAGCTATCAAATTGTTTTTTCCCCCATTTGTTCTAATTATACAATTATCATGAGCATTCATTATTCAATTTTATTTCGCAGTATTTTTCACCAAAAGCTTTAATACAATGCCAATATTTGACTTCTTCGTCCTTTTTTTTTTAAAAAAACACCTCACTCTGAATCCCATTTTAATGAAAAATGCCAGAAATATAAATATCATCTTCACAGGGAGTATATAATGAATATTCTAGTTTTTCAGCACATTAATTGGTAGCACTAAATGTTCCAAGCACTGTCTGCAGGCATTGTAGCAGATGCTTGGTCCTCGAATTCTGATCCAAATTGAATTGACTCAAAAAATAAAGACAGCCAGGCTCATACAAAAAAATAAATAAAAAATGGCAGGTGCTCCAACACATTATACTCTCGTTCCCACTTAGACACAAACAATTAGATATAAGAGGGCTGTGTAGGACATTATATATTTAGATGTAGGCAACTCAAATGTAGGCAGTTGGAACTCAACTTGTGCTAAATAGAGGGTAAATTACAATATTCTAGCAGTGGTTCCATTTCTTTAACTCCCCCACCTACCTGTTTGATGGCTATATTTATGAGGACTCAAGAATCAAGTATTGGGCCCAATTTTTAGGTACAGTTAATTTCTGGTACATACAACAGAAAATAAAGCACTAATATGCTGGCAGAAACAGAGAGAACAAGAAAACAGTATTTTAAGAATTGTTTGTTGTTGTTGTTGTTAAAATTTGTTAGCCACTTTATCTTGCCTAGGCAACCCAGAAGGACAACCAACCAACCCCATATAGATACATTAAAACAGAGTGGAAAAGAAATACTTTAAAAAATCCAATTTACCTCCAAAAGGCCTCAGATAGTTAAAGGCAAAAGTCTTGTTTATAGAGGAAAGGTTTGTCTGGCACCATGGTGGAAAACTAGTATCAAATTGGCATTGTTACATCCAAACTAGGCCTTAGGGAATTTATAGAGCATTTTTCAGTGTTCATAGCACTTTATTATCTGGATGTAAACTTTACAACAACTCTGTAAACTAAGTTGTCTTCAGCATCCTTGTCCTATTGCTTATGTAGAGGCTAAGGCTAAGAAGGTCATGCCTTACTCTAAGCCTACTTGTGAGTTCATACCTGCGGAGAGATTTGAACTGAGGACTACCACAATCATAGCTCAACTCCTTTGCTAATACATTCTACAGTACTTGCTGCATGATGTGCAAAGCATAATTGGCTCTATCTTTCTTATATTCAAATAAGAACTGATCTTATTTTTGCTCAGCTCTCTGTGTTTATTTTAAATTAACATCTAGGTCATTCTTTTAAAAAATTGTTTAAAAATGTCATCAGCTGCTGGTGAAAATAATTATTGATTCCACAAGCATGTGAAAATTCAGTTTTTGCTTACTTATATATTCCTCCTGCAAATAAGAGGATGGGTTTATTACTCTATTACACTCAAAATAGAGTAATATCAGAGACATTTTAATTAAGCTCATTTAAAAAGTGCACATTGAATACAATTAAACACTAATTCTGCCCCTACTGCCCCATATTTGCTACCTTGATCTAGGCCTGGGCTAGTCCAGTGTACTGGAAGTATCAATTTTTTGCTGAACCAGCCTCAATTTTAAAGCTAAAGAAACATTCTGTATGGGTTCTAAAACCATGTTCCATTGTTTAGTACATTCCACCTCCCCATTAAAGATTTTTTTCCAAAAGATGCATGAATGGAAGATGGCTTGCATAACTAATTTTTCTCTTTCAAGCTTCCAATAAACTTTTATAAACAATAGTTACAGATTTAGTTCTGAGAAAGATCCAGTTAGTCCTTCGAGAAACTTCAGTGGGAGTGTTTCAGCATCTTCTAATCTGAATTTACTATTTTCACAGAAAATCCAAAAAGTAAAAACAAACAAACAAAAAAACACCAATGAAAGATCCAGATTGTATGGGAGGAAAATATGGGATTTTATTTTGAGGAGGATGACATTGTGTTGTTGCTGCAAAACATTTGCATGAAGGAGCAGCACAGAGTTTATAACAAACTACAGGGTGGAAAGCACCCTGAGACTAATGACATTTTGTGTGGGTTTGGAAAAAATGACAAATTCTGGTTAGTTAAAAATAGAAGCAAAAGTTGCCTGTTTCCTCATGGCTGTGCTGAAGAAGTAGAGGGGAGGGGGAGCACACAAGACCAAGGCTCACACAGTCTCATAAAGGTGAACTACAAGTTATTGTTACATCTGAACAAATCCATTATGACAGCATTCTTCCTGTGGCTGAAGAATTCCTCTGACATATGGCTTCTTTTCCTTTTCTTCAGAGAGAAATGTCAAAGCATTAAATAGCTATTTAAAATTCCGTGAAAATTGTCCTATACTATTTTCTGGATACAGCAGAATAATTTTGATCACTATAACTCATAACGAACAGGGTAATTCGTTTTACAAATTTGCCTCCCCAAGTGTATTTTTCTTACAAATGTATTGCCCCATGAAATCTAATCTCTTTTTGTTTTCATGTTTCTATGCTCTCTGTTTTAGTTAATCTGTAACGGAGGTAGAAAGAAGGTTAAAAAAAATAGAAACTTCTGACGCATATTCATAGCCTCATAATGTAATGTGAACATCTTTGGGAAAGTGGGTATTATGTCCTTAACTTACCCTTGTAGAGAAAGAGAATCTCTCCTGTTGAGATAAAATCCTCTTATGAGACATTTATTTTTAGTACAGCTGAAAATAATGCCCTGGAGCATAATGCAAAATAAAAGTTTGTAGAGTCCTAATAATTTTTATTCTTTTGTGATGCATTTTGAACTCCAAGAACAGAGCCTTCCATAGAAATAATACTTCTGTGGCATATTTCTATACAACTCAGGCCCAAAGCCCTGCTTTAAAGTCTGATTACAGACTTGCAGCTGTCCTGTTGGGACAGTTAAACTTTCATTAGTTAATAAGTTCACACAAGCCTTTTGCATGCTTTAATTACATATGCTTTTAAAGGTAAAGCTGATGTGTTTGTGCTGGATATGAAAAGGGATGTGAAAACAGTATAGGACAGGAGTGCCCAAACTTTTTTCAAAGAGGGCCAGATTTGATGGAGTGAACATACATGAGGGCCGACCAAAGCTGTTGAGCTTTTTCTAGGATTTAAGCTTTTTATTTTATTTTACAATTTTACCCCAAGACATATATTGCCACGGGGGCTGGATTAAATCTACTGGCGGGCCAGATTAGGCCCCCGAAACGAACTTTGGACATGCCTGGTATAGGAAGTTTGAGTTCTTTCATTTCCATACGTTTGCTTTTATAGCCTGATATGTCCTACACTTGCTGTTCTCTTCACCGTTCTGAGTTTATTACCTTCCATTTCACAGCACTCTTTTATTGAACTACTATGTCCATTCTACATTGATTCCACTAATGCCTGGGAACTCCATAAAGCCTAGCTCTAAACTTTGTTTCCTGTGAAGCCTTTGGCCCAGCACTGTAGTCCTTTTAACTTTTAGTGCATCCTTTATTTCCCAATCCTTCCTTTCCCTGTTTCCTTCATCTTCCTCCTCACTGCCTAGATTTAGTTCACAAGCATCTTGTTTGGGGCAGTGATATATCTTGGTTTTGTCACTCTGGAAAGCACTTTGAATGCTGATGACACTACATTTTTGCAGGCAAGGGAGAGGTCACAATATTGCATCTCCGTAAATATTAGAACTGTTGAGAAAATCTAAAGATCTACTGGTCAGCTAGTTTCACCTCCCCAAGGGGTCTTTTGACTTGAACAGCAGCCCTCCATAGCAAACTGTCTTTAAAACTAGATGGAGTTTTAAAAGTAGTTTGGTATGGAGCATGATTATTTGTTTTTCAGAGTAGAAGATGTGGCAAGTCAAACTGGAGTCACAACAATTCCTAAGTAGTAATTTGGACCTCAGAACCTATCTAGAGTTCTATTGTTTGGAATCAGTTAATTCAAAAGTAGCTTTTATACAAGTATATTCTTTTATAATATCTGGTTATTCAGCTTTTTTCCCTTTTCTTTAGCAAGCACAATTATGCTATAATGTCACGGAATGGATGTCAGTAATAAGACTTTTTAGTGCTTTGTTAGGTCTATAATAAGCACAAAAAAGTAACCGTAGATGGGTTTGACAGTAAATGTGAGGCTTGCATAATGACAACAATCACTGTATTTAGCAAAGGGGGGAAACCACCTACAAAGAGCAATCTGATTGATTATATTGATCCTCAAATGCATAATTACTTTTTGAACCAGTAGTTAAAACAATGAGCATTTATCACCAGCAGGCAACTCCATTACACCAGAGCTGCCTCCTGTGCCCTATGTTGTCATTAATTGTTGCGTCATGTGAATAGTAGCGACACATTAAGATATGCCACCTGGGGCATTTTGATGGTTTTCTCTCCTCACTTAAAAAAATATTTGGCATGGAGATGCTGTTTGAATTATTTGGACAAAATTAAGAATGTAATTAAATATAGCAAATATATAAAAGAAAAGTAAGATTTAATTTTAGCCTTAATATTTTGAACTCCATTCTGTAGGGTGAGACGTATAATGCAAAATTTTGTAAATGGCAAGTGTTTTGAGGACAGATTTAGCTGTGACTCTTTGGTGTGGTTTCTTTTTTGAGAACGGGAGATTTTGGAAAGGACCATGATTATCACAGTACTAATGAGTAGCTCTCCACTTTTTGGTGTGGGAGGCTTTTACATATTACACCCACCAACAAGATCTGCATATCCTTATGATGGGGCTTTGTGCTATATGATTATCCTAGTGATATTTGCCAAAGAGAATACATGTGCTATTCAGAGCAAGGAGAATCACGTAATCGCTGCTGTTTGCTGGCTTTTCCCTACTTGGCTGCAGAAGAAATTCCTATTAGAGTCATCAAATTTCATTAGGATGTTTTTCTATGCCATAGCTTCTAAATTGAGTGGAAAAGAAATGCTGTCAATATCTCAAATGGGTCATGTCTATAATTGTGAAGTAACAGACAGAAATAAAAACCACAGGACATAGTGTAAATATTTTCTTTATGTTCCTGGTGATTTAACATGCTTATGGAATTGAAGGAGAGTAACCTGAGGGTTGCCCATTTATCATATATCATATTTCAGTAGGGACTACAAAAAGTAAAAATATAGCTAATGAAGATTATTTGTGCTTCAGTCTTAACCACACTTACCCAGAAGTAAGTGCAACTGTATTTAAGAAAGCTTGTTCCCGATAAGTGTGTTTAGGTTTGTATCATTACTAAACAAGCATTTCCAGACTGTAGACATGAGTTCCAGTCTTCCAGTGACATGAGTTCCAGTGAAGGAATGAGCTCTCCCCCCCCCACAAAAACCACACATTGCAGGCATGCCACATCGCCCAATTCAAACTGAGACCATGGGGGCGAGGGCGGCAAGAGTTATGTCCCACTACCCTCTCAGATCTGATCTGGATCAGGGACTCGGTCAAGCAGTTTGTGAAATAAAATGCTTGAACTCGAGGGCTAAGCCATGGCTGAGAATTACTTACTTACAGCTTAAAAGATAAAGGTAAAGGACCCCTGACCGTTAAGTCCAGTAGCGGATGACTCTGGGGTTGCGGCGCTCATCTCGCTTTACTGGCCGAGGGAGCCGGCGTTTGTCCGCAGACAGTTTTTCTGGGTCATGTGGCCAGCATGACTAAGCTGTTTCTGGCGAACCAGAGCAGTGCATGGAAACACCGTTTACTTCCTGGTGGAGCAGTACCTATTTATCTACTTGCACTTTGATGTGCTTTCGAACTGCTAGGTTGTCAGGAGCAGGGAGAGAACAACAGGAGCTCACCCTGTCGTGGGGATTTGAACTGCTGACCTTCTGATCAGCAAGCCCTAGGCTCTGTAGTTTAGACCACAGCGCCACCCGCGTCCCTTTTACTTACAGCTTATCCTGAAATTAATATCATGTAAAACTTAACAGCTCCATAAAGGATGGGATTCGATTGGTTAAGGGAGCATCTCTGATTGAATTACTGTTGTGTTAAAAAGGTTGCTTACAGATGGTAAATGATCAGGTCATTCACAGCATATGCAGGGCTGCTGAGAGGAGAATACAGAGGCTACTGATGTCCTTGGCTCACAGATAGCTGGAGGCCCTGACTCTGAGATTTCATTTTCTTTTATTAAGTAAGTGAATGCACCTCGTGAAATTGAAGATATGAGGCAAAATGTACATCTAAGCAGTATCTGTGAGAAGATGAGCCAGCCTGTCTACTCCCACCTTTCAGTGTTTTTAACTAATGAATGTTAACTAATGAACTTTAATCAAAATTAAAGCTTTGATTAATGAGTGAATTGTTTGCATGCCAGGTGATCAGAATCCTTCAAGTCCTACAGAGCTATTGTGTTTCCTGCTTGTAGTCCTTAGAATCTTCATAATCCTAAAGACCAGATTTCCCCTTGTCTCCTATTGCCCTTCCATTCTTCCCAGCAACTAGGATGCACTATACTGTGGTGGGTTCATGTGAGATCAGACACTCACTAGAAGTTATGTTGTGCAAATGCACTGTAAATGTGGGTAAATGTTAAAAAACCCCCACTCCCTGCAATTGGCAAATGCAAAAGGTAAAAACTTTGCAGATAAGCTTAGCCGTGACTCCTGCTGTGCAGGAGCTGAAGTCCAGGCACATATTAACTTTAATGGGTCTTACTCCCTGGGAAGTTAAGGCGGGTGCATGAATGCAGTAATTAGGCCTGAATAAATTTGGTTGAAACCTTGGAGTTATGCTAATTTGCAGGATGATGGTAAATAAAAACATGACTCTTTATAATGCAAAGATGTATCACTGGTTAAAAGAAGCAAAACTTGATGCAACCATTTTATGCACCCTTCTGTATTGTTTAAGGATTGAGGGGTTGGTCTGGATGATTCCTGTGGGTCCGCACTAAGCTTCTAGTTTTGTATCTGCAAGACTGTACTCTGTAGTAGAAGGTACAGTCATGCCTCAGGTTAAAGACGCTTCAGGTTGAGCATTTTCAGGTTGCGTTCCACAGCGACCCAGAAGTAACGGAACGGGTTACTTCCAGATTTCGCCGCTCGTGCATGCGCAGACGCTCAAAATGACGTCACATGCATGCTCAGAAGCGGCAAATCGTGACCCGCAGATGTGCAGACGCAGGTTGCGTTCTGCTCAGGATGCGAACGGGGCTCCAGAACGGATCCCATTCGCATCCAGAGGTACCCCTGTACTGTTGAAGTTTGCTAATGTAATGGGACTGGCTAAGTCAGTTAGGAATCCATTTACACGTTTAAAGAATTGGTCAGATACATATGTGTTGCTATGGCAACAACTGGCTGATAATGCTCTTCCAGTATGACGCAAGCCTCCCCTGACCTGGCTGTTGGTCATGTCATCTTGTAGGTAGGAGAACAATAGTCTAGCCTTTCTTTCAACAGAGTTAGCCTTTCTTTCAGTCTGCTTGAGAGCTGGGAAGACACACTTTCAACTTGCAAAGCTTACTCGTTAAAATTCTAGGAACTTCATAAAATCATTTTACTCTTATTAATATTCTACTCAAAACTATCTCTTGTGACCCGCTGCACTGTATGAATTGAATCCACAGAAAGGCAGATAGGAGTTGCTTTGGCACACTCTCCAAAGAATCTGAATCTTACACTCACATATTTCAGTTCCAATTATAGAATTGTCTCTATTGTACAGTATTGTTTTATACAGTTTTTGAAGTAAACCACTTGGAGGCCTACTGGCAAAGGGAGATATATAGAATCATGAATAAATAAAATACACATAAATATCAAACCATTTGTACTAGTAGTGATCCAGAATGTTATGGCCTTGCACCGAGTACAACAATGACTTGTAAGAGTTAATTTGCTGCTGTGCTATGATCAGCACAATTTTAGAATCAATCAAATGCTAAACACATGTTGTAGCCAATACTATTGGCTCATTTTGTCACATACTATAAGCTTCTATACATTATTTTAGAATTCCGCCATTTCTGCGGTTTTTCTTGAGGCCATGGTTTTATAGTGCCCAGTGGGCTGCCTCTTGTTAAATAAAAGCAATAAATAAATATATTTTATCCCTTTCCTCGTCAGTGCTTATAAAATTTTATTGCCAGTTTTACATTCCCATTTTCCTACATAGAAAGCAGTCTAGTAATGAATTCTCCTAGCGGACACCAAATTACCTTAAATGCTATGAAAAAGATATCAAGGGGATACTAAGCTATAAAAAGCTATGTGGAGTTACTAAATCATTACCAAAGAGCCAAAGCGTTCATATTTCAGTGGCTTGTTCATGCAGCAGTTTGAAAACATGCATTCTATTGCAGCCTTCACCTAGTGTCCTCCAGAAGTTTTGGGCTACCATCTTCTAAATGGGAGTCGGTAGTTCAAAACATCTGGTGAAGCAGCAGCAAATGGGTACAAACTATTATATGGCACACCTCATTAATTTAAAAAGCAGAACTTTATATTTGTTGGTTTTCTTTTCCTTTCTGCTTCATTTTACTTGGGAAATGGCAGCTGGGCTTTACTTTTTAATATCCATGTTTTGATGTCATAATTCCTTAGGCCCTCAGTGAAATTACTATTTTTTGTGTTTGTGTTTCCCCCTAGAATGGCTTCACTCCTTTATACATGGCAGCTCAAGAGAACCACATTGAAGTAGTGAAATATCTTCTTGAAAATGGAGCCAACCAGAGCACTGCTACTGAGGTACAGTACTTGGATCTTTTATTTACAAGTCTTTCTATAACCTTTTTTCTTTTATAAAACCGTGAAGATGAATCTACATGGTACACACTCCTGTTTCTTAGTTCGGCCTGACTTATCTTAAGAGCAGCCTCAAATGCTGTCATCGGGAGGGAGGGGCTGCTTAATCCTTTCTTTCTTGCCCTTCACTTGCTCAAAATGATTATTACCTCAGGCTGTTCCCTCATCTGCAAGGGGAAAGATGTGCTTTCCCTCAACCATTGAGATAACAGCTGGCGGAGGGACATCCTGAGCACACATAATGCAATAAGGGAAAGGGTTGTGCAGCATCTTCTGCCCTCTTCCATTCCCAACGGGAGAGTTCAAGCTGCTTTTCAGTTAAAAGAGCCATCACAGGAAAGAAATAGCTCACTGTGTGTAACCTGTAGTCTGGCCCTCAGGTCCTAGGAAACTTCAAACACATTGTTTCCACACCTTGACTCCAGCCAGTTCCTTAATCTCCAGTCTTCTTAGAGGGCCCTGTTATTCCTTCTCTCCCTATAGAACTATTTTCATCATTTACCAAATGAGATGCCTCTTTGGGGCATATCATCAATAAAGTTACAATATGTTTCTCTTTCACTTTCTGATCATCATGAAGCTTTATCAGGAAAAGTTTGTGAATAAGGAGCATGTTGAAAGCAAGGAAGAAGTCAAGCAGAGCTGAAAAGGGTGGTGGTATGGACAGAGTTATAGAGCCTAGGAAGAAGTCACAAAGTACAGTCAACTAACTCCACTGATGTCTCCCAGACTTGGTTACGTTTCTCACTTTTTGCAGAGGCACAGCTCTAATTTAATGATTCCTGGCTACTATTTGTGCTTACAGAGGGCTTAGTTTTAATGTATATAGATTGCATAATATATATGGTGTTAACATGGCGTAATGTCACTTGTTCCTAGCTGTTCAGGGTGTCACATATTCACGCTATTAGTACCAATTATCACCCAGAGATGATTTCTTCTTGTGGTCTCCCATTTGAAGAGTATTTATTGGTTTAAAACATGTAGCTCATTCTTCATTGTAACGACTATCACAGAGATGGGTTCATAAATAATTTTAAAAATATAACACTTGAAAGCAAATAACATTATTATTATTATTATTATAGTCTTAGTAACCAGCAGCACAGTAATTCACTAAGGAGGTCCCAGTGTTAATGCTCAACAAATGCCTGAAAGTTTTAAGTTGGTGCTGCTAATTACTCAGGGCCCACCCTATACCAGTCACTATAATTTCTTTTTAATGTTTTTAATACTGAATTTCAAATCATTGTAACGTGTATGGGGCCCTGCTGATGAAGGGTGGGTAATAAATTTAACTAGTAGTAATATTAGTAGTAAGAGGGAAGGGAGTTCCATACCTTGGGTACCACCACCAAAAAGGCCCTCCCTTCAGGTTATGACAAGGTAACTGCAAGGATATTTTGAGTAGAGTAGCCTTTGAAGACCATCAGCTCGTACAGAATTCAATGGCCCGCCTCTTCAGCAGGGCTGCATTAGCAGAAGAACGTAATCTCAGAAGACCCTTGCTGGATCTGACTGGGAGTATTTGAATAAGTTGTCTCCTGGAAGCCGACAGCCCTTACTGCTTGTTCCTCATATATAGTATTCAGTGGTCTACTTCCTCTGAGCGTTGAGGCTTAGTTTAGCTAGTGCTCTGATATCTGCACTGGATTCCCATTGTCTTCCAGGCTCCTTGTAAGGCACAGATTATGACCTATGAGACCTAACCCACACTGGCTCAGCAAACCCATAACTCTAACCTCCCACATGTCCCTTCAAAAGTCACAATGTTAACTTAAGTTCTCTCTTCCGCCAACCTACTATTATGGTATTATAATGTCTGCCACAGAAGTACAGTGGTACCTCGGGTTACATACACTTCAGGTTACAGACTCCGCTAACCCAGAAATAGTACCTCGAGTTAAGAACCTTGCTTCAGGATGAGAACAGAAATCGTGCTCTGGCGGCGCGGCGGCAGTGGGAGGCCCCATTAGCTAAAGTGGTGCTTCAGGTTAAGAACAGTTTCAGGTTAAGAACGGACCTTCAGAACGAATTAAGTACTTAACCTGAGGTACCACTGTAAAAACTTAGAAAGTGTTGATCTATGGACAAATCTGCATGTTTTCATAAAGCTCTTCCACTTTTAGCAACCGTGAAAAGTGGTCCCTTATCAGTCCCTGCATTTGTCACCCTCCTCGGCATGGAGTTAACCCACCCCAGGGTATTCAGAATGGTATGACATTTATTAGCATTGCACTCCAGCCAAGCCTGCCTTTGTTAACAGCTGTTTTCTCTATCCTTTCATTCAGCGGATACTATTGCGTTTGATGGTGGTTCCTAAAATAATGCTTTCTGTTGCTGGGATGGGCCAGGATCATGTTACTGTTGCAGCTTTGCTAGAGTATGAAATCCTGTGTGGTTGCTAAGCAACAAGGCAGAAACAGCATTTGTAAATGAGTCACTGACTGATCTTGAAACCCCCAGTTCTCTGCTGTTGTTGTTTAATAATCTACAGTAGATTCCATCTCCCCCCAAACAAACTAATTCATTTCCCTTAAGAATACTGTAATATGATATTGGAGATGTGAGCATGTTCTCCTAGGAATAGCTGTTGTGGGGTCCTCTTTTTAAGACCAAGCTAGTGCTTGAAGCACAGTGAGGTGCCAAATCACATCTTTCCAGGTGGAGCTTAAACAATCCTTCTTTTCAGCCAACACAACTGAGTCTCACCTATTTTGAAAAGACACCTCCTTCTTTTCTCCTGTTGGTCTAACCAAAGGATAGGCTTTCTATAATTTTACCTCAAACAGCTGACACTAGATTGACAACACTAGATAGCAACCATACAGGCTGCAGTCCAGGAATTCATCATTCCTTCTGTATGCCCAGGGGGATTTTGGACTTTAATCCCAAACAGTCCTCCTTCAATTGTATTGCAAACTGCTTTTGGAATTTGAGCGCACATGGTGAAAATAGAAAGAAACATCAAAAGTTGCCTTATACTGAGTCAGGTCATTAGGCTGTCTAGTTAAGTAATGTATATGTTGACCAGCCGTGGTTCTGCAGGGTTTCATAGAGAGAGCTTTCTCAGTCCTACCTGGGGACTGAAGCTTGAATCTTTTGCATGCAAAACATGTGTTTTTAGCATGATCAGTTATGCATTGTGAAAGAAAGGATTTGCATTAAGAAAAGGAGAACAGAAGAGTACATTTTGCATATGGTAATTTATACATATAGATGCAAATTTAGAAACATTCACTATAATTTAAACAGAAATACAGTACATCTCACCATAATGGGGAAGACACCAGGGGATTTGTGTGTCTGCTCAGTCTGCTGATCAGGTGTTACTAACTGTTGATGGACAACTTTAGTGCACTGTTGATGTGTATGCTCTCCCTTTTTGTGGCTCCTTAGGACTAGACAGTCCTCAGACAAAGAGCTCCTTCAAATAGAGGCCTGCTCTCTGTAAAAAAGGACACCCTATGTGGTTTACCACTGAGCTGTGGCACATAAGCCTTTACACAAGGGTTCCTATATCCCAGTCCTAACTCAAACATAGGTACCTGCCTTATACTGAGTCAGACCAATAGTCCAAATGCATAGACTGGCAGCAGCTCTCCAGAGTTTCAGTCTCTTTCAGCCTTACCTGGAGATACCAGAGGACCTTGGACGTGAAAAGCAGATGTTTTATTACTGTGTTCTTTCCGTTCCCCAAAGATCAGGCTTTTAACCTTCTGTTCAAGGCCTTCAGGAAAATGCACTGAATCTCTGGATGTGAGACAAGAAGGAAAGGGACTGGTTCTCTGGACCATCTTTGTGCTTATTTCTCATTCTTGAGCTTTTTCTGTTGGCTCCATTTCCATGTCTCTTGACCTGGAGCATACTGCCTTATTCTAGCCTGCCAAGCCATTTCACAACCAAATATTATTATTGCATATGTGAGTTATTAGTCATCTTATTAGATGCTCCGGTTGTGAATGTGATCCATGTGGGATGCACATTCGCAACTGTCTGCGCCAGTTGTTATTTGGTGCTTCTGCGCATGTGCAAAGCACCAAATAACAACTGCGCAAATAACAACTGCGCAAAGCGCAATTTAGCCCTTCTGCGCATGCGCGACCTCCAAAACCCGGAAGTAACCTGTTCTGGTACTTCCAGGACTGGAGCATCCGTAACCTGAAAAAACACAACCTGAAGAGTCTGTAGCCTGAGGTATGACTGTACATAATAGTTGATTGGTGGCTTCCAATTAATATAAAAATATACAAAAGCTAGATTACAATCACCATCAGTAACTAACAATAAAAAACCACCAGCATCAAAAAAACAACCCCAAAGAGCACCAGCAACATTCAACTGTCAGTGGTATATCGGCCAAATAACTCATCACTATAACATCAGCCTTGAAAATACCACCTATGTTTTTAACACTATTTTTTAACAGAAGTGAAATTCAGTAGTAAATATGTTTGGAGATGGGCCTCTCTGGAGTGTTTGGTGGGTTGCCAGAGTTAAATATATCGGAAGGTGGCTAATAAAATGTTGCGTGTTGAAGTACAACACACCTCTTTGTGGGAGCTCTTTATATGGGTTCTGGCTTCATGCGGAATGTTTTATTTTCTCTGCAACAGGACGGCTTCACTCCATTGGCAGTTGCATTGCAGCAAGGACACAATCAGGCAGTAGCCATCCTTCTAGAAAATGACACTAAAGGGAAAGTCCGGTTGCCGGCATTGCACATTGCTGCCAGGAAAGATGACACCAAATCAGCGGCTCTTCTTCTCCAGAATGATCACAATGCCGATGTTCAATCTAAGGTAAAAATACGCTTGCTTCCCCTTCCTTGTTCTCCAGTATTGGTAATCGTACTAAAAATTGGGATGTCCAGGGCCTGTTTTGTCCTTTATGCAGGACAAACTCAGATTTATCACTGAGAAGAAACAACAATCTTTAGTAGCTCCTTAAACAATTTAGATGTTTTTCTGCATTCACATGTTGCACTTTTTAAGTGTACATATAAAACATCTTACATGGTAACAAAAAAAGAAACATATACTTTTGTTAAGTGGCCCTAAGAGATTCCTATCAATTCCATTACTTTTAAAAAATCAATGCAAATAATAATGCTCCTCTTCTAGTAGTCGTTGCTGAAACCTGTATCTGCAATAAAAGCTCTATTGTTTAGTGTAGAACTGCAGGAGGAAACGGGTTAGATTTTCAGAGGCACAAAAATCGCTCTTCAGTTTCTAAGTTTTTCTTTTGCTGACTTTGTAATGGTGTTTGACAGTTTTTGCATTTGAACATGTAGTCCAATTAACACGAGGTTAATATCAAATTCAGTCTTTGTAAATCTGACAATCTGTTGTGGGGAAGGGGGAAGCTGAAGCAGTGTTGCTGTTGAGTGGGAAACTGGTTTGTGGCCCAAGAGAATGTGGGTTGCATACAGTTAAATTGAATACTAGCTCAGGCTTTCTCCCATAACAACAAAATAATTCATTTCAGCAAACAATTTAGGCCTCTGTCTTTCTGCCAATCTGTAATATCTTTCCTCTTTTTTCCAAAACATGCTGCAACAGATGATGGTGAATAGGACAACTGAGGTACCAAAAACAACAGTTTTGTTAATCTACTCCCCCCCTCCCCCAGATAATTGCTGCATTTTCCTGTCATATACAGTTCAAACTGTACCAAATGTCATTTCTAAATGTGCACCGATGACAAAAATGTATATTTTCTCCTCTGCTTTGATGTTTTTTCTTTCCTTGTTCTTTTGAGATGGTGGAGATTGTTTTTAGATAACAAGAACTGGGAATTAGAAATGGGAGTAGGCCTATGGGGATAATTTGAAATACAGAGTAATTGCATGTAATATAAGGCCATGACTCCATTAATGCTAATCTGCAGCATGGTTCCTGTGGGTAGTTGTTGGTTATTGATAAATGAAGAGATCCCAGTGGGAACCCCCTCAAAGGTATTGAGGTAAAATGTTTCTTTTAATTTTATGACAGGCATTTATGGAGGTTTTAAATGAAGAGTAGCCTCAAATCTGTCACTGGGAGATTGTGTACAGTTTAATATTTTCTACTGTAGCTGTTGTACTGTACTATTATTCTAATACGCTTTGGTGAAAAAACATTAATCTTCTAACCAAAGCAATACTTAAATTTGCCATGGAAATGAATTGGCAAGTGTCTCCATTTGGTCTCAAGAACCATCTGGGGTTTGTGATCATATGCTATCAAAACTTTGAAGGGTTTTATGAGGGCTTATAAGGAATGATTAGGAAACCCAGACAGAACAGGCATCTTTGCAAGGAGACCATGGTGAGGGGAGGGGACTGGTGCCAGGTGAAAGCTTGCCTCATTGTTAGGTCTAATGAGCTGGGGAAGTCCAGATGGTGAAGTGACTCTTCTGAGCATGCTCAGGAGCATCGTTTCTTGCTAGAATCAAGGGATTTGTAGTTTTCCTTGGTAGAAGACCCAGAGAAGGTTGCTTTGTTGTTGTCTGCATTAATAAAAATGGAAAAACCTGAGATATTAAACTGGAAAATAGTGCTTTTGGTTACCTGTTGCAGGAAGTAGTAACATTAACTCTTCTGTTTATAATAATAGGTTGGCACAGGGGAAAAATGCTTTGGGTTAATGTTTCTCTGGTTTTAAAAAGTTAAATGCTTCCTTATGTAAAAACTGGTGCATTCTGATTAAGACCGTTTCTTTTTTGCAGAGTGGATTCACGCCTTTGCACATAGCAGCACACTATGGAAATGTTAATGTAGCAACACTTCTGCTCAACCGAGGAGCTGTTGTAGACTTCACAGCAAGGGTATGGATGCTTTGCTTTTTTGTGCATTGAGAGAACAATGAAAGGAGGGAGGTCAATGATTGATTCTATGAACTTTCTTTAAATGTCCAAATTAAAACAAAACAAAAAAACCATTTACAAGTCTGTTTTGAAAAATTATGAAAAGTAAATGATTCTTACATTTATTCTTGCAACAAATAAGCCATTTTTTCCAAAGTATCAGACTGTAATAAATTATCTTTACACAATACACTTATAGGTAGAGGGAAAGAATGTAAATTTCATGCACATGCTTCAGAACACATTAATTGAATTATTAATATAACTTCTGGCATACTTAAAAAAACTGTGTCGTAGCAAATACCTTATGCTCATTACTCTGTTCACATATGTACTTTGCACACAACAAGCTCCAACTCTTTAATATTCTTTAATGCTTAAGATGTGTATTATATACTGTTCACATTGGAGTTCAGCTACTAGCCATATGGAAATAGAAGCAGGCTTCTGCACACATATTTCTACGCTTCCTTAATAACTTCCTTGTTCATATGAATGGTCCTACTTGAATGCTGTAGGTAACACTGTAGGCCCTGCTCTGTGTCACTTGCCATTGAGTATACGATAGCTGGCCAGGAACAGAGCCTTTTCTACTGTGGCACCTGCTTTATGGAATGTTTTAATTTATTTATGGGATTTGTACCGCACCCTTCCTCTAGAAGGGATCCTTCTGGCTCCTTCTTTACTTGCTTTGCAACAGGCAGCAGAAAGTACTTTTACAGTGTGAGTGTGCCTTTTAATTCCACAACAGTGCCATCTCACACATGTCCACTCAAAAGCAAGTCCCACTGAGTTATCAATGGGGTTTACTTCCAGGAAACAATGTGTAGGCTTCTATCCCAAATTAAATGTACGTGGTAACATGCTTATGTGGGCTTTTAAACTTTCACTGGATGTTGATGATTAAAAAGGGTTGTTTTGTTTTGACAAATTTTGTCAGTCACTTTGAGTATCTTTTAAGTGGGAAATCAGTATCACCATCATCAAAAAGGAATAAATCAGTGTCAGGCAATTGGTCCTCTCCCTAGGCCAATTCCCCATGCTTTTCCTGCACTCCTCACCAGCGTTGCTCTGTGCCTACCTGGGTGTTTTGACCTGGCTGGATCATGTCCTTATTTGTAATAATGCTTCTTGCTTGCTGGATGGAGAGGTGTGGGTGTACAAAACCCCCTGGTTTTTGCATGTCTGTAATTCAGCCTACCTTGCCAAGGTAAGAGTCACATCCATTGCTACACCCACTTTTGCCTTTAGCTCTGCCTGTCACTGGCATGTGGATCTCAGAAGGTTCCCGTCAAGAGAATGTGGTCCTCAAACTGACAAAAAGATTCCCCACACCTGCTCTATAGGTGTCCTGTGCATGTATCCTCCCTGCATCCCAGCTTCTGGGACTATGTACACATAACAGCTGTTCAGGACAAGGAGCTACATTTAAGCTACAGTCCTGGGAGGAAATCCCACTGATCTTACTTCTGAGGAGGCATGCATAGAATTGAGCTATTAGTTAGAATTGTTCCCCCATCTTGCCGCTGAGCAGCTGAAAGCTTGACTGCCAATTGCCTGAAAGGGCTATATATGGTCAGCCTTGGCTGCTGCATGCACAAATGAATAAGGTTTTAAGGTTTGCCTTTTCTTAATATTTTATTTATTTACATGGTTTCTATCTCACACCTTCAACAGTGTGTTCCCAGGATGACTAACAATTTAGCAAGAAGCAATTAAGATACAATTTAAAAAATAGAAGACAGAAAATACAAAAAACCCACCATACAACAAAATGTAGAAAATAATAAAATAATGTGTACAAACTAAACATCTGAATCTTAATATATTTCTGTGGATTGCTTTTCCTGTTTTCTACCAAGAGACCTAACCCACAGCTGAAATATGTGCAATGACAATTGGAAAAAATGAAGGATGAGACGAAACCTTCCAACCTAATTAGGACCTTTTTAATGCTGATATTTGTTACAATAATAGGCTTCATTGTGTCTTAGCTAATGTGCTATGATTGTTGCTGTATATTTAAGCACACCAGTATGTTATGAATATTGATTTATTTGTCTTGCATACAGTGTGAATGTGATGTTTGATGTTTGGTGAATGTTTTTGTTGCTGCTTAGTGAATCAGTGAAGAATCTCCTGAAGATAGACAAAATACCCTTTAAAAGTGCATATTTGAAATTATGTATGCATATTACTCTCATGAGATTTTTGTGCGTACATCAACAGAAACATTCAGACCTGCGTTATTGCATTCAGATTAAGTAATTATACTGATTAACAATTGAAATTTCATTAGTTACTAAATGAAGATAAGTGAAGTCTTCCATACAAAATTAACGCCCCTTCCCAGTTCTCATGAATTAGAACTGTTGTAGTAAACTTCTGTTTATTCAAACAAAATGTTAAAACATAAAAAAGATCAGATTTTTTTCTACATAGCTATAAAAAATGCATATATTTTAGTTCTATTTAACAGCATTTGCAAATTGTTGCTATGAATGTTTTTCTCAAGATAGGACAGTGCTAACTGTTTTCTGTATGCTGTGATGCATCTTCTATACTGTATCATGTCAAAACGCAAAGCCATCCCCATTGAACCTCTTCAAGTCCATCATGCTTTTTGTTTGTTCTTTTCATGGTGTAGAATGGAATCACCCCACTGCATGTGGCTTCCAAAAGGGGAAACACAAACATGGTGAAGCTCTTGTTGGATCGTGGAGGGCAGATCGATGCCAAAACCAGGGTGAGTGTTTCTATTCCCTGAATGTCATCCTGCACCTCCTTCCCCCCTTCTGTTTCTTTGTTGGTTTATGCAGGGATCAGAAATATGAACAGCAATATGCATTCCTTTAGAGATAGCTGTTAAGGAAGCCACTGTTTGCATTCAAGTCTTGAGTCCAAAGATTTTGTTCTGTGACTGAAAGGAGAATTTGCACTCATTGAAGAGGTTGTTTTACTCATGAAAGGAGTAACTCTATGATGGTAATTCCTTCTGCCCATGGAGCAAAAACTTTGGATACTGAACATTCTTGCTTCACAGTTGCCACTTTACGTCAGTGACGTCTCAAAAATTTATTCAGTGCCACCTGATCTTTCAGAGGAAGCTGTCCGCTCTTGTTGAACTTCTCAGCGAAACTTCCAAGAGTTTCTAGAATTAATTTATAGACTGTTAACAAGTCAAGCAAGTTATGATCGCAGGACCAGGCATCAGACTTCCCATACACCAACCCATATAAATAAGAGACCAGTAAGACTGGTTTTGGGTCAAAACAGGCCACAACTTTATTGAATACAGATGGAAGAGGTTTGGCTTGGGCATAGGGCAATCTAAATACTTCCGGCCCGCTCACCAGAAGTGACGTGTGGTCAACCCAGGTGTGGGTTCCTTAGACTTAACATCAAAAAGGGTGACCCCTGCAGGGACTGCCGTCTGAGGGAGTACCTGCAGCCCTGGCCCAGGGGCAGGCAGAGACTACAATCTCACCTCCGTCCGAAACAAAGGATTGCCCCAATGCCCAACCAGTTGTGACAATTGCTATGAGGTAGGCAAAACCCACCAGGTCAGAGCCAATTAGTCCAGTGGGCAAATTCTTACCTGGCCCCATAAAGAACGGCAACCACTGTAGCCACAGCAAAGTCATTGATTAGCAGCGTAAACTATGGGTGGGCGGGCGAGGAAACCCGGCGCAGGAACAAACAGGCTGTGCCCCAGGTATAGGCTGCTTAAATGGGCAAGGGGCGACTCCGAGGGAAGCCCACCATTGGCTCCATCAGTTCTTCCCACTGGCACAGCCCAGGTCCCAGCCTGTACCACCATTTGCCAAAGCAGGGTGCAGGCTAGGATCTGGTTCCTGATAGGTGGGGGGGGCTTATGCCCCCTCCTCCCATCAAGAAGGGCACTGCAGATTGAATTCCTCCGTCGGGGCCCCAGTGAAGCCTCCTCCGTCCTGCAGTGCTGCGGCACCAAAAGGCGTGAGCGGACTTGTCCTAACAGTAATTGAGAAACCGCAAGCAGAATGCTAATCTTGAATTCAACAGATATAATTTATTTTGGTTTTAATATTTAGAAGTAAAAGAGAAAGACCTTAGAGCTGAAAAATGGTCTGTGGCCCTGGCAAATAATTGCTGGTTTGGAGTATTGGATACTGTGTTTGCATACTAGTGTAGAAAAACAAACAGTTGTGTACTGCACAGAGAGAGAGAGAGAGAGAGAGAGAGAGAGAGAGAGAGAGAGATTCATTTGTGTATGGAAGGCAGGTGAGAGCAAGCAAATGTCCTTTTTGATTAATGAAGCTTCAGTTCTGGGACAGAGTTACAGACAAAAGTATTTTAGAATCGCAGTTTAGGCACCTATTCTATCCAAGCATGAAAGCACAATGTGATTGCTCTGGTCACACTTTAATTTGTTATACATTATTCCCTATCTTTTGAACATGCTATATTGCTCAACTGGCTAGATCAAAGTGCAGCCTTGCAATATGTGATCTGTACAGGACCACCTCCAGTTTCTCACAAAGAATCTAATTTTAAAAGTCTTTCATTGTTTGGCTTATCACCCCTGTCAGCTGGGAGTGTCGCTCAAAGCTGCTAGCACACAGACACCCACACAGAACCTAGCAAGTGTCCCAAAGCACTGGCACCCTCATTTGCACAGGTTTAGCACCGTCCTTTCTCTTCGTTCTCAAGGACACTGCTGACAGCATCTCAGTGTGGGAGATTCCAGAGCTTTGTGGTTTTGTTTGTCAGTGTCACGCTATTGTGTGGTGTCCTTGTGTCAGGCTTTGATCCGTTTATGTCCTCTTTGTTTTACCTTTGCTCTGTCTGCTTAGCTATGGCCATAACTAAATAGAGCAATAAAAAACAAAATAGGAATGATGTGACACTTGCCAGTTTTCAAGGATACAGTGAGTCTAGCTCCGCCATTTGTCAATTGGAGAAGTGAATAGAAAAGCATCTTTATATCTCAGTGATTTAGCGATTTGTAACCCACTCCAAAGGGATGTGGGTGGCACTGTGGGTTAAACCACAGAGCCTAGGACTTGTCGATCAGAAGGTCAGCAGTTCGAATCCCCAAGATGGGGTGAGCTCCCGTTGCTCGGTCCCTGCTCCTGCCAACCTAGCAGTTCGAAAGCACGCAAAAGTGCAAGTAGATAAATAGGTACCGCTCTGGCGGGAAGGTAAACGGCGTTTCCGTGCACTGCTCTGGTTCGCCAGAAGCGGCTTAGTCATGCTGGCCACATGACCTGGAAGTTGTACGCCGGCTCCCTTGGCCGATAAAGCGAGATGAGCGCCGCAACCCCAGAGTCGGTCACGACTGGACCTAATGGTCAGGGGTCCCTTTACCTTTACTAACCCACTTCAAACAACCAGAAAAGCTGCTGCTTCCTCTTTTGTCTTCAAGCATTGCACCCTACCTGGTAGATGGGACTTGGAGGCCAAACTGCACATTACAAACAAGGCAGTTTCTGGAGGGGACAATTACCTCCTACTGTTTCTCCATTTCAGCTCACACACTACAGTTTTCCCCGCTTGTGTGGTTTAAGAAGCATGTTAACTCATGATATGACCATAGGGCTCAGAAGGAGGAAGAGAGGCTGTGAGCAGCTTAAACCTTTGGTTTAAGTGTAATAATAATAATAATAATAATAATAATAATAATAATAATAATAATAATTTATTATTTATACCCCGCCCATCTGGCTGGGCCTCCCCAGCCACTCTGGGCGGCTTCCATAGAAACCAAAAATACAGTAAAATATCACACATTAAAAACTTCCCTGCCTTCTCCTTATTTTCTAAGGCCAGAACCTTAGTCACAGGCTTTCTGCTGTTAAGAAAAATGTGGCAAACAGCAGAAAACAAATATGGTATCTGAGTGAACAATAGAAAACCAGGGGAAATCACACTTAAACTCAAGGACAGGCTTTATTATTTTGACAGAATGTGCAAAATTATCACCGGCAGTCTTCATTAATAAATTTGAATTATGCTTCTTTAAGGGCCTTCCCAATATATCTCTTTAGTGATTGCAGTTAAACACAAACCCACTGAATGTTGCTGTTAAACTGAAAGAAAATGGAACCATCACTCCCTCAGAACTGGCTTTTGATGGTGTGCTTACTGAGCGGAAATCAGAGCAGCCTCTGGATTTCTGCCTTTCCTGGACTTTCCACTTCTAGGTCCAAAACACTTGTTTCTTAGGGAACAGCTGACAATTGCTGAACTGATGAACAAGTCCGCCTGCTGTCTGTAAAGCTTATAAGGCCCCAGAGATTTGCCACAGTACTCTTGTTGCTCTGCTTCCTGGTTGTAGACAGAAAATAGGACCTGGCCATCAAACAGACTGGAATTTTGGCAAGAAGTGAATCTGTCAGTAGAGTCCTACAGCTGGCAGCATGACTCAGTGAGATGTAGAGCACCTCACGAGTCACAAATTGGTGAGAGGATCTGAATTCAGGTACAGCTATATGAAGAGATTCCTTCTTTATTCATTAATTTATTTGAAAGCTTTTATAAACTGCTTAAAATTTAAAAATCTCTCAGCAGTATATAAAAATAATATAAAAACTATAACAGAAGCTGTTAAACAGCATTGTAAAAACAGGTGTGCTTTCGTAAATTGTCTGGAGTTGGGTATTTTTCAATCAAGCAGTATATATGTTTTGTTAAATAAAACTAAAACTAAATAAATAAATGGAGAAAATGAGACGGATCAAAACAGGAATTCAGAAATGACAGGCCTGGTCAAAAAATTATGTCCTCCCAGAATCATTTATTTTTCCTCACTGTGGGGCTCGCTGTGGTTTAATCTGAGTGGGTTTTTCATGATTCAGTAATCAGCTCTGTTTTCACACTGAAGCTGAGCACTGCTCTTGTACTCCATATTTTGGTTTTCTCATTTCAGGACACTTGAAGCCTTGATAGGGCACTATTTGAATGGTGTACATATTGTCACTAGGTTTCAGTTGCCATGGGAAGATAGGTAGGGAACAGGGTTGCCTTAAAGGCAGAGCTGTGCACAAATGGCCTCTCAAAATTCTCCAGCCTGTTGGTGAGCAGAGTATTCAGCGCAACCATTTCACCCTTTTTTCCAGCAGGAAGGGCAATTATCCAGCAGTGGATGGGGTTCAATTATCTTATTTCCCTTAATTTTGTTTGTTTGTTTGGAAATATGTGTGCATGTTGCTGCTGACAGCAATGGCAACAACCACTGAGCTGGCACTCCATGGCATTGTGGGGGGCGAAATGGCCATCCCCACAAATAATACATTAAACACTCTTAAGATGCCAACACTCTTTTAATAAAGTTTTATGTAAACTGGCAGTACTGTTAAGGGGGAAAAATGAGCATAAACATTAATTTACGAGTTAAATTCCTGGAAGAATTGATCGATCATGAATAAAAAAATGCTATGTCAGATTGTTATGCCTAGTTCCAAAAAGTTACTTTACAAATCTCATTCGCAATTCCCTGTCATGTCCACAGTAATAATAGAAGCTTATGCGAAAGGGTTATTGCAATAATATGTTTGAGATTATGTTGGGCAAGGATAGAGGAAGTGTTTGCTTGCTTGATTTGCTACTTTGCTACACCTTTACTGGTTTGACTGAGGACGTGGGCCTGTAAGGTAGCAGCATGTTCCGTACAGCTTTTATCTTATCTCAGGTGGCTTTCACATTTTGTATTAGAGCCCCAAACAGGGAACCAGAGGAATAAATTATTTCCCTTGTGTCTCTACCCTATATTTTAGACATTCTTTGGTTAAGCAGTGAAGTTGTGCTTCTGCAAAACAAGCTAGACATTTCATGGCAGCACCTTGGGATCTCAGTGGGAGAACTGAGATCCCTTTGATTACAGGAAACCACTGCCCCACTAGTGTTCCTTCCTAGCCACTGGTGCCAAAGAGGAGCTACACCAGGGCTACAATGGGCTATTATTCTGGTTTTGCTACTTTCAGTGTATTTCTGGGATCCAGAAGCTGTAACTGCGGCAGTCAAGTGACTTTCAGCTAACAAGGATTTATTTTGCTGCTATAGAGCAGGGGTAGGAACCTGTGGCCTGGCAGATGCTGCTGGACAATAGCTGTCATTATTCCTGACAACTGACCATGCTGGCTGTTTCTAATAAGTTTGACTCATGTTAAGCTTGTGGTCCACTAAGACACCTAGATCCTTTGCACATGTGCTAATGGAATGTCAGGTGTCCCCCGGTTTATAATTTTGCAGATGGTTCTTCCTGCCTAAATGTAGAACTTTACATTTGTCCCTATTGAAATTCATTTTGTTAGTTTGGGCCCAGTTCTCCAGTCTGTTAAGGTAATCTTGAATCCAAATTCTGTCTTCTGTGGCATTAGCTGCCCCTCCCAGTCTGGTGTCATCTGCTCAATCCCCCATCCATGCCATTTATCAGGATGTTGAACAGAAACGGGCCCATGACAGAACCCTGCAGCTTCCCACTTGTCACTTTTTTCCAGGATAATGAGGAACCATTAGTGAACTCTTCGGGTTTGGTCAGCCAATCATCTACAAATCCACATTGTAACAGCTTCTCTGCAAGAATGTCATGGGGGACTTTGTCAAAAGCCTTACTGAAATCAGCATTCCCTGATCTTTTGATAGATGTGCAGCCAGTGCAGGTGTTTTACCAGTCATGTCACACATTGTTGCCATCAGTAGTCTGGCTGCTGCATTCCACACCAGCTGGAGCTTTTGGTTCATGCCCAAGGGCAGCCCCCCATAGAGTGTGTTTCAGTAATCCAGCCTCAGGGTTCTGAATGCATGGACTACAGAGGTCATTAAGCCTTACGTTCTATTCCATAGATTTCAATACTTAGTTGCAAGTAACTCCTGTTGAATTGTGTCCTATGGAGTTCATGGGTATGTTTGCAAATCTGTACAAAAACAACATCCAATATGACTTGGGTAAATTTATGTTCTTTTGTGTGCCTTCCTTCTGTCCCTTCACATAACAGTGTCCTTCAGAGTTTACTTTAAACACAATTATTCTTTCCACGTTTCTTTGCTCTCCGAGGTCTGGAGTCACCTAGGATGCACTCAGTTCTCTAAATCTTTCATAGACTTGTCTTTTGCTAACCGTCATGTTCAGTGGCAGAGAAGCCTTGCAAGTGCTTTGGGACAGGATGTTCTTCTGCAGCAAAGAGACGGTGCTGTCACAGCAAGTTTGCCAAATGGTTGTTAGGGCCTGCTTGCTTTTCAGCCTTAAATTAAGGCTTCTTCCACTGTTGATTCCATGCTATGTTTTTAAGGTCTTCCATCGCCCTTTTAGTTCCCCCCTTGCCCAAACCTCCGTAGCACTGTGTTTTTTACCCCTGTTTCAAAAGTAACCTGAGGCAACACAGGTATTCCAAAATAGTGGAGAAAGATATTGGCAGAAAATGCTTCTTCTTTTTCTTCTGCTTAAGAACTGAGGACTGGTATACATTGCCATGGCCATGTGGAAGCTGCTAGAAAATAATTATGCCCATAGGGATAGGGAGAGTGGCAGCTGATCGCTTTGGTTACCTGAATTCTGTAATGTCTCTTCATGCCACATCTTCATAAGTGGTGATGGACCTTGAATGATACCATGTGATTTGAGTGACAATTAGTTCCCCAAAGATACACCTCACATTAACAGCCCAATTTTGCTGCAGGTTTCTTTTGGGAGGGGGGGTTCATAGGTGAAGAATACTGTATTCCATGAGCACAAGTGTGTTGGGTATAATAAACATTTCACTGTTTTTGCTTTTTTAAAGGATGGACTGACTCCACTTCACTGCGCTGCACGAAGTGGACATGACCAGGTTGTAGAACTACTCCTAGAACGAGGTGCTCCACTGCTTGCCAGGACCAAGGTGGGTAACTCACAATAGAAGAGACCTTAGACTTTTCTGGTTTTGAAATATCAAGGTAGATTACAGTACTTATGCATAAAGCATAAAATCTGGAATGTGAGTAAATTGTGGTACAGACATATATGGCAATACTCTGCTGGATTCCTGCACATAAACACAAGCAGACTTTAACTCAGGCCACCATACACCAGCCTGGAGAATGAGGTCTAACTTAGATTAGTGCTTTTGTGCTGTTCTTTATGCATAGGAATGTTTTCCTGCATTTTCTCCCACAACCAGGAGGGTGTTTGACAAAGTCACGTGAGAATATCTCGGAGTAACCTTGTTCAATTCACATTGCTGAAAATGTGGTAGACAGCAGGTTGGATCCAAATTAGGGATACAGGAGCATTCCCTTGTTTACCCTCCAAATGTATGCCACTTTGCATGCATTCCAAGCAAAGGTGCATATATCCTTGAGGGATGTATACCCCTTCTAACCAAATAATTGGGCAATTCCTAGTCAGTGTGCTGTGTTTTTACTATTCCAGTAGGGTTTATAAGTTATTTTGAAATTCTTCTGCTGCAGCAAGGGTGCTCACATTATTGGGCATAAATCGGTCATATCTATTCATTTCAGTGGGCTCCATGTAAGACTAGCATTGGATACCACCCTGTGAGTCTGATGCAGTTTTGAACTTTGGTCTTATGTCTTGTGCAGAATGGACTCTCTCCGCTTCATATGGCTGCCCAAGGTGACCACGTGGAGTGTGTCAAACACCTACTGCAGCACAAAGCTCCTGTCGATGATGTCACGCTGGATTACTTGACTGCCCTCCATGTTGCTGCACACTGTGGCCACTATCGCGTCACCAAACTTCTGCTGGACAAGAGAGCAAATCCAAATGCTCGTGCTCTGGTAAACCTTTCCTGTACCTCTACTAGAACACAAGGGGTCTTTGGACATTCTCCTCCACACATGCAGTGAATGCATGAAAAGGACTCAGTGCTAACTGACCTCTACCCCTGATGTTAGCATGCCTACTGCGTCTGCCTCCAGTGTCCATGCAGCATGCATGGGCATTATGGGGGCAGGGCCACTTGGACTACGGATGCCAGGGCTGAAGCCAGCAAGCACATGGTTCCCCTTCCTGCTCCACACATTCAGTGTTCATGTGGAGGGGGAGCATCTGCAGAGAGCCACAGTCACATTGGTCCAGCTGCTTCTTGTGACTGTCCGAACTGTCATGTATGCATGCAGTTTCTACCTCTTCAGGGGGTTCCCCATTGCTCCCTGCAATAAAGGGGCACACATTGCATTCTGTATTGAAAGGAGTGTGTAGTGAGCTACGCAAATGACAATCTAATGGTTCTAATGTGTGATTCTAGACACTGCAGTCTCTGCCACTGCCTAATAATTCTAATTCAGTAGGTATCTTCACACTGAACTCATATTTGCTTGTAGCCTTTTTGAGGGGAGGCAAGGAAACTAGATCTATTAGCAGGTGGCTTTGGGCTTCTCTTCCCCTTCCAACCCCCTCCTCCCCCCAAGCTTCCCTTGCCTCACAGCAAACTATTTGTAAGGTCCACTCCATTTCAAAAATAGTTTGTATTATGGTGAACGTCAATGGTTAAAAATAAAATCCACCGAGTCAATGCAAGCCCCTTGCGTGTGTCCAAGCAGCTCTCTGAATTCTGGCCGAAGTTCTCTGCAGTGCATTAACCGTCCTCGCAGCTGCCATATAGTCTCTTTAATATTTCAGCACCATGGATTCTAAGGCTGCAATATAACCCCACTTACACAGAAGTAACCATGAGTTATCCATTAGGATTGTAGCCTAAGTAGACTCCACCCTATGCTGATTATTAATTGGCATTTAAAACAGGCTGTGTTTGAAATTCAGGTTTCCAGACTGTTGACGTAATTGGCATCAATTGGCTTATGGCTCAGACAATTCAATTGATATGCCTCCCTAAAGGAAGAATTATGTTTTTATGATGTATAATAGGTAAGCTGTTTTTGTTGATGGCTATTCTCACAACTTGTATTATTTATTCTAGCCGATACACTCATAAGTTTAAAGCAGCTAAAACTGCAGTTAATTGACTAAAACAGCTCTGTCTGGAAACTACGTAAAGAGAAGGATCTTCTGTTTCTTTGATGCTATGTGAACATTTGGTTTAACAGAAGCTGCTAATATCACTTCCCATCAGTTGTCATGTTTGCCTATTTCCAAAACAGGACTATTTCTGAACTAGAAATAGTTCAGAAATAATGTATCTAAAAATTAAGTAGCTTCACAATTAACATAAAAAAGAAAAAAAGAAAATGATTTTAAAAATGGCACTTTAATTCTTAGTGTCCTCATTCTTTACAGAGTTCTGATGCTTAGTGCTTCATAAAAAGCCATTTGAAGAGCACTGGCCTCCTAGTGGCACAAAGTAATACACACAACAGCAAGCCTTAATCAAAACCTTGTCATATATTGCTGCACACATACATAGATACATAATAATCCAACTTGCAACTTGAACGGAAAAATGTTGCTTGTGTTGGCTTTCAGTTCATGCTGTCTTTACTGCCATGTGCAATATTCGCGTTTTGACATCCCACTTCAAATGTTACTTTTGGCATGTCAAATAGTGAATCTTGCATGGAGTGGCAAAAGTGCATTGCTAACTCACCACAGGTTACAGCTGCCAAGTGTCAGCCTGAGAAAGGGGTTGCTCATGCTTGCCCTGTCCCCAGAGGTTTGTGAGAGAGAAAGCCCTAGCATATATGATCCTTCAAGCAGTAGCTGTGTCATCTGATATCAGAAAAGAGCCCTGTTCTCGATTTTTCCATGATAAACCAGATGACTCAGCTTTTATTTTTATTTTATTTATAAAACATACACACATGATGTATGATTTCACATTTTCACATAAAACAACAGATAATTCTGGTGTGTTTCAACAGATTTTTAAACTATTAAATTACTGAACTTAGTCATTAGAGACCAATGTCACACCTAAGCTAATTGCCAAACATAAGTGGCTTCAGTCAGGAGTGGTGATATGTTTTCATTACCTTTTAGTAACTGTTAGAAAAAGAACAGCCAAGCAACAACACCATTCATTCTCGCTTCTCTAACACAGGCATTAATTAGTGAGACAGTTAAAACTTAGAGTAAATCAGAGATGTGAAGAGATGCCCCCCCATTTTTTTCCTAATATTTAAAATAAAAAGAAGGAGGAAAGTTATGGAGTATTTACTTTCAAAATGGTTATGTGTGAAGGACTTTTCAAAATGGTATTTTAAAATCATAGTGCTGTAAATCATATTTACACATTTTGGGATAGCACTATTTTTCATGTGAAGATCACCACACAAATTAAATTGCAGATGGGACACATTTTGTATTTTCAAAAAGGCACTTTAGCTTCACACATTCTGTGTCTTCACTCATGCTGGGATTAAATGGGAATAAACTGGCCCTGGAGTATATGCTTTTTCAGTATGTCGGAACCTGACGTTACTGAAGAAAATCTGATAATCTAACACTGTATGAGAACTGAGGGGTGCATGCTATAACTAACCTGATTGTCTTTTGCACAGAATGGTTTTACTCCACTGCACATTGCTTGCAAGAAAAATCGCATTAAAGTCATGGAACTGCTGGTGAAATACGGGGCTTCTATCCAAGCTATAACAGAGGTAGAGAAATTTCCTAAAGAAGCATCTCTCCCCACTATTTCTTCCTTCTCTTAGTTCCGCACTCTCCTTTTAAATAAATGAGGAAGATCCTAAAGGCGCTCTGCAGGGGAGTAAAATTGCTGTTGCTTTATTTCACAGTCGGGCCTTACACCAATACATGTGGCTGCATTTATGGGGCATTTGAACATAGTTCTCCTTCTGCTGCAGAATGGAGCCTCTCCAGATGTCACTAACATTGTGAGTATGGCTTACATCTGAGTAATCATAGTTTTGCTGCACTGCCATGTGTGTTACCCAAAATGTTACATTTGGTATCGTTAATTTATTAAACTTCCCTATAAATTTGTCTTGCATAAATGCATACAAAAGGGGTGTGTTTTTTTCTTTCTTTTGCTCTTCTGTCTGTCTTTGGTTTAGTTATATATAGATATATATTTAACTTCTCGATAAAGAAAATCTTAAGTGTTTAAGATGCCATGTTGCTTTGAGCCTGTGTGGCGTACTGGTTAAAGTGTTGGACTAGGACCTGGGAGACCAGAGTTCAAATCCCCACTTGGTCATAATACACACTGGGTGACCTTGGGCCAGTCACTGTCTCTCAGCCTAGCCTATCACACAGGGTTTTGTGGGAATTAAATGGTGAGGAGGAGGAGGAGAACCACCTTGAGCTCCTTGGAGAAAAAGGTATTATATAAATGCAATAGATTAACAAATTTCAGGTTCCTTGACTTTTTTAAAAAATGACACCTTTGTGGTATTGGCAGACTTGACTTGACTATAGTAATAAGTGTTTGTGTACATAAACAAATATACCTCTATGCTACCATAAATGGTCTTCAAAATAAACTTTGATTAAAAAATTGAATGCCCTTGAAAGAAAATAATTCATTCTAAACATGTTTACATGGAAGTTAGTTGTTCTGAATCCATTGAGATTTAGTTCCTAGTAAGTATAAGATTGCAGCCCAAATCTAATTATGTGTCAGATTCAACTTTTGCCTGTGCTATTTGCCAAATGCTTAAATCATCCAAGTGTAAAGGCAAAATAGCCTTTTATAATATTTATTACTAACAATCAAGATTGCTTAAGTGAAGCCAGTCCTAATTCTATAGTTATACATACAGTTAATTTTGCCGTGTATAATTTATTCATGGAAATTAAGTTAACAAAATTACAGCTGGGAAAATAACCAAGGAGCATAAAACAGACGGTAAAAACATTTCAATCTGACGTTTTTAATACCTAATTATTGTTTGGTATTATCACGCGGGTGGCGCTGTGGGTTAAATCACAGAGCCTAGGGCTTGCCGATCAGAAGGTTGGTGGTTCGAATCCCCGTGACGGGGTCAGCTCCCGTTGGATACAGTGAGTCTAGCTTCACCATTTGTCAATTAGAGAAGTGAATAGAAAAGCATCTTTATATCCCAGTGATTTAGCGATTTGTAACCCACTCCACAGGGAGGCGGGTGGCGCTGTGAGTTAAACCACAGAGCCTAGGACTTGCCAATCAGAAGGTCGGCGGTTCGAATCCCCGCGACGGGGTCAGCTCCTGTTGCTTGGTCCCTGCTCCTGCCAACCTAGCAGTTCGAAAGCACATCAAAGTGCAAGTAGATAAATAAGTACCGCTCCGGCGGGAAGGTAAACGGCATTTCCGTGCGCTGCTCTGGTTCGCCAGAAGCGGCTTAGTCATGTTGGCCACATGACCCGGAAGCTGTATGCCGGCTCCCTTGGCCAGTAAAGTGAGATGAGTGCCGCAACCCCAGAGTTGGCCACGATGGGACCTAATGGTCAGGGGTCCATTTACCTTTACCTATTATCACTTAAACTTGACAGTTGAATCAGTTATTGTTTTCAGAAGTTAAATTTAACTTGAATGGTCTGCAAAACTAAAAGTCTCATGGAGATTCATGGAACCATTCTAATGTGAATAATACGTTTTGGATTATGGAAAGATCTGTAGAAACACCGTGGTACATCTGGAACTAGAGAGGTTCTAGCAGGAAGTTGCAGGCTAAGTATAGCAGCTGACCTGAAATAAGCATAATCCACTATGGCCATTTACTTCTGTCCCCTCCCTACTCCTCTTCTTGTTGTGTGTCAGCTTTGTTGCAAAGATCATGGTTTGAATCAAGCCATATGCTATTACATCCAAACCAGGGAAGTCTAGTATAACAGAAGCCAAGATCACCACATCAAAAGTCTTGCCTTATGGAGTAGGGAGGTGTGTGTTGTTAGAATGCTTGGAAGTGGCTTAAGAAATACCGTATTTTTCCGTGTATAGGACTAGGGTTTTTTCCTAAAAAATAATGTCCAAAATTTGGGGGCATCTTATACATGGATAGCTCTTCCCCCTTTTTCTTAAATTGGAGTCCATGTCTTATAGATGGAAAAATATGGTAATTATTTATAAAGCTGTGAATGCACACCTAAATGCAAATTATGCGTGCAGAGATTGTTTTGTTCCATGTCCCCAGGCAAGAGTATTTAGCAGGACTATAGGGAAAGGACCCCTGGGCGGTTAAATCCCGTCAAACTTGACTATGGGGTGTAGTGCTCATCTCACTTCAGGCCAAGGAAGCTGGCGTTTGTCCTCAGACAGCTTTCCGGGTCATGTGGCCAGCATGACTAAACTGGAGTAATGATGGTTGGAATAGAGTATCTGTTAATCAACTTTAGGGAGCTTACCTGGATGAGGGATAACCCTTGTATTTCCTGTGTGGGAGATACTTTTGGGAAGGGGATTTGTTCATTAACATAGTTTAGGCCAGGTATGGCCAAACTTGGCCCTCCAGCTGTTTTGGGACTACAACTCCCACTATCCCTAGCTAACAGGACCAGTGGTCAGGGATGAAGGGAATTGTTGTCCCAAAAAAGCTGGAGGGCCAAATTTGGCCATGCCTCGTTTAGGCAAAACCCTCTTACATATAGCAAGGAGGAGAGGGCCGGGAGATAACTGCAGCATATACTCTGTGGCACAGATATTTCTTGTCCTCTTTCTTATCTCTGTGTTGTGCTCTGTCCTTGCACCCCCAGTTGTAGGAGTAGCATGAAAGTTAGCTGTTGGGTATTTGTGTTTGGAGTCCTGAACACAAAATACCTGTGTTACTTATGCAAAGAGAAATTTTATCAGTGTTCTTCATATATTTATTGCACAGGGTGGTTCCTTTTTGTATAAAGTCCCCTTTTTACTTTGTTCACGTAACCAAGTTCCCTCTTGTGTGACCTAAGTATGCTCAACCACCAGAGAGATGACCTAGTCATGTTGTGTCCTATCAACTGAATTATAGTCTCTTCATCAGGGGGTTATATATTGCTGGTTGTGAGCAGGGTTATTTCTCTCCTGTCCACATCTCCACCCTATTTGGGCTGCTGGTAGAGACAAGATTGAGGTAGAGATGGGTGAGACAAAGCAGAACTCAGGCTGGGTACAGGGTGAGGTTCAGGCTAGATACTGGGCAAAATGTGCTAGCTCAAGGTGAGGGAAAGGGTTCCCACTGAATGCAGGACTCAGGCTGTGCTCTAGAAACACAGCAGTTCAATGTTACTTCAGCAAGGAGCAAACTGGGACTCAGCCCTATATAGAAGCAGCAATAGGTGCATCCTAAGTGTGAGTCCCAAAGCAGAAAGGTGCTGCTTTGATTAAAGGGGCCCAACCACCCCTATCTTCCTTCTGGGTCTTCAATGATGTCATCATAAGTCCAAGAACAGCAGCTCCAGGTTCTCTGTAGTCCCAAAAAAGCTGGAGGGCCAAATTTGAAAAGTGCTAGAAAAAAGCACTGGTTGGAAGGGACCCTGAGGGTTATCTAGTTTAACCCCCTGCAATGCAGGAATCTCAGTGCATGGTCCCCCATCCAATTTGAAACCATATCGGATCTTGCTTAGCTTTGCAAATGTGCTAGCACTTTTATTGCTGCACCACTAAGAGGACATTCATCACTCATATTCTGCCTCCATGGTCAGAGGCATTGCCGCCAAATACCAATTGCTGGAGATCACAGAGCTCTTGCACTCATGTTGCAGATTTTCTGCAGGCATCTGGTTGACCGATGGAAGAACAGGATGCTGAACTAGACGGGCCATTGGCCAAATCCAGCATAGTTTTCTTACATTGTTATTAGCTTTGCATTACTGACTTTTTGGATATTAGGAGTAGAGGCTTTGCTTCCATTGCACTGAACATTGACCAGTATGAATGAAACTAATAAGGTTTTCATTCGGGTGGCTAACACATTAAAAAATCTGGGGTTGTTTTTTTTCAGCGTGGTGAGACTGCATTACATATGGCTGCTCGTGCAGGACAGGTGGAAGTCGTGCGCTGCCTCCTGAGGAATGGTGCACTAGTTGATGCACGAGCAAGGGTAGGTGTTTTCATATATCTACCTCTGCACTTTATTACAAAAGTGTGCTACCTACAGGTCGTCCCCCTGCCCCCCACTCCCAGCCCTTGGGTAATTTTGTAGATTTATTTGTAGTGCAGGAAACATTCTGTATGAACACATCTGTATAAACATTCTGTATAAACACATCTTTTGAACACATCTAGAATAATTATTTGAAACTGGGGGAAATGAGGCTTCATCTTTAATAACAACAGTCCCACTCTAACTTCTGTCCTGCTTTGAGTTGTAGGAGGAACAGACCCCATTGCATATTGCCTCTCGCTTGGGTAAAACAGAAATTGTCCAGCTGTTGCTGCAACACATGGCACACCCAGATGCAGCAACTACTAATGGGTATACACCGCTGCACATCTCCGCCCGAGAAGGTCAAGTTGATGTAGCATCAGTTCTTTTGGAAGCAGGCGCAGCACACTCTTTGGCTACCAAGGTAAAATCTGAAGTTTTGGTACAAACCGTCTAATAGTGAGCTGGCTAATGCTAGTATTGAACTTCCATTAAGTTTTCATCAAGTCTCTCTCTGTAGATCAGGAATAAGGGTGCTTGCTTAATTTGACTGCTGTGAATTCTGATATGAACTGACGTGATGCACACCTTCCAGATTGGAACTGACAGCACAGTTCTATAAGTTCCAGTCATCTGAAAGGTATAGAGCAGGTCAGGTCATATCAAAATTCACAACCATCAAATTAAGCAAGCATCCTTATTCCTATACAATAGATAGAGAGACCTGATGAGGAGAGATGAGTATTTGATGAAGCGCTTGGTGTCTACTCAGAAGGAAGATTGATTGAGGTTGTAATGGTTATAGGGGTTGCTCGTGCATAAGTTGCCGCCACTCCTGGCTAGGTTGCCTGGTTAAACCTTTTCTGTCTGGACAGCCCTTCACTTCGTGGCTGTTTCAGTCGCTAGCAGAATCCGTCAGTGGGCGTTTCTTGAACCTCTTCCAGCACAAAAGTTCTTTGACGCCAAGTCTCCGCCTACTCTCCCTGCGCAGAAGTCTTCTGCGCAGGGTGGGTGTGGGTAGCGGAGGACCCGTGCTCTCCCCGCTGGTCTCCGGCGAGGAGTCCTGGAGCCCCCTCGCCGATTCCCCCATCTGCCCCCCTTTATCCCTGGTGTTACGCTGATTTCCTTCCCCAGCCGATGAGCTGTCTCTCTCGCTGCTGGGCCCTTCTCCAGCATCGCTTGGGAGCCTTGCCTCTGCCTCTGGCTCCGATGGCAGTTCCCTGACAGAGGTCAATGGGTCTTACTCTCAGAAAATTCTTAGTGTCAGAATATATTTAGAAATGTGTATTTTGAGTAGGGGTGGGGGAGAAATTAAATTCCATTTCATTTAAGGCCAAAGCTACCCAATTTACACCTTCCAAAACAATATAAGAACCAAAACACAGCCAATCTTCAAAATTCCAGTTCTCCGAATTTTGCAATGCAGTTCTTCAGCCAAGTAATGTGTACAAAACTTCATGTACTAAAATAAAAGTTTACATTAAAATGCATATATATTCGTGAAAGTAACATACGAAATGCTTTATTATTAGGGAAAATATGCTTTGTAAGTTTTTTTGTGTGTATTGGAAGAAACTCATGTTAAAATTCAGATGAATTTTCTTGAGGATCTTATTTTCTTTAAAAAAAACACACACAAACTGATGTGGGAAACTGAAGATGGAAAAATCAGAAACAGGGAGAAACTGAGATTGATAGATTAATTCATCCCAAATATTGAGAAGAAAGGCACATTTAAAAGTGAATTTTCATGCAGGTTCTGAAAAAATGCAGAAAAAGTGGAAATAGGATAGCAAGGGCTTATTTGTGAATACAAGAGTGACATGAACCAGAAGTGGCCTGATTTGTACATCTCTAAATATGAATAATAGTAGAGCTATAGTTAAGTTAGAAGTGGCTGGCACAGTGGAGTCCTCCTGACACCAGTGTCACTGCTTCTCTGGACAGGGCGAGGCAGTAGTCAGAACAGGGATGCTCAGGCACACCAATGGATAGAGTTCATTGCCTCCATTATTGTTGTGCCAGCACAGTCCTGATCTCACTGCTACCATGCCCAGTCACTACTCAGGTAAGTAGTAATGGTGTTGGCATTGAGAGAGTGAGTCTGCAGCACCACTCCTAAAATAAATTCTCCAAAAGCAGTCTTTCCCTCCAGACGTTTCAGTGGTCATGAGTTGGAATCCAAAAAAGTATGCAGGGCACCAGCTTGAGGAAACCTGCTTGTAAGCACAGTAAAGTAAAAGCAGTTTATAATACATTTAATATGTGCATAAACTGAGTGATATCTGATAGAGCTACCATTGCCATGTTACCTTGTTCACCTTAGCAAATCACTTTCTAAGTGCCGGTTTCCCAAAACTGGCACAGTGATTCAGAGCAAGGGGTGTTTGATCACAGGCAGATGATTATTAAGACAGCTAAAATACATGGGGTGTATGTGTGTGTGACTTGTCTTCAGATGATTAATTCTTAAAGAGTTGCTTGATTTAGACCTGATGAGTTATTTAAATAGCTGCATTCATTGTTCCCTAGTAAAGAATATGGGTTGTTACAAAAGAGGTTGCGCCACCCAGTACGGAAATTGGAGGTGAAATGGTTTTACCCCAGTTAAAAGAAGTGAAGACATTTTGAAGATATGACATGAGTTCAGATGTATCAATAGTCCACACACCTTCAAAGCTGACATGAGAATTGTGTACAGGAACCTGCTGATAGTGCATACAGAATATTTTGACCTACAATTCCTATTACCAAATCCACAAATTGCTTTTTTCAGACTCCTGGGAGTTTAGGAAACAGTCAGGGGGTACTGTGAAGGCAGTTGCTGAGAAGGAATATATCATAGCAAAATTGAATGCATGCACAGATACTGCATGCCAGATACTGCATATATACAGTATACACACACTCAACACACACACCCTGCCTTTCAACATGTATTTGGTAAGTGGGATGTCTTAATTTTGTAAGTTGTGTTCATTTACTTTTTGTAAAAAGAAAAAAGGAAGGAAGGAAGGAAGGAAGGTGTCTATAATAACTTCAGATAATAATAATAATAATAAAATAATAATTCTCAAAGCAGCTTACAAAAAACTGAAACATACAATATACAGATTTCAAAATATAAATTAAACTTCAGGTTAGAACATTAGAACACTACTGATGGCCCAAAGGCCTCCTGAAATAAATCTGTTTTACTTGGCACCTGAAACTTAGCAGACATGGTGCCTGCATGGGATATTTCCTTTTAGGGGTAGAAATACTTAGCAAGTTGGGAAATATGCTATGGACCCTTGGGAAGTTATGATTAATTATTTTTTCAGTTCCTTTAATGATAAAATTTGATTTTAATTTGAGGGCTAAGCAGTTACTGCATTGAGAATATGTAGGGATTATTCTTTAAAACCAAGTAATTAAGATTATATTAATGTTTTTGGTTTTTTCCACCTGTGCATTTTTAGAAAGGATTCACACCACTGCATGTGGCAGCTAAATATGGAAGCATTGATGTGGCGAAACTCCTGCTGCAGCGCCGTGCATCTCCTGATTCATCTGGAAAGGTAGGAATTAGTGTCTGAATTTGCTTTTTCCAGTCAATACTGTTAATAATTTCCCATTGCAGTTATTAGAAGTAGCTTTTATTTATATAGTAGTTTGTTTATAGATTAATATAAATAAAATGCAACTGATGATCCCAAGAGTGTCATAAATTATTTTTTGACACCAAAAAGGACTTGTATGCGCAGGAGTGTGGTTAACAAACACTGAAATATCATTAGCATTGCAGAAAACAAATATGAAATATTATATCAGTCAATTAATGACATGCAGTTGACAGACAAATTTTATTCCACAATTGTAGAATTAGGCAACAAATCAGGAACTTATATGGGGAAATGGTTAAGAGACTCAGGGCAGGAATTAAATACAGCAGAAAGTAGCTGGATAGGGGTTAATTTTTTTAGCAAAAATGATATCCATAGTTCTGAAATTATTATTTTTACAAAACTTTTAATCAATAGTATCTAACTCCATATAAACTAAGTCAAATCTATCCAAATACACAAAGCAGTTATCGGAGATGTAATAACCTTCAAGCAGATTTCATGCATGCATCTTAGCACTGTCTAATTATGCATATGGAACACTTTGCACAATCTTATTGTAAAAGTTTTGGTTTCTTGCCAGCAGTGCTGGTCCCAAGTCAAATTTCCTACTCACACTCCACAATATCTGTAGGTAAAACTTCTCCATGTTTCTCTGCCAGCTACAGCTGATTATGTGCAATAGTGGCAGGGAATGATATCACAGCAAGTTGAACTAGATAGCACACAGCAGGTGGGAGAGAACTTGATAGGGCTACCATTTTCAGCAGAGTTCGTGTTCTCTGTAATGTAAATTTTTGTTCTGATTACATAAACATGTACTTCCACATTGACTTCTCAGTAGTGTGTGTGGTAGGATAAAAGTACAGTGATATGGATCAAGTCCCCCCCCCCGGACTTGACAAATGATTCTGTTGGTATGACTGAATTATTTTGTTTTGCTCCATTCTGTAATTCATATTTGAGCCTCATTAGCCTACAGGGCATAGTAGTGTGGTTAAAGTTGTAAAATAGATAAACTAGGGCAATTTAAATTAATTCTTAATAGCCTATCCGCTTTCAAAGCAAAGCCCCTTAACTAATGATTTCTTTAATGCCCTTTCTGTTCCTAAGCAACTTTTCTAATATGAAAATAATTCACCCTGAGTTTGATGTTTATGTTGTGCTGTTATGAGTCAATCGCTTCTTATTTAACATATTTTTTTTGTAATGTAACGGTAGCTTGAAGCAGAGCTAACCATCACTTAATGCCATAACATAAACCCACCCTTTCCAGAATGGCCTCACCCCCCTCCATGTTGCTGCTCATTACGACAACCAGAAGGTGGCCCTACTGTTGCTGGAGAAAGGTTCTTCCCCCCATGCTACTGCCAAGGTGAGATTTCCCATTCCATTCAAGAATGTTTCCTTGGAGTTCTGACAGTATAGGTGATGCTTATCTGTTTTTATCTATGAAATAGTTACATTAAAATTGCATACTGTCTAACAGAAGTAGACCTTTAAGCTTTCGGGGGGAATCTCCAGGGACTGACAGGATTTAAGAAAAGCCATTGCATGGTCCTGTTCTTGAATAATGTGCAAACCTTTGAGGATTTCACTACTGACTGGTGTCACAAAAATATCCCATGCTGCTGTGATCCGACACAAGAATCCCTGGCTGATTTCTTGCTTGCTGAGGAATATTCCTCCCTTAGGTGGAAGATTTAGACTCAGTAAAAGTAAGAAAAGAATGGTCATTTGCTGGAGAAATAATGCATTGATATTTATTGTGAAAGAAAGCAGACATTATAAATAGATATTAATTCAAAGCAACTGGTTTTTAGAATGGATATACCCCTCTACATATTGCTGCTAAGAAGAATCAGATGCAAATAGCCACAACCCTGCTGAACTATGGAGCAGAGACCAATATTTTGACCAAACAAGGAGTGACTCCACTTCACCTGGCCTCTCAGGAAGGTCATGCTGACCTGGTGAACTTACTTTTGGAGAAAGGAGCTAATATCCACGTGGCCACAAAGGTAATGCCTTCCTGTTAATGGAAATAAACCCACCTAATGCTATCTAGAAAATGAAAGAAGGGATAGTATTGTGACACAGTTAACAGAAAAATATTATTGTATGTTGAATATGCAGAAACAGATAAATATGTTTCTATCCCGATAAAATCTGGATGGTAGAAGCTTTCTAAAACACTTACTTGCTTGGTTTTTGGTCCCGTACTTAGGCAGTTCTCATGGCCTGGTTCTCTGCCTATAGAATAACAGAGGAGTTTTTCATGCATTTATTATGTTGGTGCTGCGATGTTGTTGGCGTGACTGTGGGAGTTGGTCAGTTGTGTAGGGAGATCTGTTCTTGGAAGGTTTTGTTCATTCCTGAGAGAAAGGCCCCAAAGGATTGTGATGGACATTTGCTCATTGTCCTCATAGGATGTTCTTCAAGATTTTCTCCTGTTCAGTGTGTATGAGGCCCCTGGCCATAGCATTTAGTGCTATCAGTTCTCTCATGATATCCAGCTCTACCTTTGGCATTCATCTTCTTCAGATCTACACTTGCTGCTCTTTCATTTTGGGCCATAATTGGGGATTGGCTGTGAGTGAGCTTCCCAGAATTAAATCTAGTCATGGCAGATGTGATAGACAGAATGATAGCTGGCAGTCTTTCTGACTTGTAAGTGATTAAGATTCCTTCCATTGATGGGATTCAGGCCCCCTGGTAGCACTAGTTCACAGCCTTGGGATGTTCATGGTGAGAAGACATCTTCTCTTCAATGAAGACATAGCTACTGCCATGCATGCCTTTGTATGCCTGAGGCTTGACTGTGGTAATAAGTTTTATGTTTGGTTGCTGCTGATGCTGTTTCAGAAGGTTCAGCTGTTGCAAATACTGCTGTATCTATAATACAATAAAGGACTGTTTATATTTAATTTACAGAGTGGATTGACATCTTTACATTTGGCAGCTCAAGAAGATAAAGTGAATGTAGCAGATATCCTGATAAAACATGGGGCAAACAAAGATGCCCAAACTAAGGTATATCAGTAACTTCCAAGATGATGAAATAAATTTCCAGTGTGATATCATATTCACTACTTATTTTTTGTGGTTTTTTGGGTTGCTTTTTATTTGTAGCTGGGTTACAGTCCATTAATAGTGGCTTGTCACTATGGGAACATCAAGATGGTCAACTTTCTCCTGAAGCAGGGAGCTAACGTCAACGCAAAGACAAAGGTAAACATTTGTTCATAATTTCCTCTCCCCCTCCCCTTTGCTGCTTTGCAAACATGAGATGGTAATTTGCACTTCGTATTTTAACTGTTCCAGGGAAGTATGCTGAAAGCAGAATGTGGTTCTCATTGACTGTAGCCAGTTTGGTCAAAATTGCAATGCAGTACTCAGTAAGCCAAGCTGAGAACCATTAATAATTTGTTTGTGGACTAGGGACACATGTGCATGTATGAGAAGCAGACACAGATGATCACTCATGTGGATTTCAATTTTCGGATTATTTTGTTATAAAATGGAAGCAGAATAATGCTCCAGAGACTTGTGCTTTGATGTGATTTTTCTGAAGCACATCTTGGTTCAGGCATGCCTTCATCAATGATGAATACAAGTTTTAGAGTGGTCTTGTATATAAGCCATAGCTGATAAGGAATTGTGTGCAGTTGACTGAGCAGGTCGGCAGGAAAGGAATGGAACATTCTGCCCTCCTCTGCTCCTAGCATGGAAATCTCTGGACTACCAGAGGAGGGAAGCCCCTTCCTCTGAACCCAGCAAAGAAATCTAGTGGGCTGATGCAAGAATGACAGAACTCTCTGACAACCCTCTGGACAAGATAAGAAGCTCAGTTGACTTGCATGGCCTTTGTCCCACAATGCAGCCATGTGGGGGCAAGCAGTGAACCTTAACTGCAGTTTCTAACCCCTTCCCAATTCTTTCCTTTACATTCCAACTGGCTTTCAGCATAAGTGCAGTTTTTTTTAAGTTGCATCCTGCAGCTGAAAGTTTTGAAGTCCCTCTATAGGAAAAAGAACACCTCGTTCCCATGCTTCTAAGAGGTAGATACATACTTTGAAAATCTAGCAAAAGGAAGCTGCTCTTTTAACTGAGTGAATCCATACATCTGGCTGCCAGTTAGTCTGGAAAGGAGTTGGGGTTTTGTTTTGTTTTAAAATGTCCTCTGCTATACGGAAACATAAAAGATAAGATGCACCAATTTTGAATATACTTCTCTTTAAATTGCATCCAAGACATTCAGTTAAGTTTGGCACATGATGTGTTATTAGCAAGAAGAGTTTTATAGTTTGCTGTTTTACTGTAATAACGTCCCCCCTTTCTGAAAAATTCCATTTCAGTAGTTTACTGTGTGGCCTTAAGAATGGCTGGATTGGAAATGTTGTGGCATTGCTTCTGTCTCTAAATGTTCTGTCTCACCCAGTGTTATATTTAGCTGAAGTTGCTTTTAGAACACAAGCCTGCTTTAGGAAATATAGGTAGCATACAAGAAAAGCAAATGGAAAAATGAATTTCTAACCAAAAGTTAGTTTACTTTGAAGCCTGTGTTAGCTTTTTCTTCATGGATCTGCTATATTACACTCTGAAATCTCCAAGAAAAATAAATCAATTGGATGATCAACAAGGGTTTGTGTGATGTATTGCTCATACTTCTCTTCCAGGGACTAGCCCATAGAAAAGCATGGAGGGGAAGTTGTGAACAGTTTTAAAGAATATAAAAACTTCACAAACTTCCATGGCATCACTAGTCTTTACTTAATAACTGCTTTGTCCTATAAGCTTTGGCCCATTGATTAATTTCTCCCCAGCTCCCTTTTTCTAAACCTTAATATAGATCTGGTAGCTATTACTTGCCTTCAGTTATTAATGGTGAAAGAAAAATTTTCTATAAAATGTATTAATAATGAAAATTGCAATATCCAAACAGATATGATTGCAAGGTTGCCAGCAATTATGAGTTATTCCTTCATTAAAATAATCTAGGGAATATGCAAATATATATATTGATGTTGCTGTTTTTCCCTCCCCTAAATGTGTGAACTACCACTAACTACAGAATGGGTACACTCCTCTGCATCAAGCTGCTCAGCAAGGTCACACACACATCATCAATGTTCTTCTCCAACATGGGGCCAAACCAAATGCAATCACTGCGGTAAGCATGGTATTGCCACACTGTTTCCTTCATTTCATGGTGTAGTTTTCTCTTTCTGGTTCTGTGTTTTAAGCTAATGATAATAAAGCACCCACCATACCATCCAGCATAGGGAAAGAGTGGCGCCTAATTTATTATCTTAGATTGTTTCCTGATTGGCTGTGACACAATAGTGTGTATCCATTTCCTCAAAGAATAAGAGTATGGTATAATTTCACTGATAGCCACTTTCCCCCAGTGTGTGACTAAATGTTAGACTCAGTGAAAGTATAACGTCAAGACAACCTGGAGACTGTATTCCATTCAAAAGAGGATGGGACCTGATTGTTGGGATCAGTTCTGAAATCTGTTCCTTCAAAGAGTTTCAGAGGAACATGAAGGGAAGCAGAGGTGCCAGCTTGAAAGGGCGATGGGGGGGCGCAATGTCATGCGCCTGACATCAGGACGTCAGGAGGAGCTGGGGCAGAATCAAACATAGCATCTGCACAGCTTCAATGGTTGGTGGCTCCTCTCCTGGTGCCACCACAAGCGGGAAGCTGCTTTGACTCTCTTTCACCTCCGCGGCAGGAGGAGAAAGAGAAGGAGCTGGCCGTTGGAGCTGTGCCATGCTGTGCTTGGCTCCACGCTTCACCTCTGTGCTTTTTGGACATGGGGGGGGGAGCTCCCACCCAAAAATATTTGAGGGGGCAAAAGGGGTCAGCCCCCAGGACCTGGTGCTCCTATAGGAAGGTGTGCAACTTCAGAAGATTGTTGACATTGGAAACCATGGCTTCTCAGGTTAAGAATGACCACTTATCTGATCAGAAGGTGGGCAGCAGTTGCGGCCCCGCACAGCAGCCCCACAAACCCCCAGAGGGCAAATTGGCTTTCTATGTAGCCTGACTAGAACTGAGATGAAACAGTGCCCTGTTCACGCAGTCATTTCTCACACAGAATAGAAAAGCTTTCTGTTTGCAGAGAGGTTAGTGTTGCATCAAATTAAGTGTCATCCCACTACATTTTCCAGTCGCCCTCCTTATCGCAAAAAAGTCCAATCTTTTGGGGGAACGGGTTGATGTGCAAGACTTGTCAGTCAACAATAATGGCACAGCCCGAATTTGTTGGTGTATGATTAAATTTTAGCTGAAAATATCAACAGTCTAGAAGCTCCTTCAGCCAAAAATCAACATATAAGAAATCAAAATTTGGTGCTGAAACTGCACTGGGGGTGTGTGTGTAAGTATTCTCAGAAGGCAAGTGTTTGTACAGTTTAGATTTTCCTAGGAAATATTTCACATTCTCCCTGAAAATACTACTTAAACCCTGAAAACTGAAATTGAAGCACATTTGGTACAGCCCCAAACATAACACAAATTAGTGGTGCTACTTTTGGATTAAATATATTACATTTAGAAAAGAGAAGCAAAATTAGTTCTGTTATTTTCTTCACCCAAATAGAAATTGAGGCATACATTTGCTGAATATTCTATCCCCCCAGTCTAGGGATAGCCAATGTGGTTTCCTTCATATGCTGTTGGACTACAACTCCCACCAGGGATTAAGGGAGCTGTAGTTCAACAACATCTGGAGGGCATCCTGTTGGCAGTGGCATTTGTATATTGAATTTTAAATACAGTCTCTGATTTGTTTTGCCTTGCCTAGGTTTTTTCCCCCTGTTGCACCATTTGCATGAATCATCTCATCTTTCTATTTTTCAAGTGGAGCCTCTTAAGCTATTTATTAATCAAGTTATTCTCAATTAAAAACATGTTTGGTAAAATTAATCAGGAGTTTCAGCAAAGCCAGATTTTATAAAGTGTAATATTGAAAGTTGTGGGTTAAACCATTAAAAGCAGTAGATTTTTATTAAGTGTAACAGGCGGATGTTCTGTGTGTTTTGTTACCATGGCAACTGGGGCTGTAGTCTGAGCAAAGTTGCAAAGAGAGATTCAGATTTAACAGTAAAGCACACTGATTTTCCTAAGCGAATGCCTTGTTTTGGATGGAAATGCTGGCTCATTCAGTGCAGGGTGTGATCTCATTGGTTCATATCATAATCCTCCCTCTCCTTCTCCTTCTCTCCCTCTTTTCTCCTTTCAGAATGGCAACACTGCTTTAGCAATTGCTAAGCGTCTGGGATATATCTCAGTGGTTGATACATTAAAGGTTGTAACCGAGGAAGTGATTACCACCACAACTGTGAGTATCACCAGCCTTATCTTCCATTCTTTATTCAGAGGGGCATTTCTGTTCTTAGTTAGTTTTGATTCTGTTTTTCCTTTCTTATTTTATCGTTTTAGAAGTATAATTTAAATGTGGCAATTATTTTTCAGTTTTTTGTAGACAGTACCCATGGACATCTAGCTGTGGAAATGTAGATTTATTTATACATACCATAAAATATATTAAGGTCTTGTGTAGCTTGGATGCCTTGCATCTCCAAAAGATCAAATTGGATGCCATGCCAAGTTCTCATTTTGTGTTCCATGTTCTTGGCTATCTTTTATTTTCTGCCCTTTCTGAAGCTGCAGAATGAGACTTGAACACTGTAAATGAGTGAAGGTGCGTGTTGCTCACCACTCTATTTGCTTGTTGCTAAACTTTGTGATACTTTATCATTTTTGTCCACAAGTTACTTGCAGCAGAATCCTTGAGTTTAAACCCTGCTGCTATTTGGTGAAGTTCGTGAGACTAAAATATTTAAAATTGTTTTGCTTAACTGGGTTGAACATACCCCAAATTACCATGATGTAAAACTGTGAGTCATATTCATCTGCTTTAACTTTGAACAGGAAAATTCACTCTCACGTCAGGCTTAATGGGTCTTGGTTGAATTCAAATTAGCTATAATGCCATTAGAAGATACTTCATTTATTTAGGAGATTTTTCCTGTCTTCCCTCACCCTTGACCTCAGGGCAGGTAACAATATATATCATAATAATGCAGGAGGAACAGGTAGAACCAATTAAAATGCATAAACCACACAAAAACTACAGACAGGTCCATAAAATCTCCACACGGCAGAGTTGTTTGCCGACTACAGAAGGATAACAGCATAGGCACCAGCCAAATGGCCACAGAGAGAGTCTGTTCTCATGCTACCAGCCTTGGATGTGAGAAATCAGAAAGAGCATCTCATTCAGATCTTAAGAGGCGGGACAATTCCAGGTGCTCCTTCAGGTACTGGAATCCTGAGTCTCGGAAGGCCTACACATTGAATTGCACTTCCACCTTTGGCCTGCTTAGAACTGGCATGCCTAGCCCATGAAGTACGTATGCATCCATTGCTAACTGAGAGCTGAAGGTATCCTAATTTAGTGCTGAAGTATCTACAGTTAGACTTTTTCTGCACCTTTTGTCTCTGCTTGTCTGTGGTTTGCTTATCTACAAGAGCATGAGATACCTTTCTAGTGTGTTATAGAGACCAAGCAGAAAATCAGTAAACCTGAGATTTGGCTATGTATCGTTTTCCAAAGGACCCCTAGTGTATAAATGGCACAAGAAGTGTAGTAGCTGCAAGGGAAATTAGTATGAGGCATGTTCAAAGCCAGGCTTGTTGAGAGTGCATGCACCCTACTGACAACTAGAGGGCTGTTCCCTAAGCAACATTCCTTGTGCTATTCATAGAAGGACATGTCTCCTAACTTACTGATTACAGTATGCATAGGGTGAATCTATTGTTATATATTTATTTAGAACCTTTGTAGATCATTTTTTTTATTTTGTACTATGATATACTGATGAATAGTTCATTTAACTTTTTTTACATTGATCCGATGTCCATTTCCAGAGCATGTTGGGGACCTTACACTTTTTGTGCATTTGTGTAATGTCAACCTAGAATCTTTAGTCAGTCATATTGTTTTTGCAAGTATGCATTAGACATTTTATTTATTTGCTTTTATACTTCACATTTTTTCTCTAAGAAGCTCAAGGTGGCATACATGGTTCTCCCCTCCTCATTTAATCCTTTCCCCTCTGAGGTAGGTTAGGCTGAGAGGCAGTGACTGACCCAAGGTCAGCCAGTGAGCTTCATAGTGGAGTGGGGATTTGAACCCTTGTCTCTCAGATCCTATTCCGACATTCTAACCCCAATCCCATGCAAGGGACTCAAGAACTTAAACATCAGAGTAGTACATAAATTTCGGCAATTCCCATTAAACTGAGGATTGGTTCTGGACCTCGAACAATGTCCAGATGTGTCAGTGAAAGCAATTTTGTTTTTGCAATGCAGGATTACAGTAAGTCTCAGATGTTATGTTCTGAGAAAGATAGAATCAAAATGGTTTGTTGGGAATTATAAATAGAGTGAGCTATGAGTTATTAATGAGATGTAGGCAGTAGAAAGACTTGAACTGGGCACGGAAAAAAACCCAAACAATCTGCAAAAGAAGAATGACTCTCTATATCTGTTCATAAGACTCAGTCATTTCATACTCACAAAAAATACATTAATGATTGCTGTGATAACTGCAGCTGCTGGTAGTAGTATTGCAGAGTACTGTTCTGTGCCAATCTCCTCACCCCTGCCTCTCTCCTTCCCTGTAAACAGCAACAACACACCTGCCAGGATGCTATGGTTGCCCTTCCATCCCACTGGGCAAGTTGCTATTGACTGTACTATTAGAGAGCCTATTTTAAGAAAACAAATATGGTAACACCCTCTAGGAGAGGCTAGTTCTGAAGTTAGGAGGGAAATCCAATGAAAAATGAATCTCAAACCAGCAGTGGCAGTAGAAGAAATATGTGGTGGAGATAACTGGATAGGCTGCTATCTTTATGAAGCAGCTACAAACCCCTGTGATGGTAAAGTTTACATGGTAAATATATACCACCATGAACAAATTTGTTATCCCCACTGTTTTGAGGAGGAAAGCTTAAAAAATTTCATCCTGACCCCAAACCCCCAAATACACCTCCAAGTGGAACTCCATCATGTAGTTAGTAGGACAGTCCACACGGCTTCTGACAGTTCCAGATAATCTTCCTCTGCATTCAATCAGCAATGTTAAGAGAACAGCTCAGATATTGTCTGAGCCTGAGTATTCATATTATTACCCAGGCCCTTTTCCAGTTGACAACAGAAGCTCCACTTCATCTTTGCTTTTACTCAGAAAACCCCAGAAAACTCAAACATGCTGCTTCCCACTATACCACATATCACTTTGCAAGTAAGCATTTTACTTTCTTTCTGCTTTTAGGCAGTATCATTCCATCAGCAGGCTTTCCTTCTTTGAATGTAGTTGCTAACTCATTTCTTTGCTGCTGAAAAGAGAGATGTTGGAAACATATGCCCCGCAGTGTGCATTTAATCTATCTCGGCAGGCTTTGATTTCCCGCTGTTGTCTGACCTTTCTAATGAAGAAAAAACTTTCTGGTTTTACAAAAGAAAAGCCATGTGACTTTTAAGCATTGCTGAGCAGAACTGTTGGGAAGAATGATGGGCTGTGCCTGCTGCCGATTGCTGCTCACCTGGCCCATAGTTCTGTAAAAGGATATTGTTCCCTTTAATTGTTTGGATTGCTACTGGGGTATGTTTTTTTTGGGGGGGGGGTCGCTACTAGCCATGGTGGCTCTACTCTGCCTCTGGTGTTGGAGGGATTATGCTTCTGAATACTAGTTGCTGGAAGTCACAGAAAGGGACAGGGCCCTCATGCTCAGATCTTGGTTGCCAGTTTCTCACAGGCATCTCCGGTTGGCCACTGTGAAAACCGGATGCTGGAATAGATGGGCCATGGACCTGATCCAGAAGGCTGGTCCTATGTTCTTAGGTGGTACTTCTTGGTGATAGCATGCAGTCCCAAGGACGGGGGTATTTCCCCCCAGTCTCTTTATGTCTGTTTCCTCCCCACCTGTCAAGTTTTTTTGTGATGTCATTACTTCCATTGGGGATCCAGGCTTTGGTTTTGTGGGCCCCTCTGAAGCACCAGTCTCTTTATGAGTTTGTAGGTTTGAGTTACCGCAGTAGGGCTGTTGCCCACGAGCACAACATTATGTGATTTGGGGAAACTGTTTGTTATAGTATGGAAGTGTTTCTAGGTATTCTTATTTCATCAAGTTCCTCTCAAGATGCTGGGCTCTCTCTGCATCTAATACATTGGGTAGGGGTAATGGTTACTGAAGCAGTTTGTGTGCCAGGGTGATCACACCCTGTAATAATGGTTTTTTAATGCTGCTGTTTCATTAGTATTGTTGCATAGTTTATAAGTACTTATAATTGTTGATTTGTTAAAGATCGTATATGATTTGGTAGCCAACTTTTATTTGGCCCAGGTATTGTAATTGTGATATTTTGCACTGATGTTCTGTTATGTTTATTCTGCCGTTGTTACTGTTTTTTAAGCTGCTTTGAGATTCAGCTGAATCAATAAATTACAATAAATAAAGCACAATAAATTGAATCAGTAATGCATGCAAATAAAAAAGAAGAAGAATCACTAGTCTCTTAAATCAGTTAATATTTAAAAACATTAACACTGGGTATCAGTTTGTGCTTCCACTCCTCGTGTCTTCACTACAAGAGAGTAAACTGAGGCCTGTTATTCACAGCCAAATGATTTTCCAAACTAGAACTTGTCCTTATATTGGATGCTATTATGATTCAACATGATTCATGTTTGGCTGTGATGAGAACACTGATATTTATAGAACATTTATATTTAAAGAAATACAGAAAACCAACAATATGCTCTGATTTTGAGCACATTGGGCAGTGGACAGGATATTTGTATGTTAAAGATATTTTTTTTGTTACCTTTAAAATAAATATGCTCGTTTTAAATGGATTTATTTTAATTTGATGGGTATGAGTTTAACAACTACAACAACAACAACAATAATTTCCAGTGTGTATGTGTGCACACTGCTTACCTAGGAGGGACATTGCTCCACTGCCCTCCTCTGGTGCTGTCTATGTCAGTTGTTGTCTAGTCTATCACTTAAGATTTCGCACAGTCATATTACTTTTTCACCTTTTAAATCCTGGTTTCAGTTTTAAATGATGAACTACACTTTTATGAGATTTTTGTAGAAAACCTATTCATTTTTATATGTTATATTCAACTAAATTATACTCAGAATAGACCCATGAAAATTGCTGGATTAAGTTATTCAATTCAACAGATTTTGATGGGTCTGCCATGGGTATGACTTGGCCAAATACAACCCTCATATGCTTCCCTCTAATACTTTCTTCTGGTAATGTCTCAATGTTCAACTCAACTTATTTTGTCTTTCCATAAGCTGGTTTTCTTAGCAAGAATTAAATATGAATGTGTATGCTTAAATTTCAAAACAGAATGATTCTGAATTGTTTTTACAAATTGTAATTTACAAGCTTTAAGAAACAAATACATGAATAAAATGCTAATAGAAATATACTGGTAAAACATGAGAAAGTAATAAAGTTACTATTTTAGGTGCAGGTTCATCGGACATGTTGCTCAGAGTTTGCATCTTTTTTCAATTTGAATATTTTGCATCGTTCAAAGCTTCATTTCTAAGGGTTTTTACAGCTTTAACAAGTTCCATATGCATCCTTTAACTTCTTTCTGTAGACGTTACCTAATGTGTTTTTAGAACTCATCCTGCCTCAAAAGGGTTGAATATGTTTTGCATGTATATCAATTAACAAATCTGCTAAAAGCATTTTAAAATGCAAAACCAGTTGCTAGAGGAAACGGCTGCTCATTACAGCACATGACCAAGTTTTCTGTAGCAATAAAAGGAAATGACATCTTTTGTGGAGGGGGAAAAACCATGAGAACTGAAGAACGTGATTCAAATGTCAGAGTGAGACTGAAATGTGATTTAACTGAAAAATACTATGATAAATTTGTATAAGCCTGAGTATTTTCTTTTTCTTTTTTATATTTAGCAGTTTGGTGTTTTGTTGTTGTTGTTGTTTTCCACTATTTAACCTGTTTATTGATGTCTCTTTTTCTCTCTCTTATCCAGACTGTAACTGAGAAACACAAGCTCAATGTACCTGAAACTATGACTGAAGTCTTGGATGTGTCTGATGAGGAAGGTAAGCTGACCACAAACCACATGAGCCAGACTGGTTATAATATATACTGAACATTACTTAAAGTGGCTAATTCAAAAGATTGAAAAAAAAAAACATAAGCTAAAAAACAAATGTACAAATGCTTGCTTGCTTGCTTATTTATTTATTTATTAAAAAGATAAGTTAGCATCAAATATAAGAGACAAAGATTTGTGATTAGATGAAGGTGGGCCGTAGCTAAGTGATAATGTATGTGGTTTGATTGCAAAAGGTTCCAGGTTCAGTGCTTGGCATCTTCAGATAGAATTAGGAAACAGTCCTGTGGAAAACATTGAGGAGTCTTGGCCAGTTGATGTCGATCATACTGAGTTAGATGGAACAATGGTCTGGCAGCTTCTTATCATCTCATTTCTTGGGAGGTCTCAGTTTAGCCCTCCCTACCATCTTGCAGCTGCTGTTTGCCCTGTTAGGATAAGCATATGTGTACCTGTATATTTTCTCCATTGGAGCAAATAGCTGGGTGAGCAGAGTACATTATTTGTATTTGGAAAATGCCAGAGGTGAAAGGGTTACTCATCAAATGGCTGCTTTTAAAGAGAAATTTGAAGGTAGGAGGATCAGATCATGAATCTCCAGTGATTCATCCAGTGTTGGCCTCTAGACTGATCTACCATGTGAAGAATCACTTTGATTTTCTCTAATCCTCCTCCTGTTGTTCAGTATATATACCGCTCCCTCACCCCCTCCATATTTATTTTAAATAATTTTGGTTTTCTCTTGGTTGCAAGATAATGACATTTCTTCCCAGTCTACCATATGCCATTAGTTGCTCCCTTTTGACCCTGTTCCTGAAATTTAACTTATGTGTTATGCAGCTTTTAAACACTCTGACTATGATCATTTCACTGATGAGGATGCCTTTAGTGATGCAGGTACAGTGTTAAGAGTTCTTAGAGTGAGGCACAAAACTGTTTTTATTTTATTGTTTAATTGTTTACTGTCCCACCTCTTTTCTGAAACCGAGACACGTGTTTATGGAATGCCTAACTCTGATCTATGCCAGTGAATTTGTGTGTGGGTCTCTGCATGATTTCAGTTTTGCCCACCCTGGCCCCCAAAACAGAGCCTTAATTTTGTAGCTGGCTCTCTGGATGGTTAGTTCTGCCTTTTAAGAAGATTTAAGACATAGTTCATGTTCTACAAATTCAGATTTGTATATTGGAAGGATAAAATTACCTTCTGTGATCTTACTATTTAGTTGCTAGTTTTGTATGGTTGTATTCTTGTAAGTTAACTAAGTATTGTGCCCTCCTAGGGCATTAGGATTCATTAACAGGGAGACCACTGATAAATATTAAGAAACAATGATGGTGATTTTTCTTCACTCTGTGACATTCCTCAAGATGGCTTTAGAAGAAAATGTCAAGTTCTTATTTGAAATCATGTTATGCTGTGTAGAATGCAGTTTTGATAGAATACTAAAAGTTTCAGATTCATGTTAAGAAAGAATACTCTACCCCACCCCAAAATGTATTTCAATAACCTAATATATTTGTTCAAGGCCTTGAAAATTCTTCTTAGAGGAAAATTAAGGATTTTTGCAGAGTTTAACTAGGTAGTCTCTGTATTGGCATATGGCCACCTACCAGGTTGTTCAAAAAAGCGATGAATATAGTGAAATATGATGAATATGTAGCTCCTGCAGAAAGGCTTCTTTAATGTAGTGGATGCTTTACCTGCCATTACCACTGAAACAGGTTTCTAAAGATTCCAGCAAAATGCCCCAGTGTTTGCCTTTATTTCAGGAGGGGGGTGTTCTTCCTGTATTCCTCCCTCCATCAGACGAGTGCAAGAATACGGTTTTTGTATGCTGCTGCTCTCACGACTCAGCAGGGACAGATGTTCAGTATTTCCATTTTAGCGGTTCAGTTGCCGACAGTTCCATTAGAGCCTCTGGGAGCTGTGTGTGGCTGACATAATGTGACGCCCATCTGTAATCACTTAACTGACAATTATTTGGGTCTAGACAGCATGGCTGGTCAAAGCGGCAATATAATACCCTGAAGTAGCTATGGTTACAAAGATTTGCACAAAGAATAACACGCCAAACCAGGGATGGCAAACCTGTGACCCTCCAGGTGTTGTTGAACTACATCTCCCATCATCCCTGACCATTGGCCATGATGACTGGGGCTGATGGGAGTTGGAGCCCAAGAATGTCCAGAGGGTCACAGGCTCCCCTTCCCTGTTATAAATCCCTGACATGATTTAAGTTTAATTGAAAGAGTACCTGGAGAGAGGAGGATACAAGAGTATGAATTCCTTTAAAAGAGGAATACATCCCCCAGTTCCTCATCTGCTTTTCCATTTGAGCATCATCAGAACAGATACGTCTTCACTCTTTCTCATGGTAACTGTGTTTACTATAGAGAGAGTGTCTGGTTCATTGGACCTAACAGCAAGACTGTTAGGTTAGCACTCATTACTAGATGCTGCTGGTTCAAGGTGAAGAATGTGTAGTCATAGGGTTTGACTCGGATTCATTCATTTTTGGAATGGACAAACTTAAGACAAATTTCACTGGGTCTGCTCTACGCATGACTAAGTCTGGATCCAATGCATCATTGCCTCATAATGAATGTGAACCATTTTCTGTTATGGTTGGAATGTTTAATGTAACACTTTTTATTATTATTTTGAAAGTAATCTGAAAGTCAGTTTTGCCTTTGTGCCTTACAAAGTTTGAATTAAGATCCAGAACTTACGCTTGCTTGGATCCAAACATTTTCACAGTTCATAAAAGGCCTGTTTCTGTCTTAGTGGAAGATCACTGCAAAAGAAAAATGCTCCCCACAGGTCCAGAGAAGCTCTTCCATTTGCACAAGCTCTCTCTCCCCCCTCTTTATATATACATATATTCCCCACCAGATTTTATATATGCTGTTTCTTCCTTGCTTTGCATGCAGAAGGTCCCAGGTGCAGTCATTGTCACCTCCATTTAAGAGGATCAGGTAGGAGCTGATGGGAAAGACCTCTGCTGCCAGTATGAGTAGACAATACTGAACTAAATGGGCAAATAGCCTGATCCAAACATTAGGCAGCTTTCTCTGTTCACATCTGATACTTAATTGAGCTTTTCTGAAAATGAAAGTATAGTGCCAATATAAACTCTCTGCTGGCTAGAATATATATTTCTGTTTCTTTTCTACATTCTGTCCCACATTAATGACATTCTCATATGGCGCATAATAGTGCAATAGGGGCTCAAAGTCAAATTTTAATGTCTCATGTGGAAGCAGTTTCTGTCAGAGGCCAGCTGTGTCCAAGAAACTAAGTGGAAAAAAGGAACAAAAGTAAAATTAGTTCAGCCAACAGTATGTATAATGGCAAAGGACAAAAGACTGATTCAATGTGAGGTGCTGTTGATGTTTTTTTTAAAACTTACACTGATATCATCCCACTTAATCTGCCAGTGTTTTCTTAGTGTGTATTAACAGCTTGTGCTTGCTGTGCTTCAAGAATGAGGATAATGTTCCCTGTTTTGTTTGTTTGTGTTTGAGGTGATCCACCTAATATGTGACCATACTTTTCCAGTGCTGTAGGGCTTCATTAGTTTATTGATCTTGTGAATTTGTATGTGTTTTGGCTTAAGGTGACGACACTATGACAGGAGATGGGGGAGAATATCTTAGACCGGAAGATCTGAAAGAATTAGGCGACGATTCCTTACCCAGCAGCCAGTTCTTAGATGGTATGAACTACCTGAGGTACAGCCTGGAAGGAGGCCGATCTGACAGGTACTACTACACCAAGAATATTATATTTTTCTAACACATCCATAGTATTTTTGCTGAATAAACTCCCAGTACAGTATATGGATCAATTTTAGGACACTTTCAAGGCCCAGAGACTTGGTGGGCATAGAGAATGCCTGCCTTGTAGATTCACAGAAGAATATTTACTGAGGAAGAATATTTACTGAGGGAGAACTGGCTCGAAATGTGTACATAAAGCTCCCCCCTCAGATTTCAGGCAAATACCCTAATCACAGCTCACATGAAAATGAAAAGGTACAGAGATGTTCCATCTGAATATTAAAAGCACTAAACATATGATATTGTTAGCTTAAATATATGGATCTTCATTGCAGTAAAGAAAGCCTATGCAATGCAGTGGTTATGCAATTGCTTTCTGCTATGGGAAATGTACCTTCTTCTATCTATTAGCCAGCCCAGGCTTATGGAACTGACTTATTTTAAGAAGCTCAGCTTTAGATCCTCTGGTTTTTCTTTCACAATCATGGTTTTTCTTTCACAATCATGTTCCATGTTTATTATTTCTCTCTCCCCTCTTTGTATGCTTTCATTAGCACTGTGCCCAGGTAGGTATTTTGCAGCATGAAAACAATGTTCTCTTCAGTGCTCCCTTGTGGCATCTGTCATTAAATACCCGCATCCATGCTGTAGATGTGCTGGAGGATTTTGAAGGTTTTGTTTATTACAGTTGGTCAGTTTTGAAGGAACAACTAAAATACCATTGTGGTTGCAATTAACGATGATCTCAACCAAAATCTTAACTCATTATTTTGTGGCATGTGCAATGCTGCCAGTTGAAGGCAGGCTTAAAAAACAATCAAGACACATACTGATTTCAGAAAGATAACAAAGTTAGCATGCTGCCCATTTTCAATTATATATAGCTATTACAATAGATAGAAAGAACTGTTTGTACCTGACTTTGCTCAATAAGACTTACAAGAAGAAAACCAGTCTCTGACAAGTATGAGTAAATGCCCTGGAGGTCCTAGTCTCACTGCTCCTGGGTCCTTTTATGTGAGATTCTATGAATCACTAACTCAATGTTAGAAAGTACAAAAGGTGTCAGGAGAAGAAAAGCCTTGATAAATAATTGGTGTGGCGGAGGATAGTGTGAAATTAATGGATAGCATCTGTTTACGATCAACAGCCTTGAGTTTCTTTTTGTCAGGTCAGCTTTACTTAAGATACCTCAATAGCATATCTGAAATAAATTACATTTTGCTTTTCATAGGTAGCTAAAGACAACAGTATGTTGATATCTGCCTGAAAATGTTAATGGGGTATTTTGACCCCTGATTTATCACTAATTTTTGTTTACTTTGTACAGCCATCAATGGCTAAAGTCCATATTTTGCACGAATGGGGTATATGCATAACCAAGTCCCAGGATCCAGATAGGAACCTGAATGAATTGCAGTTGTTGTGGTTTGCAACCACCAGAGAAAAACCAAGTAACATCGTTAAAGGCCTGTAGTAATTTCAGCCTTACATGTGTCTGGTTGATTGGATGATGTTAACTATTGTAACGTTCAATTAGCAAAGCATCATTTTGGGTCCTTTGCCAACCTTGCATGGTGGTGCTCCAGATGCTTCAACAATTTATAAAGAATGGGGTTTGCTACTGAAGTTTTTGTTTTTTTTTAAAGAAAGGATAACATTGAATGAAGGCCAAGCAATTTTTCTGAGGACCAAGTTTTTGTGGCCAAAGCAGACGTGATATTAGCCACATATTTAACACTTACATTGCTTTTTAAAGGAACAATTCTATTTGTTTTTTTAATATAGAAAACACCCCACAACTTGACTTAGCTCAACTTCCTTCAGTTAAAAATGATACACGCGTAACAGTTATTATGCTATTGTCACTTCCAAGGTTTATTTAAAAATGCAAGGTTGCTATTACCAGCCTTTGCAAATTTGGGGACTAACTCCCTTTTAGCACAGAGGCACATGTATTGTAAACATGTTTAGGATTGCATTGCATATCATACCTCAGCAGTTAAAATGTGACTAAAAGATAATTATACAATTTTAGGGCTGAAATGTCCTGATGACATTGACTTGGGTCCTAAGTTGCTTCTCTCTCCATTTATGGGAGGGAGGGACCAACTGTTTTCTCCATCAGCAGCCCTTTGCACTATAGCCTATGCCATTCCCAAAAATTCCCCAAGCACTAAAACCCTCTTCTGTGAACTCTGTTCTGCTCATGGGAGGAAAGCTAGGGTCCCTGGAAAGTCATTGCTTGAAATCAATCAATCGGCTGAAATCAGTTCAGTTCAGTTTAATCCAGTCAAAACTGACAGGATTTCTGTACATGTCATTGCATGCAGAATTGCAACCGCAGATCACAATATAAGAACTATTAAGAACATATCAAATATAATCTTTATATATATAGTGAGCTACATATACTTATGTACTAATGATGGGAAATATTTTTTCCATTATTTAAAAATTTAATATCCATTAATAGTTAACACTGAGGTAGTAAAATGTGCTGTGTAAATAAATGTTGCTACTCAACTGTTTCTTCAATCTTAATTCATTCCTAACATTATTATGTTACTAGGCAACTGGAAACATATTAAGTATTGTGCACAAAACACAAATATATGAACTATAGCTTGATAATAGTTTCAGTGATATAAGTTTCTTAATCAATATTTGAGGTACATAATTATAGCCGAAACTCCATGTAGCTTAGTATGTTTGCATTTTGATATTTGAGGTGATAGCAGTTAGTTCAATTAAGCCATTAGTTGATGTATGAAAGTAGCTTATTTTGCTTTGCATCTATCATTGCTACTGCAAATGATTTTATATGTTGTGCATATAAAGGTGACGTAAAGGTGACAGTGTTTTGTTTTGTTTTTGCTTGTTTATAAATTCTGCTGGTATATAAAGGCAGAATTGTGCACTATGAAAAGAGCATATGGCTGGCTACCTTCTGTGTACCTTCCAGGGGACTAAGTAGCACACCGTTGCTTGTCGGAGGAACTTAACTTCATTTTTTCCCCCTTCCTGAAGAATTCCCTTAAAATTATGAGTGATATATATATTTCAACAGGACAAAGAATGATGGAATGGGTTGCTTGTTACTTTTAAGTATAAGGGGAACCATTAAGCCACAGGGTCACTACTTCAAACTATTTCCATACTATAGATTGAACAGAATGGGATTCTGTTGGATTCCAATGGTTTTGAGAAAAGAGAAAGAAAGTTGTGGGGGGGGGGAGTGAAGGGTTTTATTGGAGTGCTTAAATCATCCCCCTGGAAGTTGCACTCTATTTGCTAATAGCATGCTTTCTTCACTCCTTTGCTCTGCCCACAATCCCATCTTCACAACACCATCTCAACTGCTGATAATGTTGCCAACCTACCAGCCTACGATCCTTCAGTTCAGACAGGTCCCATACTCTGAGCCATGCCTCCTACTTGAGAGACAGCGCCATGATTGATGACACGGTTGTTATCCCCAGCCACCAGGTGAGATGTTATGGTAGCTTTGCAAACCTCTCAAACTGGTAACTTTAATGTTGCCATTCTTCATTGTCTTTTATGCATTGTCACTGTTTGGGTGAACTGTCAACTGCTCTGTGTTTCTTGGGTCTTGCCTGATTTTATAACGTTGTCTAGCTGAATAATTTCCCTCTGTATCATTCACAATACTGTTTTATGGCTGTCAGCGAAAAAAGGTAGCATGAAAGAAATGCTTAAATACATCTACAGCAAAGTTTCACCCAATTTTTGGCAGTTTTATTTCGCCAGCTGCTTAGGTTTTCCAAATGAGGACAGAGATTATTTTCCACTTAGTATAAAGCAGATAACTGCTTCATAAGACACAATATTTGCAAGTGCATTCTCTGTATAGCTTTGGGGGGTTTTGGGGGGGAGGGTCAGTGTCCTTTGGAATCACATTTGTCCCAATTGAGGTATATACACTGTTCTGAGAAGATAAATAATATCTATGTGCTTCACAGATGAAGTAATATACATGTCTAAAGGGAGGAATGACTACAGTGGTGCCTCGCAAGACGAAATTAATCCGTTCCGCGAGTCTCTTCGTCTTGCGGTTTTTTCGTCTTGCGAAGCACGGCTATTAGCGGCTTAGCGGCTATTAGCGGCTTAGCGGCTATTAACGGCTTAGCGGCTTTAAGAAAAAGGAAACAAACTCGCAAGAACTCGCAAGACGTTTCGTCTTGCGAAGCAAGCCCATAGGGAAATTCGTCTTGCCGAAAGACTCAAAAAACGGAAAACTCTTTCGTCTTGCGCGTTTTTCGTCTTGCGAGGTACCACTGTATAAGTCTTGTATATCCAGGTTCTATAATTTTCTGACAGAAATTAACTGACAGAGGAAATAGTACTAGCACAAGAAACATTAGGACATGGTGAGGCAAATCTAGGTTGTTTTGATTTCCCCAAAAATTAATAAATGGTGAAAAATGTAGTTCAAATATTTACATATTTCTTTTTTGTTCTCGTATTTGGACAATTTGAGCATGTTCCACCATTTCAGCAATTGATAAATTGTTTTATGTAGCCACTTTTTAGTGGTAGAAGCTACAGGGGTGTATCCAGTTAAGGCATACTTGGCATAGACCCATTTAAATCTATGGACTCGAGTTATGTTAGTTGATTTCACTGAGTTTACTCTGACTATAACTTAGTTGAATGACAATACTATGGGCTGGAATCATTTAGGAGTAATTAAATGCTGCCACAGTGATTCCAGAGTAGAGCTTGATATCTAAATAACTCAGAAGTATATTTAGTTGGTCATTAACTAAATTACACACATGACCTTTTTCACTTTCATTTTAGAATTTTATAGCTTTTTGTGAACCAACTCCATCAGAGGCATAGAAAACATTGGTTTGGGTTGGTTCAGTGTTGTAAATAAAGAGAAGAAAACCAGAAAAGTTAAATTTATTTGCATTTCAAGGTATCCACATTGGCCAAAGAAGGTGAGAGAAATTCATATCGCTTAAGCTGGAGCCCTGACAACCTGGACAATGTCACTCTCTCTGCTAGCCCTGTTCATTCTGGGTAAGTAATACACAACAGAAGACAAAGGAAGATAATAATTAGAATCTCTTCAGCTTGAACTAATGCTTATTTTGGATGTGCATTTTCCTGTGTTATTGTTTCAATGCAAAAGTTCTAACCATTCAGATTAAAGGACTCAATTACACTTCATATTGAAGCCATTTTGTAGCATTACGACTCCACACCCCCCAAAAATTGTGACTTCAACAGTCAATGAAAAGTATTTTTTTGCAGATCCCAACAAATTTCTTTGCTAGAAGCAATGGCGGTTAAACTTGTTTGAAACAAATGCAAATTGGTAATGTGGACATGCCCTAAGCCAGACCTAAATCTCTTGAATATACTGTTGGAACTTGAAATCACTGGGAGTCCAGATTTCAGCAGGTTAAGGCTCAGACCTTGTATGACCATTTTCTATTGAAGATATTACCACTTGAAGCAAATATCAGTGGTGCTTTCATGTGGGGCTTCAGGGCAGAAGCCAAAGGCCTCATTCAGCATAATTGACAGGAGGACTCTCAGACTCAACAGTGATGGCTTACTACATTTCAAAATAAGAGGAGAATATACATCTAAAGTGTAAAGTCCACAAAATACCCAATTGAGCCACTGAATGTCAGTACCTTTGGAAAGGTGCAGTTTTATACTAGCTAGTAACTGGCATCCAGTTTTACAGTTTGTTATACTTGTAATAATGGATAAAATTGTCAATCACAGTTCTTAGCTGCTTTCAGGAGGCCTTCATCAGTTTAGAGGTGAAGGCTTCAAGAGACAATGAACCATAAAAATTCAATTCAGTCATGTATAAGCTGCTTTTGATTAAACAGGGCAGTGAGAGTACACAGCTGACTCCACCCCCAATGTCTTGCACATCACTGGCCATGTGCATACCAAGAGCCTATGCATGAGTAAATGCCCACACATGTGTTTCCACATGATTGGAATTCCTGTATCTCCTAGATGTGAAGAACAATTGACTAGAGCTAGAATCTGTAGGACATGGAAGATGTCAAGAGAGAAGGGATACCAGCACCACACCCATTTAAGCAATCTGGCAAATATAATGTTCTTAATAACATAGTTTCATTATCAATTATCTTAAATTGTTGTTATGGTACTTTGAAGAGCTGGGTCTTTCATTATTATACCTTAGATTACAAAATACAATTTGATAGTGTCAAATTTTGAACAGGATTATATCTATCAACAGCTTGGATGCATTTAGAAAGAGTGGCAAGAGGAAGAAAAAGACTGGAATGAACAGATGGTCTTTACATCAGAACTGATGTATACTGGCACCCATATTTTTTTCCAGCTGTGTGCTTGGTAAAATGATGGCACAATATCAGCTAGATTTTTTTAAAAAAAACTTGGAAGCAAAAAATAAATGCAATAGGCAAAAATACATGGTGTTCAATTAAGTTCACTCTGAATAAGTATCAGCATATGATGGATTCCATTTTCAGAGCTTCTCCGTGTAACTACTTCAGTGCACAGAGAATGTGTGTGTGTGTGCCTGCAGAAAATGCATTCATTTATTCCACAAAGGAAGGGAATGCAGGTATAAATTGGCTACTTCCAATGAAATGGAGAAGCTGTGAAGTTCATGCCTGAAACAGAGCACTAGACTAAAGGGGAAGGCCTTAAAACTTGTTTAGAAAACATATCTTCATGTAATCAATTTGTGAAGGATGGATTGGGATCTCACCTGCTACCCCTGACTCCCAGTATCCACACATTGATTGTGTTATCTGCACAGAGCCTATGGGTGTACAAGCTGTTCATGCATAGGCTTTGCCCACACAATCTGTATCTCCTCAACACACTTGTACAGGGAAACATCTGAATGGTCCCCTAGATTGTACAGATTAAATTGAACTATGTTGGTTGGGTAAGTCTCTTTTGTCAGTACAGGCTGGACTGCATGGTAGGTTGGTTGTTTTTTATCCCGTTTGATTCTTATTATGAGTGTTCACACAGATAATCTAAGGTTTTTGTTCTTCAATATTCTAATGGCCAATACCAATTAGTGAATAATATTTCTGAAAGATTTTCAATTGTGAAACTCAGGATATTGTAATTCCCATGATAATTTTCCAAATTTATCTCATTTTTGATGGAGGCGGGAGGATTATGGAGGGAATGTAGCACTGGTGCATAAAATTGATAAATAATTAGAGTTATCATTCTTAGCTGCCTGTCTTCAAAAAAGGAGATTGGATCACTGCTAACAAGGTAACTGATTTATTTATATTTAACCTAGTATGGTATTCTCACAAACAGCAGTGGAAACAGGACCTAGCAGCTGGAAGCTCTTTAAATAAAAATAAAATTACATATAAGCTTTTAAAGTATTTCTAAACCAAATAGTATTTCTATGCTGTTCCTTTAATAAAGTATTTCTAAACTTCCTACAATAAAGTTTTTTATTTTTTAAAAAAAGCTTCTTATGAACAGCAGTTTCATATCCTTGAAAATAACAAGATGCAATTTCCCCTCATAATCACGGACAAGGGAACTATAGCAATGAATTCATCAATTTTGAAGCAGTTAGGATAAGAAATTGGAAACAAGGAACATAAGTCAGAAAAATAAACAAAAATGAACCCTAATATGAACATGTGAACAACTTGAAAAAATAAAGACATATAATTAATGTCAAATGTGTTAATCTGGAAATCAGAATGGAAATGGGCCTATATTGGCCAATTCAACGAATCAACAGGTTTTTTTCCCCAGGGAGGCAGGAATGAAAAAAGTCAGCTAAGAGTGAAGATGGGTCCATCATAACAATACATTACTGACATCAATGCTCAATGCATTTAATGTTAACGATTTCTCAGTAGAATTAAGTTTCAATGATATATAACCAAGACTGTAATGCTATAGTGTTTTCCTGGAATTAAGCCCAACTGAATGCAGTGTTGCTTACTTCTGAGTATATATACATAGAATTGTGCAGTGAATTCAGAATTGTGTGGTACTATGTTCAGTGTTAGGAGTTTGACGCCCAATTTGTGCTGCAGCTGTTGTTGGTTTATTTTAGCCCATGAAAAAAAAAACTTCTCTAGAGAACTCATTTGTCCATTCCAAGTACCTGATGACCAATTAAAACAGGGGTAGCCAGTGTGTTGACTTCTTGATACAGTTGAAGTAACTCCCAACCAGCATAGCCAGTAGTTATAATGGGAATTATAATCCGATAACATTTGGAAGGCACCATGTTGGCTACCTTTGGATTAAAGCTTTATAGCCTGCCATATGGAGACCACTGAAAAGCTCTTAGCTGTATCATATGGAAGATATAACGTTGAAGAGGCTATTTCCATATGCAGTTGCCCATGAACTAGATGCATTAAAGCACAACTGTTCCCTGCTATTTATACATCTGGCACACAGAGTCTGCACACATATGGAGCTGCCTGGAACACTGATACAGGCAAGTGTTTCTATGTGGCCTCCATATTTTTTGGAGGTGGAATAAATTTGCAATGAGGGCTTGAGTCCCCCCCAATCAGCAGAGATCAGAGAGGGACATCCTGTTTCATTCATCTTTGCACCTATATATATATTCTCTCTGTAATCTGTGTTTACATATTCACTTTACATCTTTCCATTTGTAGGTTAAAACAGCTTCTCTTCCTCCTTTTATTTCATTTATTCATCCACTCTTTTTTTGTTTTGCTACTGTTGCAGCCGCTCATCTCCATGTTTTGACCATGACAACAGCAGGTGAACTTATATATAATTTCATTTTTAATACTTGCCTTCCTTTGGCTTCCTTCTTCTGTCATCCTTTTCGTTTATTCACTTCAGGATGCTCTGGTGCATTGATGCCATTCATTGCTTAGTATAGGAGAAAGATTTCTGCCTGACTGTTGAATATGTTAACAGCCTACATTTTGAAGAGTACAAAGGAAATACATTGTCTCCCTGCAAGAAACCTCCAAAATCTTGCCATATGCAATCCTTTTATCCCACACTCCCTGCCTCACAAAAATATTGTAAGCAATTATTAATTGGATACCTAAAGTAACTGGAAAAATTTAAAAGCAGTGCTTAGGCTTGCAATATTTTTACATGAACAAAATTCAGTCTACAATTAGAATTGTGCATTACAAATCATTAGCTCTATTTCAGATTTTCTTCAATAAATTCAGATGCATAGTGTGTTGTAACTATATTGCAGATGCCTGGAGCCATCAGGTCTTGAGTTGAAATCCTTCATGTAATTAAAAATGCATACATCATTTGAAGTTTAAGGAACATTATCATGCATAACTAAATGCAGATAAATGTAGGCATTACCCTTTATCGAGAGAAAATCTGTCCTTACTTTCTCAAAGATCATTTTGAATTCTATTCAGTAGCCTTCATGCAAGGAGAAACATGCCCACTAACTTTAAGTAGGTGTTTGATTGGTCTCTTAGTTTTTTGCTGTCCCTCTAAAGTGCAGCACAACTATTTTGCTGCATTATTATTATTTGCAAACTTGATAAAAATGCTGAAGCAACCTGATCAAGCTGTTTTGTATCTAATATTCCTCACTGTGACTAACTGTCTGCTGCTATCTCCTTGTTTCCCTGCATCAAATGGTAATCACAATTTGAAGGCCTCCTGTGTGAGGCTGTGGTGGATGTAGTCTATTGAGGGCTGTTGTTTCCAACTGGGTGATGAGAAGCATGTCTGCCTGCCTGTTTAACCAACTAATTCAAATGTACCAGCATATCTGAATGCTTTGTGTGTAGCATGCTGTCTCTCTTGCCTGTTTTCATTAGTAAAAAGACTACAACCATAGTTTCATTTGCTCTGGTATGACTATAGGACTCCCAGCCTACTGGGGCCGGTAGGACAGAAGGCACTTGCTAGAGGCGATGGCAGCCAGATCCAACTAATTCTAGTTTTCTCCCCAGCCTCCTCCCTGTTGAGTTCTACAAAGGCAACTTTGAAACTAAGGAGGAGAAAGCTAACCACCAGGATCATCCTCTGGGCTGGTAGTATGTAAGAAGGAAAAATGAGAAGTGGGCTAAAAGCAGTGTCTAGCGTCTTCTGACCCCTAGCTGGATGCTATGCAAACATCCAATTCATAATTATCCATAGATGCCGCAGCCTTCCCGTTGCCTACTATGAGTACAGCTCTGCAAGTTTTTTGCTACCATATCTCCATGGACAGTCTTTCTGTTACGTCATGGGAGCATAAGGAGCCAACTGGATAAGCCCTGTGTGTGTGTGTGTGTGTGTGAGAGAGAGAGAGAGAGAGAGAGAGAGAGAGAGAGATGTGTACTATCATATTTGATATAGCTTCTTTTCTTGTAAGAGCAGAGGTTTACAGATGAAAGCAAGTTCTATGCATTTGAAATTAAACCTTCCTGAAAAAGTTTTGCATGACCCTTCCTGCTGTTTATATCATTTTTAGACGTAGGGTTGAGTTGTTGAAAATAATTATTTATCCTTCTATCCAAAAGTGATATTCCATGGCTTTATGAAAATTGGTTGCATATTATTATGAATTATATTTATATTAGTCCATATAAAGTGTGACCTTGTAGAAATTATTCTGAAATGTTTAGGGATCACTCCAAAGAGAATGTTTAGGGAGAACCAGAGAACCAGAATGTCTGCAGTTTTCATTGCATCATCTGGCCTATGACACATACCCAGAATAATGTTTTACTCTTCGAAGGAATAATATATTTACATATTAAATTATTATGAAAACAAGTACATCAATTATACCTTTTAATTAAGAAAGGAAAAATCAACCCATAAGTGCTGATAGGAGGGAAACTGAAACTCCAGATTCAATGTTATCTAACTGAAACAGCCCAGAGAGAATGTGTGAAAATTGCATCCCGAATTATGTCATTATCCTGTTAAAACCAAGAAGCTCCATCTCTTAAGAAATAGCACGTTTGCACATTTAGACCAGAGGCATACAAACAGTTTGTAGACTGTGGCAGAATCACCACACTGAACTGCACTCTCTGTAGGAAGCAGAGTTGCCCACTTTGTGTGTGTGTGTGTGTTTAAGAAATGTACCCCAAAAATGAAAATTTGGAAGGTGAAATAATTTCTGTCGCTGTAGCTGGACATTCCACAATGTCTCATTGTTTTCATGAGGATGTTGAGGGGCAAGAACCATGCTGGGGAAAAGTATTGGCAGCCTTAGAGAGATGAAATAGGGAAGGTGCAGGGTGCATGGCATGCTTCAGGATGGCAAATTATCTTAGAGGGTTGTCTCCTAATGTCTCCTAATTATCTTAGAGGGTTGTCTCCTAATGTCTCCTAATTATCTTAGAGGGTTGTTATAACTGCATGTAGATATCACTGGGGAAAGGTTCTGATTGTGAAGAGTGATGTATTGTATTTGATATACATTTGTATAAGGTATTAAAGGATGCAATTTTGCTTCAAGGGACTGAGGATGGGAGAAAGCAGGAAACAAGGGGAAGCAACATTAGAGAAAACTGGGAAGGGAAAATAGTGTTGGCATTTTCTCACCAATTTCAGCCCGTTTTACATTTCCTTAACCATTTGGTTGGGATTCTTGCCAGCAATTTGCTTGCTTTCATTCATAGTTTTTATGAAAACAAATCAAGGTCTTATGCACCCTCTGGCCCCACTTTACCTGCCAGGGGTTCGAATATAGCCTGCAAGGCCTGATTGCGCATTGGCAAGGCAGGCTCCAGCTCTGCCCTGCTAGATAGGGTGTGCGAGTCAGCTCCCTGCAGGGAACTTTCTCACATGGTCAACTCCTGTAGAAAGCTGGCCTTGCCTCTACCATCTATTAGCTGAGAGGTGGTAAAGTGAACGCATCAGACTCTTCGCAAGCTCTGCATGTTGGTTTCGAGTCCCACAGTTTAGGGACTTCAGAGTGCTCAATCAGCTGGCATGGCATCATTGAGATGTCAAATGGGCCCTGCCTACTGTCAGATTTGGCCCACAAGGCTAGGTTCAGATAAGGATCTGGCCTGCTGTCCTAGAATCTTTACTCATTTCAATCGCTAGATACAAAATCTACAAAAATTGAAATTGACTTCTTATTTACAGTAATTATGTAATCTCCGAGTATCCAAATACTATTTTTATTCAGTGTTATTCCTAATCTTATTTTACTATGTTGCTGATGGATATATACAAACCAGCACAGTCAACCATGACTGCAATTTTGTGGGCAGTTGCATAACGCAACCCGTTGAAATGAGATATTTACAGGCTGAGGAATACACATCATGTCTCTCTGCATTTCTCTTAACTGTCATGAGTTTACATATATGTTATCTTATTAGTACTGATTACTATTTATATTATTACTGAAAAGAGATACAGTAATAGTCACACCTACTTCATTGCAATTAATATGTAAAGCTGTGGATATAGGGTAGCACACAGCTGGTTGATACAGGCCAGTAAGAATGGATATTTAGTAATGAACATTATGATTGACTTCCAAATCAGATTGCATTATTTCTCCCAATTTTCAGTTTCCTCGTCAGTTTTATGGTGGATGCTCGAGGTGGTGCTATGCGGGGTTGCAGACACAATGGACTTCGAATAATTATTCCACCCCGGAAGTGCACTGCTCCAACACGAGTTACCTGCCGGTTGGTCAAACGTCATAGACTGGCCACAATGCCTCCAATGGTGGAAGGAGAAGGTCTGGCTAGCCGTTTAATTGAAGTTGGGCCTTCTGGTGCTCAGTTTCTTGGGTAAGAATTTTTTTTAATTATCCAAGATAATTTTAAAAAACATGACAAAGATGGTTTCGTTTTGTGATCTACTCTGGGGTGGCTCAGCACTTCAGTGCTCAAAGTGAAAATGTTGTATCTGATTTATTTTATGCTGATGGGCTCTGCAGTGAAAAGCACAACACTGTTAGGCCAGCAATAATTCAATTAGCTTGTTTTGTTTTTCCCCCTTATTTAAAGCACTAGTAGCTACAACTCAAGGTTTAGTATGCTTCCTGGAATAAGTCTGTTTAATCCACGCTGTGCTTTTAAAGCAGAAATCGTTTCGTGATTGCAGTCAATTAATTACATATTCGCTTTTAAGGGTAAAATGAAAATAGCACAAATGTTGCAAATGTAAATATAACATCTATTGAAAGATTCAAGAAAAGCTAAAGCTGCTTTCAAGGGGGACTTGTGTTCTCTCAGTGGATATTTTCTCAGTAATTGGGACTGCCTGGGAAGCACAAACCTATGATTTTTCTGGGGCTGCATTTTATTCCTTCTACTGCAGTACCCCACAGAAAGATCAGACGTGCTGCACTTGTTTTAGCAATTTTCTGCTGAAACCAGCAGTTTTCAACACTTTTATTTTATCAGCAATTCCCCTTACCAATGGTGGCATCCAAAAATGGATGATCAAAGGAAACCCCCCTCTGCTTAGAGCGAATGGCTTCAGCTGAAAACGGATAAAAGGATGAAGATGTCAAAGGAACAGCGTAAATCCAGCATGAAGCAAATTTAAGGCCCTGTAGTCCCTAGACTTTCAGCCAGTTATCTTAACTAACATTTAGTGCTGGAGAATGGGGTTTGGGGAAAGAATGGGATGTATCTCTAGAATGCAGCATAGGAGGAAAAACCATCAACCATTTAACTCATTATTTTGTTGTTGCTGTGTTTCAATAGAGGAACTAGAAGATTCCTAAGCCTGAAAAGATGGGTAGATGCACATCTGTGATAAAGGGGTCGCTTTTAGGGTTTACGAAAGCGCCCTTCAATACTAGAAAATTATTTAAAGAAAAGCATCAAACCCAAACTAAGGAAAGCCTTTGCTGTCACATTTTGTATTTTCAGTTCTTCTCTTCCTCTATCTACCTGTTTCTCCTCCTTCCAATACACTCACAGTAAACTCAACAACTTTTGGTTTCCCCCCCACCCTTTCAGCCTAGTGGGGAATGTCTATGGAAACTCACATGTACTAAGAGTTTACATACCATTTCTCAAGGGCATGTCTTACACCGCTGGCACTTTCCTGAGTGGCGTCCTGGCAGTGAAATCAAAGTCACTGAACACTTCCTGCCAAGCCAAGCCTTACATTAATTCATTTGCTCATAAGTCCTGAAGACTGGATCTTGCTCCCATTAATATTAGAAGCAAGGCTAGCATACCACTGAACCTACTGAGGACAAGATAAGGTTGCAAAATTCTGGGGAGCTCTTTTTATGAATTATCAGGATCAGTGGGGCATACCTAAACAAATCAAGGCAGAAACCTGTTCAGTGTACAGCCTAATTCCACTCTTGAGCAGACAGTGCACTGGGGTTCTGGAAAACAAAATACATAAAAAGTTATTTATTTTCTTTCTTTCACTGCTGCTTTGGATGTACTCAGTAAACTTCACCTGCCTACGGCTCCTCCCCCACTTAATGAGGGAGAAAGTTTGGTCAGCCGAATCCTTCAGCTGGGGCCTCCAGGGACCAAATTTCTTGGGTAGGAGAGACTTAAAACAAATTGATGGATGCTGGCCTTCCCATTCTTCTCCTTCTGCAATATTATTTTTATGTCATTGTGCCCATGACATTGTCCCTTTCTATGATTTTAAATTCTGTATTTACCTAACCTTTAGTGGACCATTTTCCAGCCCTTGTGGTATGTGGTTTTTGTTTTGGTGATATGTTTGTACCTTTTCTTAAAGTTCCTTGAACTCCACTTATGATTTAGCATGAGAACTTCCTAGCTGTGAAATGTAACAGTTGTTATAGCTGTTGTGTGCTTGACGTCTGTCGCAAAGCAACCTGGACTGGAACTGTAGGAATCTACTGTACAATATTTTGCCTCTATTGTCACCAACACAACGGTGATATGTTATATATTGGATATAACATAGAACTTAGCATGATATATACAAGATGGCCTATGTAATTCAGTTATTATTGTGAGACTATTGATACACAAATGTATTTATAGTTTTTGCAAAAATGGGAAACACAAGTTATGATGAAACATATATACAATATGGGCACAATGAGCAGAAATTTGATTTTGCGCTTGTAGATTAATATAGAATAATCATTTGGGCATTTTCACTATAAATTAGGAGTCTGGAAAATGTCAACTGAAACAAAGAGCCAATATAAAATCAATGCAGATTGATGACAGATGTGGCCTGTTTCTTAAATAGATTTGTATTCTCCTATAAATCATATTTTTCTTTAATGTGTCCATATATGTATATACATAGATAACAGTAGATTCTGCATGATAAATGTGATTGCACAGGATTCCACACATCAAAACAAGTTTCAAATGTGTGGGCTTTATTCATTCCAGATTATAATTCTACAGCCCCAATGCCAGCCCCTGCTGCTTTGGCAAGTACCATAGATGCTGTGTGATTTTTATTTAAATAAAAAAAAAAGTGGGAGTACATTGCTCACTGGCCCTAACAACAAGCTATATAATGCCAAAGTGGTTCTAGTATGCTTTTTTCAGGATCGTATCCAGGAATGGCAAAGAAGCCGGCCGTATTCCAGGTCACTTTGTAACAGACTGAGAAAACTTGTATTGATTTGCTGCCCATTTGGCACAGGCCTTTAACGTGCTGTGTTGCTGTAATAGGCCTGTGATTGTCGAGATTCCTCACTTTGCGGCTTTACGTGGTAAAGAAAGGGAGCTGGTGATCCTGCGCAGTGAGAATGGAGACAACTGGAAGGAGCATTTCTGTGAATTTACAGAAGATGAGCTGAATGAAATCCTAAACGGGATGGATGAAGGTACACAGTTTGCTAGGAAAGGAGAAAGGTCTGAAAGCCACAGAAAGGAAATGATAATGAACTTAAAAAATAAATAAAAACATTATTCTGCAACCACTGCATGCATTTGCTATGCATATTTGCTATATGTAGTTTCTGTGCGGCTAACTCTCCCCTGAGCTGACATGTACAATGCCATGTGGCCAATGAATATTTGTGTGCAAGACCATTCAGTCTATTAACCTGGCATACGATGGAATAAGTAGAAAAAGACAAATAGAACATCAAAAGACTTGTGGCATTTGCCTTCTTTCTGTAAGTCAGAACAGTTTAAAATGACTCATGGGTAAGACAAACACATTTACCAGCAACTTTGTGAATTCTCACTAATATTTCCCCATTTTTGTGAATTTGTGGTCAAATCTCCCTGCACTAAGTGAAAGATCTATTTGGGTATCCAAGTGACATGAAGTTTTTGATTTGTTATTCTGGACAAAACTGCAAAAATCTGAAGAAACCCTTTAATGGCAATCCTAACACATTGTGTGGTCTTCTGCCAACCACATTTACATTCAATAGTAGGGCCATAGTGGCAAATAAGGAAGATTAACATAGTCTGAACGTAGAGTTCACAAATCTTTCTGTAGCCATGGAGACATCTAAACTCTAGAAAATTAGAGAAGTAAGTGTTGTGTTGGGTGGAAAACTGGCCATTAGGAGTAGCATGAAGTAAATTTTGAATTTTATAGCTTTGAGGGTTTACTTTGGCTGGTCAATGCACGATCTGAAAAGTCAGTTAATCTACTACACAATTTTTAATATAATAAGATCTGCCAGTAGTTTTCTATCTGACTATGGCTATGATGCTGCAACAATTACTTAAGAACAATCTCAAATTGTATCTACAGAAAGGAAGCATTCATATATATATATATATATATATATATATATGGGATGCGGATGGTGCTGTCGGTTAAACCACAGAGCCTAGGTCGGTGGTTCGAATCCCCGCAACGGGGTGAGCTCCCGTTGCTCAGTCCCTGCTCTTGCCAACCTAGCAGTTCGAAAGCACATCAAAGTGAAGTAGATACCAAATAGGTACCACTCCGGCGGGAAGGTAAACAGCATTTCCATGCGCTGCTCTGGTTCGCCAGAAGCGGCTTAGTCATGCTGGGCACATGCCCCGGAAGCTGTACGCCGGCTCCCTCGGTCAATAAAGCGAGATGAGCGCCGCAACCCATATATATATATATATATATATATATATATATATATATATATGTTTACTGTAGGAAATAATTATGGTTTAACTATGGTTTCTTTTTACTTAGTCCTTGACACACCAGAGGAGCTGGAGAAGAAACGCATTTGTCGTATCATCACTCGGGACTTCCCACAGTACTTTGCAGTGGTGTCCCGAGTCAAACAAGACAGTAACCTCATTGGACCCGAGGGTGGTGTGCTAAGCAGTACAGTAGTACCTCAAGTACAGGCTGTCTTTCCAGAGGGAGCACTAACCAAGCGAATTCGTGTTGGTCTGCAGGTAAGATAAATGAGGACAAGACTTTACATTATCTAACTGGCAGCATTTCTGTTGATGAGAGGAGTTTCTTCATTCCATTTTTAATTATTTATCTGGGTTCTCTTTCCTGTATGTCACTCCCCCTGAATTCCAGTAGCTAGAAGAATTAATAAAACTATTTCTGGACCTCTGGTTCCTTCCTACATTTAATCATAACAGACATGCACATTGGTAAAACTTTACAAAACAAACAAACAAAAAACCATATTGATGCAATCACACATAAGATTGTGTTTAGATCCTTTTTGCAGATGTGCACACTGGTATCCATTTGGCATTGTCTTACTATGCTTGCACACTATTCTGTACAAAATTTGGAAATAAAAAAGCAACAGCAATGGAGAATTACTAAAGCATTGGCTCCCATTTGAGAAGTCGCAGCAGGTAATTCAGAATTTCAGAAACAACCCTCATTTCTCTGGAGACCGCTGGTTATCTTTGCACAAACGATTCCTGCCTTTATAAACCAGGATATGCATGTACTCAATGAATCTGCAACAGGTCCTTTGCACCTACCTTCAATTGAGCAGGGAAACCAGCCCAGAAGCCACTTGTTAACAATTGCTTCTTGTTATGACATAACTGAGGTACTGCTTCATGGCTTCCAAATAAACTAGGAGATGGAGCCATGTTTAAAGTTAGCTTTCGAATGCTGGTTTATTTGGAAGCTGCTAAGCATAGTTCTTGCTTTACACATAACAAGAAGCAATGGTTAACTGACGTTTCCAGCTATGTATTCCCACTTATGCTAAAGGAGAAGAGAAGTAGGAGTGAAGGAATGAGCTGGGTGCATGGAGCTGGCTGGAATGGTATCTATTTTATTCAGAGAAAATAATAACAGAAGCTACTGAACTGTTTCATTGCAAATATTGTTTTATCTAAAAGACTGCCACAGTAAATTAAAGATATTTTGAGTTCAAAGCAGATGAGTAAAAGTTATGAATTCACAAACTGTGACTCTGTCCATCTACATTCAGCAAGTAATTTAACTTCCATTTCCTCCAATTAACCTCTTTTCACAACTGTGATTAGAGTTCCATATTTCTGGTCTAATTTACAAATAAATTGGAAGTGGTAGGCTTTGCGAACTTGCATTGAATGCTTTGAAGTTATGTTGAAAGGATTGATTAGTTAAATGTTCATAAAGCACTTTATGATTCCCAGATTATGTAAAAATATAAAGCTGTGTCCAATTTGTCACTCATCTGCTTGCTAGAGAATGGTGACCTCATCCCATCTCTGAATGGGCTTGAAGATTTTTCAAATAATTCTCAGAAGGAGCTTGGGTTTCCCCAGGAGCTCTGTGGCAACCTCTCTAAGGACATAGAAGGCTTGGTAATCTATGATTCCGATGGATATTTGCACTGGGAGCAGCCTTTAGCGCTAATAGCACTTGTCTGTTCTGGTTGGGGTTGAAGTCCCTCTGAAGGAAGAGGTGTGCAAGGTACATCTTGAGCCATCTCTGTCACTGGAGGTCCAAAATCTCTTCAAAAAGTCTTCACTCAAATCCATAGTTCCAACAGACAGCCTTCCGCAATTCTTGCCGTCTTCTACCACAACCCACACAGCAGGCTATAGCCCTTTTATACACAAAGATACTTGTCAAATCTGCCCAGTAACGCAGATAAGAGAATCTCAAATTCCTTCAGGTGCATTGAATCATCTCTGCTGGCTTGTAGAGTATTAACTCATTAATTGCATTCCTTAACAAGACCGTAATAGCCTTACCAAAGTGGCCCATGCATTGATAACCTCAAGACTTGATTACTGTAACATGCTCTATGTGGGGCTACCCCTGTATCTGGTCTGAAAACTGAAGCTAGTACAGAATGCAGGAGCAGGCTACTGGCAGCATGCTGACAGCACTTGCCAATTTGCCATCAGGTGAGGCTCAAGGTCCCTAGTGCTAATTCACAAAGCCTTAAGCAACTTGGATTGCAAGTACTTTAAGGACCATAATGTGCCATGTCAATCACTGAAATCCTTTGATGCACTCATTGTGTTTCCCCATCCTCCTGAGGTTTGGTTGGCCTTTGGAGGGACTGAGCCTATAGTATGACAGGCTGTGGAAATCCCTGCCAGTAGGGGGTCCCGTGGAGTTCCCAGCCTGAACAATCATCCCTGTCTTTACTAAAAATTATGTTATTTAGATAGCCCTTTGAAATCACTAGCCAGTATTTATGGATGCTTTTATTAATTGTTTCATTGTTGTAATTCTTGTATGATGTACACTGACATGAAAGTGTGGTTTATAAATATTTAAATGAATAAATAAATTAGGGGCAGAAGACAGGAGTAAGCAGAAAATGGAATTGTAATTAATTGAGGCGCATGGAATGTGCAATGGGTAATCAGATTTATATAGCTTTAAATATATAGTCAAATTCATAGAAGACATTGCCCAATGTCTACGAATGATGATGAATATATGCTATTGCCAGAAACAAAGACACCAGTCACTTGTGAACAAAAGTGAGAGAAGATTTTTGTGTTTACGTCCTGATTGTGGACCTGCCAAGGGCATCTGGTTGGCCACTGTGGAGAAGATGATGTTGTTATGATTGTTCAGATACCAATACTTAAGACCTTCATTTTGTACATGTCTTTGGTTAGGCTCAACCTATGCACAATGAGCTTGTAAAGAAGATTTTAGGCAACAAAGCCACATTCAGCCCTATTGTCACATTGGAACCCAGGAGAAGAAAATTCCATAAGCCAATAACAATGACTATTCCTGTTCCTAAAGCCTCTAGTGATCTGATGATTAATGGATATGGGGGTGATGCACCCACTCTAAGACTACTATGCAGCATAACAGGTAAGCTCATAAGAAGTACCTTGAATAGCTCGGTCGGTAAAGCATAATACTCTTAATCTCAAAGTTGTGGATTCAAGTCCCATGTTGGGTAATAAATCCCTGTATTGCAGCGAGTTGGGCTAGATGACTCTCATGGTCCCTTCCAACTCTACAGTTCTATGATTCTAAATGCACTGATGGGTCCATTGAGAAGGGTGGCATTGTATGTTGATGTTGTAGAGAACTCATTGAAAGCTCTTGCTTAGCCCATATTTGCAAAGTGAAAATAATGACATCCATAGTGTATAGTTGAAATAAGATTTTGCATCTTGGTACCAAAAAAATGTGGGTGTTTATTTATTTATTTATTTATTTTAACATCAAGTTATTAACCCTGAGCAACACCCAAGAACAGACCTTGGCTACAGCTTGTAAAGTTAGAGCTTCACCACAAGCTCAGATTCAAGTGAAATGCTGTGCCAAATCTTGGAGTCACTTGGTGCAGGAGTAAGGAGGACTCTGGAGACACAAATTGGCTGTCAGCTCCTCTCCTGTTCTTGTGGTCTTACTAAGCCAGGCATCCCCAAACTCGGCCCTCCAGCTGTTTTGGGGCTACAACTCCCACCATCCCTAGCTAACAGGACCAGTGGTCAGGGATGGTGGGAAGTATAGTCCCCAAACAGCTGGAAGGCCGAGTTTGGGGATGACTGCACCAAGCCATAGTTTGGCTTACTACGTCATGACAACCAGGCCATTGACTTCTTGTAGGATTGCTGAACATTTTTTCTCTTTGTCCTCAATTGTTTCAGGTGGAACAACACCTGCTCAGTGGGAAGACATCACAGGAACAACACCATTAACTTTTGTCAATGAATGTGTTTCCTTCACCACAAACGTATCTGCCAGGTACCACTGTCTAGAATAGTATATTTTCTTTAAACTGTACTTAAGTGTTTCGGCACTGTATCTTCAGCTTGATTACTTCTTAATCGGACACAAGTACCCCACTGAAGTTTTATTTATTATTATTCACTTATTTATATACTTTATCAAAAGATCTCAGGGCAGTGTACAACATTAAGATCACATGTTATGGGGCATAATAGTAAAAACATAATGAAAAGCGTAGTAATAGATAGCATAATAATAAAATAATCATAAATCGTCGTCCCCCAGCTTTAACAGGCCATAGATTAATGGCCAAAGGCATGGGTAAAGAGGTATATTTTTGCCTGGTGCCTAAAGATACGTAATGATGGCACCAGACAAGCCTCTCTGAAGAGAGCCTTTCCCAGACAGGGAGCTTCCACAGAAAAGGTCCGTTCTTGTGTTGCCACCCTCTAAACCTCTTGGGGAGGAGAGACATAGCAAAGAGCCTCAGATAACAAGTGCAGGGTCTAGGTAGGTTTGTATGGAGACAGGAAGTCCTTAAGGTATTGTGCTAATGTGCTAATTCTGGTATTGTAGTGTTTGCAAAGTAATCCATCCTCTGGCCTGACCCTAAAATAATGATTAATTCTGGAGTCTGAAGAGTCTAATGTTGTTTTAATATCTGTTCTGTTTTTTTTTTTATAATATATTTATTAAAGTTTTCAAATAAAACATATATCAAATAAGCACTTATCGTTGTCCATTTAACATCTTTCAATTGTTACATGGGACTCCCCCACACCTCCCGCATACACTTACATCATTATTAAATTATTTTCAAGCAAATTATCATTTAACTCATCTTAATTAATAATCTTAATTTGGTTTGACATATAATTCGACTTTAAATCTATTTTAATGGTAGACAATTGTCTGCACTGGCATCCTATTCAGCACTCAGCCAGATTACAATATTTTTGTAAATAAGTCTTAAATTTCCTCCAGTCTTCTTCCATCCTTTCTTCTCCCTGGTCTCGAATTCTGCCGGTCATCTCGGCTAGTTGCATATAGTCCATCAGTTGCATCTGCCATTCTTCCACAGTGGGTAGCTCCTGAGTTTTCCAATTCTTGGCAATTAATATTCTTGCTGCTGTTGTTGCGTACAAAAAGAATGTTCTGTCCTCTTTTAACACACTCTGGCCGACAATACCCAGGAGAAAGGCCTCTGCTTTCTTAGTAAAGGTGTATTTAAACACCTTTTTTAATTCATTATATATTTTCTCCCAAAAGGCCTTCACTCTAGGGCAGGTCCACCAGAGGTGAAAAAATGTTCCTTCATTTTCCTTACACTTCCAACATTTGCTATCAGACGAATGGTATATTTTAGCCAGTTTAACAGGGGTCATGTACCATCTATACATCATTTTCATCACATTTTCCTTCAACGCATTACATGCAGTGAAGTTCAGCCCAGAGGTCCACAACCTTTCCCAATCTTCAAACATAATATTATACCCAATATCCTGCGCCCATTTTATCATTGTTGATTTTACCATTTCGTCATGTGTGTTCCATTTCAGCAGCAAGTTATACATTCTTGAAAGTACCTTAGTCTTAGGTTCTAACAGTTCAGTTTCTAACTTTGACTTTTCCACTTGGAATCCTAACTTTTTGTCGTTTTTAAACACTTCTTTAATCTGAGCATAGTGTAACCAGTCTCGCACTTTGTCTCTCATCTTTTCTAAACTCTGCAATTTCCAGTTGTCACCATCCTTTTCTATTATCTCCCAATATTTTGGCCAATTGGCCTCCATATTGGCTCTTTTCCGAGCCTTAGCCTCCAGGGGTGACAGCCACCTCGGAGTTTTATTCTCCAGTAAGTCTTTATATTTTGTCCAGACATTAAAAACTGATTTTCTGACAATATGGTTCTTGAAGGCCTTATTTATCTTAGCTTTATCATACCATAAATATGCATGCCATCCAAACGCATTATTAAAACCTTCCAAATCCAAGACATCCGTATCTTCAAGAAGTAACCAATCTTTTAACCAGCAGAAAGCTGCAGCTTCATAATACAACTTTAAGTCTGGCAGGGCAAAGCCCCCTCTTTCTTTCGCATCTGTTAATATTTTAAATTTGATTCTGGGCTTTTTGCCCTGCCAGACAAATTTAGAGATATCTTTCTGCCACTTCCGGAAGCACTCTGTCTTGTCTACAATCTGCAGTGTCTGAAATAAAAATAACATTTTTGGCAATACATTCATCTTGATGGCAGCTATTCGGCCTAGCAATGAAAGTTTTAATCTTGACCAACTATCCAAGTCTCTCTTAATCTCTGACCAACATTTTTCATAATTATCTTTAAATAAACTCAGATTTTTTGCTGTTATGTTTACCCCTAGGTATTTAACTTTTTTAACCACATTTAGTTCTGTCTCTTTCTGAAGCTGTTCCAACTCAATATCTGTCATGTTTTTCCCCAGAACTTTAGTTTTTTGCTTATTTAACTTAAATCCTGCCACTCGACCAAAGTTTTGAATTAGTTGTAGTACTCTTTTCAAACTAGACTCCGGCTCCTGTAATGTCAGAACTAGGTCATCTGCAAAAGCTTTAAGTTTATATTGTTTCGCTCCGACCTGAATCCCTTCCACCAACCGGTGTTTTAATATCTGTTCTGAAGCTGGCAGCCATGGTATCCTAATATGGACAAAAGGAGAAACTGTGGTTAATTAGAGCTTTCCTGGTTTGATCACCTGTGCGCTGCAAAGGGGGTGAAGGGACTGTGTACATATCCCAGTTCATATCCCAGCTGAAAATGACTGTTCCAATGCATTTTGGTAATCTGGGAATCAGTAGAGATCCATTTCAAATTACACTCAGGCTTGGGCCACACCCAATGCAGAATCTAGATGATTTTTCCCCCCATTAAGAATTTGTTTATTTCAAGCTAATGCACAAGTTATTTGAAATCAATACTAGTGTGATTCCTGGATGTATTTTCCAAATTCTGAACTTGTGTGTGCATTATGTTAGACTTAACTATGTAACAGTTTTCCATGTTTGTTTATTTGCAGGTTTTGGTTGATAGACTGTCGACAGATACAGGAATCTGTTACGTTTGCTTCCCAAGTATACAGAGAGATTATCTGTGTGCCCTACATGGCCAAATTTGTAGTGTTTGCCAAATCACATGATCCTATAGAAGCCCGATTAAGATGTTTCTGCATGACGGATGATAAAGTGGATAAAACGCTAGAACAGCAAGAAAACTTTGCTGAAGTTGCCCGAAGCAGAGATGTAGAGGTATGGAATTAAACATGCAAAATGAATTCCTTCATTCACATTTTAGTACATGTATTTTTAAAACCATTGTCTTAATATCCTTTTGTAGGTAGAAAGAAAAAGAAAATCTCTCATTTTAAATCTTAATGTGGGTAATATCCAGCTAAGTCACCCTCCAAGAATACCCACTGATTTCAATTGGTGTATTCTGTGTAGAATTAAAACTGGTTATTACTGTATATTCTTTATCTGCTTGTTTGTTTATTAGAAATATTTTATAGCCCACCCTTAATCTATACAGATACTGGAATGGGGTATGAAACATATACAAATATTAAAATACCTAACAAAAATATGTTAGAACACATGCAGATATTTCATTTTATTGGGAAGAAAAGGAACTACAATGGTACCTCAGTTTAGGAACAGTCCTGTTTAGGAATGATTTGGTTTACGAACTCCGCAAAACCAAAAATAGTGTCCCGGTTTGAGAACTTTACCTCGGTCTAAGAACAGAATCCGAACGGTAGAAGGGCACCGGCGGCGGGAGGCCTCATTAAGGAAAGCGCACCTCGGTTTAAGAACGGTTTCGGATTAAGAACGGACTTCCGGAACAGATTAAGTTCGTAAACTGAGGTACCACTGTACAGGGACTCCCGGTCCAGATTAAAACATTTGTATGGAGCGTGGAACTGAACCTTTCCTACTCTTGTTTCGTTTTTCCTTGACATTCTTCCCACCCCTGCCATGGGTGGAAAGCTGCTTTTGCTATGGGAGGAAAAACTATTTGCCATAGGTGCAAATAGCAGCTTTCAAGAGGAAATGGTCGAAGGAAAAAGGGTTAATCCTTCTCTCTCCACCACCATTTCTATGCCATGTTCGTGTTGCAGATCAAGTCCCCCTGCAATTTTGTTTAGTGGCAAATACAATCACATAGCACATTGTCTAGATTGGGATCTGAAACAATATGTGGCACCTATCTCCACCCTCTAAGAGGAATTCTCCTGTTCAGTATTCTTCCCAACCTAGAACAGCCATAGTTCAGATCAGTTATGGATTTTAAGCAGGGGAAAATATTTTTTATCTTCCTTGTTTGCGTATAAGACTTTCTGTTATACTATATAGTACTTGAGGGCCGGCTGTCATCTCCCAAAACGCTTTATTGCCATTTAGCAAAGTGGTGGTTCTAGAGGGCTGTGGAATCTGTGGCCCCTCAGATGAACTTCCACTTCTGTCAATCCCAGCCAGTGGACCAGTGCATTCTAGGAATTGAATAAAGGTAATAATGAACTCTCTTCTACATTCCCATGATACTTATATTTTGTTCTTTCTTTATCAACCATATGTAGGTATTAGAAGGAAAGCCCATCTATGTGGACTGCTTTGGGAATCTAGTACCACTAACAAAGAGTGGCCAACATCACATATTCAGTTTTTATGCCTTCAAAGAAAATAGACTTCCATTGTTTGTCAAGGTAATAGATACAAGTCAATATCTAAACTTTCATTTTATTTGGTGGTGACTATTCAACAAGCAGAAACAGCCCATCCATATACAGCCAGAAACCACCATTCTTTAACTATCTTAATAATAGCACTAAAGCTGATGAACTGCATTTCAAGGGCAGTGGTCTACTTTATCTCCTTTTGTGCACCTAGATGTGCAACAGTGCTTCGGCATTTTATGCAATGGAATGAAAAACGGCAAATTGGGGGGGGGGGGGGAGAGAGTATTTGCCTGAACATTCACCATGTTTCAAATAAAAACCGAAGATCTATAAAAATGTTGATATCTGCCCTCTGGCTTTAGATCTCCCTTTGGAGATTCAACATTTTCACTTTAAGGCAAAAATATTAAAGTTTCTTTAAGCAGGGTTTAGTGGCAGTGGGTAAATAGAACTTTACTTAGGTACTGTCATACCTCTGGTTGCGAATGTGATCCGTGCAGGAGGCACGTTCACAACTCGCAGCATTCGCAGCCTTAAGCGCTGCGTCTGCACACGCACATGATGCAATTTGGTGCTTCTGCGCATGTGCAAGCAGTCCACAACCCAAAAACACGCAACCCGCAGCGTTCATAACCCAAGGTATGACTGTATGTCTTCATCCGTACATTTAATACATTTGCATCATAAATATTTTATAATTTTGTCTCTGTAGTATTTTATATCTCTTTAAGCTATAGCATTGTGTGTGCTTTGCTTTTTGCACTAGGTCCGAGACACAACACAAGAACCTTGTGGGCGCTTGTCATTTATGAAGGAGCCTAAATCTTCTAGAGGCCTCGTACATCAAGCCATCTGCAATCTGAATATCACATTGCCAAATTACACAAAGGTACTGCATAATACAATGAAAAGATCTTTGCTCACATACTAGCTGGCACACTGAAATTTCAGAGCTCCTAATCCCTGGCTTTGTTTTGCACAAACTACAAGGAGTGGCTTATCTTTTGGGTTAAGTGGCTGTGAGTTTTTATTTTTAAGACTTTAATTAAACATTTTTTAATATTACATATAGAGTAGGATTGGGGAGCCCGTGGCCCTCCAGATGTTGCCAAATTACATCTCTCAACATCTCCTCCCATTGGCTGTGCTGGATGGAGTGGATGGCAGTTAGATCATCATCTGTAAGGTCATAGGTTCCTAACATAGAGGGTGCATTAATTATAGAGTATTCTCTAGGTGGGTGGCTCTCACACCATGGCCTTGAATTGGCTCAGCAGCATCGATTTTCTGAGTTAAAAGTGTAAATACTGGGGATTATATATATCCAAAGAGCCAATACCAAAAGAACCCATCATATGATACTTTGCAGATTTCTTGAGCATTAAGCCTAGTAGTTTGCTCAGACAGAAGTGTAGTGCTGGAGGAGAAAGACTGCAAAGGCACTTTAGAGTCTGGGTTCTCATATATATCACCTTCTTGCCCATTCCAAGTTGATCTGTGATCTTCTGTTTATTTGTGTTCATAGGCAAGTCATTCACATAAGCAATTAAATGCATAGAACAGAGTCTCATGTGCACGATGTGTGTCTTCTCACTTTCATTGGAATTTAAAGTATTACAGATTTAAGCTTGAAAAATCAAATATGAAGAGAGCAATTAACACATGCAAAATTTTGTTACATTTTCTTTGACATTCCAACCATGTATTTTCAGGGTTGGCACAAGACCTCCACCGCCACCTCCTCACTTTTGGGGGGTAGCAGCGTAGCATTGCCCTGCTTGCTTTCAACAGTATTTGCTGTTGTCACAGCAATTCGGTGACATTCCTCAGAACAGGACATGCCAAGCAGCCAACAGTAGTGATGGTGGGGGCAGCCCTACAGGTGGTGAATGGAGGTTTACAATCTGCTGCCTCTCCCAATCCACTGCCTGAGCCAGCATGGCAAATGGCAGGTCCAATCTTGTATACTTGGGTCAGGCTTGGTGGTTGAGAAATAGTATCTTGGCTTCTTTGAAATGCAGTAATAAAAATCAAGAAAGAGCCTAAAATACCCAAACAGCTTCCCACTTTTTAATTATCTTAAGTCCCCAGCTTAAGAAAAATAATGAACTGATTCTCTTGTTCCCCTTTTTTCCTCCTTAGGAAAAAGTGCAGAAATAGTGTTCGTTTTGTACTCTTGCCAATTGAATATGACCAGAAATCATTCTTTTCCTTTAACTGCATCCTATCTTTTCCTGCTCTGTTTTTCTCTTTTCTTGCATGGCATATTGGGCTGAAAGGAATCAGAATCAGATCAAGAACAGGAAGAAGAGGTAATCTTGCTAATAGATCAGTACTCTATAAAACCCCTGAGACCAAAATTAAAATTCCCTTGGGTATGCATGCAGAAGTTCACCAAGTCTCCCTGCAATGCACTCACTCATGGCTCCAGAGTCCTCGAACTCTGAGGAGCAACTCTTCAAATTGTAAAGAGCTGCAGCAGGAGGGGGGGAAAGATAAAAACACAGTACGTGTGATCTTTTAAATTTTTATTTGAGAATCTGAGTCATTGTTTATAAATGCATTTAAAAATAAATAAATAAAATTGATTTAAAAAAAATAAAAATCAGAACTGTTTAGATGCAGAAATAAATATGAAGTTGATTTTAAAAAAAATGTCAGAAATTAGTGCAGTGATACACTACATACTAAAACTCATTCAGATGCAATGCTAACCTATTATATGAATGCGCCTTAGGTTTGTGCACTCCTCCCTCCTCTCTATTCCTTCCACGTTTTTGTTTTAGCCACAGTTTATTATCTCCATCTCACCTTGCATTTTAAAATTTAGAAAGGTGGTGATGAATATTATAATAGAGCTGTATTATTTCTATTCCCCCCCCCAAGCAAATATTGCCCTCTCCCTCCAAAGAATTTCTACAAGGTAATAGAACCTTAGACACCTACTGTGATATCAGATGCATAGCTGGCATCTTAGGACATCTCAAGCTACGTACGTGGCTCCTACTTTTTTACTAACAAATGTGCCAATATATTGTTCTTGCACTTTTGCAAGTCGAGATACGAATAACCTGCTTGCCGCTTCCACCTTCTTCACTGTTTCTCCCTGTCCTGCTCAGTGATCTTTCTGTGCAAATTCCAACTTAGAGCCTAAATGCAACAAATTAAAAATTTAGATTATATAGTTTGATAATAGCAGGAACTAATTACCAAGGTTCATGTGTGGCTTAAAGGCATTGCTAGCTCTTATTAGAATTCAGCTTGTCTGGACAACCAGGTACCGTATTTTTCGCTCTATAGGACACACTTTTCCCCCTCCAAAAATTAAGGGGAAACGTGTGTGCGTCCTATGGAGCGAATGTAAGCTCCTTGGCTTCAGCGATAGCAACGCGAAACCTCCAAAGCGCAGAGGGAGCGTTCCCTCTGCGCTCCGGAGGCTACGCGTTGCTTTCGCTGAAGCCTGGAGAGCGAGAGGGGTCGGTGCGTCCTATGGTCGGGTGCGTCCTATAGAGCGAAAAATACGGTAAGTTGCAATACTTATCAGGAAGGCACTCCAATTGAATCCAGTGGGTTTTACTTCCAATAAAGTGTATTTAGGATTGACCTACAGGCTTCAATGGTAAATTAGCTGGTGTTCTAGGTGATATTTCTCACTGGTTGTTATGACTCAAAGTGCTGTAACCATTTCACTCTGTGTTCTCTTTCAGACTGACATGACATCAGAAAAACGTAAGATTGTAATAAAAATGTTATTTGTCTAATCATTAAGTTAAGCATAAGAGAGTGTGCAAATTCTAATTGCCACTGATGATATTAATTTTCTAAAAGAATGATATAATAATGTAAATTTAGCTTTTAGCTTTTAGATGTTATTTAATATGTTACTAATAATTAAAATAAAAGTACTAAGACAGTTCATCTAAGCATTCACTTTCCTTTTGACATCCCCTGGTGACCCCTGCTATTGCTGTTAGGCTTGTATAAATCCCCATATTTTATTTCATTTTTTATTTTGTATGTATGTTCACATAAAGTCATTGCATTTTATAAGTTAATTACAGTATCACCTTTAAAGATTCAGCTTCTATAAACTACCTTCATTAAATTGTTTACATGCAATATGCATGTCCCTGTGTATAAAAGTGATACTGTTTTAAGTAACAAAGTTCCATAATCCATTCACCCTCTCTTACTTTGGTGAAGTATTTCTGAAAAGCATATTTATGTATTGGGACATTGTCACTTGCTATTATTGATTATACCTGTAGTTGGAAGTGGAACAGGACAGGAAGGGGAATGATGGCAACAAGTGTTGGGGTAAAATCAGGTCACAAGTTCACTAAATTACAGCTTCCAGGCAGATCATGGCATGGGCAAAGGACCAAAACAACATGGCAGCCCTGCTACCAGTGATACTTTTCAACCCAGTTGCTGGAAGGTCAGCTTACGCCACTCATGTTGTCTGCTTTCACGAACCAGAAGCTATGGAAGATACTGCAGAGTGCAAATTGAGTGGAAGTGAGCCATTGGGCCCATGAGGCCGTACTCACCCTGTAGGTGGAGCATGTAGCATCCCTCTTGCCCTAATGCTGTGGCCCCTGCCCAGTGCCAGTCCTCAGTTAGTTGGGCCAGAGTTCCTGACACGAAAATGAAAAATGAAACAATTAACATTTGCTATAAGGGAGGCAAAAATTCTGGAACTAAACAGCCATTGACACAGGCAAGTGAAATTCTTTCATGGCCCCATCAGCCAGCAGCAGGAAACATGCAGTAAAAGAAACAGCTGCTTTTTCAGAAGCCTGGAAGGGCAGGGAAGGAAAACACTGCCATGAGTCCAGGCAGGGACTTGAACCTATAGCCCTGGAGTAGATCAGGTGGCAAAGTTCTCTCCCTAGTTCACCCTAAAAACTCACCCAAGAAAGGTCACCAGGCAGTGCTGAATTGCCAAAGGCAGTTTCCAGGCCATAGTGGTTTGGTCTAGGTGGGAGCTGTGCAAGGCAGCCCATTCTTCCACTGGGCACAGTCGAAGTCCGTGGCTAAGGGAAGAAGTATAAATTTAAAAAGAGATCGTTACATTCTTAAATAATGAACTGTTTTGTAAAATGACTTCTGTTAATAATAAATAAATGAAAACAAAATTACTTATACCCCGCCCATCTGATGGGGTTGCCCCAGCAACTCTGGGTGGCTTCCAACAAAACTAAAAGTATAATAAAACATCAAACATTTAAAACTTCCCAATATAGGGCTGCCTTCAGGTATCTTCAGAGAGTTGTCTAGTTCTTTATTTCCTTTACATCTGATGGGAGGGCGTTCCACAGGGCGGGCGCCACTACCGAGAAGGCCCTCTGTTCCCTGTAACTTCACTTCTTGCAGTGAGGGAACTGCCAGGCCCTCGGAGCTGGACCTCAAATGATCAGGAAGTTACACTGGAAGCTACTTTTCAGCAGAAGAATGGGAGGTAAACATTCTTAAAATACATCATTAAATAAATCTTTTCATGCAGAATTGCAGGCTGCCTTGGGTCAGGTTCCTCTGTCTTTACCTCCTCTCTAGTTGGGCTCCTCCTCTGCTCTGCTTTTCTTCTCCATGATGCTCATTTCTTGGCCTTTTGGTCAAGTTACAATATCATATAGTCTCAAAGTTTAACCAATTCCGCGCGTTTGTGTTGCTAAATGATAAGAAATTTTAAAATGCTTTCGTTCACACAAAACCCCTGAACGAATATGGGGGAGGGGAGACACATTACTCTGAAGTAAGTTTTACTGAAAACATATTCCTGATGCTTTATATGTTAATAGTGGGGGTGGGGACAATACTTCACCATAGTATGTTGCATATGATTTTAAGCCTTTTTCATTTATAACCATCTTAAGTTTTGTTGGTGTCTTTTTTCCTTTTATTTTATTGTAAGGATACTTACCCTGCAATGTATGCAACAGCTTTGCTTTGCATGGAAATAACTTGGCTTACATATATATGTATATGTACTGTGTCTATTTGTGTCTGTGTGTGTGTATGTGCCCTGTATGAATGTTTTTGGTTGCCATGCATTACATTCCCCCCTAACCTATGAATTCTCTGTTGAGCTAGTCACTATTTAAAATTTCCCTTCCCACTTTTTTATATTATCATCATCATCATCATCATCTCTTTCCCTTGATTTCCCCTCCATTTGTTTGAATAATGAGGATGTTCCAAGGAAAGGACCATTCCTCTTGAAATAAAAGCCTGTGTGTGTCTGTGTCACCATCTGAATGTAAGATTCCCCTTAGATGAAATGCCGGTTTGCAGCTGCCTCAGATATCAATGCATTTCATTTACTCTAGATTATCTCAGAATTAAATGTAAATACACAAGTTCTAACTTTGGTTCTTAAACAAAAGTTTACAACCGTTTACCTAATTTTGGTTCTGAAGTTTGCTACCACTGGCTTTCTCTTTGAGGAGATCAACTTCCAACCAACTTAACAATCTCCCCCCACCCCACACACCTTTGTTCTCTGTTTTTATTTGAACATTGATCTGTAACATCTGGACAATCTTGAGATGCCTATCTTTGTGTAAATTCCACTGTTTCTTTTTCTTGCCCACTTTTGTTTTTCTAGTGTCCTTGGTTGATAAAAGCTTTGGTGTTGTATGTGTGTGTGTGCTGTACTGCGAAAACTAAGCAAGTTATTTCCTGCCCACTTTCCTTTTCAGTTTTCCCCCCGTTAGCTTTGCTTTGCTTTTTTTTCCACCCTCAGATTTGTGGATCCACCATACCCAGACAGTTTTGTTGACCCTCCTACCGCTGCAATCAAAGACAATCATTTCAGTCCTGATTACATTTTTTCAATCTCTATTTTCGATTTCCATTTATTTCCAATGTTTTTCCCCATTTGCATCAAAGATGATGATGAAACAGAATCTACAGAAACATCTGTCCTGAAAAGTCACCTTGTCAATGAAGTCCCTGTCCTAGCCAGCCCAGACTTGCTATCTGAAGTCTCTGAGATGAAACAAGATTTGATTAAAATGAGTGCCATCTTGACCACAGACTCAGCTGAAAAGTCAGGCTCCATTAAGGTGAAGGACCTTGTGAAAGCTGCCGATGAAGAACCTGGAGAACCATTTGAGATTGTGGAAAGAGTCAAGGAGGATTTGGAAAAAGTGAATGAAATCCTGAGAAGTGGAAGCTGTCCAAAAGAAGGGCCAGTTCTTCAAAGATCCAGTTCTGAGAAAGAGCTGGCGGAAGAAGAATGGGTCCTTGTAAGCGATGAAGAAATAGAAGAGGCTAAGCAGAATGCTCCGCTGGAAGTTACCGAGCCTGTTTGCACAGAAACTAGAATAGGCAAAGGGAAAACAGAGAAAGAAAAGAAAGACATGGCGGGAATGATCGATCATCTCAGCCAAGATCTAAAAGATTACATGTCACTTAATGAAATGCAGCCTAAGACATTACAAGAAGACATAGTAGAAGAGAGATTTGAAGCTGTGGTTGTAAGCAGGGGCTCTGAAAAAGGTGGGGGAAGCCAAGAGAAGAAGCAGGTCCAGCAAAAACCTACCTTGGAAATTAAAAAACCAGTTAGGAAGAAATTAAAAGATAAACAAAAGCCAAAGGATGAAGAAACCAAAGGAAAGAAAGAACATTCAGGACTAACAAAGTTCAGCTCAGATGAGTCTATAGATGAAGAGGTAGGGTTAGCCCCTGCAGAGCCTTCCAAGGCAACAGCTGTGTCTCCTGTTATAGAAGAAACTCCTATTGGCTCAATCAAAGATAAAGTGAAAGCCCTTCAGAAGAGAGTGGAAGATGAGCAGAAAGGACGTTCAAAATTGCCTGTTCGCACCCCAGGAAAAGAAGGGGCAACCGAGAAGTCTGTTGCAAAGCTATCGCAGCCTAAAAAAATTATTTACAAAGCGAAACCCCCATCTTCTCCCTCTGCCTCAAAGACCCCAGCTTCCCCCTCTGCCTCAAAAACACCAGCTTCTCCCTCTGCCTCAAAGACTGCAGCCTCCTCCTCTGCCTCAAAGATTCCCGCTTCTCCCTCTGCCTCAAAGACTGCAGCTTCCCCCTCTGCTTCAAAACTCTCCTCTCCCTCTACTAAGAAGCCAGCTGTTTCTCCCACAACTAAGAAGCCAGCTGTTTCTCCCACATCTAAAAAGCCACCCGTTTCTCCCACATCTAAGAAGCCACCTGTTTCTCCCACAACCAAGAAGCCACCTGTTTCACCTTCTTCTAAAACAGAGAGACTTGAAGAAACAATGTCTGTTCGTGAACTGATGAAAGCCTTCCAGTCAGGTCAAGATCCATCAAAGCATAAGGCTGGACTTTTTGAGCATAAGTCTGTGAAACAGAAACAGCAGGTCTCTGAGAAAGAGCCGGCTAAGAAAGGAGCTGCTCAGGCAGACACTGAAAAGAAGCAGGCAATGACACAAAGAGACACACACAAAAAAGATAGTCCGAAAGGTAAAAAGAGCCAGGAACCTCAGGCAGAGGCAGGCTTGCAATCTAAGAAAGAGGCACAAGGTACTCTGAAAAAAGATTTAGCCATGCAGCAGACAAAGCAGCAGAGTAGTAAAACTGCAGGAAAAGATGTTCCAGCAACTGATGATGACAATGCAAAGGGTGTGGCCCTGACATTTGATGACCAAGGGGATACTGACCTTCAAATCAGCCCAGACAGAAAGACGTCCACAGATTTTACTGATGTCATAAAGGAAGAGCTTGAGGAGAATGATAAATACCAACAGTTCCGGCACATTTCAATTACCGAGGAAGGTGAGCTTCACTTAGATCAAGTACTGACCAGTCCATTCAATGTTACATTTCCATCAGAATATGTGAAAGATGGTTTTTTGCCCGCTCTCTCCTTGCAAAGTGGTGCTCTGGATGGCAGCTCAGAAAGCCTTAAACATGAAGGCATAGCAGATTCTCCAGTTGGTAGCCTGCTCGATGGGACCCCTCAGATCAGCTCTGAGGAAAGTTATAAGCATGAGGGATTGGCCGAAACTCCAGAAACAAGCCCCGAGAGCCTCTCTTTTTCACCAAAGAAAACAGAAACTGCTGACCAGATGGAAGAAACAGAATTAGCCAGTACAGTGCAGAGAGCAGCAGAGGCACATTCACCAAAGGGACTTTCTCCAACAAAAAGTGAAAGGACTGTTGCTGACAAAGACATAAAAGTTATAATCGGCTCAGAGTCCCTCTCTCCTCGTTTGTCAGAAGAAGTAGAAGTTACAACCTCCAAAGAAGAGATAGGCAAATGTACAGATTCTAGCTCAACATTGATTGATAAGGATGCTGTCAGGGATGAGTTATCTATGGCTACTGAGCAAGGACATTTAACTAAGTTATCTGAAGTGCATGATACTATTTTAGAGAAAGAGGATCAGGCATCCTTTGAGCACCATGCCATTAGTAGAGGACTGGAGCTTTCACTTCCTAGCCAAGACAGTGAAGGTCTTAGCCCAGTTGCAGATGAATCCTTAGCTATAAGCCATAAAGACTCATTAGAAGCAAGCCCAGTACTGGAAGATAATTCCTCCCGTAAAACACCCGATTCCCTTGAGCCTAGTCCTACCAAAGAATCCCCCTGCCGTGATTCTCTTGAAAGCAGCCCCGTAGAACAGAAAACAAAGACTGGCTTCCCTCCAGGACCTGGTCCCATGCAGGCTGCCTTTGCCAAAGCAGAAAACTTCCCAGAGCTGACACCTGTGCGATCTAGACTTTTACGTGACCCTGATGGCAGTGCTGAAGATGACAGTTTAGAGCAAACCTCTCTTATGGAAAGCTCAGGGAAAAGCCCTCTTTCACCCGAGACTCCCAGCTCCGAAGAAATTAGTTATGAAATCACACCCAAGACAACAGATTCGCAAATGCTCTCAAACATACCCAAGTCAGCTGTGATTCCTGAAGTCAGCGAAGAGCCAGAAGATGACCCCGAAGGTGAGCCGACGAGGAGGTTCACACCAGAAGAAGAGATGTTTAAAATGGTGACTAAAGTCAAAATGTTTGATGAGCTGGAACAGGAAGCAAAGCAGAAGCGGGACTATAGAAAGGACCCCAAACAAGAAGATGCTGCTTCAGCTTCTGATTTGGAAGCTGCGTCTGAACTTGAATTTGCACCCTCAACGCCTGTAGAAGATGATGGCATACCTACTGTACTCACTTCTGCAGCTGAATCTAGAAAGACTTCTTCCTCTTCAGAAAGTGAGCCAGAATTAACAAAGCTGAAAAAGGAGGCTGACTCTGGGCTGCTGATGGAGCCTGTAATTAGGGTGCAGCCTCCTTCACCTCATCTTTGTTATAGGGATTCCAGTTCTAGTCCTGAAGAAACAGGGTTTCAGCCTATTGAATCCAAGCAGCATGAATTTGGTACCGAAGAGGACAACACAGAATCAGATAAGCCAACAGAGGAAACCAAAATGTCTGGTGACACCTCTCTTGCCTCAGATACTAGCATCATAGCACAAGCTAGCGAGTCCAAGTGCTACAGCACTGATGAGAGTGACACTGCTAGCCCTAATGGCCCCATGATGCAGCCTGAGGAGGCATTCTATCATTCTGTGGGTGGTGACGCCCCCAAAATAGCTGAGTTATATGAAACCTCAGCGGCGTCTCACAACCAGGATGATTCTGAGAAAGATGGTGGAGCATCTGAGGAGGTAACATCCAGAGACATGGTTGCCATGGGAACCAGAGGGGGCTCCTGTATCCCTGGCTCCTCTCATTGCTGTATATCCCCAAATGATGAATTGGCTACTGTTGTTTCACCTGTTCACTCCCCTTTGGGAAGTGATTTGGCTGAAACTAACAACATTGTAGAGATGGCACAAAGGGATTTTTGTAGTGTAGAACACTCTGCAGACCATTCGCCTCAAACAACCCAAAAGGGTGACCCTGAAAGGAATGCAGATGATGTTGATGAGAGCAGTTCTCTGCCTATAACAAGCCCTTATGAAAATGTCCCTTCACAGCACTTTTTTACTAGCACTGAAATTAGTTCAGGAACTGGTTTAAGAATGACAACAGACCAGTCATCTGGGGTTCATCATTCTACTGAGGTAGAAACTACCTTCAGTGAGGAAATTGCACTGACCAGTTCCCTTTGTACACCAGCATCTGTAGGTTCTGAGGTTCAGACCTCAGAAGATATCTATATGGAGTTAGAATCCAAACATGTGGGCATCTTTCAGAAACAATCAACTTCAACATCAGAGGCCACCTCACTAGATGAAGCTGCTCTACAAGATATCAGAGATGAAGCTGAGAAAATAATCAACCAAGTGATCATAACCAGGACAGATGTGGATTCTGACAAGTGGAGTCAGATACGTGAAGATGATGATGCTTTTGAGGCTCGGGTGAAAGAGGAAGAACAAAGGATATTTGGCTTAATGGTAGACAGGAGATCACAAGGCACCACACCTGACACGACACCAGCCAGGACTCCTACAGAAGAAGGGACGCCTACCAGTGAACAAAACCCCTTTCTTTTCCAGGAAGGGAAATTGTTTGAAATGACAAGGAGTGGTGCCATTGACATGACCAAGAGGAATTATTCTGATGAAAACTTACACTTTTTCCAAATGGGAGAGCAGTCTCAGGAAGATGTGTCCTTATCTGAAGAAATGAGAGAAGCTGAAGGCCTGGAATCTCTCCAGCAGGAGCAACCCCCAGTTCCATTTGCGTCTTCTGAACTAGATGAAGCAGAGATGCCTATAAAAGGCTCACTCACGTCTGTATCAGAGGATGAGGCCAGTGGTTTCTATACCACAAAAGGGGATATTAAATCTAGAATCCCTATTAAAATGGGCATTTCAGCCTCCTCAAAGTCACCAAAGAAAGAAACTGCTCCTTCAGATGATGATGACTTCTTCCCTAGACCTGATACTGAAGACATGTTTGACAGCTCCCAGGTGCCTTGCCCTGTCTCTCCTGAGCAGACTGTGATTGATGTACAGTTAGATTTTTCAACAGTCACTAGGTCGGTGTATGCTGAGCAGGAAGATGATTCCCCAGACTCCTCACCGGAGGAGCAGAAATCTGTGATTGAAATCCCCACTGCCATCATGGAAAGTGTGCCTTCTGAAAGCAAATCCAAAATTCCCATTAGGACAACTCCCGCAGCATCCCACTCATTGCAACAATCAGAGCTTGAGAGCCTTCCTTCAGATAGCTTTGTTGAGGCCCTAGAGGAATCGGAGGATGACCCGTCCAAACCAAAGTCTAAGATTCCAGTCAAAGCAGTTTTCCAAAGAGTTGAACAAGAGTGTTTGTATACTGAGACATCTGTCTGGAAGCCAGAGTCAGCTAAAGCTCTTGACAAAACATGCAAGCTACCTGCGAAACAAGACATTAGGAGCAAATCTGAATCTGATGAAAGTGCCTCCGTGGACTCAAAGGCTAAGCGTTCAGTCAAAGCTAGAAGCTATGCTGAGGCCGAAGCAGAAACCAGAGAGAGGGTGGGTGAGATGAAGCTTGAGGTAGACTCAGACGAGCAGACGACTTCACGACCAAAGATATTTCCTTCGCGGTTGCCCGTTAAGAACAGAAGCGCCTCAGCTTCCCGCAGTGCTGTTAGTCCCACTAAAGAAAGTAAGGAACATTTTTTTGACCTTTACAAAAACTCCATAGAGTTCTTTGAAGAGATTAGCGATGAAGCTTCCAAATTAGTGGATAGACTTACTCAGTCAGAGAAAGAACAAGAATTAGTTTCAGATGATGAAAGTAGTAGCGCCCTAGAAGTTTCAGTTATTGAAAATGTGCCATCCATTGAGACCCAGCAGTCAGTTGCCGAGGACATCTTTGACACCAGGCCCATTTGGGATGAGTCTATTGAGACTCTGATTGAGCGTATTCCTGATGAAAATGTCCCTGACCATGTTGAAGGTATTTGCCAGCCATTGGGATTCCCTTTGCTACGCATGTCATGAATCGCAATTCTTTGGTTGTTGTTTCTTCCCTTCTTTCCCCCTTGCTTTTTTTTTCTGTGTGGTTTGTGTGTCTCCTTTTTAAAGCTTCCTGTGGTTGTCAATGTGTTTTGTGTAAGCTCCGTTTGTTTTGTTTTATGTCGTGTATGTATTTTACTATCCCTGAAACAATCTCAAGATTGCACACTGCAAATGCTTACGCAAAGGATAAAACATAGCAATATAGTCTTTTTCGTTAAAACAACAACATTTGTTCATGTTGTTTAACTAACAAATTTAGAGCATTATTATTTCGCTTCTAATACAGCTGACCACGCAAGTTTTAGTTTTTGGATTCTCTTCACTATAATTGAATCACTTTGCCATGAATTACTTTTGACACAGATGAACCAGGTAAGATTACTATAATTCAGGATATGCAAGTCCATATAGGTGTGCCGAAAGCAAAGTTATTAGTGCCTTAAAAAAAACTCCAATCCTTTTATTGTTGTTGTACTTTTGCTTGGCACCATTTACTAATGGAAGGTGGTGCACTGGATTTATAGACTTAATCATGTTAAATTTAATGCCCAATGTTTAGATCCATTTTTTTAAAAAAAGAACTTCCTATAATAGCACTGAGGAGCAATAAGAGGAAAATATGGTAACTGAATTTTGAGCTGTAGAGACTATGACTTCAAATGCACACACAGGAAAACAAAAACTCAAACTCTGCTGGTATCAGATTGGCTGTTGGGGTTATTAATTCTTGCTGCTTTGGTGCAAATATCGCTGAGAAAAAGTGTGCACTTGCTTTTGCATGCCTTCTTTGTAAAGAGCTAGGAATGCAACATGTTCTAGCAAAAAAACAAACAAACTTAATACTGCTAAATACTAATGCTGCACAGATATCATGATCTGGAAATCTTTTTGATGATTGTAAGCAGTGCAACTTAAAAAATATGATGGTCTTAATGTTCGAAATGAAGTTTCGGATACATCACCTAATTTTGCAAATATGAGTTTGATGGCCATTTGCCATTACTTTAAAGAGGCATGAAAAAACATATTTCCCGCTCCAGCAAATTATTTATCTCTCCCTTTGTTCTGTTTTATTTTAAATGTTTAGGAGTTATGAGCTCCAAAATAAAATTGAGGACAGTGTTTTCCAAAGCCTCCAATACCATACTCAATTAAGCGGGCATTTTAAATAAAGTGCTTCGTATTCAAATATTTCCATTCTAGCTACATACCAAGAGCTTTGGTTTCCTTTGAAAGCAGACACTGTTAAACACTGGCCTTATTTTATGGAGTCTCTCCCCGTGAGGCAGATCAGTTTTGCCTTAAAAACAAAACAAAAACCTGTCCTATTTGACTTTGCTTTAGATCAACAGGATGATCAAGAAAGGATAGAGGAAAGACTGGCACATATCGCTGATCACCTTGGATTCAGCTGGACAGGTAAGCTCTGATGTGGTTGAGATCACAACCATCTTAGGAAAATGAAACTTCTAGCTCTTCTTCCCTATGTGTTGAGACACCAACTTGAATTACAGCTGCCTACCAGGGACGGTAGCTGTAGATCCGACTGGCATGTTTTATTACAGATTTTACTTAAGTTATTCCTACATGCTCAGGAAAAGCATTGTGTGAATTCTTAACACAGAGAACATACTGAGATTTTGATCCAAAATGGCTGCCAGAATACAGGTGCTGGATAGTAAAAGTAATCCCTGTACGGCCACTTTTGTTTTTTGAGTGAAGAGCAACACATTTGGCTTTTTGAGGCAGAACAGCAGATGGTTCTCATCCACCCAAGGTATACAGCACCCAAGGCCGATCAAGTTATCTTAGCACAGCATGATGCATGACACCCAAAACTCAAATCATTAACAATTTGCTTCCCTTTTGTGATGTACCAAATCAGCTTAAAGCAACTGCCTTATTCTACCTAATGGTTGGACTGGCCCTGGAGAAGAAAACCAGATATAGCTTCTGTTTCCTCTAAACTGAAGCTGAGATGTGACAAATGTGAATGAAAATAGCTAATACCCTACATGTAGTTGAAGCTACAAATAGTCCCTAGGTAATACACAGAAGGATATTGGTTTCACAAGAAAGGCAGGTAATTAGCAAGGATGCACCAAACAATTCTAGACATATCTACTCAGAGGTAAGTTTTATTGAGTCAATAGGGCTTGCTCTCAGAAAGCAGGCATAAGAATGAAGCCTAACAGATTAAATTTAAGTGGGACAGAGAGGGAAAGTGAAGTGGTGGATGATGCCATCCCATCTTCAAAATCCCCACAAGTTTTTCAGGGAATAGGATGGATATTTGACCCTTTGAATTCAGTTGCATATTCTGAGGTATCTCAGGAAAAAGAAGGGGCTTTGGCTTCAACAGATTCAAGGCTTCCTCCAGCCTGCTCCCAGAATGCTACATTTCTGGGGCTATTGCTTAACCCTATAATGGCTTAATCTTATAAATATCTACTCAGAAGTAAGTCTCATTGTTTTTATCAGGCTTTGCTCCCAGGTAAATGTTAAATGCACTTAAAATAGGTGTTAAATATTTAAAAGGAAATGTGTGACTGTTTGAAATTATTTTAATAATGTGCGTTTTCAGAGCTAGCAAGAGAACTGGATTTCACAGAGGAACAAATTCATCAGATCCGAATTGAGAATCCTAATTCACTGCAGGACCAGAGTCACGCACTGCTGAAATATTGGCTGGAACGTGATGGGAAACATGCTACTGGTATGCTCAGTTTTATTAGATACCTTTTCTTTCTTGGCAAAGGAGCCTAGTAAGTATACATGTACTTTGCTGAAGTGCAACACTGACAAGAATTGACATGCATAATACAAAGGAGAAAGTGGCAGTACAGTCCCACATTTCCACCCTCTTTCCCCACTGCCAGTGTTGACATCTTTGGTTGGCATTCTCACAGCTGTTGTGAAGGAATTGAATGGCCCTGGTTTGCCCTTGAGCTATGTACAGTTTGCAAAAAATGTCTTCGTAAGAGAGGCATTCCCCCCCCAATAAATTGATGAGAATGGCAGACAAAAAGCGCAGGAGAAATTTATGACACAGCACCACTCACAGCAGGGTGAAGAGCTGCCAGCTGCCAGTGACCCCCAATAAAGTCCATTTGCAGGCACAATTTGGATTCAAACCTCACCTGTAAATGGACATTTTTGCTCTGCAGGCAGGACCTCAAAGGGGGTTCCTGTAACTGCTGGTCAGCAGATGTAGCAAGCCTCTTTGAACTTTTATAAGTGGACACCCTTGAGTTATAGGTAAGTAGCCTACCTTTTCCAAGTGTTTGGGGATAACCTCAGGGCGGACAGAAGAAAAAGACATATATTTTCATCATTCATCTCCAAATTCAAGGTGCTAATGCAGACTTCTGAATTATACTATTTTGCTGTGTGAATCTGGAGGACAGGGAAAAGAGCACACACAGCTCAAATAAAGTCTGGTCTCTTCTGTATCACAGATTCAAGCCTTACTGAGTGTCTTACAAAAATAAATCGTATGGATATTGTTCATCTCATGGAGAACACCATGGAAACATCCCGAGACCATAATCGCACCTATGCAGAAATTGAACAGACAATAGGACTGGATCATAGTGAAGGTAAGGGTGAAGTCACACATCTCTGCTCACTGTTTAGTAACTTGTCGGCATTGATGACACAACCATCAAAGCTCTGCTTATTGAGAATTCAACCTGATTTGCTTGCACAAAAATTAGGCAGTGGTTAGATAGACAGTCTTTGTTGATTACTCATCCTGTTTTGCTTGTGGGGTGTTTGTTTATCTCACACTTTTCAATGCATTTCCCTGTCGCTTACCAACCCTCAAGATGGCAGATTATTTTTTTTAAGTGCATTTGCTGCACTAGGGCAACAGCGCCTTTTAAATCTAAATTTCTGATATATGCTTGAATCCCTCCCACAAGATAGGGACAATCTGGAGTCACCCAAAGACAGAGCATTCATACAGAGCGGATTACATCAACAATGATGCTTTTCAGTATTAGCAGCTTAGACACTCAAGGTGTGAGTCATTCCGTGAGTGTCAAGATGTCTGCATGTGTGTTGGAATTATCTCTAAATGCTTTTAATGCTAAGCTTAGCAGGAGGCATGTGTAGGATAATGAAACCCTAAAATATCAATATACAGCACAAATGGGAACATGTTTATCTGGAAGGAAAGCTGTCCAGGTTGCCGTCTGTGGAAGTTGCCTGATGGTAAGAGTAGTTAAGCAATGGGGACAATGACCTAGAGGGGTGGTGGGCTCTTCCTCACTGGAGTTCTTCAAACCGAAGCCAAAGAGTAATGTCTTGTGGATGCTCCAGCTCTGGGCTATCTGGATCAAGCTGGGGGTTGGCCTTTGAAGCCCCCCCCCACTCTATGGTTCTATGCTCTATGTCAGCAGACATTTTTGTATGCGCTTTTGTGTGTGGTGCCTCTACATGAAACCTTAGGAAGTGGGAGAAATTCGATTCAGTGAAAGTGAAACACAGTGATCCTTTGAAATTCACACTTCTGCAAATTATGCAGTGCGGTTCTCCAGCCAAGTAATTTGTATGAGGGTAAAGTGTGCATTAAAATGCAAATATTGGGGGACATTGCTTTGCAGAAATATGTATATTAGGCCAAAAAAAATCATGCAATGGAGAAATTTGCACTAAAATAATGATGAATTTTCAGGAGCAATTTATTTTTTAAAAAATCATGCAATGGAGAAATTTGCACTAAAATAATGATGAATTTTCAGGAGCATTTTTTTTTAAAAAAAATTGCAAGCTGATGTGGAAAGGCATAGAATTTAAGATTGGAAAAACAAGAAACAGAGAGAAACCAAAACTGACAGATTTGCCTCTCCCTACTCAGCACCCCCACAAATCTGCAGGTAGATGTAAACTGAGCAGACCTTCCTACTTTACATGGGAAGACCAAATAACTGTTTTTAACCTTGCTGTAGGTTTTTCTGCACTCCGTGAAGATTTGTACAGCACAAGAGATAAGAAGGAAGAAGAGCATTCTTTTTCTAAAGACAGTGAGCCATCAGATCACCCTCCCCTTGTCTCTGAGGAAGACATTTCTGTGAGTTACTCACCCTTGCATGACGGCACACCTAGAGGTGAGGCGGAACTATCCATTACAGAACTCCTACGACAAGCACACAAGGAGCGAGTGGAAGCTGAATTCTCAGGGAAATCTCATGTGCTGCCAGAAGATTCATCTACTACACAAGAATACTTGTAAGAATCCCAAGATTGCAGGCCCAAAATGATGGCATATTGTGAGAAATGTACCGTACGCTCTGTTGACCTCTATAAAACACACACACACAAGTGCACTATTTAGATTCCATATATTATGTTTTCTGTTTCACAAACAAAATTGATTTAAGACACCTGCTTTCAGAGCTGCAAGTTCTTCATGCTCATGCATTCAGAGCAGACACACATTAGAAAGTGTTATATGCTCAGTCAAATATGAACTCTATGTGACTATAGACATATGTCAGAGAAATTACTGAGCCAGTGAATTTCCAAAGGACAAAAGAGATTTTTTTAAAAATAAATAAATAAATTAGGGGTTGTATCCAATTGTATCCCTCAACTCACAGAAGGATTTTTCCTCCAGGGGAGTCTATGAACAGAAGGTAGAGGATGATTTCTTTGGGATGGGTGACCACCTGGGACTGGGAACACGATTGCACTGTCTTGAGTTCCATGATGGGAGAAAGGCAAGATATAAGTGTAAGAAAATAAAATATGAAAACATAATAGGGAAGTTCCAATATATTTCCAAGCAAGAATGAAGAGTGTTGAACTGTTAAGAGCAAGGATGGAGAGTGGTCCTCCTAAGGTTTATATTAAAGTCATGTTGAATATTTACCCTGACGTTCATCTGTATACTTATTCACTAGAAACAGAGAACATATAATAATTATGTATCTTGAATTCAACTTTAATTCACAGTGTCACAACTTCTGGAGCAACACAGGCACCAAAAGGAGAAAAAGCAACAAGCATTCCCAGTGAAAAGTCTGAGGGCTCTACTGCAGGCTCTGAGGATCTTGAAAGGCCATACCTTCATACCCCAACATCTAGTGAACGAACAGATTCACCCATTGTGCAAGAACCTGAAGACCACCAAGAAGATCTTTATCCAAGGAAAAATAGTCTGGTGATTGTGGAATCAATTGATGAACACCCAGAAGAGTCAGAAAGATATGAAGAGGAGTTGCTGGAAAAGGTAAGTGTTACCGCTTGCTTGATGAATCATGATGTTACTCCTGCACACATCAGAGGAATTATTATTCAGGGGAGTAACATCTTTAATCTGATCTTAGTCAGTACCAAAGAACAAAATGTATGAATAATAAATACCAATGTTCCCCACGCACAACTGGCCAAAAACAATTCCAACTGCAAACAGAATATAAATGAAAGAAATCTGCCGTTGAAAACGCAAAGCGGTAGGTAGCACAGAAGGGAAAAAGTAGACAGAAAACTTTTGTCAACTAGGTTAGAACAGGATGAACATGGCAGCAACCCAAAATGAAATGTTCCAGAATGGATTCATGAAAGAGAATCTATTGCTAAAGAAATCCTTTGGAAAAGAATAGTGAATATCCTATATTTAGTACAACTAAGGGCTTCACAGGGGACGCAGGTGGCGCTGTGGGTTAAACCACAGAGCCTAGGACTTGCCGATCAGAAGGTTGGTGGTTTGAATCCCCGCGATGGGGTGAGCTCCCATTGCTCGGTCCCTGCTCCTGCCAACCTAGCAGTTCGAAAGCACATCAAAGTGCAAGTAGATAAATAGGTACCGCTCCAGCGGGAAGGTAAACGGCATTTCCGTGCGCTGCTCTGGTTAGTCATGCTGGCCACATGACCCGGAAGCTGTACGCCGGTTCCCTCGGCCAATAAAGCGAGATGCGTGCCGCAACCCCAGAGTCATCCGCAACTGGACCTAATGGTCAGGGGTCCTTTTACCTTTACCTTTAAGGGCTTCACAGATGACATTTTCCCCTGTATGGAGATGATAGGAACCTATAAGATGCTCCATACCAAGTCACTGGTCTCTGTAGCTCAACATTGTCTGCATTGACCAGCACAGGCTGCCCAGGATGTCAGGCAGGAGCCATTCTCAGCCCTTTTTAAAGATTCTGGGAATTGAACCCGGGATCTTCTGCATGCAAAGGAGATACCCAGATCTCTGTGTAGGGTTGGGTGGGGTGGGGATGCAGGAAATGTTTGGAAGCCAATATGTGCCTTTCTTATTGGTGTACATGCAACAAACAAAACATTGATGTGTTGACATCCTACATGTCAGCGTTCCTCTTCCTTTGTTTTACAGAGAGGTCGTTAGTGATTAGTGGAAGCTCTTTGGCTCTGTTCAGAATTGGACCTGCCACATGCAACTATTTCACACACAAATTCCCTCAAACAGAAACACCTCATTTTTTGCCAAGGCCAATTATGAAATTTGGACCCTATCCTACTTCAAATTGGGTGTGTCAGCCAAATGTTATTCAGCTCACCCTTCTCCCCAAGCACCTGCATCCTGTCCTGCTGCCCCTTTCCAGGTATCTGGCAGCGGGGAGGTTTGATGAAGGCGTATCTGAAAGATTTGCATTCCCTTTTTTTCTTGCTAGCATCTCTTGTAAATACCTAATGGCAACATCCCAGACATCAGGACTTCTAGGAAATAAGGTGTCTGAGGATGGGCATCAAGTACCCTGGAAACATGCTCCAATATTCTCTGTATCTGGGATGCTGCTGAGTATGCCCACTCTGTGGGTTTTATGCACGCAAAGCATGTTGTTTCCAGGGCACTTACTGAGGACAATCTGAGGAATCCTGGGAAACTTTACTCCCTGGTGCACGGAATGCTGCCATTGCAGCATTCCAGGTGGTGGGAAGGAATGGGAGAGGCACTCCATTTGCATTCCAAGCCAAGTCATACACTTCAGCAACAACGCTTGAGCTCACATTGGTTTTGTCCACATATAATGCTGACCATATAAACCATGGTTAGGGAAATTAGCTTGTGCATAAGCAGTCCCTCCCAGTCGCTTCCCCACGGAGTGGCTGGCCTAGCATTATACATGAACAAACCACACAATCAGAAGCCTTTTGTCTCTCTCTGACTTCTCTTGCCCAGATTAATTTCCCTTTTTTAAAAAAAAGTTTATACCTAGCAGATCTTTTTTTTTAACAGTGAATTGTATGCAAATACCTTTTAATTAAATAATTAAATACGAAAGCTTTTCTCTGATTAGATTTATAGAGAATGGAAAGTTTTTGGATCATATCCAAGTTGTTCAAGCACTTTGCACCTTGGATAATACATGATTTCAAATAACGACAACAACAACAAAAATAGTCTAGATGGTATCACACATTTAAAGGCAATTTTAGTGTCTCATGTTATGCTCAAGGGAAGAAGTAATGCAGCTTCTGTTAAAGCTGTGAGCATTTGTGTTGTTTCCATTGTGCTAATAGAAGAGGGGCCAAATGCTGTTCATTCACACCATGCTACTATATCTGTATGATAAGAGCCATGCTTCCATGCTTCCACTAGGAGCTAGCAGAGGAATTAGGTGAGCTGGAGGCCAGCTCAGATGAGGAAGAGATGGTAACTACCAGGGTCGTTCGCCGCCGGGTGATTATTCAGGTACAGGAGTGTTGAACTACTGCACGTGCCAGTGGCAATTATGTCCTGGTTACACCTCTAGGACCCACCCTTTCCCAAATTCCTGTTCTTGAAGCAACCCCTTGGCTGGTATTGCACTGATGAATTTGGCATGTTCCTGAATAATGCATGTCTATTGAGTAACATAGATAATTTTTTCTACTTTGATTTGGGAAGCTTGGAAGAGAAAAGAGAAACCCAATAGGGTTGTTACCCAATGCGCATTTTGAGGAAGAATGTCCCACTAAGAGTTGCTGCTTCAACACTACTTCCTATTAGGTCAAATGATTTCTGTTTGCCTATTGGTTCAAGGTTTCTTTGCATGTTTTTAAATATTGGTTTGCAGAATCTTTAATGGAGTTTTAACAACTATGCTTCAGTGCTTCCTGATTCGTTTATTTCCCCCTTGCTTTAATCAACTAACCTCTTTTGTACAATTTATTTAAAGCAACCACTTTAATTTATGAATTTTGTTCTTTGACCAACAGTCTGATGATATGCCCGAAATGCCACCAGAAGCTGTAACAGAGGAGCAGTACACAGATGAACATGGCCATATTGTGGTGAAGAAGGTACAATTTAACATTGGGATGTTGACTTAATGGGAAATGCAGGAAGAGCAGGGGTTTTTCTTTGTAAATTAAAGCTACGCTTGGGCCCTTTTATGTGCTATGGAGGTAAATTAAAAGAAGCCTACAATGAGACTCCTTCAGTGTCTGTTAATGATCGGTTTTTTCTGGTCTGTGTCAGTTTCACATATATTCCATCCTGTTTCTGCATCTATTAGCATTATTTTTTGCACACGTCTCCACAAAATGCATTTTTGGTGAACATCTTACCCTAAAAGATGCATTTGGGTACCTCTTCTGAGTCAAGAACTGCATTACACAATTTGAAGAAGTGTGAAATAATAATTGCATTCAATTCTGTATATTAGTCTGGGCAGTGCAGATTAGGTGGGTCTGCTTAAAAATGCAGACTGGACTAAATCCTCGAAACTCCCCTGTGTGTACTCCAGTAGTAACACGGAAAGCATCTCCAATGGGAACTGGACACTTTAGTGACATTCCTGGCCCAAACTGCAGACTAACATGCACGTCAAGAACAAGCTGGCACAAACTGGGGCAGCAGTGGCTGTGACAACTACTGCAATAAAATTTCTATGCGGTCACAAAGTAAGCCCCAGTTGTCAATCTGACATAAGTTATTTCTATGGTGCCCTGCAGAGCACCTTTGAGGCCTAGTTAGTAACCCAGGAGCACATTCAACAGCATGAGTTTTCCTCTATATCAGGGCTTTGTTGGTGGAAAACAATATATCAGAATCAGTGTGAAGGTTGGTAATAAAAGTATCCAAGGCTGCAATCCATGCACACTTAGCCTGGATAACACCCACTGAGCGCAGTGGGGCATTTGTGAGTAACCATTCTAGGATTGCACTGCATGGCCAGTTTGCATGGTACTGCACAGATATGTGTCAAACATGCTCATCAGTTTTGCAAGTGTGATCTGGGAGATTCTGCTAGGTTCTTGATACCAAATACTTTCTGCAAGGCTTACTCTTTCGAAATAGTTTCTAAACTAATAGGTTATTGTATTTTAGTGTTTTGTTGGAAGCCACCCAGAGTGGCTGGGGAGACCCAGCCAGATGGGTGGGGTATAAATAAATTATAATAATAATAATTATTATTATTATTATTATTAAGATACACTTCCATGGTCTGACTGGGAGGCCTAGCCACTATTTAAAGAGGTGAGCTTATTAAGGTTCATTGGAATTAAGGTACTTAGGCGAACTGATTTTGAACATCTAGCCTTTCATTTACCGCGTATTACCTGCTCGTAGAATGGATATAGTGATGCCTCCAGCCCCTTTGGGAAGGGTTATTCTGTTTGCAGATGAATAGAAGATGCTGCACTTACAAAATTTTACATATGACTGCTATTGTTTTAAAATGCTGAATAATGATGTCATTCCATTAGGTCACTAGAAAAATCATCAGGCGATTCACTTTACCAGATGGCACAGAAAAGGAAGAAGTTGTGATGCAAGGAGAACCTCAGGAGCCTGTTAAGGTGGAAGAGGGAGATGGATATTCCAAAGTCATAAAGCGAGTTGTGCTGAAGAGTGACAGCGAGCAATCAGAGGTTAGTTAGATTGATTGAATGAGAAATGAATTAGGAAAGTTAACAGTAGTATTACCTCAGGAGAGTTTCTTCTGGCCATTGTGTTTAAGTTGCAAACTCCCCTCGCTTGGTTGCAAGTCTGCACACTTCTAAGGGCCTTTTCATACATGTCCTGGGTTTTAAGGTTGCACATGTAAGGGCAAGTTGTGATCTGTAGATTGTGAAAAGCAAGTAGATGAATCCAGGGCATACCCATTTCGAAATCTGCAAATCATGTTTTCTAAATCACTTTGCTGCTGGGAAGATCACTTGCATTTGGAGAACATTGAACATTTCACTCGGGAGGGAACCTTGAAAATGTCCCTTCAGTCTAAGTGTTGCACTGAGGGTGGAGGGTTAGGGAGGAGGTGGAGTGAGTAGTATCCTATTGAGTAGAGAGATGTTTTCTCCAACATCAGACAGTAAAACTATCTATTCTCTATCTATTCTCATACATGTCTGCCTTATTAGAAATCCCTGTTTCTAACTAGCAAGTATCATGACCCCAAACCCAATTGATCACAGGACTTTAAAAAAAATATAGAACTCGACAAGACTCCTTGATGTCAGCACAACCAGGTCATCAAGGAGTTTGGGCTTCCTTTTTTATCTTAAACCTTTTCAGACCCAGGGTACTTTTCACCCAGACCTGCACTGGGGAACCCATTCCTTAATCTTTTATCACATATTTGCATGATGATAGTGCTCCTCTTGCAACCAACCTTGAAACTGGCTGCGGCCCACTACTGTGTCATGACCCACCAGCTGAAGACCAGTGATAAAGGCCTTTTCAGCTTCAATAAAGCCTGTGATGGCCCCAATTCTTGGCTGAAAGAACATTCCCCATAGCTCAGTAGGAACTGCCCAGGTCCTTGACTACTTAAAGAAGCCTACCTTGACTTGGTCTTGGCCCAAGCCCCAGCTGAACAAGATAGCATGTGGGTGCTCTGCTAATGGGATCTTCAGCTGACTGGCCTACTCCTAAATTCAAGGTACTCACATTAGCCGGTGCCCAAAGCCGTTTCTGCAACATGCAGAGAACTGCTCTCTTGGCAACAGTCAGATTCAGACGGGGAAGTACAAATAGAAAGGTCACAGAGCATTTACATCTTATGATATGCATAGTGAAACTGCAGGAATTGAAGTTTTCATTTGGAAGGAGTTTGCCATATGATTTGTGATGTCTACATCAGGCTAAGACCATCTGAATTCCTATAGTAAACTGATTTCACATCCTGGAAGAAATTTTGTGAGGAAATTTAGGATTCATTGATTTCTTGCAAAATTTTGCAACCAGGACAAGTTGAGCATATCTTTAAATTTATGTATTACGTTCACTTAGAATGATAAGCCAAAACTCAGTATCATTCATTTCAGACATTAACTAAGCAATCCTTGTTTTGAGCTCTCCTTAGTAGTGTGTGCTCACAATCACACAACTTATCCGTGAAACCTTTCTTTACCAGGTGACCTTTTCTGAGCCAAGTGTACTGAGTGCCTCAGAATTTCAGTCTGAACCAGTGGAAGGCCGCAAGGTCAGCAAAGTTGTGAAGACTACGGTTGTACATGGGGAGCGAATGGAGAAGCACCATGGAGATGCTAGCTTAGCAACTGATCTTCCCTCAGCCAAAGATGACTTTGAAGAGGTAAAATATTGCCTTTTCAACATGTCTTTGGAAGTGTCAGTCTGGAACACCACTGTAAAATCATATGGGAAGAAGAATATACATAAACCGGAGTAGTTTACTGCAGTGAAGTACATTTGAAGCCTTGTTTCTAAGTAAAGTTTACCTGTCCTTTCTAATATGTTCAGAACAACTCAAAATAAAAAGTCCAAATTAGAAAATACACAAAACCACTAAAATAATATCTATCTGTAAATGTCCTGTATGAGACACCTGATAAGCCCCAGTTAATGTTCTAGGAACATCTGATGGTGCCATATTCTTAAAGCTAAGCAGATGTACAGCTGATTAGTGACTCAGTAGGATACCACTGGGAGGAAGACCCTGAGGTCTTCTGCAGGAAAATCAGGATTGGAATAAAAAAAAATCAACACATTTTATTTTAATCCAATCGCATCACCATATCTCAGCTTAACTATCGAGAACACCCTTCCATGACGTCACTACTTTATCTGCACTGATTTCCAACTATTGCAGCAGCAGACCCCTCCCATCTCACTGGAGACCCTCCACCCACAAAATACTCATTAACCGAACTGAGGAAACAATTCAGGAGGCTTCTCACCAGAAGTAACTCTCAGTATCTCCAACTCAGTAATTTCCAATACTCTCATTAGATGTTCCTTTCACACTTAAAATTTACATTTTTCCTTCTGTCAAAATGGTGGCATAGAAAGACATTCACATTCCTTTTATCAACTGCAGTACTTCTTCACACTGTCACACAAGCACATATTCATTGTGACCTACAAGAATGGGTTCACCTCAGTCTGGTGAGACACTGAAAATTAATTACATTAGCTGTGTAATTAATTACCATCAAGTACTCAAGCCTCCCATTCACCCCATAAATTGCCTATAAACTGATTCAAAGAAGAATGCTCTGGAAACCAACAAGCTATGCAGGTGATCCTGCTGCTGAAAATCACACAAGACATTCAGTAGATGCCAAAGTTTACTTTATCACGCATTCTACCATACATAATCTAGATCTGATTTAGGGCAAAATCATCTTTACCGCTTGGCAGAATGACACAAAATGTCCAAAGTAGCTCTGATATCCTGGTGTAGTTTGGCCATTTTAATTGGTTATCATGGTCCACTGACCATATGTTGACTAAGGATTTTTATGCTGTTTTATGGATGTTCTACATTCACAGATTAAATATCTGAGATTAGATTAATTATGCAGTATATAAAATTAAAAATATACTACAAGGGATGTAGAGCCTCCGTCCCAGAAGACCACAACTCCCACCATCCCTAGCCCATCAGCCATGTTGGCTATGGCTATGGCTGATAACAGCTCTAGTCCAGCAACGTCTGGAGGGCCACAGGTCCCCATCCCTGATAGACATTGTATGTCTTGATTATATGGGTCTCCTGGGAAGATATTTCAGAACTGCCAAATGTATCTTGATACTCATAAGTGCAAAGGCAGGATCTGGCTTCACTAATCTAGGACTAGTCCTGGGGTAAGAGCTGGAAATTTATAACACCTGGGGGGTGGGGGGAGTGCAAATATCCAGTTTTTGGATGTATTCTGGAGCAGGACTGTGAAGTTCATCTATCACTACTGGAAATAATGCATTTTTCTAGCAGTGGCAGAGAGATGTAGATTCAGTTGTGACTCCTCAAAATTCACAGTAAGTACAGAAGACTCCTATATATTTTAGACAGTCAAAATGCAATGAATTTGAATTCATGGGCACTCAATGACAAGATATTTTACATTAGCAAAAGCTGAAGTGGATGGTTTGTTGTTTGTTTGCTTGTTTTTTTGGCTAACTTTCTTTTTCTCATTGGCTCTGGACTTCCTCCAGCATTTCAGCAGGTTGGAATATTTAAGCTGTGCTTTAAAAGTCCTTTGTGGTATGGTTCTGTTTCTTGTTTCACTTTAGGCCCTGAACTATGCAGGTAACAAAATGAAAATTGAAGTCCCTCCTTTAGTAGAGAAAGAGGTCATGAAAGAGGATGGCTCAGTTATTAAAAGGTTTGGGTTGGCATGGCAGTGAACTTCTTAATGGCAAAATATTAACAAACTAACAGAAATTGTGTGGGAAGTGAAATAATGTCAGCTTTGAATCTCAGCACCTTAAGCATTTCTTGAAAATACTAAGTGATCGACACTAAGGCCACTTCTGGACTGTCACTATTTTGCAGGTATGATTCAGTCACATACCTGCACATTTAGGCTGAAAAGATCCCTCACATTTTGGTTCGGAGTCACTAAGTCAATTTTACATGCTTTGATCTCCAGATTCACCGGAACTCTATGCTTGACCTTTTTCTCTGTAACAAATACAACTGAAGCATCACTAAAAATAGGTTAGGAAGAGGAAATTTATCTTCTCAAGCTTCCACTTTGCCATTCAGACAGACAAGTGGGGCTGCAGTGTATGCCAGGGGGCATACACTGTTCAGGGCTTCAGCCAAGGCTTTTTTCCAGCTGGAACTCTGTTCTGGCACCTCTCAGGTAGGTGCCATTGCCATTCTAAGAGAATGAGGGAGAAGTTTGGCTTCAGCCAACTTGCAAGCGGAGCCTTCAAATACTGTTTCCACTTTGGGGGGGGAGTATTAATACCCTTATTTTTTAGTTAATGTAGAACTAATTGTACAACCAAAACAGCTACTCCAGTGTTCCATAGTCAAATGTTTTGAAGCTGACTTGCCTTAGTATCTCAGCGCTTTGGTTCAGATGTCATGGTTAGAGGAAACATATGAGTAGATGCTGGGATAAGGCAGCCATGATGTATTCTCTCTACTTATTTCACAATCCACATTTTTATTGCTGTTTTGTAATTTCTGTTAAGCTATAGCCTAACTCAGATTACCTGAGAGTAAACACTGAATTCAGTTACTTTTGAGTAGACATGGTTGGGATTACATGGCGGTTTGCTTTCCCACCTCGTTTCTTCCCCCTTTGTTTTCCATTTTATGATATCACACACTGGCTTAACATGGGTGGAGCCATCGTGTTTTACCATGACAATAGTCAAGACTGACAATGTATATACTATGTGGCATCTTGGCTACCTTTAAGACTATACATAATGATGACTATGTATGTAGAAAAGATGGGAGGATGAAATGGGGACCAAGGAATGGTTTAGTTGCATAAAGAAACCCTTTAATAAAGCAATAAGGGAGTGGGAGGTATGTTAGCTGGTTAGGGAGATGCCGCATTCAAAGAAAATCCAGCGCAGCATGGTCCATTCATTTCTTTGTCTCTGCCATGAGGAAGATGTGTAGATGCCCTTACTAGACCAAGGCGGCTCCCCAGGAAATAACAAGCAAACAGACTCCCCATGCAAGATTAAAATAACAAACGACAAACTGTTTTGGTTCGTGTACTTTAGAAAGTCTTAGAAGACAGGAGTGATGTCATTTCTCATAGCTCCCTTCTAAAAAAAAATAAATAGAAATGTTTACCACCCACATTCACTAGACAAGCCCCATTTAACAATCTGTTCTCTTCGATGTCACTGTGACATTTACCAAAGCAGATTTAAGATGATGGCTGGAAACAGTCATATACCATGAACTACCTTTTCAAAGGTCAAAACTGTCTCCAGAACAAGTTGGTACAGATCAGTTCCAGAACCAGTCCCCACCCCCACCCCACCACCGTTGTCACTTGCCATGCGACAAATAGATGCCAACAATTCATATTGCTGGATAAAGGCATTTATTCCAAATCCTTGAAACACCAGTGTGACGTGGGATTGCTGCCTTGTTCACAAAGTGGAGGAAAGCATGCATTCTACCCTTAAACAGGCTAGTGGTTGCAGTTTTTGCAAAATGATGGCATTTCCAGTTTTTTGAAATAGTATATTAATCTCCCACCTTTCCTCCATCATGGATCTCAAAGTTACATATATATGGGTTTCCCCAGTGGCTTCCCATCCAGGCACTAAATCAAGGCAGACTGGCTTATGTCAGCAAGGTGGCTGCATCTTGTGCCCTTTACTCCATGTCTGGGGACAGTTGACAGTTCTAACTAAGTACTTTCTAAGTGCAAGTATGTTATAAATTTTGGAGTTAGCCTAGTCAACAGGACAAAATGCTAGAGTTAATGCAATCTATAAGCTCTTGTCTGTGATAGTGGAAGCTGTGTGAGAACAGTATTAAGCAGTTCACGGCTAAGGATAGCATGGGTCTTAATTGGTGAAGGTAAATCAGCAATGAGAGCAGATGCAGTAGAAATGTTTAACAAACATGATTTAATTATCATCATGCTAGGTTTAGCACCCTGAAAAGGTTTGCATGGTTATTTCAAGCTCTCTTAATGGCTGTGCATGGAAGCATGTGTTTTTAAGGCCTGGTTCCAGAAGGTGGGCATCTTACCATGTTAAAAAAAAACCCAAAAAAATTTTGTTCATTTGAAGTTAAAAATTATATTGTGGTACAAGCTTTCATTGGTGGTATTATTAGCATCAGTATCAATAATAAAATGTCATTATTGTTGTTATATTCCACCTTTCTATTAGAATAGTTAAGGCAGCTCACATCCATATCCTTGCTGCAGTCAATTTCATTGGACCTATTATGACTCCAAAACATTATTATTAGAAAAGAGAAATTCCATTTCCTTTTTAGCATATGCTACGATTGCTCACTCTTTACCCATCATTTCCCTGCAGGACAACAATGAGTAAAGCCAGTACCCAGAAGAGGACTGTGGTTAAGGACCAGTATGGAAACCGTATTCATGTGGAACTGCTGGAGGACACACCAGAAGCACTACCCCGGGATGACCTTCAGCATGACCTCCAGCAACTACTGAGACATTTCTGCAAAGATGAGTGGAAGAAAGAGGCCAAATGAGATGCTGCTAAAATCTCACCCACAGACCAACACACATATCCATTCAGTATCCAGAATTCACTTTCTTCTTTTGCTGTAGATGACATAACATAATCACTAGAGGACACTAACATTTCGACTTGGCATATAGTGTAGGGTTGTTTTTCTTTTCTTTTCTTTCTTTTCAAATATCTGTAAGCTAATTTGTGACCAAAGATAGCATCCTTCATTTGGGATGGTTTGTCTACTAAAAGTCATTGACTTTGTGCTATACTGGAAACTTGTCAAGATTGCCATCTTTGTTGTTCCTTTGCTTCTGCATCCGATCCATACAAACATAGCTTCTTCCACAGGCCTCTTCAAATCACAATGTATGTGCATTTTTTTTAAAAAGGGATGCTAACATTAACCTGTAAATAGCTAAAGTGCTTGGACTCACAAGACTGAAAGAAAGAAACACTGCCTTTCGTGACTACTTTTAGGATCGAGAACTACACGGTCTGTTGAAACTGTTGAAGAGCGATTAATTACTCTTCCGTTGAATATACAACATGGATCTACTGAGAAGGAAGCATGTCAGCCTCCCATGTTTATAGGACTTCCAGTTTGTTGATCTCCTTGACTTGAAAGTTTCTGAGAGTCAGGCCGCAACCTCAAACTCCAGCTGTTGCCAGCTGAATGCAGCCACCCCTGCTTTATGACTCCTGGGAAGCCACCTAAAGATTTCCTGAAGAAATAAATACCCAGTTAGGTATAACTTGCTAGCAGCTATATCTGTGGCACATTTGTATACTGTATTCAAATCTTTTAGACTGGAACAAGAGGCAAGGTGCATTACAAACAAAACAAAAAAAGCTCTAACTCCTGTAATTTCCTGTTTTCATCACTGCTTTAGCAAACCACGCTGTCTTATTGGTGGTTATTCCTGCTGGCCACTGCACTGTAGATAACTTGATAAGGGAAAAGAAACCCTTTCCCACTCTTAAGAAAGGTTACTCTAAATTTATCACATTCTATCAAGACTGTCTCTTAACCTGGTTTATGCATGTGGCATTGGGAAACACAGACTCAACCTTCTTGTAACCATGTCAACAGATTATCTCTCTCAGCACTGAGCGAGCGGAGCTTAACCTTCCATTTGAGATTGTTCTTCAGAGATTTGCTTATGGAGGGATATGAATCCATTGGGCATTTGTTTTTTTTGTCGTCGTTTTATTTATATTCCTTAACCAACTTTCAGAAATCATCATGTAAATGTCTGCACTTTGATTTTTCCAAGAAGGGCATATGCAACTCTGGAATTATTCTGTGGTCTGTACCTAATTCTAATAGTGGTCTGGAGCTCTGTTGCATTTTAACATATATATGTAATTATATATATTATATATATACATATAAAATGATATACATTTTGAATCAGTTATTTGATAAAGACAAAGTATATTCAACAAGGATGAGTCAAGTCCTCCAGGGTTGATATTTTTCAAAACCTAGCCAGATTTTCCTTCTTGTAAAAAAAAATAATAATAATTGACTCAGTGCTCAGAATACCGAAAATAAATGTTACAAATGGCACCTCTTCATTTAACTAACCATGTGGAGAGAAAGGAAAGGGTGTTTGGCCGCCTGCTAAGAAAGCTACCCAAAGTGCCATTCTAACATTTTTCATTTTGGTTGGCAAGCACTTGTGACTGCCAAAATGGAAGGAGACCCATTTCAGGACACACAATAGCTCATTTCTCATTGTCAAGAACATCACTGGTTGACCTTCAAGACTGGGGCTCTAAAAGAAACGCATTTCTGTTGTGTACTTTGCGGTGCAGATGATGTTCTGTGTAACAGCATAATGGCTATCCTCCTTTATCGGTTTTGATTTTTTGCTGTGTTATCAGAGAACTTGAATACTGTGAGAAGAAGTGATTTTAAGTTGATGAGTCAGCATCTTGTTCCCATGGTGATAACACTAACTGAATATATCTATGAGGGCATGTATTAGTTAAAAAGATTTTAAAAAAGACAAAACAAAACAACAACACTAACAATACATAGCTGCAACGTGTACAATGGCTGATTTAATTAAATAAAAATGTACAAGTGTTAAATGTAGCACTAATTGTATGCCTTTTTTTGGTACAAGTTTAACAGGGCAAACTTAGCAACCTCTAATTATTATTATTATTATTATTATTATTATTATTATTATTATTATCATTATTACCTCTGCATAACCAATAATCAAATTTGGTTATTTAATTTAAAGTATGGGAAACAAAAGACACTGTTTATTGTTTTCCATTCATAAAAGAATGGATCTTGATCTTTTCTTATTGGTAGCAACTTCAGTACATTACTTACTAGGCATGGTGGTTATATTCCAGAAATGATGTCCTGTGTGAGTTTTGCTTCGTTGTTTGCCAGTTGTTCTGACATAGATAATCCATAGAGTTGGAAGGGACCCTGAGGACCATCTAGTCCAACCCTCTTGCAATGCAGGAATAAGAAACTGTCCCATACGGGGATCAAACCTGCAACCTTGGCATTATCAGCATCACGCTCTAACCAACTGAGCTATACCGATGGTAACTCTTTTATGAAGAAGGTAACATCAACTTGACGGGTAAACTGCAGACATTCCCTCCTATGCATGAATCCCAATAGGCAACCCACAGAATGTGCATGATCCCACAGGCAAATGCTTCCTCTTTTCCATGATTTTGGGGGCTTAATAGTAAGATACCTTAGAAGCATTGACATTAGAATCACAGTTGCACTGTTCTCCATGAAAAGGTATTATGTGTGGGAAAACTCCCGCATAGTTACAGAAGCATAACCAACTTTTTTTCCTTTTTTTGTGTTTTTTTTGAGAGGGTCAGGTGCTCTGATGCTTTTGAAAGAGAGGGAAGCAGGGCAAATATCAAAAGATCTATCCCATAATATATGTAGTGGTTGGCAAGAATACCTGTTTGGAATCACCAATGGGAGTCAACATGTGCAGGGGTACTTAGATAGAATCCTTGTCCCAAGACACTAGAAAGAGAGAGAGGTCATCGCTTTCTCATGGCATGTGCTTTGAATATACTACTCAAGATATTCCATCTCCAGTTAAAAGGTGTGGGAGAGGCCTGAGATTTTGGAGAACCAAATCAGAGGACAAAAAATACTGGCCTAGTGTCATCCTTTGCAGAAGGCGGTTTCATATGTTCATTTGTCATTCTCCTGCAGCCAAACAAACATTTGTGCCACATCTGATTAATGACAATATCATTGTTCTGAGCTATATATTCATTAATAACATGGGGAAAGATGTTAATAAAAGCACGGCCAATCCTGTAGATACATATTTTACAAACAGATTGACAAATTGATCTCATGCTACAGGGGCTTGAAGCAATAAAATAGCAAATAAAGTGTGGTGCTCATGTTGGTAATTGAAAGGGAGAGGGGGGAAATTAACTTCTCTGTTGCTGGATTAGTTGCAACTCCCCTCAGGCACAAAAGATGAGTCATGGTGGGTGACCCGTTGAAAACATCTGCTTCAGCAGAATGCAAACCATGAAGAATGGAACAAACGGACACCACAGCTTCTGCATAAATCAACTGTGATAAATACTATGTGCAGATTTTTTAGTCATCTCCTCTTTAAAAAGAATGACAAGCCACACGTGCAAAGGAGCAACTAGCAGAATAGTTTAAGTCTGCTGATTCATCCTTAGATGTTAGATGGTTGACAGGTAGGTGTCCACAACTGCTGTCAAAACGGCCCACGGGGGGGGGGGGTGCACGTGGTCTGTGAGGGAGAGTGGAGTGGACAGGGCAGCATGTTCCTATGCTCAGTATAGGCCAGGAAAAGGAGTGAACCAACCACCTCAAGTGCCATAAACTCCCAAAGCAGAGAAGTAGCACCAATTTCCAGGAAGATCTTGCTGAACTTTCACATGATCTCACAGAGTGCAACAGATTTCATGAGTAGCTCCTAGCCGCATACAGGCATACAGCAACTTTTGCTATCCCACTAACTATGAATTGCTAAGTTAGTTGTCATTTCAAAAATCTATCACCCCCCCCCCCAAATGGGATTGAAAACAGCCACAACAGCTCTGGGACTGAGATAATTATTCTACTTGTGTCTGTCTGTATATGCATCAGAGGAGCAAGCAAACTTGGGATGCTGCAGATCCAAGGCTGCCCTCAGCCCAGCGCATGTCATTTCCTACAGCTGTGGATTAATGCCACAGAGCGCCCTGCCAGTGCAACAAGGAAACCTCTGGTGGCAGACCCCTTCTCTGCCTAAAAGCATCGCTCATCACTCACTAAGAACTCAAGAGAGAGAAAATACCCCACTTTCCTGCAAATGTCAACTCCTCACAGCCAAAGACAACCTCAATGTTCTCCTCCTATCTCTTATAAACATTTTAGTCTTTAAAATATTACATCATTTAATATTTGGTAGAGTACAGCATACAGCTGTATCAGAACTACCCATGACCCTTGTTTATATTGCGCTGTTGGACACAGTATGTTGAGAGTTGAGCAATTGTGGACATGGTCAGTGGGGTGGGAAGCCTCACCCTTTCCAAAATGGTGGAAATGGAGCCTTTTGCCAGTAACTGACACTGCAGGTTTCTGGGGGAAAGCGTGAATGAAAAGAGCATGCTTCAGACTGGGAGGCCACCCAAAAACACAAACACTAATGGGATATACCAAGAGCAGAATAAAATGCAGGAAGAAGGGACAGTACCTCAGCAAGCTGAAGGAAGGGGTTGAAGTAATAAAGTTCTGAGCCAAATGCCAATAGTGGATATGACCTTGGGCCTTCCGGTTTGATGAATGACAGCTGTACAGGCAAACCCAGAACATCAGCTTAAAATATGCGTTATCATTCATTGCAATCAGAATTAAGACTTTCCAGATAAAGGGATAGGGGGACCTTTGGCTATGCTGGCTGGGGGTGATGGGAGTTGACGTCCAACAAGGAGCATGGTCTGACAATTCCAAGGTTGCATGTTCGATCCCCGTATGGGATGGCTGCATATTCCTGCATTGCAGGGGGTTGGACTAGATGATTCTCAGGGTCTCTTCCAACTCTACAATTCTATGATATGGAGGGCCACAGGTTTCCCACCCTGGAGTAAAGGTACTCGACTATTAAGAACAAGTTTGATGAATGGTGGCAATTCAAATGATGTGTCTATTTCTTGCTAACTTCACCAGCATTGTTACCAGAAAACACAAAGTGCAGCACTATAGGAATGAGCGAGGTAGACTGCTACAATTACAAATGACATTTACCTAGCAGAAAGAGGCTAGCAGCGGTGTATTTGTCACCAGAAAGCAATCAGCTCCAAATCACTGCAAATAAATCAGCTCACTGTGAATAAACAGCCATCGGACAGGTTTCAGAAGTGAGACACATCATTCTCTCAATGCCAATGGAATTATCACGTTCAGACCCAGCTTGTACTCTAGAAGATCAACACTGCCTGAAGGAACTACTTTGCTATGTGCCAAAGGTTCGCATATGAACCATTCTGTTTTATTTCAGCTTATTTAAACAGCCCCCATCAATGTTTCGCAGAATATAAAAGAGTGCCTCTCGGTCGGAATTTTGCGAGTGATCCTGTAGCTTAAACCTTTTTAGGGAGAGAGAACAGGCTGACCTTTTTGCTCTGTTCCAAATAGGTATGTGCAATTTACCCCATTTCTGTGATCTTTTCACCCCTTGGGGCAGGAGAATGGTGTCTGGAAATGGCAAACACATGGCTCACACATAATGTCTTTGGCACGACAGTCTGCAAGATTGCATTCATCCAGTTCTTTGAGGCGTATGAAAATAGCATTACAAAACAAAAGTGAGGTGAAAATGGGATTGCTTTCCTATAATAGCTGTTAAAAGTCAGGATATTGGAGGAATCTACTACTTATAGATGAGATTCAGCTCAGCTCTTGGGCAGTTTGTGTATATTAGGGGAAAGTGTAGCTACATTTGTGAAAATAACAAAAATGTGTATTGGGGAAAATTGATTTTTAAAATGTGTACATTAGCCAACACTGCATGCAAATACTCACATGATATATAATCTCCTGCATTTTAAAACAAAAGGCCTACATTGAAGAAAACTAGCATGTCAGGCTTCTCGTTCTGTCTTCTTGATACACATTCACAGCAATATATATAATTAATCATATTTCTAACCCATCTTTCTTCCAAGGAGCTCAAGGTGATACACACACAACCATTTTATCCTGTGAGGTTGTTCAGTTAGGCTGAGAGACTCCTATTGGGCCAAGGTCACCTGGCAAGTTTCATGGATTTGAACCCTGGTCTCCCAAGTCCTAGTCCGATATTCTAACCACTACACCACACTGGCTCTCGCTGGTGTAACCCCTCACCTGAAGCATAAAAAGCTTAAATTATTGTCTGACCAAATGCTTTGACTCACAGAATGACCTTCAGAATCGGAACGACTTTCAGACTCACAATCTGAAAGCTACAGAACCTGTAATATCAAATGCATTTGGATCTAACCTATCTCTTTCCATGAATGATAGCTATTGACTTATCAAGGTTGCTAACAGGTCCTTGAGAAGGCAGGTGGCACTGCAAGACAGCGCAGGCTGCCTTTCCAAAATGCTTGATTTTTCTCTGCAGTGATCTCAGATTACAAAGCAGGTTCCCGAGTGGAATCTCCATGGCAAGCCAGTGGCTCTCATTATTGGCTTGCTTTAAATATACCCTTTGGCAGACATTATTCTCCTGGCCTTCATCTCGGCAGAAGGCGGCCACCATCAAAGGAGAAGTCCAAACAAATGAGCCATTAGTACCAAGTGGTTGTTTCCAGCTGATTTATGGCCTCTTTTGTGCTGCACTGCATTACTTCCTACAAGTCTTGAGGCCTGCTCCTAATTTCCATGGCAGGCTCGCTTTATTGTCTCTGTGTCAGAGCAGGGCAGAAAATAGCAACACATTTAGCAGAGCTACACAAATTACACCAAGAAAATGGATTTTGAATCTCCCCCTCCTTGCAGCTGGTGGAACGTTCAGCATCCTACAGACTCTCTGAAGGAATGCTTTTTTCAACTATAGAAATTGAAGCTAATACAGAAAACACTGCATCAGCCGATTACATTTGCATCCTACCTCAGAGTTAAAAGAAATGTACCAATGTCTTTGTTTCCTACAACTCCTGTCTTGCCAAAGGCAAAAGGGTTCTGTATTGGGGCTCTCTGAAGCAAGCACAAAACACAAGTAGTGAAAGCAGCCTGGAATTACTAAGCAGCAGGCCTCATCACACGCAACGATACAGATCCTCTCCTTTACACTAGACACAAGAATCGAATAGCCTAACAGACCAAGACACAAAAATAGGATAAACTAACATACCAGACCCTCATTTACAAAATGGTACCAGACAAACAACAAGCCCTCCCTCATACAAAGATAGAATACTAACCAAACTTCAATCTTCATGGAGCCCCAGGGAGGTAGCAGCGGAGACCAGCACTTATTTCAGTTTAGGCCTGAATCGAAACTCCTTTCTCTCTGGTTCAGGCCCTGTGATTTTTTAAGCTACCTTCACCTGGCTTTACTGTAATTAACTTCACCTGGCTTGGGTGTCTCATGATCTAGGCCAGCAGGCAAGCATAGTAATTAACCTACAGCTGGGTTATCTCTGAGAACAGAAGCCCTCCTGCAAGCAATCAAGACAGCATTAGAATCACTGCTGCTTAAGGGGATATAGAGGGTTAACAATTCCTCTTGCACATTTTCACAACAATCCCCAGAGCACTGAAACCACAGGATCAGTGACTCATGTTGGAAGTTTCCACTTCAGCTGCATATGTCACTGTGGTTTGACAACACTGACATGGACTTATCTCATGATCTGGCCATTTTACTTGATCCTTCTGAACAGGCGTGAAATATAGCCACGGGGGTGGGGAGACCAACCATTCTACTCTAACATATGACTCAGCCTTACAGTGGTGCACTGATTTCTAGCCCAAAGTCCTACCCAGAGTGCACCACTGACTCGAAGGCCAACCTTCTCTAACCTGCTGCCCTCCAGATGTTTTGCACTACAACTCGTCAGACCCAGCCAAGGATGAGGGTTGTGATCAATAACATCGGGAAGGCACTAGATTGGGAAAAGGTTCTCTAGAGGATTATGAAGTCATGCGGTAACTCTTCCAGCTGCATATTTCATCTAATAAGCAGGTTTCAGTTTATGACCCTGATATCAAGGAGATACTCCTGGAACACATTTATCAGTCAATGGAAAATTATCTCATAATGAACACATGTTAACATTAACAATCTATCAGCCTTGCAATGGTCCTGCAGTGATTCGGTTTACTTCCAAAGGAGTTGTTTTGCTTGGATCTTATACAGAACCACTAAAAGGCAATCATGCTTTTGATATCATTTTCTGCCCCCATGAGAGAAGTAAGTGTGTGTGTGTGTGTGTGTGTGTGTGTGTGTGTGTGTGTGTATAGTGTGATCATCACCAATTACTAATTTGGCTAGGGAGGGAAATTTGAATCCAAGTTCTCCAATCGAGAAAAATGCTGTATGAAGGAGCACTGAATTCAGTCCTTTGAGCTATGCAGTCAAATCTGATGATGCCATATCGCTTTAGGCTAGTTGGGGTGTTTCCATGTGGCTTTTATTGTTGATTCAATGCTACTCGTTCACACTATTCCTATCCTCATTGAAAAGCCAACCCAAATCTCCCCATGTCATCCAGATACTGTTTCCACTGGTTTCAAAACAAACTTACCAGATTTACAACAGAAAATGGTAATTCTGGATTAAATGGAAAATGGATTCTGATAAGGGTGTCATGTGGACACTGTGCAAAACTTGCAATCCACAGTAAACAGCCCTTGGGATCTATGAGGACATAGATCTGGGCCACATGTGTACTGTTGACTCCATGGCTCACATGAAAGCTTCTCAGAAGCAGTAGGCTTAGCACTGTTGGAAACAGAGCACTGGGCAGGATTTGTTCAGTGCAGCAGGACTGTTGTTTTACATTCAGTTAATACCCATGTTAAACTTTATATTGGGGTTTTCCCCCTTGAAGTCTATGGGTCACTAGTTGACCACCAGCCACTACAACAGCAGCTCAAGCAAGTAAATTCTGGTCTGGAACATTTGCATAGCTTCTGTAAAGTAGTCCTGGAAAAGGAGCAATTTTGCTATTCACGTGGTTGAAAAGCCAAAGACAGGAGCCAGACTGGCTGTCAGCAAAGGAGAGGAAAACAAACACATTTCCACAGCTTTATCTATATGCATTTATGGGTGCTGAGCACAGAAGCAAAATAAACAATGCTGTCAGGGCCATTGACAATAAAAACAGAGGCACTATAATAAATGGTCTCACAAGTGATGGCTGTTCTCTCTAATGTGTTCTGATGTAGGAGGGAGACTGATCACTCCCAGTTCAGGCGCCAGGGAGCAAACCCAAACAAGCAAATTATGTGTATTGCATCCAACCAAGAGGGGAGTTCAGTCAAAGATAAATGGTTCTGGAGAGGGCTTTTAATGGGAAAAGCCCAGAGTTTCCTTGCAAGCTACATGTGAGCAATGAAAGCTGCACATTCTTGTTGTTGGCACCTGTCTGTCTTGAAAGACAATAGAGTGTGCCTCTGTGGATGAAGCCAAACCATAGAGTGACCTCTCCAGGGTGCAAACCTGGGCAGGGCATGTGGAGGTCCTAGGCTGCACAGATGGAAAGACCCCACTCAGCCTCACTGAAGTGGTCCAAAGGAAGCAGAGCAATACATCTAGCACCAGCTTGGATGCAGGAGTTGCTGGAAGGAGGCATACAAGACACCATCCAACCATCTTAGGGACTCTACTCTGGATTTCTGCAGGGTCTACTCCTTAGCCTTTTCTTCTCCCAAAGGTATCTCACAAGGCAGCAGAGGTTTAGGATCAGTGTTTTCCTTCTCCTACCTTCCCAGGTTGATGAGCCCCATCTGCCCCACGTTTCCCTCTACAGCACCTGCAGAAACTGCCTTCTTTACCATTGGAGCCACTATTCATCTTGCCTGCTCAATCCACCAGAGCCTGTCTTTGCATGCATGCATGACTTCCCCTGAATACAAAGACAGGGTCCAGCAGGCTGAGCGGATGATTTAGTGTACCTAAAGCAATGGCGCAGAGGGTGAGATAAAGCAAGTCCAGCAGGAGATTTCATCAAACTTCTCAAAGCCATCCAAAAAGACTCCTATCACTCACCTGAGCTTCATCGGTGGTACCATCGGTGATGGAAACTGGCTTTGATGGGCAAAACAGCACAGCAGATGCAGCTGGTCAATGGTCTTGCACAGTCATACTCCTTCACAGTAAGACAGTACCCCTTGCCCCAGTCATTTCACATGGTAACAAACTTTTTATTAAAAGCCATGAAATATTTTGGATGGATGTATTTACCTTGGAAACTGTGTCATCTTGCTGGGTCCTAATATGAGATTTTAATATTCTGTGTTTATATTTAAACACAGTTATTTACACTGTTGCTCCATGACTATAGGATTCCATTTCTGTGGGGGTAGAACATGGATGCCCCATCCATCCATCCATCCATCCATCCATCCATCCATCCACACATACCCTTTATATACAAAATATCTGATGAAGGCTTCTGACTTCAGAGGTAGGACATCCACGGTGCCTGCAGGAGATCCCAGGTGCATCTGGAGCTGACGTAGAGCTGGGAGGGCCCCCTGCCTGACAGCTTGGAGAGCCACAGTCAGACAGGGTAGGCGATGCTGAGCTAGCTGGACCAATTGATCTGACTTGGTAATATGGCAGTTTCCTGTGTTCCTATCTAGGAGGCAAACATTTCAACAAAGATCACTATCATACCAAAGAAGCAAATCACAGGCCAATGAGGCACAACAGCATGGCAAGCATTCATGGTAAGAACTGCTTTTAGAATGGTTTAAATTGTATTTGCTATTGGAATAGTGTTAACTGTAACTGTTCTGAGATGTTTTTAATTGTCATTGTTTTAATCTTCCTTGGACTGCTTGCAGGAGGAAGGGCGGGATAGAAATTCAACAAACGGACAAACAAAACAAAGAAACAAACAATGCATGTCTATTATTTTGCATTTTGGAGGTTGCAACGCTGATCTTCTAAGATCTCTGGCACATTTAGTTAAGTAGATATGCCTCTGGTTCAGTTCTGTCCATACTGGCCTTAATTTGGTGCACAATATTCTTCTTTGCAAGGTGGGGGAGACCATGGAGGAGGGATGGGAGGAATTCCACGTTTTAGGCAAATGTGCGTTTGCTACAAACAGCAATAACAACAACTGATTGCAAGTATCACCCCGCTGACAACACACGCATTGCTGTTGTTAATTAGAAACCAAAAATAGAAAAAAGCATCATAGCCTCCTTGTAAGTACCCTGAGAGATGGTGGCGCGATTGGGGAAGAGGCATCGTCTTCATAAAGTTACGATTTCCCAAGAAGCAGCAATGCTGAACTTATTTTAAAAGTTAAATATGTTCCAAGAGAGTCTATAATCCAGTCACACTCCTGTAGGAATTGAAGAGTGGGAAGAGACACGTTAACAATCAAGCATTACTGTTACCACCTTTCCATTTCTCTGGACTTTAGGACAAGTTTTTATTTTTAAAAATAATGTATTAAACTGCTTTGAAACATACAACCTTCTTCCTTCATGGAAAGCTGCAAGTTGACGTTGACGGGGGGTGGGGGTGGGGTGTTCAGTGAATAAATCTACAACGTCAACCAGTGTTACACGGGAAACGGTTTCCAACAATTTTCGCAGTCATGGTGGCTCCTGAAAGAACTGCCTTAACTCATGGTAACGACCGCAAAATGAATTCATATTCCATCAGCTAAAATGGAACGTCTTCCCGGGGGGGCGGGGGAGAGAAACATATGGAAGAGGCCCTAAGATCTACTTGGATGCTCCCCAAAACCAAACCCTTGGAATAGCAAGCAAGTGACCACCAGATGGCAGCAAACTGAAAGTTTTAGCCAAGCACAGAAACGCAGGGTAGCTGCAGCTATCTCAAACGGACACAATGGAGAAAAAAATGTTTTCCCACGACAATATATGATATTGATCCTCTTCCCTCTCCAACTCCTAACCCTCTCCCAATTAACAGAACCGTTTAATGTTTTTCTGAATGCCTATTCAGAAATAATTCCCATTAAGTCCAGTGTGCATAGCAGAGGATTGGAGGGGTGGGTGGAACCTGATTCTTCTAACACCTCATTTCATATATGCCCACTTGACTGCTTCGATCTGCAGAACTGGCCCTGCTACAGGTGCCATGTAATACTCCTTCTGCATTGGAAGAAATCTACCTTTTAGCGTGGAAGCTGCTACACTTTGGTACTCCCTGCCAGAGACAGCAAGAAGGTGTCTTTGCTGTACTCTTTTCAATGCCTACTTAAAATCTGCTTCTGCAAAACTTGAGATTCCTCAGAGCCTGTCAACATTATTTCCCTCTTTGCACATGTGTGTGTGTGTGTGTGTGTGTGTGTGTGTGTGTCCGTGCGTGCGTGCGTGCAATTTGCCTACATCAGGAGTAGCACTCACAGCCTGAACATCAGCATCAAGCGTCACATTCTCAAATGAAAACAATGAGAGCCAAATGTCAGCAGAAATCACAAATTTATTAATTCTTAAATATATCAGTCAGTTCTTTACCATTATGGCAAGAAATATATATATATATACATGGTGTCGCATGGTAAACTGCAGTGTTTTGAAAATGACAAAGGGTTAGGTGTGTGATTCAGTTGGAGTGCAGAGAACTAATTCACATGATTCCCCTTCCCCCCCCCCGCCCCTCACATCTCAGTGTGGAAAATAGACCTGACCTAGAGTAATATGGCAACACCACATGCTATGGTAAAAAGTGTAAAAAAGAAAAAAGAAAGAGAAAGAAAAGAAAAGAAAAACATCCTACACCTAATTTTGTTAAATGTAAATACACTTATACCACCTAAAGCCGCTTCACAAAAGAAGAAATTGATTTAATTTTTTTAAAAAACAAAATGCACGAGGCCACTGTGCCTTTTCACAGATCCCGTTTGCGGGTTAATATGGCTCAAGACATTTACTGTAGATGCTTGTTATAAACATTTCCGTGGGTTGTATAAGAATCATCACCAGAGAAGCTTAAATTTCTCTAACATATATATGTATACTAGGAACAACATCAAGATGTAAGGAATAAGATCCACTTTTGATTAGTAATCAATACAGAGAAATGAAAGTTATACAAATTAGGACCTTTTTTTTGTCTGCTTTAAAAATTTCAAGCTGCTGCAAGTTGTAAATTTAACTTACTAAAAAAGAACATTGATCAAAGTATCATGCGCTATACACCATTACAGAAAACCGGTAGCCCCAATGTTAACCAAAGAGAGAAGAAACAAACAAAAGTATTTTTTTTTCAAAAGGGAAAAAAACCCCTATTTTTATTGTTAACTTTTAAAGAAGAGGAGCAATGCTTGCAGGAATATAATTTCACATCTACACAACAGAAGCAATCAAATGGCAACTGAGCAATCTGTTCTAAACAGACACTGAATTTATTTCCTGCTTACTTCGCATGTATATATGCAGCAACAGGGGGAAATAGTTAATAAAGCTGCAATAAGTATTTTATTCCACACTGTTCAAGAATGTTGATGAGCCATGAGAAAATAGATAAAATTATTATGGCAAAAGCGTAACAGTTTTATTAGAAAACAGATGCTTTCTTGGTAGTTTCCTTTTTGTCAGTTAATAAACTGTTACAAAGTAAATTAAGACAAGTAAGCTCCTGATACTAAGCTTTTAAGGCCTAATTGTCCTAGAGTATCTTGACTAGAGCATCAGTTTAAAAAACCCTCTACAACTTGCTTTAATAAATGTACTGTACATCCATAAAATGATCTTTAGAAGTTTTAGTTTACCCTTTTAACCACCAAAACCCATCTCATATTAATGTGCTCACTGCTTGGCTCTGAACAAATGAGAAAAAAACACTTCAAAACATTTCCTCTTCCCCTGCACTTACAACTACAAAGCTAAATAAATTGTTAAAAATAAAATGAATTTGCTGACCAGATAAGAACAGTGACAGATACTTCTAGCGAGGTCAAGCCAGTAAATTATGCCATTTCCCCCCAGTTTACCTACAGTGACTCATAACAAAGATGGCTCCTTGAAAGAAAAGCCTACAGCTTTGGTCTAAACCCAGTATTTCTACCCATATGTCCTACAATAACAAAGGTGCTGTTAGTAGGAATTATTTCTACTATGACCAAAGCAATGCCGATTGTCTTTAAGAATAAACGAGCCAGAAAACAGAAGTAGCGAAAATTAAAACAAAGTTAACTGATTTTTTTTTTTTAACCTTCATTCCCTTAGTTTGCACATGAAGATATTACTCATCTTCTGGCATGAGAAGTATACTCTGTATATTCTCTAGCATTTTACTTGCCCTCCCTCTTTTCTCCCGTATCTTCTTTTCTTCCATTTTCAGTTTGCACGGAACATCCATTCCCTTCACTGAAGTGTAAACAAAAAGTACCAATGGAATATACAACAAAATGATGCATCGTAAATGTATCACATGTAGAAACTTCACAGCTTCATGCACTCGAAGAACATGCATGAAGAGGGCAATGGAGTGGCCAAGATGGTAGCCAACCAAGTGCAGAGTGTGGAGGACAGAACGTGGCACCGCAGACATTTAGCTAGGAGGGGTGAGAGGAAAGATGGGAGGAAGAGAGAGAGAGAAAGAGAGAGAGAGAGAGAGAGAGAGGGAGGGAGAGAGAGAGGGAGAGAGAAAGAGAGACTAACATTAATTGCTGAAATATTACTTTCGGGGCTAAGTCATAATTTCCAAATGAATTAAAACATTAGGATTTTGTGTGCGTTTGTGTGTATTTATATATGTACACACACAGAGAAATCAAATTACATACACCACTATTTTCATATTCAAACTACTGTGACATTTCAATGTTTAATAAAAAGGAGGTAAAGGTAAAGGACCCCTGACAGTTAAGTCCAATCACGAATGACTCTTGGGGTTGCAGCGCTCATCTCGCTTTACTGGCCGAGGGAGCCGACGTTTGTCCGCAGACAGTTTTTCCAGGTCATGTGGCCAGCATGACTAAGCCACTTCTGGCGAAACCACAGCAGCACACGGAAATGCCGTTGACCTTCCCGCCGGAGCAGTACCCATTTATCTACTTGCACTTTGACGTGCTTTCAAACTGCTAGGTTGGCAGGAGCAGGGACCAAGCAACGGGAGCTCACCCCGTCATGGGGATTCGAACCACTGACCTTCCAACTGGCAATCCCTAGGCTCTGTGGTTTACACCACAGCGCCACCCACGTCCCTTTATTAAAAGTACAAGCAGGTGCAAATTATCCATGCACCCTTTTTTGTTTATCCTTTGTAGGGAATTGCTCAATAACATCCATCCTCATTCAAATAAATCAACATGATAATGATTTGATCAAGACAAAGATATAAGCAAAGCTTTGTTCATCATATGCTATTGTGAATTACAACTCAAGTTTCCACTATGCAATACAGGTGATGCTCCATTTATGCAGGGGTTCTGTTTCGGGCCCATGTGTGCATACACAAAATTGCGAAAAGAGCACCCTGGTGAGTCCTCCTAAACCATACCTGGCCGTCCCTTTGGCTTGTGGGAATGGGGAATTGCCTATACTGTATTTAAGGTGTGGTGAAAGCCTGAACATTCTGATGCTATCTTGGTCAATGCATCTTGTTGTTTCCAGAGTGCAGATAATATACTGATCCTGAGCAAAAGTAATTAATTAGGAGTATTTCTAAACAACTTAATATTTAAAAATCTCTAAGCCATATACAAAGATAAAACCTAAAGACCCCAAAACAATAGAAAAGTGTAATAAAAACGCAGATAAAACATAAAACCCTGGTAAAATAATATTTGTTCTAAATAAATATTGAAAAAAACAGGCAAAAAGAAGAATTCAGTAACATGCTCCAATCTTATGGGGCTAGGGAAATCTGGTCTGAAGGGCTCAACAGTAATCATGTAGGCAGAAGCTGCAGAGCAGATGGGAGCTGCAGCTTTTGATTCATTTTGTTGATTCAATAAAGGGAGAATTTGTGGCCACTACCCAGCGAAAATTAAATAATATTAGAAACGTGTATTTACAGCAGCTGAGTGGGCTTCATTCTGCACTTGAATTTGTGCGGATTCATCGCTGCAAAATCTAAGGAATCAGTTTCAATGGTTTCGAAAGCTGATTTGGTGCATACTGAGGTAGATATGAAATGGAAGTAGCAGTCAGCAGCTTGCTTGGCCTGGACATATCAAATGCTCTCTGCTCCCTTCAAGAGACACCTAGTTGATAGGAATGTGGGGCCTGGAAGACAAATAACTGGGGCCAAAGAAAAGAGCACTTAAACAGATGGACAGACAACAAACTGAAGATGAGAATGCTTTACTCACTTGATAGGTACTGTTGGTGATCCTGAACGGTGGAAGTGAACATTCTGCCATTTCCCATCGCGGCGGTGCCAGACTCGCGTCTCTTCCGACTGCATTGTCTTGGGCATCCCACTCCCATCCATGTACTGAGTCAGCCGTATGTACGCAATGCAGGCAGCATCATCCCCCACGAGGTGGACATGTGGATTCAGGATGATGGTGTGGACTGGCTTGTTGCTCTTAGACAAAGCTGCAGGGAGGAATGGCACATGCTATAAAACTCATAATGCACAAATGGGATGCAGCCCTGAATAAAATGTGGGCATGTTTCTAAAAAATGTAGATCCTGGGCTTTAAATGGGAGTTGAAAATACACTGAATTTGGTTTGGCTTGTGTGTCCACAGAAGTTAATGTGTTACATTACCACAGAATCTTGCTGAGGCAGAGATATTAATTAAAAGATGATGCAGAATTTTGTTTGTTTAAAAAACCCCACACCCTTGATCATACTAGTGATTGTCAACATCTTTGCCCCGATCACAGATGTGACAATGGAGAAAACTTAACATGTGAAGCAAAAATTCATGGATTGTATGTGGGGAGTGTTTAAAGGTACCCCTGACCAAAAGGTCCAGTCGTGACCGACTCTGGGGTTGCGTGCTCATCTCACTCAAGAGGCCAGGAGCCGGTGCTTGTCCGAAGACAGCTTCCGGGTCATGTGGCCAGCGTGACTAAGCCGCAGCTGGCGAGCCAGCACCAGCGCAGCACACGGAAATGCCGTTTACCTTCCCGCTAGAGAGCGGTCCCTATTTATCTACTTGCACTTTGGGGTGCTTTCGAACTGCTAGGTAGGCAGGAGCTGGGACCGAACGACTGGAGCTCACCCCGTCGTGCGGGGATTCGAACCGCCGACCTTTCGATCAGCAAGTCCTAGGCTTTGTGGTTTAACCCACAGCGCCACCTGCGGAGAGTGTTTAAAGTGCTTAAAATGAACTCTCTAAATAATCCTTACAACCACCAAATAACATATTGGTTAGCAACTAACATGTATGACCCCCTGAAATTTTTGCCTGTGAGGGAATATGGCCCCTTGGCTGAAAAGGGCTTCCTATTCTTAGGTTACATGCCAAAATGTATTTAACATGCCTGGGTTTGTTTGGTCACATATACATTTGGGCTTCCCCCACAGAATCCTCGGTACTGCAGTTTGTAAAAAGGTGCTGTGAGGCAAAGCCCTCTCTCTCAGGGATAAAGCACAGTCGCCAAAATTCCCTGGGGGAAACCATGACTACTAAAGTGGCATGAATGTGCTTTAAATGTGTGTTGTTGTTTACACAGCTGCTGTGGGGCAGCTGGCGATCTGGACCGGAACCATGGCATGCCAACAGGGCATTAAATGATAGTGCGTTGCCAAAATAAAGTTGAAACGAGCCTTGAAGCACGGTCTTGAAGCACATTCTTCACATCTGCTTAGCAATGAGAATTCTCCCCTGCAACAGGTGTCTTTATCAGGGCAGTCAGTGTGTCTGACAGAATATGTGATTCTGTCTCTCCGACCGGAGCAGAGATATAGTTCTGTTTCTTATTTTATATGTAGACCAGTGGTGTTGTACAACTTGTAATGTATATAATAAAGACTTTAGAGAATAACTGGATGGGTGAGGTGGCTATTCCTGTCACAGGAATTCACCAAGAGAGGGCTGGACTGCTGCTGCAAAGACGCAGGAAGACTTTCTGAGGAACTCTGCTGAGACGAAGAAAAGGAACCCCAAGATTTGGAGCTCACACGCTAACAATTAACCCCTTTTCCTGTGTTCCAGTCCCAACAAATTCTGCACCACCCCTTATTCTGTACAGGCTGTTATTTCTCCTGGGAGGGACATTGAGGAATATGTATGAAACTGAAGTTTACTCAGCTGAATGGATGAGAAAATTCAACTACCTTATTTATTTGCGAGGCAATTCTCTTCTAGAGAAGAACTGGTGCTGGTTCAAAACATGCCCAGATTAAAGTTAGCATCCATTTTGTGTGTGTATACGCAACTGGTATCCTGCTTCATCAGAATATAATAATGCCAACAGTAATGATGGAGCAAAGTGTGATTGGGAGGAAGGGGCAGGGATACAGTTAAGTGAGAACAGCTTGCTCTCTTATCTGCTGATCCAACCATGGGTGAAATCCTTTTTCCCACTATGCACCCTGGATTGCCTCCATGTATGCAAATACGAGAGCATTTATTGTTGTTTTGCAACCTGCAGGGTGTCGTTATTATGCAGAAGCAAAAAGCTGTTTATACCATAATTTACACATTTACACATTAGTGGAATTGTTATCCAAAGAGGAACACTGTGTTTTCTCCACTAGCTTGCTTGTGGATATACAGCGAGGAAACATGTACCTTCCTGAGTAAAAATGAAGCTTCTGTTCCTTTTATGTGGCTCAGGCACTGAACCTTAAAAAGAGGATTTATATTCCTCAGCAGTGTACGAACAATCAGCCCCTATGGGACACTGATGTGTTTCGAACACTATAACAATAGATCAGTCTTGTAAAGTGAGCTGGTGCTAAAGGGGCAGTGAGATTTGCTAAAGAAATTTATCAGAGTTATTTCAAATGAGATTTTAGCAGACACCATAAGGGGGTTTACTCCAGGAGTTATTGTCTAATAAATAGGTCTTCCTTGCTTTTTCCAGCGAAGAAGTAAACAAAAAATCAACATTCATTGAGCAAACAGACTTAACTCATATATATATCTCAGATAGAAATCAAGCTATTAGTGCTTTACAAATGGTTGCTCTTCAAGATACATGCAATACCTCACATTCTACTTAGGAGGGACAATAATAACTGATCTTTTTTAAAACAGCAACAAATACAATTATTAATAACATTTAACATAAGGGCCTCAGAGTCTGTTCATTTGCAATGCCATGCTGCTGCCACAGGTTACTTCCACATCCTCTTCATGTGACTTTTTGGCACAGAAACAATTTCATGAAACAATTCAATCACATATGTTTCTTCAGTGGATGCATTTGGATGCCACAACACACACAGTAAACCATGGCTTATTGTGATGGGAGCGAACCTAGCTTCCGGCTGGCTTGCTTGCTCCTCTCTCTTACTCAATTCCTCTGCTGCTGAGTAGCATGGAATTGTTCATTTCTGTTTTCAATAAAACCTTAACATGTCACATTTTTGAAACCTGGCAAACTGTAGATAATTTTAGTTATGGCATCCTTGAACAAGCCAAATTCAAGTCATGAAACTGGGCCTGTTAATCGTTTAGGGAAGAGCTTTCCACACTGTGTGTCACGAGACGTTAGTGTGTTGGCTGCAGTGTGTAGGTGTGTCGCTGAAAATGCTCCCTGCGCTCCTCCCGGGGCTGGGAAGGGATTTGCTTAACCTCCAGTTTGCCAGTAAAACTGAATAACTGTGTCACGAAATGATGCATGTTTAAAAAGTGTGTCACCAACATGAAAAGTCTGGGAAGCTATGGTTTAGGGATTCGGCGTAACACTAAACTGAGGTCATGCTGCATTTGGTGTGGCTGCCACTTGGTGGCCACATAACCTGCAGAGCATGATGGCACCTTGCATGTTTACGTCTATAGGACAAAATTGTTCAAATCCCACACACTTCCTATAATGCACAGTAGCAGTAGTCAGTTCTTTGTTGTGGTGGGGGACACAGGCAATTTGCTATCAGTTACTTATTTATAACTGGAAACAGGGAGGCCTTTTCAGATATATAATGTGGTGGGGGGAAAAAGCCCACATAGCAAGAGAGAGAAGCATTGTAGGCTCCTGATACACAAAGAAGTGCCTAATTTCAGACACTGGAACAAATGGGTTTACTAGGTCAGGAGCAAAACCCACAGTTGTGAGGCCACTTTCCTAACAACTCATATCATGCTCACTTCATCTGAATAAGGGGAAAGTTTCCATGGTTCACTTGCATGTAAAAGGTCCCAGGGTTCAATCCCCAGTATTTCCAGTTAAAAAAGAACAGGTGATTCAAATTTCTAAGCCCATTTCATGGATCAGAGGGAATGTTGGAAAGCTTTCCCCCATTTAATTAAACAAATCTGAAATACAAAAGAGTACAGTATTTCCAACAACTGGTGCTTAACATCTCCCAGATACACAAGACCTCAAATTATCTGAATTACTATTAACATACCATTCTCAAAGTAAAACCGGTGGAAGTCCATTCCCTCTACAAGATTTCCCAAAGCTTCAGGTTCAAATGAGGTGAGGCCGGGATCACATATCTTCCTACAGGGCAGGGAGGAGAAAATGCTCATTTCAAGAGCCATTCAGATTAAAGATCAACCAAGTGGAGGATTGGGCTGTCATCTTCCAGATTCAATGGAACCAACAAACCACATGAAGGTGTAAAAAATATGCTTAGTTCTATGCCCTAGGTGCTGCAGAGTTAAGTGAGCAATATACATGAGCAAGATATATTTTGATGCTGAAGATTCAGTCATGGTTGGATTCAGATATCCTTACCAGGCACTGGTGCTGGTGGTCTGCAACCCAATGAGATTGCAACAATTTCCATGAAGATTGCATCTTGGAGAAGTGTGGCTGTGCTGCTGCACAGTTAAACTATGGAACTCACTTCCACAGGAGGCAATGGTGGCTACTGACATATCGCTTTAAAAGAGCATCCCATACATTCGTGGAGGAAAAGGCTAACAATGACTTCTAGCCATGATAGCTATGCTCTGTCACCACTATCAGAGGCAGTATGTTTCTGAATACCAGTTGCTGGAAACTGCAGGATGGGAAAGCACTCTTGTACTCAGTTCCTGCTTGCATCTGGTTAGAACAGGATGCCATACCAGACATGCCATCTGCCCGATCACTAGATTAGGCTCTTCTAATGTTCTTACTATTTTCTGGAACCAATCCTCAAAGGAGGGCTGGAACTGTCACCAAATAGTCTCTCCTAAACTCATCGCACCAGGTGCGATTATCTAGAAAGATAATCATCAATGGTCCAGCAGAACCAACAGGGACATACTCCCCCTTGTTTAGCTCCTAGAAAACACTGTCTACCAAGGTGAGCAAAGCTGCCCCAGTACCAAAACTAGATCTGAATACCGATTGAAATGGTTCTAGATAATCTATCCCAAGAACCCATGGAGCTGAGATGCTACCACACACGAAAATCCTGTTCAAGAATGGGAAAAACAAGACTTGTTGGTAATCAACATAGTGAAGCCTATTAGTTAAGAATGTCTCACAAGAGTCGTATTAAGGATGGGACAATGCATTCCTCTTAGGAGACATTCATTACTCTTCTTACCCACTCTACCTAGCCTCCTCTGGCTACGTTTAATCAGCCAGAATGGGCAAAGTCTCAAGTGTATACAAGAAGTCACACACTTGCTTCATAAAAACATGCGAAGAGCCCTGCTAGATTAGGTCAAAGGGCTATATAGTCCCACGCTCTTCTCAAAGTGGTCAACCAGTTGCGACTTCCCACAATGAAGACAGAACATCTAGCCTTATATGTTTTATTACCCATTTCTATGAAGTGTATTTGGATTATTTTACTGTCTATGAACATTTACGGAATTCTTTGTTCTCACAACTGTGCAAACTAGACACTGGATACAGCCTTCGGCATTTGTACCCCATCTCAAGAAAAATAAAATAAATGCAACTTACGTGTAGGCTTCAAAATCCCCATTATTGATAGCTTCAATCAGCTGCTCAGTAACCTTGATAATCTCCTGCTTACGAGCTGAAGACAAGACAGAGACATGAATAAGATGGCACATTCAGAGGTATTTGCACAGTGCAATGGAAACCAGCAGAACAAAAGACTCTCAGGGTATTACAGAGTTGAAGCCATTGAGATTTCTGCCCAATCAACGTGATTGCCCTTCATTCACTGATGCTTCTTCTCTTCTCCTCCCTCCCAACATTATAGCAAGAAGAGTTAAGTTGCTGTTAGAACTTGGTACATTTTTTGTTTGTTTGAAGAGATATAAAGCAAATGCCAGAAATCTATTTGGAAAGGACTTTTGTAACCTATCAAGCTTTTAGAGAAAATTGTAGAGGAAAGAATCCTTTGCAGAATCTAGCAGACTATGCCACTTGAGTTTGATTCTCTCATGCATGCCATCTAGCTTCATCCTCCAGTTTCTGTAACTTCAAAGGTGGGATGTGCACATTTCCTGTAATCAAATCACCAGAAAATATCTGTAAACTATTGAGATGCCCATAAAATGGTGGACCGGCTATGGAAACATGGCCATAAAGATACAGCCAGTACCCATCAAAATGTCCTTTCCAAAGTGACTTTGATCTACCTTTGTTTCCTTTGGGGTCCAATGCTTCCTTCCTCTCTTCCTTCCTTGGGTTCATTATATCTGCCTGTTACTCAGCTGTGCTTCCAGAAAGTAGCTATGCCCTAATCCTGGGTGGGGAACAGGATTTGGCCGGCAGGCCTGATCCAGACCTCCCCCACTCACTGCAGGCTGCCCCCGTGCCAATCGCTTCTTGTCACAATGATGGCAAGTGATCCAAAATAAGTTTTCCTTAACTGATGTGGCCTGAATTGTACTTGCAAACAGAGATATGTGCCATCTGGGTGGGCTATATAGGTTTGCTTTGCTCTTTAGGTATTTTTCAGTATGGATTTTCTAATGAGCAACAGTACAGCATCTGTTGATACCATTCCCTAAGCCTTACTTCTGTTGCATTCAAAAGTAGCATGTGTGTTTCACAGAATGGGCAACTCATATTTAGTTTGCAGTACTCCTTGTTCACAATATAGAAAATCCAGAAAGCCAGAGGTTAGGAGATTACTTTTCAATAGGAACACCGTGAATGGGTATCTCTCAACTTAATTCAGTTTGTGACAACAACTGAATCAGGCTTATATTTCTGCAGCTTTTAACTGCATGAACTGTATCAGCTGACCTGAAAGCAATGTACCTGCACAATCCTACAACCCCAGGAAATGAGATTAAGGAAGCCTTGTTGCTGCTGTACATGGCTGTGGCTGTACGTTTCTATCACATCTGGCACCATTTCTTCCAGCACTACTCACACACCCCCAACACACAAACACACTTTTGTGTGTGTGTGTGTGTACATTTCATTAGCACAATAGGGGCTTGGCAGGATTAGCTTTCTCACACATTTGTCAAGGGTCTGCACACCAAATACCAACTGCAGCTCAGAGCATATATCCATGCAGTTACACTATGCTGTCCGTTCCAGTTGAATAGGTGCAAACCATCAAGAAGGTGAATTTCTTTCCTACTCAATAAAGGCACAGGAGTCTTCTGGCTCTAAAATGATTGCTTCTGCTACAAGCAGCACAGTGCTCAGTTATATGAGAAACTTCACTCTCTTGCCCTTGCCTGAGTCATTGGAAAGCTGACCCGCAAGCATGATGAGAGCAAGCAAAACTTGGGAGCAAGAAATACAAATAACAGAAATGCTTCATCACTGAGCTGAATGCAGCTACAGGTTTATACATGGGATGTAAGATTTTTAGTAGGAAATAAGACCAGAAGGGTTTTTTAAAAAAATAAAATAAATGCAGAACGACAAGAGTTTGAGAAAGGCCTTCAACAGCAAACGACCTGAGAGAACTTCAAAAGAAAGATTATCAAGAGAGACACAGTTTTCAATGCCTGACTTGTTGGCTGTCCAATTTAAGGGCATAATGTTCCTTCTTCATGTGATATCTTTTCTCATTCTTGCAGTTCTCTTTCAGTTTCTTTCCAGCCTGTCAACCTTTTTCTCCTTTTCACTTCAAAGCTTCAGACCGAACACAACAACCCTGATTGCAGTCATGCTGTAGCACCTCCATCTTGGATCCAATTGCTTTTGAAACTATCACCTGTTAATGGCACTGGCTTTTTGAGCTACAGCATTCCCTTGCTCAGTCACATTCTGTTTGGTTCCCATAAGCTTTTCTAGCACAGCTACAGCTTGACATAGCCAGTTAGGTCCCATTCTTTTGTGAATCTGGCTTCTTTTCCCATTACATGCCAATTTACATTAGGTGCATACTGTGTTTTATTTAATCACTCCTGTACATGTGTGCACAAACACACACACACACTTATATACAAATATACCTTCCGCAATCCTGAATCCTGTTGCACACACTTAGGGTCTCACCAATGATATCCTTTACTACTTGCAGAGCTGCAATCTCATTCGCACATTACTGGCAAACAACATAGTTGGATCATAGTTGGAAGGGACCCTAAGAGTCATCTAGGCCAAACCCCTGCAATGCAGGAATCTCAACTAAAGCATCCATGACAGATGGCCATCCAATCTCTGCTTAAAAACCTCCATGGGATGCACAAGATGAGAAATAATCTAAGAGGAGAAATGATGCTTGGATTCTGAAGTTCTGCAGCATATCTGATACCCAAGGCCAAGTATTACAAAGAGTTGCTTCTTTTGTAGGATGACAACAGCAAAGCCAGCTGAAGGCTACATAAAGACTAAGGCAGGAGTGGGGAACCTGTGGCCCTCCAAACGTTATTGGATTCCAAATCCCCTCAGCCTCAGCCAGCGTGGCCAAAGGTCAGGGAGAATGGAAGTTGTAGCTCAGAAATAACCAGAGTGCCAAAGGTTCCCTACCACTTTAATAGGAGATAGCCTGGCATCTGTTTGCCTTAAGTTGGTGCTTATACCATTGATCAGGGCTGGATGTTTCTCTGTTCACACCCATTCTTGGAGAAGGGGAGCTGTGGCCATGCAAGTGGTCTTTCTGTGAGTACAACTTTCTTTCCATGAACGGAAGGAACTTCTATGTATGGAGCAACAACCCTGGATCCAACCCAAACTTAGCTCATCACAACATCTACTGAATCAAAGACACGTACCATGCATGTTTCAGGTTGGCCCTTGGTCTCCGAATTACAGATTTGCCGTCAACCTTCATAATCAAGCGTCAGATAGTCTAAAGTTTTTCGAAGGCATGGAGTTAAATCATGTACTCTGGCTTAATTGGTGTGCACACTGGGTTCAGAGTTGTACACATGCAACAAATTTGGTGCTGCTCTTATGAACCAGAGTTGGGAATCCCTACTGGCAAGAAGGAGTGACCAGCTCATACACATTTGAAGGTAACTATCATGGGATGGAAGATGGAGAGTGCTGGCAACCTCTGCAAACAGACCAATTCCACGGTTTATGTGCTCAGAGTTGAGCAGCTGGGTGATCACTGAGCTTAATCTAAAACTCATCAAAGCTGAAAGAGAAAATTTAAGTCTTTGGAATTTAATATGAATTCCAAATATTATTACTTTATTTTAGCATAATCCTCCCGTTTCACTTTATATGCTTATGATGCCAGGAATGCTTGTGTGTTGCAATAAGTCCTCCGAAGGGTTGAGGAAGTCATTTGCCAGGGGCAAGTATTGCATTTTGACCCAAGCCTCTACAAAAAACAAAACAAAACCAACCCTCTATATGCATGCATGCATGTATGCAAGGAGGGTGAGGGTGGAAAGGGCATTTAATACAGCTTCTTGCTGCAGTGATTTATTCCTGTGCTCATATAGTGACTCCAAAGAAGTTTAGAATCTACTGTATCACCCTCTACAAGGAAGACTGCCGTGCCATATGATCATATCTACACCATACATTTAAAGCACTCATGCTCCTTTAGCAGACATCTCCCTCCCCCCCCCCCCCGAATCCTGGAAAATTAGTTTGCTAAGGGTGCTGGGATCTGTACTGCTGTGAGGGGTCTCTCAGCCCCCTTAAAAAACTATGCTCCCCATGATTTCTTCAGGAAAGCCATGACTATTAAAGTGGTATAGGACTGTTTTAAATGTATGGTACGGATAGTCACTCTGCTCTAGAAAAACAATTTCTGGGTTTTTCCCTGAAACCAGGAGGTGGTGGCAATCACCATCACTTAGGAACCAGTCAGACCAATGGTCCATCTCCCTCCCCAAGGTCTTAGACAGGAGTCTTTTCAAGCAAAACAAAACTGGATCTGGCTAAAACTTACTTGGGGGAACAGGTAATGATTCAAGTTCTTATTGAATAATACATATCATTCATATGAAAATTATTTAAGTTCCTACTGAAGAGCAGGGTTGTTTTTTTCTTCAAAGAAAAAGCCAGAGACATTTATTTAATATGTTTTGAATGACTTTATGGTGAACCTAAACACTTAAGCCTGTCATCTGTACAGTGATACTACTTTCCAGTGTCTGCTGCTCCAAGTGATTCACTGTGATTCACTCACTAATGATCTGGCAGAAGTTTTAAGCAGCTGATTCTCTCTTCAATTTCCTAAGAAGAAAAGATTCTCCCAAGACTCTCTGCACACCTAGCGAAAACGCAAATGCCTCATGCCCTAATGAACAGAAAAACAAGAAACAGGAGTGTCAGCATATGGACTATCTGCTATCCAAACACACTAAAGGATATGTATACCTCCCAGCTTGCCCATACCAGGATGCCAGGCCCCTTAACAAAAGGAAGAGGAAGCTAATTTATGCACTGGGTATCAGCTATATGGTGGTGGCAATTACCATCACTAGGAACCAGTCAGCCCCCTGGCCCATCTGGCCCCCCAGGGTACTAGGCAGAAGTCTTTTCTGGTCCTATCTGGAGATGCCAAAGATAAAACTTGAGATTCTCTGCACGCAAAGCATGTACTCTGCCCCTGAGATACAACCCATTCTCAAATGAGAACCGGAGAGGACAATACCGATAAAATATGAAACAGGTGATAAAAGAGAGGGGTTGCTGGCACTGGCACTGTCCCTGTCGGATTGCACCCATCTTTTTGTGCAGGTGATGGAGGGAGTGATTACCAAGAAAAGCTGAGCACAGGCTAATTTAGAACATGATTTAAAACCACACAGGCCTCCCCTTGGCCACGCTTCTCAATTCATTCATGGGGAATAAATGCAGGCAGGGGTAGGGAGGCAGGAGAGCAGAAGAAGATGGGGGTTGAAGCTTGGGAAAAGCTTTAAACAAGTGTTTAAAACGAACTTTTGAAAACCCCTTCTATTTTCTTGTAAAGTGCTAAACTTGAATTCCAATCAATTTTCAGATCAAGCGTGCAGGGCAGGGGACAGGCAGGGGTGGCAACATATCTCTAAATTTGATAAATTCGTGTTAGTGGGTTTACTTCTCCCTATGTCTGATAAACAAGGCACACCCACAACCACCTCCAGATAAGCAAGACATAGACCTACTTTCCTGGGGGGCTCTTTCATTCTCCCTCAGAATCCAAAGTTTCCTTATGAAGGTTTTGGAGAGAGGAGTGAATATTTGTCACCATCTAGAGTCACCTCATTTTTTTTTCCGGAAGCAACAGCACCATCTAGAAAAGAAAAGGGCCGCAATACCTATCCAATCAAAAACAGAAACATTAACATTTGCTTCTCAGCACTTTAAGAATGAGAAGCTTTGCATTAAAGGAAAGCCGCCCAGAGTGGCTGGGGCAACCCAGTCAGATGGGCAGGGTACAAATAATAAAATTATTTATTTAATTTATTGTTATTTATTTTTCTTGTTGTTATGTGAATTGCACTCAGCAAAGATATTTCAGTTAGCGACAGGCTGGGGAAAAGCCACACACTGTGGCTAAGTAACAACACAACATTTCTGGGCACTTTGAAAATTTCTGGAAGGCTGGCTTACATTCTAAATTCATAGCTTTTCAACACAGAAGCTTGCTAATTTTTGTTCACTTGTGCCACTAATATTCATAACATGCCACTTAGGAAATAGACTTAGGAAGTATCCCTGTAATCCACTGAGTTTTCCAGATAATTTTTTTAATAACAGAGAATTGTAGAGTTGGAAGCGATCCCAAGTGTTAACTAGTCCAACCCTCTGAAGTGCAGAAATCACAGCTAAATAATCCCTGACAGATGGCTATCCAACCTCTGTTTAAAAACTTTGAATGGAGGTTTTGAATTTTCTGAGCTTTGGTTCCAAACACAAGACCTTTCTGTCACCCAGACATGGATTGGGGCGTCTTCTTGGTTTGTTTAGAACTGCATAACCCACTATTAGGTCCCAACTCACCAAATGGACAGCAGTGGCTTAGACTGATCAAATCAAAAGGAGGAGGACAGTACTCATGTATCTTCCCTGTGTGGAAAGGGATTTCCTCTCACCATTCTGTGAGAAGCTGCACCTGCAAAAATTCCCTTTTCTGCATAATTATTAGAAGATCCAGGAGTGCCTCCCTCCTTTGCATTTGACCAATCAGATCATTTAGAGCAGGATAAGATTATGAAACTGTTTTGCATAAACAGATGGCTCTTACAGCACCATTCTCCCATGGCACGATGCCAAGGAATTTCAACTTTTAGACAGATTGGGGTGGGGGGTAAAGCTTGTGTCCTTGTGGCTTCTGCTTCTGGGCTGAACTGTGCTTCAGAAACAGACAGGAAAACATCAATCTTCTGAAAAGTGCATTGACACTATATTGGCACAATGCTCTGTTCATCCAAAGATCATTCCCAGTCATCTGTGTTTACCTAATAATTAGCCAATAAAAAGCCTATGTGTTCAAGGGATGAATCTCTTTGTTTCTGTTTTGTTTTGACTGAACAAGGACACTAAGTCCTGTGGCACTTTATTAACTACTCATGTATCTGGCAAAGCTACCCTATGAAAATACAGGCCAGAAATAAAACAGGCGGGAGCCATGTTATTCCATTACAGCAACAGACACATACAAGACGAGTCTTGTGGGACTTTAAAGACAATCATATTTGCTGTAGCATAAGCTTTCATGCACTAGCACCAATTAGTTTACAAATGCCTATGCCACAATAAACTCTGCAAGTCTGAAAGTTCCCACAACACATAAAAAGAGCATGGCGGTATCAGTTTAATGTCCATCTAGTGTAGCATTCTGGTAACATCCACCCTACTTCAGCATCTGGGTTGAATGCCTTTGGAAGGCTCACAGATACTAAAAAAGGCAATAGGCCTCTTCCACTGGGTATGCAATAGCACTCTGCCTGATTCTATGCCTGGGATTTACCCGTAAGAAAACATGGACAAAACTGTAGGCCTCGTAATCTATTTGTCTGCAATGAAGAAACATTACTATGCTGACTAGTATATCAAAATGGCAGCCCAAGTTTACCAATACAGCATTTTGCAGCTAAATGTTGGCAAACTCTGAATAGCAGCTCTATTAAAAGAAGATTATGGGCAACATTCAATCTCCAGTAGCTGAGCTTTATGAGGCTGCTGCTGTTTATTTGGTTTACAACACATCGTATTAACACTATACAGAAAAAAGTTCCACTTTCTTTAAACAATGCGGCGACCATCCCCTGCCAATGTTATTGGACTCCAACTCCCATCAGCAGCTTCAGCCAGCATGCCCAATGGACAGGGATGGTGGAAGCTGCTGTAGTCCGGCAAAGCCTAGAAGGCCACAAATTCCTCACTCTGATTTCAGCAGTTTGCCCCATGGGTGCCTTTTAAAATAGTACTTTGTATAGGAATGTCTGCTTCTCTTGTTGCCTTTGTCTAACACGTCTACAAAAAAGAAGGGACGAATGTTGTTGGGGTTTGTTTGTTTTTTAAAAAAATGTGACTGGAAAGAGTAACTGTAGAATCTCAGGAAATGCTTTTAAAAGTGCAATAGAAGCAGAGCTTTTAGAATCACAAATGATATGCCATTCTGAAATAGCGCATGGCAGGCCGAGTGAAATGAATGGGGGCTGGACAAGAGCACCAGAGATCTTGATGCTCTTGCACTGGGTGCACAGGAGAATTTTCAAGCACACTGTGCAAACAGGGGCATTTATACCTCGACTAAATTATTCTACTTGAGATGTAATATGTTTGTATCTATGCATGCATTCAGATAGATAGCTAAATAGATAGATAAAACTTTCATATACCAACTCATATTTTAAAATGGTAATGGCTAACTCTGAGGCCTATCATATGCAAACCCCATAAAAAACAAATGGAACTTATGCTCCTAATCATTTCGGTGGGGTTTGCACAGGAGAGCGCATTCTGGCAAATTATACCCAGAATGGGTAAGGGGTGTTTACGGATCTCATAAATTCCCCTAACAACATGCTCTATTTATACTTAACACCCGTGAATGCCAATAGCTGCCATCTGGCTCCATCACAATAATTGAATGTTTTATTTCTACAGGACAGCCACATGCCATTATGATTCTGTTTTGCAGCACTCCATCCTAATGGAGTTACATGGCAGCAGTTCTCATTTTCCTTATACAAGTCTGAATCATCATTCTTTGCAGCCACTGAGATATTCTACTGCCAAGCAGAAATATACCAAGTCAGAGTAAGGCTCGTAAAGAACAAAACACACAGTAATCCATTTCCTTCATAATGTATCTATATAACTTTGCCTTGCTTATATTTACTTGTCCTGTAAGTAATTTCTGCTTCTGATTACGAAACAAGAAGCACAACATTTTCTACTGCATTTACCCATAAATTAAACATTATGCCCTTTCCCGATTTAATATTTTCTTCCTATATAAACTTTTAAAAGCAATGCAACCCTTGCCTCAGATACACTGGATCTCCTGTATAGCTAACTCATGTCTTTGGTTTTGATTTTTTTTACTTATTATGATTTTACTAACGTGTCAGCATTATTTGTAAGCCACCTCAAATGGATTTGTACCCTTAAGGGTGGGATGTAAATAACTGAAATAAATAAAAATGTACCCCATCTGTGCAGCACATGAAATACCAAGCACTGCACCCCCACCAAAACAGGTATGTATTTGTGTGTGTGTATGTGCACACTGAAGAATATGCTGCATTGGACTATAATCTCTGACCTATGGCACATCTACCAAGATATTTGCCTGGGCCAAGTGTGGTGCAGATGAATGGAAGCACGATTAACAGGATTATTTTTAGGATAAAATGGGAAGGGGAATAACCAAGTACACCACCTTAAGTTTTTTGGTGAAAAGGTGGGGTATAAATGTAATACTAAATGAATAATAGGGCTTGGTAGTGCTACCATTCATTTAATGGGTCTTGTCCAGGAGAACATCCTGGAGGAGTGTGCCTTGACCTGTGCTACATTTTATTAATTATGTTATTTAAACATTTGTTTTCCATTGCTCAACACACACACAAAAACTCCCCAAAGTGGCTCAAAATCATAAAACAGTGTTTTAAAAATTCATCAAATGTCCCAAGAGCCTACTGAATATAAAGAGAGGACAAGATCACTGGTTTTACATCAGCAACACAAACATTCCTAAACCCGCTACTGATCTGTCTATAAAACACAAGAGTTTCCTTCCTTTTCCTCCCAGTGAATATGATGAAATTCAGATTCATCCAACTTTGCAGGCAAAATGATTTCTTTAATAGGCTTTCTTCCTCACAGAAGAGTCACAAATGGGCTGCACAAAGGAAGGGAGAGCATCCGCCAGTGTTAAACAGACATGGTTATCCAGTCATTAAACTGAAGCCCACTGCAAGTTTTTGGCCAAGTCTCAACATTATATTTCTACAACTGGGAGCAGAGACAGAGTGAATGACGTGAACTGTCTGCACCTCTCAACTTACATAAAAGAGAGGAAGGAGTGGACTGGGAGGGCCCAGATTCATGCAAGTGACTCTGTGAATTTGTAATTTTCTTGGACTTTGCCGCCGAATTGATGGAAAGAAACACAACATATGAACAAACAAAGATGAGCAGGTAGAGTATGATCAGAATCCTCAGGAGCCACAGGCAGCAGGAGCGGCCGCTGGGACACAACAAAGATGGCGACAGGTAAGATGAAGAAGCAATGGGAGAAGAGAGATGGTGAGTAGAACATGACACCTCCATGTCACCCTCCTTTCTGAGAGCTGTATGTGGGGCATGAAAATGTGAGGGGGGGGGAGAAAAAAAAAGAAAAGGCTAAAGCAAAAATGGTAATTCAATCACACGCAACAAGTGAACATCTTTGAGCATGGCAAAATCAACAAGAACTCTTTACGGAAAAACCAGGTTGACCCAAAAGCTGAAAGGGATACTATTCACCATTATGGGTCTCTGTTCAGATGCCAGCACAGAAGGAATATATCCTTACTTTCCTATGGTAATATGCACTATTTACCCAGATAAATAATAATTACCTCGAGAGAGTAGCCAGTGCACCTAAGTCAGTTTGTTCGTAACATTCTGGTCGAGCTACAATTAATGCAGATCAGTAAAAACAACATTAAATATGGAATACGAGTTGCATTCATAAGGTACCTACTAGGCTGATAATGTGATTCACAAACCCATGGAGTAGTCCTATAGACTTCACTAAGACAAACCCAGACTGTGAGGTTGATGAACGCTAATGTTTGGCTATTATTCTAATCCTTCTTTTCAAGGGTGTGCATGTTTTTAGTATCTTCAGGATCGCTACCCAAGCGTGGAACTTCGTATCCTGCACCAAGTTAGATAACAAGCGGATTCATAGAGGATAAAGTTATCAATGGCTATTAGCCATGATGATTATGCTCTGCTTCCACTGTTGGAGACAGAATGCATCTGAATACCAGTTGGTGAGATTCACAAATAGGGAGAGTGGTGTTGTGCTCAGGTCCTGTTTACGAGCTTCCCATATGCACTGTGGGTTGGCCAATAGTATGCTGGTCTTTTAGGCTGATCCAGCAGGATTCTTCTTATGTTTAGTGCAGACTTTGGTTTCCCAAGAATCCCAGTCTTCTGGTCTGGCAAAATCTTAAGATACTGGAAAGGGACTAAACATGTTTCAGTGGTCAGATCCTTACATTCAACAAGGGAAGTGGGATCTAGTGGAGGCTACCACTGCAGGTACAAGGATATCGCCACATTTTCTGCTCATCTCCCCTACCCTCTGTAACTTCCTGCATAACTTTCTCAATCCTTTGAAGATTTCTAAGGGGCAAAGGGGGCATTCAACTGAAAAACACCTACTCAAATAGACATTTTTCTGCGTACAGTACATGCACTTTTGTAACACTACTGCAAAATCAGAAAAGCATGACTTTCAAAGGTATGCTGTATTTTGATTCTTGTATTATTTCGGAAACTGTGAATTAGGGAGGTCACTTTTAAATGTGAACCGATTCAAATTTCTTCCCCATCTCTGGCTACTGTCACAAATTGTTCCCGATATGGTTTTACTGTATATATTGGTGTTTTATGCTATTCTCTGCCCTGGAATCCATTATACAAAGCACAGTATATGAATAAATAATGGAAGACACAATCGTATTTGGAAGAAACTGCTATAGCTGCTGCGCAGGAAGGCAAAGCATTCTACAGCATGTGCTATAAATAGTATTAACAAATATATTTGCTCTTCCTAAAAAAATACAAACCCCAAATACCTAAGATTTCCAACATTACTTCTACTTATTTAAATTTCATCTTTAAATCTGCAGTATCCACAAAACAATACCTTACTTTTTCTTCTCTAAAAAATTTATTCCTTGCACATAACTGTTAATTCCATTGCATCAGATTATTACTGTAACAAGTTTAAAAGCCTTATAAAAGATACAAGCACCATTAACTGGGGGGAAAACAAGCCCTTTGCAAAACAAAACCATTTGGGTTAGAGTACCCAAAGAAACTAATTTCACATTATAAAACAATGCTTTTTCATTTAATTTCTTATACTTCCAGTATCTTTTAACTTTACAATGTTGCATAGTTTTCCAAAAAGCTTTAGCAAGGATGTATAAAAATACCTATTATTTACAATTAAATCTGCCCATTTACTGATGGTCAAACCAGTGCTCCATGAACAATCTTGCGTTGAAGCTCAAACTATCTGTGACCTTCAGCTTCATGATTATTCTGTTCTCTGGATACTTTTAAGATCCCACCCCCCGCAAAACAACCTTGGAGACTCTGGAAATGGATAATGGGAAGGAAGGCCTTTCATGACTTGCCATACCCTCCAACACTTTGAAGTCAAGGTCCAAGACACCACATTCCTGTTTTTTATTGTAAGAGCATGGCAGCCATTTTGATTGCCGTGATTTCACATGACGCCCCCCGCAAAAAACTTTTTTTTTCAGCCACAGAACCCACCAATGTGCATTTTGCGCATTAATTGTGGCCTCAAAAAAAAAAAAAAAGCACTTTTTCAGGGGAAAATCACACAGAGAAATCATGTCAATCAAAGTGGCTACCATCCTCTCATGGGAGACTAGCTGGGAACCTTATGCATGTGTCTCAGACTAAGAAAACAGATCACACCCTCATAACAGCCTCCCCCAAGCTGTTGCTCTTCAGATGCTTTGGACTACAAATCCCATCAGCCTTAGCAAGCAAAGTGGGGGCTGATGGAAGTTGTAGTACAAAATATCAGGAGGGCACCAGTTTGGGGAAGGTGGCCTAAGGAAAAATGAGAGTATGTTACAGTAATAGGAGAAAGGAGAGAAATGTAAAAGAAAAACATAAATCTGGCCAGGAAACAAAAATACTGGCATCTGAACAGACTGCTTATAAAAATGCTGCTTAGAACAAACAGTAGTGAAGAAACATGTTTGAAACAGAAGTGTGAAAAAAAATCCATTATTTAATGATAAATACAACATTAACTTACAGTTCTTCAATATTTTCCATTTCGCCAATTTCACTCTCCATTTAACTGAGTCCCCATGCTCTTTGCCCATGTGTGTGGACCCATATTTTATCTATAGTATTTCTTATGCTGTTTAGACCTATTAACACTCAATTTAATCTACTTAAATATGACATCCATGCAGTGGCAGAGCTACGTGCGCCGGTACTGGGAGAGGCGTACATCCGGGAGCGTGGTGCGTGTCCTGGGGCATGCACAGCGAGCGTGAAGTGCTGAGTGTCCCAGGGGCGGGGGTGGCCTCAATGGCAACCCCCCTTGGATGGCACCCGGGGCGGACCGCTCTTCCTGCCCCCACGTTCATCCGCCAGTGCTTCCATGTGGCCTTAAGGGCAGGATAGGTGGGAGGGTGAGGAAAGACGACAAAAATCTTATGCCTGCCCCCAACCCACACCAAAGGAGCATCACCATTTGAACCAGGCCAGAGCCTTAATTTCCATATGAAGCTCTGTGGTGGAACTGTGGTAAATGAGCACGTGAAGCTGCAAATGTAGAACAGGACATATTGTTGAAGATACAAAAAAGGAGCCTAATGGTGAGGGTGTTGTTGTGAGTTGTTGTTGTTGTTTTGCTTTAATGTAGTCCTATCCACATTTCTGCAGGAATTCATACCACAGAGTGGATGAATTGAAGGCCAGCAGGTAGTGGTAAGGTTAGCAGCAGCAAAAGTGACTACAGCTACAGCACAGAGTATATGGGGAGGCAGTGTGGTGCAGTGGTTAGAAGTAGGACGAAGGAGACCCAGGTTCAAATCCCCACTCAGCTATAAAAGTCACTGCGGTGAACTTTGTTCCTCCACTGTCTCCCAGTCTAACCTACCTCACAGGGTTATAGTGAGGGTGAAAGGAAGAACCATGCATGTTGCCTTGAGTCCACTGCAGGAAAGGTGGGATATAAATGCAATAAACAAGTAATAAAATTAATTCTCTCTGCAACTTTCAGCCTGGTCACCCTGCTTGTGTCATTAAGCACATGCAAGATTTGACGCCCAGCCTTCTACGCCTTTAGCAGAGTACAGCCGTGCTGACACTGGCAGCTAGTACAGTAGTAAGATCACATTTTCTTGATATTATAAAGAAATTCTAGAAATGCACCAGACAAGTACAGCTAAATACCTTTCACATCTTCGTCTTCAATGGTTGTGTTGGAGCTCTCTGTGGATTCCTGTTGAGAAGTATAAGAAAAATCAACTGACTGATCTACACTACTTATTTATATTTACAATGTCATAAAACATCTCATGCAAAGCCCAGAAGCAGACCACGTGACTGCGAGACTCAAACAAATAAACACAGAGGGTGATGGGCTTTTACCCTTAAAGCCAAATTTGAAGCAGTCGCAATCCGCTTGGATTGGAAAGGAACGCTTAAAGACAATGAGTTTCTTGTTTTGAACTTCACAGGACTGTAAGGGAAGAACCATGAAAAATGGGCTGACTGGTTTTCTGAAAACCCTTTGATACTTTTTAGACAGAGGATGGTGAATTACATTAAGCTGACCATCAGAACCAGCCATTTTACAAACAAGAAGTGCAGGAATGTCGTTCTGTGTAAGATATATAAATCCAATCTGTGGTTTCATCTTAATATTGCCAGGATCCAAAGAACTATGGAACCAGAAGGTCCAGGTATTCAAGGGGTTTTGAGGTTCTGTTTCTCAAACAGGGGCAGCACCTTTCCCCCACTCTGTTGATGACAAAGTACTTTTGAAACAGATAAGAGTTTCAAAGGCAGCCGAAGGCATGATGTGGCAGTCTCCTATTCAAAGCAAAACATCAAACAAAAATGAAGGCCTCATTTGGCATCCCAAACAGCATCACAATAGTTATCGGGGCCACCTTGCTGAAGCTAATCAGGTTGGGGTCTGGTCAGTGCCTGGACTGGAGAACATCCAGGGACCCCTTCTGTACATGACCTTTGGAATATTGGGGGGGGGGGGATAGAAATGCAATAAATTAAAAATAAATGCCGCTCTTTGGATCCCAGCCACTGTTTTGTTTTTTAAAGACATGTGTTCAAGATGAAAGCAAGTTATTAAGGAAGCTTAAAGACAGAAGTGGTCCGATTTCATGTTTCTATGTTTTTTGTTTTGTTTTGACAGATATATTATTCCCTACTGGTTTACAATTATTTGTTCCTCAGGCAGCTGTTTTTTAAACTCACCATATTGTCAAAAAGACAAGCATCTCAGATGGCTGTCAGAGTTTTATGCATTAATAATAATAATAATAAGTCTACACGCTTAAAAGAACACTGTCAAAGATGACAAAAAATTCTGTCTTTAAAACAAGTTTATACAAGGAAAAGAGCAAAACAAGCAGTCAATATAAAACGTGAGACAAATCTCTTCCTTCATGGAATTAGGACCATGCTGAAAGTGGATCAAGCACAGGTTTGTAAATTTGGCTGGTCACCTGAGACAAGTAAGATTCACCTTCATGTTGACAAGAAAACCGTTTCTTATTTCCACTCAGAACACAAATGATTAAAATTGTCATGAGTGGGCAAGTATACTGCACAATTTTACGGGCCAGTAATTTCTGTGAGCTTTATTTAAAAGTCTGGTTTCAGACGTTTGTTCTATGGCTTGGTATAAAAAAACCCCAAACCCTGGGAGACATGAATCCCAAAAGACCTTGACAGTGTTCTTTTATATGTTCTTAAAATAATTCAATGCTTAATGCAATGTTGATGGTTAAAAGACATGATGTATGTATGCACACCAACGAATAGATCAGCGAGCGTCACGCCACCCCAACATCTGTCCAACCACTCAAAATAAACCGTCATGCTCTGTCTGCTGTTAAGAATGCTCAAGAGTCAAGAGGCATGAACACAGATATATCATGCTTTATAGGTTATGTTAACACAATCTGAAAAATGTTTACATAATCTGCAAACAACCACACGAAATTCCATGCACCACCTCACAAGTCAACTCCATGGACATGTTCATTTCTCCCATCATGCTAAAAAGGCTCCACACAGACCCTCCCCCCCAATATACGATACGTTTCAAGAGCGATTTCCCCTACAAGTGATTTCCACCTCTGTGATGATGTTCATTTTAGTTTGGGGCATTTCCACACCCCAGAAAGGGAACACAGCTTTATCAATTTTCCACAATGCTACAGAACAAGTAGATGTAGTCATCCCAAAGAGCTATGGATCATTTTGTCCCATTTGCTTTTTTGTTTTTATTCAAGTGAAAACCAAAAATTCAAGTGTTAGTGAATGTAGGCTGTAAACTGCATATTTCAACACAATATGAACAACAAAATGTGGTTCATGAGCAGGTGGTAGCAAAACAAACATCACAATCTGCCTTATATATATTATATATATACCAGAGACTGTAAAATAAATATGCAAATGAACTGGAGATATAAATACGATAAATTGGGATACATGCTTGAGAAAGGCCCGTAGTGTGAACTACAAGTACTATCCACAAACACAAAACAGGGTATCTGTCAGTTGTTGTATGAAATAAATCAGAAAAGAATAGTGATGTCCAAGCATACCATTACATTTTCTTTGATTAGTTAATTATGGGGTACCAATTACAGGATTACCTAGTCCAGGGATAGGCAACATGTCCACCACTGAGAGCTACACCAGAAATTTGGTGGGCAAACACTTTTGTTCCCCAAATTTAACTCTCCAAAAGTGACAAAAGGATAGAAAATGGGTTCCTTTTCTCCCGCAAAGGAAAGCTGCTAATTCCAGGGTTCTAGCACTACCACACCAGCCATGGCTCAACAGTTGCTTAGCCCATTTTTATGTCCATGCAAGGAAAGGGGGGAAAATCGATATGCAATCCAATCCAACAAACACAGCCATCATAAACAGCAGACATTAAAAAACAAACGACCAAAAATGCAATAAAATAATACTCATGGAATCCAGAGAACATCCTTGCCACCCCAGATGTGAGCATCTGGATGATGTTCTGAACAACGTCTGAAGTTCAGTGAAGAAGAGCATTGCACAGAGCTGGGGGCGGGGGGGGGGGGGAGAGCTTCAGGTCCACTGGCTAGTAAGTTCCCTTTCCCCTTCTACTGGTTCCCTTGCAGTCTTAAAGTTTTTGCTTTTGGCCTGGCTCTAATGTTTTCCCCTCAGCTAGACAGAAAAACTTGGTTCCAAGGACACCCCAAGAAGGTGAAATCCGAGTTGGACACAAGTTACAACTATTACTTTCCTGGCCAATAATAGCCTCATCCTTGGAACTATTATTCATGTACAGGAAATGCTTATTATTTGGGGGAGGTGGGGAACTTGAACCTGTTTATAGATCAACCTTCCCCAATCTGATGCCCTCCATAGGTTTTGGATGACAACTTCCAGTCCCTGATCATCGGTCACTCTGGCTGGGATGAGAGTTGCAGTCCACAGCATCTAGAGAGCATCAGGTAAGAAAGTCTGATGCAGAAGAATGTATGGAAGATAGCACAGTGAAGAGTGCGTGGGCATTTATCATCTTTACGTGTATGATTTGTGTGCTGCCCATTACTCATCATAAAATTTGCAACAAGCACCCCGACACGCCCCCTCCCAAAATAAAAGGTTATGTAACAATGAATGAACATGCTCAAAAACAGATGGGACAAATCTCCAAATGTGCCTTTCTTGAACTTCAGTAAAGTGCTGCATATGGAAAGCCTGAACCACACTCTGCATCTGAGGAGGAACTTCTTTTTCTTTGCCAGAACATTAAGTTCCAGGTTAGAAGCTAGAGATGTACACCAAAAGTATGGAACAGCTCCTACCAGAGCACCTCTGGCACAGGTGAGGAAACTTAGAAATAGTGCAGAAAAGGGCTCTCTGCAGGATTCTGTTACAAGAGAAGCAATTCTCTGCAGGCTTCACTAGACGACTGAATACCAGGTAGCTAATTTCCTAGCTAAAGCCCGCATAATGCACACACTGTGGGGTGTGTTTTCTTTTGGCAGGGGGGCTGAAAGGAATGTGGAATCTGAAAAGTACAGGGCAGTACTGGTTCTTTCTGAATACCTTATTTCCATCTGGGTTGTGGATTACGGTAGTTTGGGGCTCCTGAGTGAGAACAAAATAAGAGAGAGAAAACAGTTCTCGGTAAATAGATTTCTCGCGCATGAGAAGGAGAACGAGAAGAGCCAGATGACAAGGGCTAAGCACTGACAAGAGCTAAGGCAAAGTTAGCTACTGTCAGAGGATGAAACTGGCAAGCCAGCAAGGAAGGCCACCGTATCTACTGCAGCAGCATGCAAAGACCTTATTCATGATTTAACACATGTGCAGGGCTTTGAAGGAGATCTAAAGAGGCACCAATTCTCACAAGGTCTTCCAAATCAAACTGCTGGCCAGTTTTTTAACCTTCCACCTCCAAAAATTAGCTCACAGTTTCCACTGGGCAAAAAGGCAACTACCATAGTAAACTAGGTCAATTTACTAAAGAATGACGATGCAGCCTATAAAGGTTAAAGAAGGGCCAAAATGAGATGAGTAGGTTCAGGAAAAGATATAGAAAACCCTAAGCACAAAAGAGTATTGCTACCTTCAGATCCTTTCATTTCACAGAGATTAACACTCATGGTAGGAAATGCTGTCATCTCAGAGTCTAATATCCCTCCAGCCATCTGCAGGAGTATCTCTAGGGTTGGTGACACACAGGCACACATTTGGGCAATTCCTAGTAGAAGACTCTATGAAGCCGATACTTTTCAGAATACTTAGTAGTGGAAATGTCCATGGGGAATATTCAATGGGACTGCTGTCATGCACAAAACCACAGGTGCCAGTACTTTAAAACTGGAAAGACCTTTCTTCAAAAGGGTTTACCAAAACATGGTAGGTTGGATGCCACTGACAATATGCTAATTGTTAATGGAAAGGTTTTTAATTTTGAGGCTTTGCTGCATAGCCTAGAGAAATCAGAATAAGTAACCTAAGCAAGGTTATGACTCATGAGCTACACATTCACCACAGAGCCTATTATGGAGTAATGACTCCTATGTATTAAAGCAGGCATCCCCAAACTCGGCCCTCCAGATGTTTTGGGACTACAATTCCCATCATCCCTGACCACCGGTCCTGTTAGCTAGGGATGGTGGGAGTTGTAGTCCCAAAACATCTGGAGGGCCGAGTTTGAGGATGCCTGTATTAGCTGTGGTATATAACCAGCTTTAGAAATAGATGCCTCTTGATCCCAGTAAGTGAAGTCTTGCAAAGCCCTGCTGTGTTTTTTTGTTTTTTCAAAAAAGTAAAGAATGAGAAGCTGAATAAGGTCTACTTGGTTGTTGCCTAGCAATAATCTTGTTAGCTCTCCTTGATTTTGACACTCACGTTGTATTAGAGACAAAAAAGTAGGAAGAAAGTTTGTTTAAGCCTCATTTATAAATACTGGAACACTCATCAGACGAAGAGCTAAGGGCAACACAAAAGCACATTCTATTCACTTTCTGACACAGCATGCAATGAAATTCAACTACGGCTACCAATGCTACTGCACAACCACATCCATTTTCCATGTCACATTGGCTAATTAGAAACACACTGTTTCACAATCAACTGCCTCTTTATACACACACAGAAATAATATGCATATATAAAAAAGTGCAATCCCCAGTTCCCAAAAGGAAAAAAAAAACAGTGCCAAAATTTCAGAAAGCAAACAAGGAGCAAGGAAGAGGGAAGAGAGGAGGAAAAAGGGACAGAAAACTCAGAAACAGAACTCAAAAGCAAGTTAAAAGGAAAAAGCCAGGTATACCAGCGTTGGGGTAGGAATATTTTCTTTGGGGCTGGTTACCACGTTGGTTTTGTTGTTTATCTGTAGGTATGCAGAAAAATAGAAACAAACAAGCCTTAGACCTCTCACAGCAGATAATCATATCTATATCTCCCTATATAGACTACTTATACACAGATATAGATATGGAGATAAAGACTGACGGAGGTATGAATTTATAAAAAATCAAAGGCAACAATGACAACAGATTTGAGTAGGTACTATAGCAGCTTCTCCCAGTGCCGTTCACAAAGAAATGCCCCTGGAGGTGCTGTATAGACATGTATGGTTTCAGCTATGTTACTAAGATTTTTTTAAAAAGCTCAAACCAAGCAATATGCAATTAATGCAGGAAATGAGAGAGAATAGGCCTACATTTCGAACGACCTATTCACCATCTCCTGTCTTTGGATGTGATGCTATTTAATAAACTGCACCAGGTCTGAGTTTAGCTTGGGAGTCAACTAAGCTAGAGGCCCATATATTAAGAGTCATATACACATTTTATTTTGTCATACGTGTTGTCTCCAGAAGTCTATATATTTAGGCAGGACATAAAAATATTTAAAGGTTATTAGCTTTACTGTTTCAAAAACACTCTTATTGCCCTAAGTTAGGTCTGAATGTGCTACAGCATGCTGCAAGGTGGTTCTCTGGACACAACTGGGAATCAATTGAACCAGAAAACAAAATGTATATTCAACATAATTTAAATATTGTAGCTTACAGAGTCTCTTTACCATTGATCATTTCAAGGCAATGCAGGAAAAGATGTCAGCTATGTTTTTCGGCAGAATGTGAATGCGGAGTATTAAAAAGGCATGATTTTGTATTCCGGGAAGTGTGTGCTAAAGTGATATACACAGAGTGCACGATATGAGCATGGAAGACCCCTTTTCAAGAAGAAAACTAATTTATTTTTCTCTCTAATATCATGAGTAGTTTTAAACCAGGCAAGAATGACATAGCCTTAAAGACAACAGAAAAGCTAATTACATTTTCTCTAGAATAAACCCCCAAAACTATTTCAGTTCTTAGATGCATTTAAAATGCTGATCCACACCTATATATCAAGCATTTTATTCATAACAGAAGTAAACTGAATATTTAAAAGTTAGATTCAGTAAAATTTAATTATAACTAAAACTGGCAGAAGGAGCTGTCACATATCTTCTGGTGAAAAACTGCCCTTTGGTTTTACCAGCTCTAGCTGTAAGAGGAGCAAACTGCAGAGCTGCATATAAATAAGATAGAAAGTTTAGCTGATCAGTAATACAGAATATTTAATGCTCCACTAACACAAAGAACGGAGAAGGCAAAATGTTACATGTGAAAGAAAAGCAAGAACGGAAACACATAAATCTTAGCTGACCATTTGTAAAACTCAATGTAATGTCCATTTATAAACAGAACAAATATTTTATGTTGTTACATGGGATGTCCACTTTTAACCTACTCAGATAACTAATCAGGCAGTACAAAAAGTATCGGTTGGCATGCTTTAAAAGAAAAAGCAATGGTAGGAATACATTTTGTAAACCCATGGCATTGAAGGTGTATTTTTCTTATTATAGGACCATATAACACCCGTCCTAAAAGAACTACATTGGCTCCCAGTACGTTTCCAAGCACAATTCCTCAAAGTGTTGGCTGCTGACCTTTAAAGCCCTTAACAGCTTTGGCCCTGTATACCCAAAGGAGTGTCTCTGTCTCCATAGTTCAGCCCAGACACTGAGGTGAAGCTCCAATGAGTCCCCTCATTGTGAGAAGTGAAGTTACAGGGAACCAGGCAGAGGACTTTCTCAGTAATCGTGCCTGACCTGTTGAACACCCTCCCGTCTGTAGATGTCTGAAGGCAGCCCTGTATTGGGAAGCTTTTAATGTATGTTGTTGTGTTTTTGTATATTGTGTTGGAAGCCACCCAAAGTGGCTGGGCAAGCCACTCAGATGGGTGGGGGTACAAAAAATATTTATAATCATCATCATCATCATCATCATCATCATCATCTTATTATTATTATTATTATTATGCTAAAAATGCTGAGGGCCTGATTAGCAGTAATCATATTTATGAATGGTTGTACCTATTTTAATACTTAACTTAAGAGATTCACATCATTAAAATTCTAGTCCAGATTGTAAAAAAAAATGGGTGTAACCCATGGAATTCACAGTGTTGAATAAACTGCCTTTGGCCTTACCTGTAAAATGGGATTATGAATGATATGCCTTGAGAGTTCTTAAGATAAATGAAATAAGATCAGTGCATGCACAGATCCCTGTTCAACTAAGTAACACAGCGGAGGATACTTGGGTGCTACACAAGCCTTTGTTGATCGTTTACCATGAGTGTGCAGAAAACGCCTAGAAAGAGGAACAAAGCATCATCACTAGCTTCGTGTTATGTCTAAACTGAGGATTGTGGTTTGCTTCACACCATAAAACCTTTTGTTAAGCCAAAGTTTCTTCTTGGCTTACCAATCATAGTTTGGAGTGAAGCATACCACGGGTATAATGTTAAGCCAGAGATAGTGGTTTGTTGTTCCTGCTAGTTAGAGGGCAGGAGTGAAGGGCACGGTGTTTTGTGCACTCATGGTAAACCATTAACTATGGCTTACCATGATGTATGAACTGGGCTTCAGTAAGAGAACAGAAAAGGATTCAGATACGTAAAATGGGAGACTTAACAATGCATTCAATAGGATTTACAATAACAGCAATCAAAGCACATGCTATTGTGCAGAACGACAATGGTGGTTTGTTTTTCCCTAGAGTGGTAGAATTCCAAATAAGCTCTGAGGTGCCAGACTACATTATTAGCCAAATTTCAATTAAGTTGCTTTGTTTACTTGTTCTTCTAGAACCAGTAGTGCTATATGCAATATGTACTAACAAAGTTATTTTGAACACGCAGTGTTGTTCCCACGGGGTACCTCTGAAGGTAAATGTGTGTGTGTGTGTGTGTGTGTGTGTGTGTGTGTATATATGCAAAGAACTTTTTAGAAATCCGTACAATATATTTAAAGTGTGGTATGTATTCATGATCCCTCCTCACAATGTGTTTTCAATTAAACACTTATTTTTCTTACTGAACAGTGACTACATTAGATTTGGAATTACGAAGATAGCACGTGTAAAAAAGAAAAGAAAAAGAAAATGCACTATTTACGCCTTTCTCTGTGTACCATAAGAAAATAGGCTGGTTTACATATGATGCTTGCTGAACTACAGTTTCGAACTATGTGCATTTGCTAGAATAGGCCTAAGCTAAGCACTGGGCTCCCAGGGTCCCTTTACGTATGGTGCAAAACCATGGGTTTGGATTGCTTGCTCTCACAAGCAATAAATAAATAAAAGCAAAAACTTAACTGAAATATAATTTGGCCCTCACAAAAGTATCATTCTAAAAAAAGAAGAAAAGCAAAATGATCACAAACAAAAGGGGTCAGTATGGGTATCCTGAGCACGAATCAAATATAAAGTATCACTCAAGCAACTTTCATCTCTGGAAGAACATCCTTCCGATAGAAAAAGCGGTGGAGACATTCACTTGTATATTGCAAGTGCAGATATACACTTTGAAGTTGTATTCCAGCCCCCCCCCCCAAAAAAATGTGTTAGATCCATGGAAGTATTTATTTACTGTAATGATGGGAGGTATTACCAGTAGTGTAAGATTAGCAGTAGGATCAAACTAGATACAACATTAATTGCATATGAACAATTAACATGCACTTTCAAAATGTAAATAAATTGAGGTGGGGAAGTAAGATCAGGTTTAGCACTTTCTCTCCTGATAAGAATTACCCTCCACCCCCCCCCCCAAAAAAAAAAACTGTTCTTGCCCTTGGAGGTAAGCTCCCATTGGAGACAGAAAAGGGGACAGATCCAGAAGTTTTATTGATTATGAAGACTACTTGTTAATTCGGTTCCCCACTTGACATGAGCTCAGTCAATTTTTGGCCAGGGCAAGTCCATTTGCCATACATATATTACATATGACATCAGGTATGGTGCTTGCTGGCATTGTCAACCAACTGATCGATGGAGCATACAAAGCCCTGTGCCTTTTTTTACAGAGCTGATTTCAAACCCCTCAGGCAAAGGAAATTAGCTCATGTGACAAGCTTGGCTCGCCACGAGGGTGATAAGTATCGAGTTCCTAATTCCTGAGCTGAAGTAACATATCAGCCCTACAAAATACTTGGAAAAGTTCCTTGGAAACCTACCACTTATTTCTGCTGGAAACAACTTTATCTGTGTTCAAGGAAGCTTTGGTGGCACCACTGAAAGCAACATGTAGGCCTACAAACAGCTGTGTAATATTCTTAATTATAAGCGATTAACAATGGAAAGATTCGTAAACTGTGTGTCGAAAGGTAAAACCCTTCTTGCAAGCATGCTGACCACAATCCATCTTCTGTTGAAGTCAGCGGGGTGACAGAACTCCCACTGCTGGATTGTACAGTTTGGGTAGGGTTTCTATAAGGACACACTTTGGAAACAGGAATTTAAGAAGATTTTCTTGCAAATGAAGCTCGCTTTGCAGAGCCAGGCACAATTCAAAAAATGCCATTCACCATTTCCTTATTTTTGACGGAAGAGCCCCTCACTCAACCTCGTCCTTCTATGAGGATATCTACCTGCACAGAGACAGTGGGCTGAATACTGAGCTGGACTGTAGTGTTTACATTTATATCCCACCTTTTCTTCAAGGAGTTTAAGGTTCTTCCCCTCTCCATTTTATCCTTACAACAAACCTGTGAGGCTGAGACTGGCCCAAGGTCGCCCAGTAAGCTACATGGCTAAGTGGGGATTTGAACCCTGGTCTCCCAGGTACACCACACTGACTATAGTCATATAAAGTTAGGCAGGATGTCATGAGGCAATTACCCACCCTTCCAGAACTAAACGTTCACGTCAACAAATGTGTGACTGGTACAGCAGATACAGGACTGTTGAGTGGGTTTCAAAAGAATATCTTATAATACAGGACGTGTATTGTTAGTATGTTTGGCAAACAGGCTGTTAAGCTTTGCACTGGACTTGCTACCAGCCCAGACATCCACCTAACTGTGTATTCCACATCCCTGCTGCCGCCACCTTCATCTGGACTTGACTTGGCTCTGCTTGCTACCTACCTTTGTCCTCTATGCTAATCAAGGGACAACTTTAAATTTGCTTAATTCATATGACATTGCACAGTGTTTGGTAGTAGTCTGTTCTGTTTTTATTTGGCTCGTGTATCTGTAGGTAAAATACCCATGAATGTAGTCATCCACCTCCATCAAGAACTACCTACAGAGCTTTACTATTCATCAGCAGAATGACAAGTACTAGAAAGGAGGGGTCCTTCAGAAGCACTTGCTCTTTTTAAGAGGAATGAAATGTATAGTTAAATGTTGGAATAAATTTTCACACCATGTGGTTCCTGCAGTGGAATACAGGAGGTGGTGTAAGAGAAAGGGTAAAAGCAGAGACTAAATTTTATTGTTTATTGCAAATACTGCACAATGCTCACAGGAACCGGGCACTGGCTTGAGCAATAACTCAGTTTTCATATTACAAACACCTCAACATATAATTTAATACCAGAAGATCACAATGACTATACAGAAGGTTTTTTGAATAACTATGATATTGTAGCAGAACAGTTGCACTGGCCATTGCTGCATCTACTTTGCACTGATATTTGCACGGTCTATGAGATGGGTGCAGAATCTGTGGTCTCCAAATGTTGATGGACTACAAAACCCATCATCCCTGGCCACTGGCCACGCTGGCAAGAGCTGATGGGAACTGAGGTGCAGCAACACCTGGAAGGACACAGGTTTCTCACCCTTGTCTGTGACCTTGGCTCTGGAAGAACTGATAGCAATCAATTCAGGACGTCATGTTTACACTGAACTGATGCAGAAGTTACAAGCCTGTATTTTAAAAATCTTGCAGCTTCCTTTTGCTACGTCAACAGATCTAAATGCAATAATTTCATCTCTTAAGTGTGAACGTTTCACAGGAGGAAAAATCTGGCAGATAAAGATCCTCACCATCATCTGAACACTCGAACTTGACTTCCTTTTCTGATATGACCAGTCAGAGGGAAAGGAAAAGAAGAAAATGTGACTGGTTGGATTTGAGGTATCAATGCATGGAGAACAGTATATTGTTTGTTTGTTCTAAGAACAGCCTAATATACAGGTATTCAGGATGGGAGTGGGATCTCCTGCATGAGAAAAATTGTGAAAACAAATACTTTGATAAGATGCACACTCTCCACCCGCCACTTCATAGGACTGCAAACACAAACGCAAAACAGAATCCTGAACACACAGCAAAGAAGACCCCCATAAGTGTAGTGGTACTAGCAAAGTGTTGGCAACAATTATACTTAGCATTACTGTTTAAACAGACCAATTTTGACAGAGATGGTTACAGACATACAAGACCTTAGTACTGAATGAAACAAGCTGTCTGAATTAGACCACATTTTAGGTAAGTTAACCTATTGAAATTACCCAGTTAGGAACACTGGAAAGGACCAGGTTGACTTTGGATAATGCCATTTTGTAAAGTGCCCAAATTGTTGAAGGCAGTGGAGACGAACACCCTGTATTCCCCTCAGTGATTCAAGCAATATATTGAAATAGGTCCAGTTAATCTTGGAATTTGTGCTTGGTCCATGGAAGCAATAGGTTGCCAATGGCTGGTTTTGAAAAAGATAGGGTGGACCTAAGTGATTAGGGTGCCTTTAAGGGAATTATGAAAGGGTATACATGTAACGAGTCCAAGAGAAATATACAGTGAATTAGATATTTAAAAGTAAGTAACAAACTTCAATAAAAAGTTGCAAGGATAAAAGCTGAGGTCAAATACATATTTCAATGAAAGCTTGCAAAATAGAAGAAATGGAAGTTACATTTTCTAATATTAGCTGGATTGCTTTAATTGATCTTGTGTTGACAAGTCCTTCTGGGAAGAAGAAATATTCCCTCCCCATGCCCCTCCAGCTCTTCCTTGGCTATTTTGCAAAGTATTTACCCAGAATCTTTAATTTACAGAGCTTCTCTCCTATTATGGAATTCTGAGGTCACCCAAGTTTAGAAACTCTAAATCACACAGGAAAACTGCAAGATTGTTCTGCTTCTTACGGACATCTTTTATTCGGTGTAAACTTACGCACTGACTTCCGCCAAAGCACACCAACTACTGCTGGCAGAACCCAGCTCAAGGGCTGCCAACCCCTGAGGTATAACCTTCTGACAAACGGAATGCCAAGGACACATGGAGGCTGCCTTCCCAAATGGCTGGTCCATGATCAGCTGCAAAGCAGTGACTTAAGTTTATTCAAGCATATATATTTTCTTTTTCTTAAAAAGCAAACCCTAAAGGAAGAGGACCAGTTATTTCAGTGCCAAAGTAAAGAGAATTTAGAAAGTCACATGGTAATGAAAAGTAAATAAGACGTATCATTAGATGACCTCAGTATTTGTAGCCTACCTTCACTCCATCAGGTTTCTTCAGTAAACTCTTGGCTGCTATAAATTGAAAGGAAATAAACAATGTCAGCCAATGTAATTTGAAATCAGTGAAACAAAACAAATGAACAAACTGGGTGTATTTTCTTTCCTTCTACCCTTTGCATTTATCATCACATTTAAAACATCTTACCATACCATTTTTATATTTTGCCTTGCAGTTGTCTTTGTTTTAAATATTTGCTTGTATCTATATTAAGTAGTGATGTATGGAAGTGAGAGCTGGACCATAAAGAAGCCGAAGAATTGATGCTTTTGAATTATGGTGCTGGAGGAGACTCTTGAGAGTCCCATGGACTGCAAGAAGATCAAACCTATCCATTCTGAAGGAAATCAGCCCTGAGTGCTCACTGGAAGGACAGATCCTGAAGCTGAGACTCCAGTACTTTGGACACCTCATGAGAAGAGAAGACTCCCTGGAAAAGACGCTGATGTTGGGAAAGATTGAGGGCACAAGAAGAAGGGGATGACAGAGGAAGAGATGGTTGGACAGTGTTCTTGAAGCTACCAGCATGAGTTTGACCAAACTGCGGGAGGCAGTGGAAGACAGGAGTTCCTGGCGTGCTCTGGTCCATGGGGTCATGAAGAGTCGGACACGACTAAACGACTAAACAACAACAACAACATATTAAGTATAAAAAGGTAAAGGACCCCTGACAGTTAAGTCCAGTCGCAAACGACTCTGGGGTTGCGGCGCTCATCTCACTTTACTGGCTGAGGGAGCCGACGTTTGTCCGCAGACAGTTTATCCACGTCATGTGGCCAGCATGACTAAGCCACTTCTGGTGAAACCAGAGCAGCGCATGGAAATGCCATTTACCTTCCCGCTGGAGCGATACCTATTTATCTACTTACACCTTGACGTGCTTTCAAACTGTTAAGTATAGATGCCTATAATACCAGTAAGATTTTTATTGCTGAGTGTAGAGCATTAAAACCTCCACACGGAGGTAATATTGACTATTAGATCTCAAGATCATTCATGCAGACCTGGAACAGGTAACAACTTCTCTGGAAGACAAAACCGTGATATCCCAAGAATTTTTTTTGGCATAGAGGTGAAGGAGAAATAACAGTTTGTCACTGCCATTCAGCAGTTTAAAACACATGCACTGAAACATCTACCTGTGAAAGGTATCTGGAAGACCAGCAGATTATCATGTTACAGGTGCAGTGAGTCTTAAAGCCTAGGTACTGCAAACAAGTGGACCATTTACTACTATTTTGAGATGCTATGTTACAAAAAAAGGTCTGGTACATTTTTAGTTCCTAGAATTGTAGAGTTGGAAGGGACCACGAGGGTAATTTAACCCAACTCCCTGCATTGCAGGAATCTTTTGCCCAATGTGGGGTTTGAACCCATGACCATGAAATTAAGTTTCTCATGCTCTACCAACTGAACTATTTGTCTCTTAACACCTAGGTCCAACCAATCTTTACTAATTCTAGATTGGTTTATAAGAACAACAATGCTACGGACAAATATATTTGATAGAATACTGGAAAAAGCCCAAGAAAAATGCATCCAAGTTGCAGTACTGAGCATCTGAGGAAAAACATCAGGTTCCAAGGATGGACTAATACCATGTGTCATACCTGGGGCCATTGTGTAGTTAAAAGAAAAAGGGAAAGTTTGGTGCATTGATTTGTTTCCAGCAATTTGCCTGTAAAGCATACTGTAGCTGAAATCAAGAAGACTAAACATTTTAATCCCACTGCCTTCAATGAAACCTCAGCTATTATCCGCTGAAACTTTTCACTGATTTAAGCATATATATTTTTCATACATATGACCATGCTATAAATTGTAAACAATTTCTCCTGGATGGTGCTCAGCAGTTTGTTTTTTTTAGTAAGGGAGCCAGAAGTAGGAATACTCTGCAGATATACAATATCATTTATTTCCCTCTTCTATCTTACTGTGGCTTTGTGCACACAAGGAATTTGCCCCAATAGAAGCGGCGTGGAAAAGACTAGGGTCAGATTATCATTAAGAATTTAAACCCAACTGCCATTAAAATTTTGCAATATTTAGACAGATATCATCACTTTCTTTTAAATTAAGGTGGTTCAGAATAATACACATGTGTGAAAGTATGATGTTGATAATCACAAAGGAAGCAATTTCTTCTAAATTATAAATGCATTTGGAACTATATCTTTCACAATATATTTTGAGGAAATTGCACAATATTATCAATGCAAATATAACCATCTTGGTACAAGTGAAAGAATTGCCCATGCAGATATTTTACTGTGCTCTAAATAGAAAACAGGGAAACTGAGTATCTGTTTGGCATCTTACCAGATGGAGTCCTGTGCATGGTGATGGGGACACCACTGCATACACAAGGAAATATCTGCTATGCTTATGTAGGGTACTATACCTACATAGATCTCCATCAGGAGTGGGGAACTCTTCCCAGCCTGAGGGCCACATTGCCTCCAGGCAGGGCAGTTCAGCATGTGGCCCTCAATGCCTTTTTGGTGGCCCTTGGCAACATTTGACACCCCCTCCCTGCAGTTCTTGCGCTGCCTTCCCAAAGCCTGGTAAGCAAGGTGCTGGGCTTTGGAAAGGAGGTGTGGGGGCTCTGACAGGTTCCTAGAGTCCTCCAACCTTCTTCCCAAAGCCTCGTCTGTGCTTTCCCAGCTGTGGGGACAAGGTGGGAGGGCTCTAGGACCCTGCCAGAGCCTTATGCTTCCTTCCCAAAGAAGGACACCTTGCTTAGCTGGCTTTGGGAAGGCAGAAGGAGGGCTGGGGAGGCATCAAATTTTGGGCTCACTCTCCCCTTCGCACCAGTTGACAAGGCAGTGTGCAGCCCACAGGTTCCATGTCAAAGTACTCTTGTGGCCTACTTGGTATGAAAAGTTGGACCACTCTGCTCCAGGGGTCACATATCAGTGGTGGGTGGACCACAGGCAAATGTGGGCAGATCAATCAATGAATTTTTTACCTTTGCAGAGTAGGCTAGTTTCTACACACACTCACACACTCCCATTTGTCCTCCATCCAGGGGAAAAGAAGAATGATCAGAGTTCAAGGCCTCATTCCAATCTGGCAGAAATACTCAAAGAGGGTGCGAAGAAGGGTCAGTTAGGGATGGTGCTGGCCTGGAAAAGGGCTACGCAGGCTTGGAGGACTGTATTCAGCAGCACCCAGATTTAAGGTTCCCCACCTCTAGTCTTCGTGAACAACCCGCAAGTTCATTTTCCAATTAATATAGCCCTCTTTTTGAGGAAAAAATAATGAACAATCGTACACACATGTTGCTTGCATCACCCATTACTTCATGTGGGAAATAGCAGAGCATAATGTGCTGCACAAGCTCTTTCCCATACATACCGAAAGCCATGGTCTTTATTTATCGTATTTACAATTCCACTACAGTGATACAACATACATTTAAAGAATAAGTCCTGAGAATGAAGCAGCAACCCAACTGTCAACCATTAGGGCTAAATATCTGCTGCAAACAATGAGGCAATATCCTTGAAATGTCACAGCCATTTGTGGCACTATGCTGCAGCAATCAGTACAACTGGAGCACACATTTTTAAACATTAAAAACAATTCAGGGATAAAAGCACAAATGAAAAGAATGACAACTTTGCTAGTAACTAAGCTTAGTGAACTTGTGGCATATTGGCTTAGATGTAATGAGCACATGTAGGATTGGCTTTTGAAAGTTCTTTGGGTTATATTTCATTGTATATCAACAGAACAACTATGACAGCCATAAATTTGGAATTCACCCCTTCTGCTGTAATAAATACTATGGGGCAGTGAGTAAAATATATCCAACCAAAAGTTCATAATTAATCTCAGCTACAAAAGCCACTGGGCTGGGCTTTGAACCAATCACTGGCTTAGTTCAGATATACATTTCCCAGCTAGCGAAAACACACTTTAGCAACCGGGAAGGAACATCAGGACAACATGCTCCACCCTTGTCTCCCACATTCCTTGGTGTGAAGATCCAGGTTAGCTTTAACCACAGTTCTCCTTTATAGCCAAAATGGGGAACTGTGGTTTAATGTCAGCTTACCTACCACCATCTTAAACCATGTGCAAACTGTGGGTAAATATCCTGATGCTGCACGGTATCACATTGTTCCAGAAATAATGGGAAGATGTAGTTTTAAGCTATACGGTATTGGCATGCCAAGGAAGGGAAGGGACAAGGGAGGGAAGGGGAGTTCTGACGCTCATTCCCAGTTACTAAACTAGGGTTTAGCAAACTAGGAAATGGATATCTGAATTAGGAAACTAACTCTCGTTTTAACTTATCTCACAGGATTATTTCGGCCAAAAGAGATATATTTGATGCTACAGTATCAAAATATACAAAGTGGTGATTTACACTGAGCATATTGTAACCATTCATTTGAACCTGTAGAGGATAGTTACAATGAAAGACTTGTTTCTCAACAGACCAATTTCAATTAAGTATATTCCCTAATAACCATTGAGAACAACAAAAAAGAAGACGGGCATTATTGCCAATTTTTCATAGTAAAAAGGTCATGAATTTAAATAATGTCCTACTTATATATCAGCTAACCCAAAGAAACGGAATTGAGGCTGGAACTGGATGTTATTAGAGTCATATGACTGTTGTGAAAAACAGCATCTTTGTGTCTCCTCTCTCTTTCTCTCTCGCTTTCTCTCCCCAGTAACATCTAGTACTACAAAGTATGCCATGATTTCATACCCACTGAAAGTTCCCTTGCCCCCACAAGCAGCAGCCAATGAAATGGAGCAGAGGAGGCCGGAAACTCACAGCGTGATAATGTCATGGGACTGCTATAACACCCAGTTCCATCCAGACACAGCGTATCAAAAAACAAGAGTGATTTGGGACAGGCAGCACATTGTTTGGGAGAATGAAGATAAAAACATTCCTTTCAGCTCCCGAGGGGGCTTACCTCACAAGAAACATACATTCCACATTACAGGAAGAACAACAAAAAAGGAAATAAATAAATAAAACACTTTTATAGATACATCATTATGGACAATTTACTCCCCAAAAAGGCATGCGATGCAACAACAAAAATCAAAATTAGATTCCCCTGGATGGCACCTTTTCTTAAATTAACCACAGTAGACAAATGCCACTCAAGAAGAACGGAAAAAACAAAACAGGGTCAATTCAGGAATGGATGAATGGAGTAATATATTAAAATTATTCTTTGTTCTGGGGAAGGTTACAAAAAAGGAGAGAAAATTACAGTGGATATAGGATGCTGAACAACAACCATTGCAGGTGACCAGACACATCTTTAAATCTATTTTTGTTGAGAAGATAGTTAGTTTGATGTTTCCACTAGAACTAAGGTTAAATGGGTGGGTGTGGCAGTTTCATAAAAACATTCATTAGATTCCACACTACCATTTTAATCATTTCCCACAAGCAGTGGGCATGAACAGCCAGGAAAAGGTAAGGTTAACACCTCTTGCTGCAAAATCAAAACTTTTGTGGCAACAATTGGACCTGAAGAATACTCAGTTCATTTGCACTTGATTATTACATGGAAATTAACACAGTTCTTGGTAGTTTATTGCTATCCTAGCATATGACAGAGAGGCTGGGCTGTGTACTTGACAAGAGCAAAGCCTTTTAATTTCTCTTATTACCAGTGTAAACTCTCCCATTCACATTTAAATTTGTAAAGTACTTAACTCTGTCACAAATGCATCCTGGCTCAGTACTTGTTATATCCCTGAACAGATAGTTTGGGGGCTATTTGCAATCTGTTTGGGTTTTCACTAACCTGAATAATTTGCTATTATAGCCTGGTTTTAGCCAGAAGTCTTTGCTTCTTCACTTTGATGCTCAGCTGAAGGTGGTAGGTGTTAAATTTGACACCATATATCTCAAGTGTTCTGCCATAGTTTAAAATATGATAGGCTAATCATAAATTAATGAATTATATTACGGAGACAAAGGTATTGGGCCCATAGGTGCCTACTTTCCCTATTTGGTAATCAGGCACTGTCTGCAGTGGCAAATTCAACAAATGGTGGTAATATGTTTTGTTGGTAATAAGATAATGGAGATTGCTTTCTAGATTCTATCTATGTTTCTATCTATGTATCATCTAGGTTTTGCATTTTATATTCTCCTCAAGTGATATACGTCTTTGGAAATTAGTATGAGAATATCATGTAGAAAAGTTATTTGAAAGGTTGAACTGGACTAGCAAGTCTTCAACTTTCACTTTCAAAACCATCTTTAAAGTTATAATTTCTGGGTTCCTCAACTGGCATTGGCTGCCAAACGGGAGGTCCTTATAAAACAAAACATGTAAATGCGGTCATAATCTGCCCTTAAAAATGAGGAGAATTCACTCCAAGGAGCATCCAAAAGCATGTTGAAAACAACAACTCTAAAAATCAAGTAGATCAGTATCAACAAAATGCAAGTTGACCTGCCGTTTGACAGAAAAGGTTTCAATAAGGACTTCTGGGTATCTCTAGCTTTTCTACTTTTGGCGTATAGCTATTCTGATCCCAAGAGAAGAGAACTTGTTATGGTATTGAATCTTCTGATTTCATGTTGTAAGTCATCGTTTTGAATCTGGTGCCCTCCAGATGTTTTGGGCTACAACTCCCATTAGCCCGATCTGGCATGGCCAACTGTCAAGGATGTTGGAAGCTCTAGTCCAAAACTTGTGGAGGGCACCAGGTCGAGGAAGGTTGTTGTAAACAATGCCAGCAGATCTAATAACCATGTCTAACTACTATAATATGAAAGGGAGTGAGAAATGACCAGAGATGAAGGATGGAATTAACAAGATGCCCACTTAAGAAGTTTCATCTCACTCCAATTTTACTTAGCCAATGCAAAGCAAACAGATGTGTATTAAACAAATATGGCATCCGGACACATGCAAAGATGAACTAATTTTGACATGTACTACAGGAACATATACCACATCTCAGCAATTAGCAATATGGTGTCACACAGTGCACTGAACATACCTGAGAAATTTCTTGTAGCCAGCATAGTTGTCAAAATGGCACCCTAAAAAGACATTCAACATAGTAAGTCAATATCCTCTACAGTATTTCTGAAGATAAGCAAAAGGATCTCTCTCTTACTTCAAACACACAGAGGCCTGCTGTTGGATAAAATTCCCTACATTTGAAAGGATTAAATGGCCCATGTGACTATGTAACATGCTTCTTTATTTTAAAATTTATACCCAGCCTTTCTTGATGAGATAAACTCAAAAGCTTACACAGACACACACACAATAATCAAAATAATCAAAGTGACAATTAAAACAGTTCAAAATACTGGAATCAATTTCCTACATTAAAACCAAGACCAGGATGCAATTCAGTTTTACAAAATGGGCAGGCAGAACTGTAGCCCATGCTAAAATCTCAATGAAACAATACAGTATTGGCTGCTTGCCTGAAGCATAAATAGAGGGCGCATAAAATGTGTAAAGGATAGATTGCCTCAAGGAACACAGGCCTGTTCAAAACTATTTGTAATGCTCTCCAAAAATTTTTTAATAATAATAATAATAATAATAATAATACTGAATAATACAATTTTCTAAATGTGTAGGTCGTTTTTCTCTTTTAAAAAGAGAAGTTAAAATCCTTTGTTAATCACTTTAGACTTTATTGAAAGAAAACCCTGCATCATCATGTGGAGTGGAGGTGTGCAAACAGGCGCTCTCTCATTCATTCTACAATAGGACTCATGGAACAGAGGTGCTGTCGCTAACTGAAATCTTTGCAAGGACTCTGAAGTGGGAGGAACTCTGTATGAGCAGGAGGTCCTCTGTTTTCTTTAATGTTTGGAAATGATCTATGGAACATTCCTGGACAGTTCAGAGGGGAGGGGAGCAAATATACTGGAAGTACTGGATCAGAATGATGGTAAGTCAAATGTTGCAAGCTGAAGTATGCATATGCAGTAAGTATGTATAAACATTCCCAGTCTGTCGTTTACTGAGAACTTGATTTGCGAGAGGGCTTTTGTTTTTGAAACGTTCCCCCCCTCCAACCCCCCCCCCCCAAGAAACTGTTTGGTGGTAGGAGAGAACTCAAGCGGAAAAGAGGTGCAATATTAGGGAAACGTTACTGTCATGTATGAGAGAGGGAGAAGCAGCCATAGAGAATACAGACACTCAGCTAATGAATACCTGCTGCTTTTAAGAGACACTAACTATATGCTTTCAGTTTCTCAACTAGCAGGAGGTCTGGGGGGAAACTTGCTTCCTTACCTTAAGTTTCCTTCTTGCATTGAATTTCTTCAGGCAGTCTACAGTCTCCTGTCTGTGCATCATAGAAGCCACAGTAGAACGTTGCTGAAGAAAAAAAAGGGGGGGGGGGGAGAAGTGTTTTGGTGCATGCAACCAGATTTGCAAATTTATTCAGTATTAACAATCTCCATGAACAATGTTTTCTGGAGCTACTTCCAGATGCCAATGGCAACTCTGGAGCCCTTGATGAAAATGACAAGGCTCCTCCCACCATTTGACTGGTTCTGCAACTAAATAATGAAAAACAAAAACAACCCCACAATTGCCCTGCTTTAACAACAATAAACCTTTGAAATGATCAGAGAGCAAGGTCCCCATATCTAAACTTTAGAGTCTGAAGTGTTTAATTAAAAGTGGTTGGCTCTTCAATATAATGAACTGGATTTAAACAGGATTTAAACCAGGCATAATCAGAAGTAAGTCCTATAGAATTCAATGGAAATGACTCCCAGGTAAGTGAGATTAAGGATTTGTGAGGGTTTTTTTTATTGCATTGCATTGTAGTTTTGTTCAATATTACAATGCAATATTATGCTGTGGTTGTCTTTGTTTTAGTAGATTCTTACAGGATATAACAACATCGTACACTTAAGTAATAACATATCCCACCCTAAACCCCACCGCAGAAAAGGCCCATTCTCGTGTTGCCACCCTCCAGACCTCTCATGGGGGAGGCAAACAAATAAAGGCATCAGATTATAATCTCAGGGTCCTTGTGGGTTCACCAGAAGATGGTGCTTAGGCAATACATGCAAAATAACATACTAAATTCTTATCCCAGATTACCATTTGTATAGAAAGCGGTAAGCAGCTTAATTTAACCAAAAGGTTTTATAATGTGAAGGGAGTCCCCTGTTCATTTTTTAGCCATATGTACACTAAAAGCCATACCAGTGAGTTAGGGAAAAAAAGCATTTGTGCCTTAAACCTTGTGCCAATTTTATTAGTTCATTTTTCCAACAAGTGCTATTTGCCATACTTTATTGTACCAATTTGTCAGAGCAGCACCCTCTAAGTTCTTCCAGCAACTCATTATTATGAGCCTGCATGCTAGTAAAGGAGAACTTATTAGAGGTTTGAGATGTAAGTTCATGTTATCTGCCTCGGGGAAAAAATGAGCAGTAACAGCTCTGGACACTGAAAGATGTTTTGTCCAGTAATTGCTTTTATTTCGACAAATACTTCCTCCCAGAACTGAGTCACTTTCCCACATGTCCACCACATATATTGATTAGAGCCTAATGTTCCAAAACCTCTCTAACATTTTGGTGAGTAGGAAGAGCTAATATGGGCTAACTGTATAAGGGTGAGATAGGTATTTGTACTCCACTGTAGTATTTGTGGTACTGCCGAACTCCAGTTATTGAAACTGGTGTTCTGTGAGCCAGAAACACATACCCCCAACACCTTATTTGAATTTACAGACTATTTTTTCAATATAATTCACCTTAAGGTGAAAATGCTAATTATAATTGTGGTGCCCTGCCTATTAATATAAAAATGATTCTCATTGGGCAGCAACAATTCTAATTATCAGATTTCTAAATGTATTTATTTATTATACTAATATCCAAATTACCTCCCACAGAATTCAGAGTGGTGTATTCAGTTCTTCCCCATCCCATTTTTATTACAACAACCACCCTCTGAGGTTAGTTGACTAAGAGGGATGGTGACAATCAGACCATGAACTTCATGGCTGAATGAGGGCTTGAACCCAGATCTCCCCTGGGCTAGTGTAACAATCTAATCATTACTCCGGCTCTCACATTGCTGACTACAGCACTGAGCTGAGATTTCAGGTAATCAGGGAAGGAAATCATGAAATATTTTACTGCAAGTGGAATAGAAAGGCATGGGATACAAGTTTTGGACTTTGCCCTCTGAACAAAGAAGACAGCTAGTAGAATCCTACTTACACAGATCCAGGGGTGTTTGAGGGCCTCTGATGCATTGATACGTTTGGCAGGATTGATTGTAAGCATTTTGTTGATGAGGTCTTTGGCTTCTGGGGTTACCGTGTCCCATTCTGGTGAAGGAAACTTGGGGGGAAAACCATACCCATGTCACACATAATCAAGATTCTTTGACACAGAGAATTTGAAAGGAATTTCAATGGCTGTTACTCTATGCTTTCTGGGCCTTCAAATCCCCTGATTTCTAAGCAAGTTGAATCAAATCAAAGAAGCAGAAAATGGGAGTGGACCCAGAAAATTAATTGAAACACACACACACACACACACGTTATGTCTGTTTGTTTTATTAGAGAAAAAGAAAACGACCCCAAGAGGCACAGCAAAGCCTAAAAATATCTAAATAAAAAGAAACAACAAGCAATATGAAGGGACGTGCTGGGGAGAACAGGTGAGCATAATCTCCTAAGACAGGTGGGAAGGGATACCCACTTCTGAATGCCACTAATTCTTGCTTGTTGATTACCACAAGCAGCCACATCACCAGGGAAAGCACAAACACCTGTTAAGTTTGCTGGCTGTGCTCCTGAGAGCAGGCTATTACATTATGAAAGGCAATTTGCACAAAGGAGTCCTCCGAGTCAGCAAGAAGGATAATCATGCTGAAGAATAGACATTTGTCCATTTGAAAACACATCACTATGGGCATCGCATAGGAATGAGCTTGACAGGAGGGGGGAAAACATCTCATAATTCTGAAACGTCTTTTGGCTGCCGCTTCTGCAGCTGCCAGACTCAAGGATTCTGAGCTGTGAGAAAGTATGATGGATATACTGTAGGCGGTGCTGGTATCTTGCATGGCTCATTTCACAATTCTCCGTCCCGGGCACACATATGCAAACTTGCAAGCGAACCAAGAGAGATCACAGCTGCGGGAATCTGTGACAAATCTAACTGAAGAGTGAAATGAGGAAATGTAAGCAGCACCAGAAAATGAAAGGGGAGGGGCGAGTTTGTATAGAGAGGAACATCCGTTATAGGTGTATGTAATAGAGACAGGGACAATTTAAAAAGGAATTAAGAGCAGTTTTGTTTGTGACAGGGAACAGAAATCAGATGTTCTTCGACTCCAGCTCCCATCAGCTACCTCCAGCACTTACAGTGGGTCATGGGAATTTGCAGTACAGCAACACCAGGAAGACCAAATCTTCCACACCCCTTGTTTATGTCATCAGTTATTTATTATTTTGAAAATGTACACCTTGTTTTACCTCAAAAAGAAATCAAATCAGCCTTTGTTCATATGAACAACACGGCAACATATGGCACCCACAAAGGCCACCACCACTCTCAATTTTTATTTTTAATGGAGCTTTGTTGGCTTTAGGGAGATTTGTCTGGTTGTGAAGAGGTCACTTGATTTGGGGGGTGGGGTGGGCTATTTATTCTGTTGGTGTTTTATTTGCTTTGGGGCGGGCGTATAGGTGTTTTGTCTGGGGGGGACGGACGACAGTTATGAGAACTCCCAATTTTTTCTTCAGTGAAATGGGCATTCTGTGGTGCAAATCATTGTTCCTTGTATGTGTCCCTGGACTCAAAAAGTTTGGGGGGGATCCCTGGGATATACAATCTTGTGGTTTCTCTTGTTACATCACAGCTGCTTTTCCCATACGTTAGTTCTTTAAAGTTCCTGAACAGTTAATTGTTCAATGTTGCTCATAGATTAAAATGGTAGGCAGATAATAGGAATGAAAAAGCAACAACGCATCATAGGAATGACTGGATGCTAGAATCACAAGCGAATACTTAGCCGTTTTGCATCACTGTCATCCCCACCATTATCATATTATAGTGAGCTATCATCAGAAAACAAGAAATTGAGGTATTACATCATACGCTCCAGCCTTGATCTGTTGGTAGAGTCTGTGCTGATCTTCATCCCAAAAAGGAGGGTATCCCACCAAGAGAATGTAGAGGATAACACCTGGGGAAGGTGACAATAAGGACACATGAATATAAGAAGAGCCTGCAGGAACAGGCCAATGGCCCATCTGGTCCACCATCTCACAGGGGCCAATCAGATGCCCGAGCAAAACCTACAAGCAGGACCCAAGCGCTCTCTCTCTCCTCTTGCATTTTCCAGCAGCTGGTATTCAGAAGCATACTGATTCCAAACTGGAGGCGGAGCACAGCCGTTATGGCAATCCTTATCCTCCATGAATTTGTCTAATCCTCTTTCAAAGCCATTCAAGTTGGTTAGTAATCACTGGCAGCAAGTTCCATATTTGAACTAATCACTGTTTTGTTTTATTTGTCCTGAATCTTCCAACATTCAGCTTCATTGGATGCCTAGTAGTTCTAGCATTGCGAGAGGGAGAAAGCACTATCTCTGTTCACTTTCCGCTTACCACACATAATTCTATAGGCTTCTATAATGCCGTCTCTTGCACACCTTTCCTCTAAAATAAAAAGCCTCAGAAACTGCAACCTTTCCTCACAGGGGAGTCGTTCCATTCCCTTTATCAACTTTGTTTGCCCTTTTCTGAACCTTTTCCACATCTACAAGACCGTTTTTGTGGTGTGACAATAGCATTAAACTAAGTCAAAACGACTCAGATAAATATTTTCCAAGGGAACTGACACAGCTTTCTGCAATTGGATCACCCAGCTTATAAAAAGAGCAAACAAAACTTTGAAGCAGATTTGGACGGGAGCTATGTTGATGCAAAATGGGGCTCATATTTAGATCAGAGCCGTTTGCTGATGGAAGGGCTGTTTATATTCTCCTTTCACTATCTCTTTACTCCACCCAAATCCCCCCTGAATAAAGGTACCTGCCCTTTCCCCCTAGAGCAGGAATGGGGTTCAAATGCAGCTCCCCATGCCTCTTGATCCAGCCCAGGAAGGAGAAAGAGGGGCCAGCTCTATTCTCCTGCCTACCAACGTCCTTCAAATCTCTCCTTCCCCTCCTCCAAATTTATGCCAGCCCACGTCCACATGATTTTAATTGTATTGCAATGATTTATTGTAAACTGTCTTAGAAAGTTATATACCGTAAAAAATGGGTCTATAAAAAAATAGTATCTAGCAGAGGTTTTTAGGAGGAGCAAAGCAATGAAATATAAAAGCTCGCTTACAGAGGCTTTTAAAGGAAGAAAAAGAAAATCCCAGAAATAAAAAAGATCTTACCACATGCCCACATGTCTACTGGCTTTCCATAGGGATCTTTTCGTAGTACTTCTGGGGAAAGATATCCTGGTGTACCAGCAAAACCTTAAAAAAGAAAGTATCATTCTTCTAAAACGATCCATATAACATCAGTCATTCTTTTAGAACATACTTTAGATATTTGTGAGTCTACTGCATTTTCAGCAACTCTTCCAACTTTAACTATCTGTAGGGAAAGAGATCTACTGCTCCTTGTTCTGAAATAGGCATTTGTGAATCGGTCTCATGAATTTCAGGCTTTCAGCTCTGAAAAAGGCAAATGAATTCAAAGAATCTCAACAGGGGAGAAAGCTTCCTGTATTCTTCCTTCAGCCCCTCTAGAAAAGTGAACTTGCACCACACCCAATTTCTGAATTATCCTTCCTCAACTGCTCTCCCTCCCCCAGCGTCCTGGAGAGGGAGCTCTATAGGGTTGCAGCAAATTGCTAAGAGAAAATCAGGTGTAAGCTGAGCTCCTTAAAGAGATTTTGCAGGATCAGGCCTGCGGTACATGACAGGTGATCCAACACACTCCAAGACATCTTTGATGATCTGGTTTTCCCTCAGTGATGTTACTACCCTGGCTGACTATGTATTACCATGATATCATCATGTTCACAAAGTGACTCCCGGTTGACCTGGTATCATTATATGGAGGAGATATAGGCCCCAATAAAAGGGGAAGGGGAAAGAATGACAGTAATCAAGTCTTGGGCCCACAAAACTTCATTTTGACAATGAAGATAAGAGACCACCGCCTATTAAATTTGTACCCTGCTCTTCTTCCATTCAACTGAAGGTGGTACAGATCCCATGCTACCCTCAGAACAACCCTGTGAAGTAGGTTCAGCTGTATGGGAGCTGTGGAAAAAAAGCCACTAGTAACTTCCTGGAGGATTGTGCACAAAAAGATTTAATGCTCAGCATTTCTCAAGAGGTGTGTTGGGAGGGGAGCTGTTTGAGGGAAGAATCAGCTAGAATGGTGACTAGGGATAAAGTACAGGAAGTGCCCAAAACACACCCACCTGAGGAAGTGGGAGAATGCATGCTTTGCATGCAAAAGATTCCAGGTTCAATCCCTGGCATCTCCAGGTACAGCTGCAAAGGACTCTGACTCAAAACCCCTGAGAGCTGCTGCCAATCGGTGCTGACAATACTGAACTAGGCTGGCCAATGATATAAGGCAGCTTCTTAGTTTCCATGTGAATAAGATGGCACAGCAGGATAGATACAGAGAGGAAATGGGTAAGTCAGAATGTTCTCTTACCAAACCAAGCCTGTTGTTCACCTTGCACTTCAATAGCCAATCCAAAATCTGCCAGTTTTACCGCTGCTCCCTTTGACTTGCTAGCTAGGAGCAAGTTCTCAGGCTTAATGCAGGGAAGAGGAAAGGGAATGGGGGAAAATGAGAGATCATGTAAGTCATCATTTCTTTAAATGCCTACAAAGAAGCTGCAGAGACTGTTTTTGTTATAGTCTTCAGTTTATAAAAACTGTTTTAATTGTTTTTTAAATTTTGTGCATTTACTGTCGTTTATTGCGCTGATTGCCTCGGACCACGAAGCGTTTTATAAATTTGTTAAATTGATAAATGCTCAAATATGAGTTTATTTTATTCTACACAAAACAGAAGAGTTCCAGGATAGATTCTGAAGACTCTTCCTCACAGGGCTCTTTTCATCCCTCTTTGTTAACAAGATGCCCACATTGAAAGCTCAGGGCCAAACTACATGCTACACTTAATGCATAGAGTGCACTTACATCTAAATTTTTCATTTAATTACAGGCACAGAGGATCAGATGACCAACCCTTCAGAGCTACAGGGGGTCCTAATGTTGCTCTCTCCACCTCTGGGGCAGCTTAGAGGGCTAGTAAAAAAGCCAACCACCTCTCATTGCTTCAATGGGAAGGTTTTTTTTCCTTTACCAGCTGCCAATAGCCACGTGGAAGGAAGATTTTAGTCCTGATCATTGCAGGAGAGAGAAGGGATAAAGCTTTTCTTCCTGCTCGCTGCTTAGCCTAGTTGCTCTCTCCCTGCGCCCATAATTAAATACAAATTGGAGATATAGCTACACATAGAGATGGGAAATAAATTTGATTCAGTTCGCATTTGAAGGCGAACCTACATAATTCACACTTTCCAGAACTGAAAAACAGCCGTCTATTGAAATTTACACTTTTCTGAATTCTGTGGCGCTGTTTTCCAATCAGTGTTTACAACAAATGCATGTATTAGGAGAAAGTGTGCAAAAAAGGAACACATTTGTGAAAATAGCGTACAAAATGCATATTAGGGAAAATTCCTTGTTATTAAACGTATGCATCAGTGGAAACTACTTACAAAAGTGTGTTTATTAGGAGAAATTTGCCCTAATATGCTGGTGAATTTTCATGATGATTTCTTTTCAGCGGAAACTGAAATGGAAAGATCCACCCATCTCTAGCTATCCACTATGCATTGGCAACTTATGGTTTGGCCCTCAGGCCCCACCAGGACTCTTTGACTAGCCTGTTAGACTCTAGAAAGGCTTTTGAATTAGGACATTAGGTCCTGCTGAGAGTTGGAAAAACTAGGCTACCTTCACTACACTGTACATCTGATTTAAAGCAGCATTTTTAAGTGAGCATATTCTCCTCTAATCCTGCATTCACCACTTCACAAGCTACTTGAATGTTATTGTAAAGAAGAAAAATTGTGCCTATTGCTTATTTCAAAGTGCTCATGAGCACCTGAAAAATCAGAAACAATAATTATAAGCCCTTTATTTGTAACGGCAAATTCCACTGTTTAGTCATTCTCACCTTCTCGCCATATTTTTTTTAAAACTACTTTATCGTTAAACTAGCAGATTCTTTCCCCCTGCTTGATAAGCACAACCAACACATTGAGAGACAAGCGAATCAGGCCAAAATATTTCCCCCCCCCTTCTCATTTTAAATTAGTTTGACCAAACACGGTCACCCTTTTTTAAAAAAAGCATCCCAAGATGTTCATCCTCATTTGGGCAGAAAAAAACATCAAATGGTGGGCACTATTTCTGCCTAAAATATTGCATGAATTATAAAACTGCCATCCAATCTTGCTAGCAGTTTGCCATACTATTTCTATACTCCGGACAAATTGAGCCTTTTTCATAAGGCAGAGAGGCGAAAGTTGGCCATCATTAGTTCCTGGAAAGCACTGCTTATGTAAATTACTTAAAGCCGCTGGATGTTTCTATTTATTGGTGACCTTCAACAACCCAGAGCATCAGGCTGTCAGGTCATACATACTTCCCAAGTAGGTAAACACAGTAATGCCCATTCACACACAGTATGGGACTATTAAAAGAACTCAGTCTCACCCCCTGCTCCTTTAGAAGTGCTTAACACCTGTCAGCAAATATCTTTGGACCCAAAGTACTGTAAAGCAAACATCACTGTCATAAGGAAGTAAATATGCTTCATTACAAACACAGCCACACACTTTGATAGCAAGCGTTTAAGGGACATCCTGGGCTGCTGGACTCTGCCCCTTAAAAGAACATGCACCAGCCATTTCAAGACAACGGGGAATTGCTGACGTGTCTGTCATGCACGAGGTCTGAAGAGGATGGGACAAACGTGCACAAACTGGAGAAAGGTATAGGAGATTGAACAGCATACGCTTGAGAGTCTTTCCAGGGAAGGAGCAAGTCAGTGTCCGGATCACAAAGTTGCACTTTAGCTGCAGTTATGCATGTAGTAGAGAGGCGGTCTTCATTTAGCCTCTCTTGTTTAGGCCATGTCAACATAATGGTCACAGTGTATTTTTGTGTGGATATCCAAAGGCTCCCAACTTGAAGTTTAGGGTTTTATATCTGAGATTCTGGAACATTTGAAGGTCTAGCCTGTTTAATCAGTGGTGATTCTGTCGCCATAAAGGGTATTTTCTGTCCGGATCAAGGCTTTTCAGCTAAGGTGAACCCTGTCTCTCACTGAAAATGCTTCATATCTCAGTCACACCTGAGCCAGTAGCTTCTTTCCTCACTAGAAATCCCTCAGAAGAACTTTCACTGAAAACGACGCAAACATGGTTGCTCTATATTAAAATGTTGCTCAGGCATTTCAGAAGTTTTTTAATTCTTTCAAGAGGAGGTCCACCAAAACCCATCCATTTCAACCTTTAGGACTGGGTGGGAAACCTGCAGTCCTGCTGAATTTTATTGGTGGGAAGTCTGAGGTGGGGGTGGGGGTGAGAACAGAAGGGCAGTGGATGGAAAAATCAAAATGGTTACAGCAATGGAAAGGGGAGAGGAAACAGCGACCTGCTCCTCCCCCAGCAAGCTGCTGGACAGGGAAAAGAAGGTAGAAGAGAAAGAGAAAGAAAAGGAGTAGCCCTGCCCATATATAGCTGTGGCCTTAACCCCCATTGGCATTCAGCCCCTGAAAGATTACACCAAAGGGAATGCAGCCCTTGACAGAAACAAGGTCCCCTATAGGAGGTAGCTGAAGATGCAAGATCTTTAGAAAGGCTGAAGTGGAAAAAGAAGTTTGGGAACCACTGGCTTATGGTTTAAAAATATCAGGATTGATGAGGGGAGAAACAAGATGCAAGGTTGTATTGCTTATTACAGTGGTACCTCGGGTTAAGTACTTAATTCGTTCCGGAGGTCTGTTCAGAACCTGAAACTGAAACTGTTCTTAACCTGAAGCACCACTTTAGCTAATGGGGACTCCTGCTGCCGCCATGCTGCCGGAGCACGATTTCTGTTCTCATCCTGAAGCAAAGTTCTTAACCCGAGGTACTATTTCTGGGTTAGCGGAGTCTGTAACCTGAAGCGTATGTAACCCGAGGTACCACTGTATATGTATTCTTGCAATCTACTTTGAGGTTCAATGTCTGGATAGAAAAGCAATATATATATATCAAGAGAGAGAAATAACAAAAACAATGTTTAATGCCTTTTAAAAAATGGGATGGGGGAAGAAGAAGAAGAAGAAGAAGAAGAAGAAGAAGAAGAAGAAGAAGAAGAAGAAGAAGAAGAAGAAATAATCATCTTCTTGGCACTGCAGCGAAGGAATCCCCACTCAGTTCTGAGGTGATGGGGGAATACTGGTTATGTAACAGCACAGCAAGAATGCACTAATACTTGGGGGAGGGGGAGACGTGGAAGCTCCCTTTTCATTTTGTCAGTGATACTGACAGATTGAGACAAGTGCAGCGCAAGGCCAAATGGAATTATGAATAATTCATTTTGCATGTCAACCTGGCAGCGACAAGATGAGTATAAAACCGCAAGAACTTCTGCGCTCCTTTTGAAGGGCACCGTGAAAACAACATCAACAAACCATGCAGTGATTGGGTTTGTATAATTTGAAAGGTGTTACGGAAACTGCAATCATAAAAGAGCTCAGCTGTGAATAGAGCAACTCCAAGTGTTTCAACAGGACAGATTTAGGTGTGCACAAATCTTTCCTTGTGAATCAAACCAACACAAGAGTCACGCAGCATCTTAAAGACTGAACTATGTGTTGTGGGCATAAGCTTTTGTGGACTCGGGAGTCCGTATCTTATGATGCAATAAAATGGTCATCCAGATGTGTAAGTATACACACTCTGGGTACAGAAAGATGACAATGCACGTGCGTGCACTATGCTTTCATTACAAAGTAATGCAAGCCATGGATGTCTTGAAGAATTATGCAGAACACAAATAAAGAGGACGCAATCAAATGAATACAAGATCCAATCAGCTTGGAAGTGACCTATTTCTGGCTGCTGTCCCCAAACAGCAAAATTAATAATGTTATGTGCCCTCCTTAACCTGCTGCCCTCCGGATATTTTGGAATACAATCATCCCCTTTCGTATGCCATGCCAATAGGCACTGATTGAAATTGTGGTGCAAAATATCTGGTGGTTAGGGCCAGTTTAGGGAAGGGTGTTGTAAACACTGCTTTCTATAGCCACCCCAAGGATTTCAATGTCAAATCTACTAATGAATGCCAATACAGAGGCCTCAGTGTGAAGGAATCCCCCCTTTGATTTTTTCTTCTTCTTCTTTTACTTGCTAGGTATATGGACAACTTTAAGGTCCTTTAGAGAACATATACCACTGGTTTAAGAAGGTATCAAATGGAGCTAAAAGTGTAATTTTCCTCGACGATAATAATTAGGATGATGTGAATTCATTTCTGTACTGCCAACTCATATAAAAATATATCAACGTGGTGTACAAAATCTCCATTAAAACCCTAACAAATTATGCCCTGCTTACTTTTCAGATCTTTGTGACCATTCCTAACATATAAGGGGTGTGTGTGTGATACATACATATAAAAAAAGGTAAAAAGGTAAATGACCCCTGGACGGTTAAGTCCAGTGAAAGGCGACTATGGGGTTGCAGTGCTCATCTCTCTTTCAGGCCAAGGGAGACGGCATTTGTCCACAGACAGCTTTCTGGGCAATGTGGTCAGCATAACTAAACCACTTCTGGCGCAATGGAACACCGTGACGGAAACCAGAACGCACAGAAACACCGTTTACCTTCCCGCCGCAGTGGTGCCTATTTATCTACTTGCACTGGTGTGCTTTCAAACTGCTAGGCTGTCAGGAGCTGGAACAGAGCAACGGGAGCTCACCCCGTTGTGGGGATTTGAACTGCCAACCTTCGCAAGCGTCTAGCACGGCAGGTGTCAAGCGGTAACATAGCAGGGCGCTTGCAAAGGGCCCATAACCCAGCAGGCAGAGTCACTGGCAAGATCCGTCCTTGTCATGGACAGGTTGGATGCAGAGGAATGATGGCAGGAATCAGCTCCTGAGCAGGCCTTGTTTCTTCTTCTAATAAACCTACTCCATGTGATTTATTGGTCCCTCACACTCCTGGGACCTGCTCATTTTCTTAACCCTTGCAACCTACTCGTTCGGACAACAGTGGCAGTGAGAAGGGAGAAGCAATACACATTACTGCCTGCTTACTCATTGGCTCGCTGCCTGGCAAGCAAGTGAATGGTAGTCATGATGAAGAAAGAGAGAAGAAGCAGGAACAGCTGGTGCCGATGGTGGGGGAACTGGGAGAATGGGAGGCTATGGACAGTGTCTTACTCAAGGCCCCTCCCAAAACCCACTGCACCGTGTGTTTTAAGAATGGGTTTCAAAATTAATTGGCGTTTGCTTTGTTTCTTAGTCTGTATGCAGAAAGATAAAAAGGCACCCAAAAAATAAATAAATGCTGAGAACAATGTGAAGCCAATGAAACTAGCAGCCTGCATAAAATAGGAAGCTGATGCTGAATAGCTGAACGGATGTATGGTGGTGGTAACAGGGATGGCAAAGCATCCCAATGCACTCAGTGGCAAAACACATCAGTCCTTCCATCTTGTGACCCTGGAAGAAGAGTAGATAAAAATCCAAAGGAAAATGGACTAGAAGGTTTCTGGGAGGTAAAAAGAGACGCCTCCGGCAGCTGAGCACACTCAGTCACACTTCTCACTCTTTGATTTGAAATGGATTGTTGTGGGATGACGAGCTCAAGCATCACTTGATAACTCTTCTGCGAGTTCGCTCCTATCCATGTCTTCAGTGACGTATACGCCAAAGGAGAACAGCAAAGGAAAGTACTTCTAAATCTGCAAGGGGATTTGGTAATTTGGTGTCTCTTTTATGTGGAAGCTTTCAGAACTGTCCAGACAACCAGCGAGTTAACAAGTGGGCGCCTCTTTGCCCCTCTACATGCAAAAATGCAGCTAAAAGGAGTGCTTTGAGACCGTGTGGTGTAGGTTCTCTCTTCCCCAACAGCATTACTCACCTTCAAGTCCCGATGGACTACGCCCATCTGATGGCAATGTAGCACAGCCTCCAGGATCTGCTGAATGCAATGACTGCATGCAAACACCAGGGGGCGTGTGTTAGTTCCAAGCCGTACACTCACTGTCTGTATACCCTCAGTGAGACTGGGTTATAGTGCAAAACCAGCAAACAGAGACTGTAACGCACAACCTCCGGAAATGGACCCGCATTCCTCAGCTAGAGTAGCTAACTTCCTCAGACGTGAGTGTGCTGCTATGAAGCAGCTCATTTTGATTTCAGCAGTGCTAAGGAGGAACAGCCCAAAATGGGGTCTACTTTTACACACAAATCTCATTTTTGGCCATATATTTCATGCACAGATGAAGAAATAACCTCCCAGAGCTATTTGCAAGCTTGTATTAAATATCTGGTGCTGTTTGTTCATTCTATTTATTTGAAGGTGATGGTTCTTTTTGCACCAGCCACACTGCAGTTAATATTACATTTAGGGAGTAATGAGTTTTTAAGGCAAATTACTCACTCCTCATGGTTTCATTTAGCCGAGCGATTACATGCTTGCTCTTGCCTGAGGGTTTGTCCTACTCTAGCAGAGCAATGCCAAACCACTTGTTCTGCTACTATAACCCAAAGTCTCTGCACAGAAGTGGTGTTTTTCAAAATACCTGCAGGCTGACATATATCACAGCCGAAGTTTATGTGGCAGGTGCAAGCTCCTTCCAATGTTTGTGGTGATATCTATCATACCACAGAGATAAGTGGTGGGGGGAAAATAAATCCTGGAAGGTCACTTTGTCTTGCCACACCTATTTCAGCTTCTACCGTGATGTATGCTAGACCTGTGACACTTGCAAACTTGAAAGCAGCACCATGCATTATCCATTTGTCATCCTGAGGATGAGAAAGGAAAGCGAAGGGGACTTCTCAGCCGAACCCACCCTTCAGCCTCAAGCCAAGAAAAGGAAAGGAAAGAGAGAGAGAAAAAACACTTCTTAGCCAACCTATGGGCACCAGATACTGACCTTCAGGTCTCTGTGAACTATGCCATTTAGGTGACAATGATTAACACTTTCTAGAATCTGCTGTATACAATGACTGCAGAGATACAAGGGCAGAATGGAAGGGAAAAAACATTTTAAAGGCACATAATCACATTAAATGCAAAAATCAAAATGAAAATAACTTGAAATTATAAAAATAATAATACTAATTAAATCACATTTTTGGACACATTTCAATTACACGCTGATCTGCAACACAGCAATGCTGTGTACAGAATTTTTAAGATTTACCAAAAAAAGAAAAAAAAGAAAGGACATTTAACACATAACATGTGACATCATTAGACAGAATCCTTTGTCTTGTATTTCCCACTCACTGAATGGCAGGAATGTTAGACAAAAATTGGCAATCTTTAGTTAAACAATTTTTAAAAATTTTTTGCAAATTATTTGGGTGAGTAGATGCTGTTTATTTTGGTAGTCCTTGCAAACAATGTAAGTGTTGTCAATGTGAATAGGATAGAGAACATGCATAAAAAAACTGGTCACTATGCACATCATCAGACATTACGAAGACTGTGTACCACTGATTCTGCATATTGCCTAGTCCAAGGGTTCACAAACTGTGGTCTGTGAGCTTCTTTTAGATGGCCTGCGGCATGCCAGCATGAAATCTTTATACTGATTTTTAATTCTATTTTTATTGCTTCTTCTATTTCTTATGCTGCACTCTATTCTGCTATAATCTGAATTCTATGGGAGAATGCAAACTGCAATACAATAACAGAAATGAAAGTGTCCAGAATACAATTCAAAACCATAGAGCACCTATCACAGTGCACTGCAACTGTTACAAAGGGCAGAAAAACCATGAAGTAAGTCCACCAGGACCACCAGCAATTCTAAAATGGTCAGTTGAGGGGAGTTTGGGAACCACTGGCATAGTCAATACATCTATATGTTAATGATGCTGGCAAATCACACTGTATTCTCAACTTGAAGACCATGGACATTCACTTGACTCGACTTTACAAACTGACTGTAAAATATGTACAATACTTTGTTCACTCTCCTAATTTGTGCACATTCTCCATGGTGTCTAATGAGTGGCACAATGACTGGATTTTTAAGCACATGCGCTATCCAATCCACACTAACCCCAACATATTTAAGAACACAAACACACACACACAAATACAAATTCAACACTTGTACAAGAGGAACAGAAAGGGAGAAGTACAAATTAAACAATAACTCAAAAAGGCACAACATGTTGCCCCTGAATTATAAGGGGGGAAAATCAGAAAACTATCAGTGCAATTCATTGAGGATCTGTAACATTTAATCTAGAACAGCTGTATGTTTAGCAGGCATGTCCAAAAGTAATAAAAGGAAGCCCAAACACTTTATTATGTTTCTTTAAACCATTGCATAAAGTATGTTCGCTCTTGCTAAGCACAGAGAACTAAGCTGTCATTTAAGATACAAATTAAGACACTTTGATTTGGGCACAAAAACACACAGTTTGTCATTTTACACATCCATATTTGAATATTTTTTTATCGATGTCTACAGGCCGAGAAGACCGAAAGCTTTTCCCAATGTTCTTAGCATATTTACAGCCAAGGTCAAACACACTGAAAAACGTTCATATGAATGAACAAGAAGATTTTCAGATGAGGGGCTCAACAATGACCTGTTTAATGCTTTGATTCTAGATTCCACCCCCCACCCCCCAAAATCTCCCATAGGGAACTACTTGTTAAAAGTTAGGAAAATTTTAAAATCAAACTTTGACTTTGGGAATGTAAAAGGGCAAGAACATACAGGTTTTAGAAAACCTAATGAAAATGCCCTTTTAGATACACAGAACTGCATGTGCAATTCTCTGGGTTATGACCACTGTCTCTAATACCAACAAATGTAACTGAATCTTAAGCCCTTGACCTCTGAAGAAGCAGTGTTTGATGATCAGCAGAGGTAGAAAGCAGACTTTATATCAGGGGTTCTTAACCTGGGGCCCATGCATCGGCTTCATCAGGCGGTCCATGAACCAGGCATGTATGCCAAAATAATAAAATTAACTGCACTAGACTTTGTATGTATGTGCATTGGGGGGGGGGCGCTGTCCACAGCTTTCATCAGATTCTCAGAGGGGTCCGTAACCCAAAAATATCTAAGAACCACTGCCTAGACACAGAAGCTGCCTCCCCCTTCTGTTTTGCACAGCAGAGAGGAAAGAGGGAGTGGTTTATCTTCCTGGATGGTGCAACAGGAAGAAACCCAAATCCAGCAATCAAAGTATTTTCATCTTGAGCGCCCCTGAGCAAAGCACCTGATGGGGACTGTGTGCTCAGGCTAGAAAGACAAGCAAGGAGATTTCGATCTATTGGCACTGTTCTCCTCAAGGCCAAAATGTTCTCTGAAAGGGATTATTTGTACCAGTGGGCACCACTCACTGAGACTGAAAGGACTGTTTCAGATATTATCACCCACCCATGCCACTTTCTGGAGCTCCCTGTAAAACGGCAATTAGTTAATGTAGAAAGAGGCTTAGGAACACTGTGGTGCCCAGGTGAGATCACCAGCATGCTGAAATGTGTTCCCCCCTGCAGGAATCACTCAACCACTTCCATGTGCTTTATATAAAAACTGAGAAAACAGCAGGCATGGATTTTTGTGTGTGGACAAGCATGAGAAGTGCTCATCACAGCAATAAATGTGGAACTCCAAATTTCAATGGAGGAAACTAGATGGGTCTGTTGGGCTAACTGAGAACCACACTTTCCTAGCAAAAAAAGCATTGTGTAAGAATAATATATGAATAATATTAAAGTTCTGGGACAGTGTGATTTCCCCTGCCAAAAGGTGCACTAGATGAAGGGGAAATACTTTGATCCCTTAAAGGTAAAGGGACCACTGTAACATTTCAATGTTTAATGTTTAATAATAAGTAAGTAAAGGTAAAGGTCCCCTGACAGTTAAGTACAGTCTGGGGTTGCAGCGCTCATCTCACTTTACTGGCCGAGGGAGCCGGCGTACAGCTTCCGGGTCATGTGGCCAGCATGACTAAGCCGCTACTGGCAAACCAGAGCAGCGCACGGAAACACCGTTTACGTTCCTGCCGGAGCGGTACCTATTTATCTACTTGCACTCTGACGTGCTTTCGAATTGCTAGGTTGGCAGGAGCTGGGACCGTGCAAAGGGAGTTCACCCCATCGTGGGGATTCGAACCGCCGACCTTCTGATCGGCAAGTCCTAGGCTCTGTGGTCTAGACCACAGCACCACCCACGTCCCAGACTAAACAGCAGACTAAAGCCACCACCCTTATAATGAGTGCATCATCAAACTAGGGTTGCCCAATAAATTAATGAATTCCTTGCATGGCAAGCTGATAATGTTTCCCACTTTTAAGTCAGTACTGATGGCAAACCCCAACCATCATTGTATTATGGTGCCAAATACCACATTAAAGGTAAATAAACAGCAGTTAAAAGCCTTGAGATCCAGCACTTACCTTGCATCTGCTTCACTGTAATATTCTCTTGCAACAATATCTTCAAATAATTCACCTCCAGTGACTCTGTTAATGATTTAAAGCATTTTTTTTTATATCAGACAAAATAATCGAGAATCCTACGTGTGAGAGAATTCTATACTGCCAAAGTATTCAAAGTGTTGCAAAAGTACTGAATCATGGATTATCCTCACACATAATGGTTCACACCACTGCAACTATTGATGCATAGATTTGCAGGATACTGGATATTGTAGTAAATGAGGTATCTGGTCGTGCAGACCATTTTGCAAAGCGCTCTGCAAGACCCACTGCGGCAAAAAAGAAGAAGAAGAAGAAGAAGAAAAGGATTGCCTAATCTCACTGTGGTGTCAGGTGATTGACAGGTGGGCGGCTCCCATCCACCTGCCAAGCTTGGCCTGCAATGGTTGGGGGAGATAATTATCTACCCCACCAGCCAGATCCAGTTACCCATCCCTGATAGATAAGGTGTGAAGCAGCCCTTTGGGATGTTGACCTTCAGCCACCTGCTGTTCTGAGATATTTGTATGCAATACCAAATAGTTCCAGTAAGTTTTATTCTCCTCGGTTTTTCCCCCTAACGTGAAGGAAAATCACTTACATTATGATGGGCTTTCATTATGGGATCTTCGTAACACATAAATGCAGGATCTGGTAAGTAATTAACCTCTCTATTATGGGTGTCCACTTTTAGTAGAAGAGGCACAATAACAACTTGAAAGGATTTATATCACACTAACGGCCACTCCATCCGCTCGGTTGACAGACAGGCTCCATTTGGCTTTTCCTCAATTGTCATCTATCTGTTCCATCAAGCTACAACAAAGGGAGAAGTTGGGAAGCCGAACCACTCTCTCAGCTTGGCTGAGAGAACAGCTCCATTTGGCTTGGCTTCTCTCTGAACTGTTGCCACTAAAGCTCATCATTGTAAAGGAACCTGATCACTGTAGGAGTATTTTAGCTCTAAGGACTGATGCCTGAGTTTGCTTGTACAGTGGTACCTCGGGTTATGTACTTAATTCGTTCCGGAGGTCCGTACTTAACATGAAACTGTTCTTAACCTGAAGCACCACTTTAGCTAATGGGGCCTCCTGCTGCTGCTGCGCCGCTGGAGCACGATTTCTGTTCTCATCCTGAAGCAAAGTACTTAACCTGAAGCACTATTTCTGGGTTAGCCAACTCTGTAACCTGAAGCGTATGTAACCTGAAGCGTATGTAACCCGAGGTACCACTGTATTCCTCTTCCCTCCTCCTCCTCCCTTTTTCCTTCTGTGCTGCATTTTTTAGCTGGACAGAGGCAAGAAAAGCAGGAGGGCTATTGTTCCTGCTCACAGAGACACCTGTTTGGCCACTCTGTTAAAGGAAACGTTTATCTGATCTATCACGTCTCTGCTAATGTTCTTATGACTGTCTTATTTGTTATTGATCTTATGGTATGGAAGTTGATCCAAGAGCCTTTTTAGCTGAAGAGCTGAGTAAAAATGCTTTAAACAATAGATCTGCCTGTCCCTGTGTGGCCTTTCAGTCTTCGCACTATCAATTTATTCTTCTATTTCTGATTGTTCCACTGGAGATACTAAAGTATTTCCCCAATAAAGAGGAAAAACTGCTTATAAGAAAGAAGGCAGGCAGTCTAAAGTAAGTTTGCGTAAACACCTCACTATGGCTGAATTTTCACTTCAACCAGCTCACTATGGATTTTGTAATAGTTTTACAGTGATATAGAAACAGAATCATGCATACACAGGCAACCCCCTCCTCAATCTTACCACTTTCAACATTTCATTGTGAAAATAATTCTTTTAAAAACAAAACAACCACACACACACACAAAACATAGCTGAATGACTATCCAATAAGGGAACAAAAACTTTTCACAATAAAAGTGTCTATTTATTAAGCTGACTGTTTTAATATTAAAGTTTCTTGTTTGCTAGGTTTTTAAAAAACAATAAAAATGTGCTGTCCTGAGAGGTTGAAATGAGAATTTTTAAAGTCAATTAACTAACATCTATGACCTTTACAATTTTGCTCCAGTGTTTCTTGACAAAAAGAAATGTGCTCCAGAAGTGAGAAGCCCAATGTACCTATTTCTTTTACAAAAATAGATTTCAACACTGGGCATAATTAGGCAAAACAATAGCCTTACGACTTAAACTGCAGCTACATGTTTTTACATTTGGTGGCCTCTCTTTTCCCGTAACAGCATGGCATTTCACTGAATAATATGCTATTACATAAATCTTTCATAAATGCAGTCTTGCTAAACAAAACATTTCATACTCTCTTCTCATCTTTACCAGCAATTCTTGTGCTTTTTCGGAATGTTTCCCAAAAATAGGACCTTAGACTGTAACAGAACACCATTTCCTCACATTCCTCACTGAACAGTTTTGTAATACTGGTACATGTTATTCAGAAGGTATCTGGCATTTATCTGTCTCTTATCAAGGCAGCTCACATAATTATTAACTATGATCCAGTTATGTTCTAATGCCTTGTTCACAATTCAACACACTGGAGAATAGCCTGGGCCAATTGTTTAAGCAAGAGAACTGAAACAACCAAGGTAAACCTAAGGCTTCTTTAACAACATTCAGAAATTTTATTTAAACTGTCTCACAATGCCTGAGCTGGGCTATGCTAGCTAGCTATGCCCCTGACAGTGTGCACACAGGCTAATCTCACATCTGCAGAGATGAAGGAGGCTTTGTATGTACAGATAATCATACAATAGCTCAATCTTTGCAGAAATATATGCCAGGGGGTATGGCTAGCCAGGATGTGTGACGTTGAGGGAATGCATATTTTGCACAGTCCCACTCAGATGAATAAATGTGTAGGGCTTCTGAACAGGGGTGTATTTCCAAAGAAACCCCATTAAAACCCATTAGATCTACTTCTATGCATACAATTGACATGGGGGGAGCCCTCGTTCAAGTTGTCCTTGAATTTGCAATTAAAAACATGGACCTTTCATATGCAACTTCTACTTTCTTTGGACACCAAGGGGAAGAAATTCACGTGCAACAAATAAAAATTTGCACATTATGCAAGGACAGGTTGGAAATCTGCAAGAAAAGTGATCTTTCTGTACTCAGTTAAAGGGAATTTGAATTTTTGCACATGCTTAGGTCTGGTTTCAGATCACAGCCTCTTTACATAGATGGTATAGATGAATGCTTCACTAACCATTTAGGCACACTTTGCTTCTCAGGTCTATAGGTTATCATCAAGTGTAAGTGAAAAGGGCTATTTGCTATTTTAGAACCAAAAATTGGTTCTTAAAGGCTGCCTGTAGGTGCAAGAAAGATTGTGAAAGCACTCTACAAAAGTAGGTACGTTAACTGAATTACTGTTAATAAAATATGTTAAAACCTTATCTTTGCAGCACCTGATATCCTTTTATAACTCCCCTTCAACTTGGCAACAAAGATTTGTACATAGGTGCATAACAAAATTTAATGCAACTTTGCTCAAATACTCCATCATATAAGCACCGAATCAAAAGGGGTGCTGTACTGTTTTCTATTCTGTTCCACAGCAGGCATCGATGCCATTTGTATTACTGAAATAACATGCTTCCAAGATGGAAGAACTGAAGTAATACTGATAATCTCTTTACAATGGTTAACTAGTCAGGAGCTGGCTGGCTTGTTTGCTTGTTCCTGCTTCTGGTGTGAAATAAGATTGGGGAGACCATTTGAAGCAGGTGTGCACAATGGTTGAAACAGCAGAATGAGCAGTAGGCACAGCCCACCTTCCACAGCCTGGCTACAACCCTTCTTCAAGTTGCCCTATGCTGCAAACTGATGGGGACATTGCTTGCTCAGGAGATGATTTGAAGGGCTGCTGGTGGGAAACCTGCTGTTTAGGAAGAATCCTACCCCCTGGAGAAGGACCTGTGGGGCATGAAGGTCTCCTACACTGCATGGCTTCTTGCCCAACAACAGTTTTTCCCCCACGAGAAACCCTTAAATTAAAGGAGAGACAATTATTTTTGGGTGAGCATTCATTTTGAATACTCACAAAAGCCATCAAAACTTTGAGTCCTCAAAGGGAACACTTGCAATTAGTGATCAAAAGCCAATCATTTTTGATCCAAACACTGGGAACTACATGCAACCCTAGTGTGATACTCCCTTACCATTATTTCTTGGCTACAACTGTGGAACTGTTTCAGATTAACATTGATTTTAGCCAACAAATACTACAGGTGTTTGTAGTACCTGTAGTATACAGTGGCTTGTAGAGGGCAACCCCACCAAACCTGTCTACCAACTGGATAGTAGGTTTAATGCTCAAGTTTCAAGGGAGAAAATTACTGGGTGTATGTATGCCTTATCGGCAAGACAGCAGAACCCTTGCACACACACACCCATAAAAATACACAGTGCTTTATCGTCCTTCTCTCCTTCATTCACACAGAATCTCAGCAAGAAAATTAACTTATATTTCCATTTTACAGTTAGGCAGCTGAAGTTGAGAAAGTGCATCTCACTCAACACCATCTGCTGAATCCATAGAAGCATTGGAACCAAAATCAAGGAATGGGTTAACCACTTAAGACATTCAGCTTCAGTGGATCTCAATATGCAATTAGATATAATTTATTCATCTACTACCATGACATGAACCACTTATGGCTCCTTTTTACCTGTCAAATATTAGGAACACACAGAATACCCCCAGGGTCTTTGTGGGCTCTCCCCGCACCCCAGTCTCATTCTTTAGAAAAAGAGCTTGGTGCAGTATGTAGCAAGCAGACATACTTACAAATCGAAGACTAAGTAATGAAATCCTTCTTCTGATATGCTGTCATGAAGTCGCACTGTAAAAAAAGAAAGAAAAATGATATCTCTTTCTCTTTGACTCTTTTGTCTAATTCACCTTTCTGGATAATTATCTCCCATCTTTGATAATTAATTTTTCCTTTTTTATTTAAAAAAGATAGAGCTGTGCTTTGTCTTCCCTTTTCAATCCATTTTTACAGAACCTTTCTTTCTTCATATATACAGAAAGCACTCCATCTAATAGGTTTGTATCTCTTTCCTTGCACTATACCAGCCTTTTCCAACCCAGTGCTCTCTAAATGTTTTGAACTACATCTCCTATCAGCTCCAGCCACCACAGCCAAGACTGTGGAAGTTGATGGGAATTGTAGTCAAAACTATGTAGAGGGCACTAGGTTACAGCTGTCACCCAACTATATTACAAATTTGTAGCATGTTACCCATATTTCATGAATGCTACTAATATCTATTTTATTCAAACATCTTTTGGGTACATAAGTCTTGCTGGGAAAGAACTTCAGTGGTGCTGGATAGAAAGCTGATGTATGGGAAATGTTTTTGCAGATCCCATTAAATGGGAATCAGCACATAAAATGTTCCAAGTGGCAACAAACACTGGATTGGGAATAGAATAAGCTGTTCAACAATTACCTTAACAACCAAGACATCCCAGGAGAATAGTATGCCTTTGTTTCGCTATCTTTCCCAACCTTCACTGTGAATTAGTCAAAAGCACTTTGTTTTTATCAAGAAGTAAATGAATACAGAACTCAGTGCATTTTAGTTCATAATAGGAAGCCATATCAGGACACAGTTGCTGTTGTTCGCTGAAGAGCTACTACGTAGAAAGATTATTTCGAGCGCTGCCCTTTCCTATTTTTCAAGAATGAGCTACCAGCCACCATGCAGACCTCATTTCAGATGCCCAAGCAGCTGATCTGAACTGGGAAAGAAGCAATTAGTCTGTCAAATGCCCGGTCAACTCCTGTCAAACAGAAATGCACACATATTCCTTTACAAAACCCACTTCTATTTAAGTGTTGACACCTTATACCTTGAAAGCATTAGAAGAACACACTTTTAAAGGAAGTGGAAGCTGCCTAGCAAGTTAGGTGTTCGGTAACAAAAATGCTGATTGCAGCTCCGTGCCAGTAAGGCAAACATTACGCTTTCTGAGCAACCTGACCTATAACATGTGCTTTGCTATAAGACCCTTGCAACACATACCATGAGCACTCCAACTACAATGTAGGAGTTCAACTGTTTCGGCAGTCCAAATAGCATGCTTGTAATGGAAATTTCCCTTGTTGGAGGACTACTGACGAGTGCTCAGCTAGAAAAGCAAGAAATGATAGGCAATACACAAGTGGGGGGGGGCATCTTGTGGCCTGTGTGCACTACTTTCCCCACCAACACTGATCCTTCAAGTTTGAAAGGTCCGCAGGCAACTTGAGCAGCAGGGTTTATAAAATTAGGAATTGTATTTTGGGTGTGGGGGGGAGGAGTATAGAGATTTTTCTTCCTCTCTCCTAATAGTAGAGCTTGAGATCACCTAAAAACACTCCTCAGCATTAGGTTCAGAACCAACAAAAGGACTATGTCACACAATTCCTAATTCCTAACTCCTAGAATTCACTGCCAGAGAATGTGAATATAGCCATTAGCCTAGATGGGTGAAAAAACACCCTTTAGACAAATACATGCAGGAGACAAAGACTGCTAAATGAGCCTTCGATATTCAGATGCATCATACCTCTGAAATGCCATATGGTGGGGAGTGAAAGGATTATTTTTAAAACACACTTCAATGATGATGTTGATGAAAAAATGCAGTCAAACAAGGACAGCTGGATTCAGCTGCAAATTTTGGAGCAGGGTTCAGCTAACCAGTCCTGTCAGTGGAAGCCCTACAGAAGGACTTCTAGTTGTGTAATGGGGCTTACCCCTCTCCTCCCCCTGTACCCCCAAATTGGTGCTTTTTTTGGAAGCGGGGACAGGAAAACCTCCAGAGAAGTGCATACGGGTGCGTGCTGTTCCATATGGCAAGCTGGAATATGTGCACAAACAAAACAATGTGAAGAACGCAATGCTAAATTCCATCCTTGGGCTGCAACCAAAGGGTGTCCCCCCTCCCCCCCAAAAAACCCTTCAAGTCATTTGTACTTTGACTTATTGAACACTGAGACTGTTGATTATATGAACTTCACAGTAAAAGGAACACTTGTGTATTTTATGGAATTATAGTAAATTTCAAGAATTGCATTAGTGATGTAAGCCAATTCAATGTGACTCTTATTTTTGTTCTAATAGCTATGCTATGGGATTTTTCAAAACCATGCTGAGCACACATCAGGAAAATTAGTAGCAGCTTTTCCCTTTGTGTGTGGGGTGGGTGGGTGTGTTTTTGAATTAAAGGCAGAAACCAAAAAACCAAAGCATAAGGACAGAACTGCACCTGAGGGTTCTTAAATTGTATCTAACAAAAGAAAGGATTAATATAATGTTCACAATAATCATTGCTCAAGCACAAAGGAGTAACAGGAGTCGTCCTAGCATCATACTATAGCTTGTTTTTTTTCAGGTAGTTCCAGGATCCAAACCTTGAGTTCATTGGTAAATAACATACAAGTCTCCATTGGTGCTTTTTCATTAGTGATTGGCTCTTGTACCTGATGTAGTACAGTAATAAGGGAAGTTGTGTCATGCTTACTGAAGAGGCAGCAGTTTTTAACCACAAATGAGACCAAGCTCTCTGATCACTTTCACACAGCAGTGATGTGAAGTTTCCACGAGCTGCCTTTTCTAACCTAGCATGGAGTTATGTTATTGCTCTGACATGCAAGAATGCATCTCACCACATCCTGCAAAATCTTTTGAACTCTGGGTTGAGTCAAGTCAAAACGAGCAGCAATATGAACAGCTTTAAACATCTGCAAGAGTGCATTCTGCCAGCACAGACTTATAACGTCACTGAGAATTCTGTTCTGTTCCTAATTCCATTCACAGAAATGTGTTTCTGCCAGAGTATTCAAGCATATCACCAAAGTAATAATAATACATTAGATGTGAGGCAGACCTTGGGTATTGTTGCACACATGCATTTGTTCACAACTGGACAGTTTAAGGTGATTTGGCTTGAGCACAATTTTGAGGAAAAACAGCAAGGATACAGATATTCGGGGGAGGTTGGAAAACGCACTGCAGGAGTGCAAACACATGAATTTTTATTAATTTGCCATTTGGCACCTTGGAACTGGTAACATTAATATATTTATTCAGATACAGACTCCATCCCAAGTCACAATTTTAAGTTTTTATAATCAATGAGAATTAAAGCAAGTAAAGAACTGTTTTACCACACAAAGAATTTTGTAGTGACAGATTATAGACGGTCTTTTAACACTTAACAGAATGTGGCAATTCCGTGACTTTTTAAACTAGGAAAGTAAGCTATTTTGGAAATCCAAATCTTTAGAGATGATGTCTGTCCAAAATTTCTAAAAGGTTGTCTACTCATTAAAAATATTAGCATTGTCTTCTTATTAAATTTCAGAACCAGATGAGATAGCCTTGCTGACAGCAAAACAATAAAGCACAATCTGGTACACATAAAACACCAAAGCCCAATTAACATAGCAAAATGTATTTCTTCCTCTCCAAAGGCAGACACTAGGCATTCAGGAGTGTTAAAAAAAAAACTCCATTTGCCTTTGTTACTAAAACCCTATTCAGTCTTGATCATCATTAATTGGAGTCAAGATATCTTTCATGTACAGTCATACCTTGGTTTTCGAACACAATGCGTTCCACAAGTCTGTTCAACTTCTGAAACCAAGGTGCGGCTTCCGATTGGCTCCCAGTTGCGCAGGCATGCCAGAACCAATAGTGGAAGCTGAATTGGACAGGCAGCTTCCAAAAGAATGTTCAAAAACCGGAACACACACTTCCGGGTTTCGATCATTTGGGAACCAAAATGTATGAGTGCAAAGGCATTCGACAACCAAGGTATGATTATGTCCTAATGAATCACCAGTTTTTCTCTCTCATATACAGGGTGAGTCCTTTAAAAGAGTCCCCATGGATACAGACTACACATGCTCCACAGGGCCTCTTTTAAAAGACTCACGCTGTATATACTGGGTGATAATCAACTAAGTCATGCTCAAAGGAGTCTCACTTAAGCAAAGTTAAGTTTATTAAGGATTATTTTAAGCAAACAAATGAGAAACCAATTTTTATGTTTTAGCTGCTGTTATTGTGTTTTTAAAATGCTTTGTTCCATGTTTCTTTATCTTCAGTGTAAGTCTAAGTGGCACGCAGACAAAACTGCTGTGGAACTGATTAGAAGAGTGAGCACAGTGCTATTAAATTCAACTGTAAATGAACAATTAAGACAAAAGTCCAACACAGTCATGTTTATTTCAAGAGAAAGCTTCTCGGAGATGAGGGAATTGTTAAAAAGAAAGTTGAAAAAGAAAGTTAAGAGGGTTAAATTTTCCCAGAATGCTTGGAGGTTAGCCAAAACTAATAAGATGCTCAAGTAAAATGTACAGTACAAAGAATGAAGGATACCACAAAGTCCAAGAGGACACTAGAGTGGTTAATGAGTAAGGAAGCTGGTAGACAGTCAAGACCTTTTCTGAGGAAATGAAAGTCTTGGTCAAATAAGGGCAACAAAAGATCACAAATGGCAAAAGCACACAATAAAGAACAAAAGGAAAGAATTTGAGGAATTAAACATATTTAAATATATCAGAATCTGGCAACTAACCAAGGTGGTGGTTTGACCTTTGGCTGACAAAGGAGCTACAACTGTCTTGGAGGAGAATAAGGAGATTGCAGAAAAACTCAATAAATTATTTTAATCTCTCTCTTAAACCATAGAAAATGTAAGGTAGAGATACCAATAACTGAACTGACTTTTCTAGGAAGACAGCCTAAAAATCTGAGGCAAATAGTGGTGTCAAGAGATTAAATTCTAGACCTTGCTGACAAATTAAAAAATAAGAAATCACAAAATCCTTTTGGTATCTACTCTGGCGTTTTTAACGAATGCAGAACGACCTATGGATGTCCTCTGTAAGGTCAGGAAATAATGCCATCCACTATGCCAAATGCATAGAACTACATTCAGAGTCTCTTCTCCATGGGTTCAGAATCCATGATTCTTCAGGTTCCCCATATGCACTGAAACACCTTCCTACAAGGAGGAGGAACCTGAGGCCTTTCAGAAGTTGTGGTACCACAACTTGCATTATCACTGACTACAGTACTGTCAATGCTGGCTGGAGCCTGCCACTGCAACATTCACTGGTTGCTTCACTTTGTGTGCTATGGATTGCAAGTTTGTGGGAGATTTTCTGTTGTTTGGCTCTAGCGTTTGCTGTAACCAAATGTACAGGTGTATATGCTCTGAGTTTTTGTTTCTTTTCATCTTTTTGGTTGTTGTTTTTTTAATATGGAAAGAAACTGTTCTTAAAAGTGCCGTGCTCTACCAAACGCACATTAAACACAAGATTTCACAATAATTTTCAAGCTATTTTGAACGTGCAAATCTTGTTGAAACTACAATTCTGCAATAATCTATGCAAATTCCTAATGAAGTGGGCATTTTAACAAGTTATATTTCGTAGTTATACAAGTAATTGAATTTTTAAAAATCACCATAAAATTACTAGAAGGCAGTGCTTTTCTTCTAGGGAAAAAAGGTGCCAAGTACAGTGGAACCTCGGTTGTCGAACGTAATCCATTCTGGAAGACCGTTCAACAACTGAGGCGCAATTGCCAATCGGCAATTGCAATGGAGAAAACGGAGAAACATGCTTCAGAAGCTGTTTGACCTCCAAGGCACATTTTAAAACTGACTTCTAAGGCGCATCACTTCTGGGTTGTCGGCATTCAAAAGCTGCAACGTTTGACTTCCGAAGCGTTCAACAACCGAGGTTGCACTGTACTAAGTACCCCAGAAAGAAAGCACTGCTGAACGCTGTAACTGAAAGCATTGTATACGCTAGGACAATCTGCACCAGAAAGTAGTATTTTACATTTCATTCTCCTTAAAAGTTTAAAACGTAAGAGAACAAGTTACTATCTTCTGCTGGAGTAAAAGTAAATGAATCAGTACTTCACAATAACAGCATGCCTACTTGTTATTCCAAAGCTTTAAAATTCAAAGCACCCAGCACACTACCAGTGCTAAATAAATTGTTGTAAAAGCTGTGAATAGGGTGGCATGTTTAATAACAAACTGCAGGCAATGAGATAGTTAGATCCTGAAAGATTTCTGGCCGAGAAAAGACATTTAAAGACTTTGCATTTCCTCCCCACCCTCTCAAAAGAAAAAGAATCTAAGTGGGGTTTTTTCCATTCTTGAACAAGGAAGGGAAACTTGTGGTCCTCCAGATATTGCTATGCTACAACTTCCATCATCCCTGACCACTAGCCGTGCTAGCTAGGACTACTGGTAATATAGTAATATCTGAAGGGTAATATATTGGTAATATAGTAATATCTGAAGGGCCACAAGCTCCCCATCCCTGAACTAGAATGTAGAGCTCATGGGTGGAACAGACATTTCCCCCCTTATAAATACAAGGAAGTACAGGCTACTTGCTTATATATTCACCAAGCATGTTTATGTGGTGAGCCTCTTTTACTTATAGAAATCCTTTTACTTGTGACCATCCGCATTTTAAATATCAGCACACTTAAATATTCTGGGGAACAACTCAGCCCACTAAAAATAATTTTCCCCCAAGTACATATAGTTGCATCAAGAATAATTACACTCTAGAGCATGTTATCAGTAGGAGATAATTGGTTTCCTTGGGTATAAGCCAAAAAGCTAAGTGCCTTCAAATCCCCAGGAACAATAACCGGCCTTTTGTTGTTCCATTTGGAAGTTCTCACTTGATAGCATTTGGGGTTTGCTTTCAATACACTTTAACTGTGTCTGCAAAGAGTACACAACATCAGGTGAAAAGACCAACATTCTAAAAGCCCTTACTCAGGAGGCAGTCCTGTGAATTTTAGCAGTGTCTTTAGTCTCAAAATTAACCATCAAAATAAAAAGGCTTATAGGAGGAGGAGGAGGAGGAGTGTAACATGGGAATCACTGAAATACCTTTTCAGCAGATCTAAGCCATGGTCCAGTGACCCGAGTCTAAAATGGTTAGTTGGTGGATAACAACGAATTAAGAAATTTGGAGGGCTCTGGTCTTCCTTTTAAGCGATATCTAAACATCTAAGATGAAGCTGAGACTAGAAATAGCTTCTGCTGATGAAAGAAGTTGGCTATACTTAGAAGTGAGAAAGAAAAGATTCTTAACAAAGAGATTAAAAAAATAATAATTTGAAATAATATTTCATTTTTGCATTTGTAGAATTGTACAGGTTGGAAGGCGCCCTGAGGATCCTCTAGTAGTCCAAATCCCTGCATTGCAGGACTAAGCAGCTGTCCCATGCAAGGGTCGAACCTGAAACCTTGGCATTATTAGACTACACATGTGCTTCTTTCAAGAATCCGAGATCAGTGAACATAGAGAAAGACTGTGGCTCAGTGGCAGAACACCTGCTTAGCATGCAGAAGGTCCCAGGTTCAATCCTCAGCATTTCCAGGAAAGGCTGGAACTTGAATCTGTGATGAAAGCTGTAGCTTCAACATGGATGTCCAGGTCTGATGGTTCCTTAGGATCATCAATATATATGAAGATTTGCTGGTAGGGTAGGTGGGGGTGGCAGCTCTCCTTCCTCCACATCTGAGGAGACCTCAGGTTTCAGGTCTGGGCAGGGCCGAACCCTGACATAAACTTGCACACAGTGTTTAAAGCAACAGCACTTTCACAGAGACAGACTGGCAACTATTATTATATCATTGTTAACCGAAATACATACAGAAACAGAAAATAAACCTTTGCAAATAAATTTCGCAATCATGTGTCTGCAAATGTGAGTGCTAAGGGGAAGGCCTCTTCTATTGGTATAGTCAAATCTTGTTTACCTTGGCCCCTTAATATTTTCAGTTTATTCACAAGCTTTTCATAAATAGGGCAGAACTTCTTAAATGGGCGTAGCTTTTTCACAAATAGGCCAGAATTCATCCCCACTCCCCTTCACATTTACACACACACACAATGTATGAAGACCTTTGTGAAGTGACACTTTTTAGAACCTGCTCAGAGGATGCAAGAGCATTTGTCTTAGGACGAAGGGAGGAAAACGGGTTGTTGCTATATTTGGTATTGTACTTCCAGTTATCAGTGCTCTGCAGCCAATTCCCACACAACAATGTCAGAAGCCGAATTTTCACTAACCCAGATAAAGGAAATGCTTCCAGAATCCATCAAACTGACAGCTGGCAACAGGAATGTTCAATGACTTAATAAAGCATGAGGGTGACAGAAATGAAGTCTCACATTGAGCTGGCACCTCCTTGCTGGTTTCAGTTCAGCACATTCCATTGTGCATATTGAGGAGTCCATGTACCACATTCTTATTTTTCTTTTTCCCCAAATAGAAAATAAAATGATTTGCAGAATGCAGAATTCACAGTTTTCATTCCAGTAATTAAGACATCTCAGTCACTTATCTGCATGATCCTGTTGTGATGGCAAGCTTATTTCTAACCTGATTTAAGAGTTTGACATTTATTTTCTGTTCTGGCTTGTTGCCAGACCTCTTTGAGGTGTTCCCTCAAAGATGGAACAGTATACAACTCCTAATGCCTTGCCAGTACAATTTTAGTCATCACTAGTACATTCATAGTAACATTCCTATATACGTCTGACCTGGTTTTATTTTAAAACCCTCTGTTTATATCTGGTTCCATTTTGGACAAAATCTCAGATGCCAGACTACTCCATAGTTTAAGCATATTCTGGACACTCACCTCATAGCTGAAGGAATTAGGTATTTAAAACTTGGGTGGATATTGATTCTGGTCCAAAATATCTTAAGTGAGGTGTAATTCTACCAAACAAAATAACTGGCATCTATATGATTTTGGGCCAATTTCAACGAAACAGTTGGGCTATGTTTCTGGTCTACAGTACTGAGTAGACTATATTTATCTTGAATTGAGAATTTACTCTTAAGTCAGTTAATGATCTTAAGTGCAGATAATCCTAAGGTCACAATTGAGGAAATGGTTAAGAACTCTTGAACACCACAGGCTTAATAAAAATAATCAACATGCCAGTATCTAATCAGAAGAAAGTCCCATTGAGTTCAATGGGATTACTACCAAGTAACTGCAACCTAAGTATGTACTTACCTGCTAGGATGATAGGTTGATACTATATTATAATGGCCTGATTTTATCTCAGTTACAACAAGGTATTATTATCCTCTTGTATGGAATTAAATTCTTAAAGGAATGTTACCCATTCAGAACCCATATAGCAATACTCCTGAGGTCCTCTGCATCACTTCATCACTTACTGAGCACAGCTCTTTCACTTTTACCACCGGTAACCTACCTATAAATGAACACTAGCCTAATTGATCAGCGACCAGCTTCAAGTGATTGAAAACACTTGCTTCATTACAAAAGAAGTTACATTAACATAGCAGATGACACAACACTGACCTTTCATGAGAAATGTGTCGTTCTTTAGTTTTTAGGTGTTAAACACAATTCAAGCATATGATATAAGTAACAAAGATGTAATTACATGCACATGTTTTTTGAGAACTCAACTCTCACTATATTTGAATGGAAGCAAGAGCCAGACAGGCCCTTGCACAGCACACAACTTTTTTTTTGTGGGAAATGAGTGCAAATCCTTAGTCCTAATTGTTAAGGAGAAAAGCTTGGAAGTGAATTAGTGAAATGTGGTTTTTCCCCATAAACCTGTCTCTACTTCTGATAACTCAGAACCATTCAGCTCCATTGCAGGCTTCTAGTGGAGCACTGGCAGAAGTGTTTGAATATTGTAAATGGCTTTTTGGACCTGGTTTAATTTCTATAAAAGTAAAGGAAATATGACCAATGCCGTACGTTTTTCAAGTGAGGGGGGGACTCAGAATTATGACTGTCCCCAAATCCCTTTCAAACTCAATCCTGCCCTGGCAATATAAAGGCCTTGAACAACAACTAGTTTTACAGGAGGAAGACTTTGACCACGGGGGTGAAAGGTAAAAGACTAAGGCTTCTATCTCATCTCCTCAAAATGCCATTTACAGTGGGTCACCTCAGATATTGTTAAGAGACAGTTTGCTAAGATCCTTGCAAGAATTTTGCCAGCTGCAGCTAATAGAGAGATGCCTCGATAGTTTCCGCAATCAGTTCTGTCACCTTTTTAAAAAGAGACTGATAATTTTGGCATCCCTGAAGTCTGTTGGGATCTCTTCTCTCTCCTAGATTTTTTTGATGAGCTTGTGAAGTTGTTGTGTAAGTTCAGTTTCACCCACTTTGAAGACTTCGGCAGGTATCTCATCAGGTCCGCTGGCTGTTTTTCATTTGGTGAATGAGCGACTTGCTGAGCATCAGTCTATTAGTCACCCACAAGTGGGGCATGAAAGAGCATTCGGGACCTTCTGCTGCAAGAACAACCTTCCACCAGCAAGTATACCTCAACCTTCAAAGCACTTCAATGACACAGGCCCTATTGAAGTGGCTTAAATAGAAACGCTAGGATGTGCAGTCAATTAAACATGGCAATGGTTTTAAAGTCAAAGCTGGATTTCTTTTCCCCAATGGAAAAGTATCCCCCAAAAGCATAATGTCGGTGGCTTCTTTAGGAGAACTGTTTTCTACATGCCTGCATGGTATAAGGTCCCTGCCTAGCATGTTTATTTAGAAGCGGAGTCCTCCAAGGTCAATGGAATCACTTCCTCGTACATGTGCTTAGAATTGCAACCTTGATTGATCAAAATATATCCTATTAAAAATTACACCTTGTAAGAAGTTAATGTATTCTGAGCTTCATTCATCCATTCAACTACAAATAGGAACATACCCTAAAATAACAGAACACCTTCCCTTCAGATCTCAAGGAAATAAACAACTATCTGACTTTTATAAGACATCTGAAGGTAGCCTTGTATGGGGAAGATTTTAATGTGTGTGATGTTTTATTGTGTTTGATGTTTTAATTTGTTGGAAGCCACCCAAAGTGGCTGGGGCAACCCAGGCAGCTGGGTGGTATATAAATTTATTATTATTACTATTTCATTGTTTCACGAACACAAGAGGAGGAAACTATACAAGGGCTGGGGAAGGGACATGGCGAAAACCACTCACAGTTTAACTTTTAAACCGTGAAAGCAATGTTGTGAGGGGAAAAATTGTGTGTAGTTTGTGTGTGTAAACAAAAATTGTATGAGAAGAAAACAAATAGGTCAGTAGAAACATCCAAGGATTTAGTCTACATCTTTCTTTTCTTATTAAAATGGGGCTTCTCGCAGGCAGGATAGCATGTGTGTTACTTTCAAAGAGAGCTTGCTGGAACACACAACACAGAACTCATTGCTGGAGGGCTGATAGCTAAACACAACAAGGTTCTTCAGGATTATGGTAACCGAGTGTCATCTGCATTTTTTCAAAGTACAATGGATAGCAGAGGTCATCTCTCAGTGAAAGAAGCTATTACTGCTCCGTGGCATTTGTTCCTGTCTCTTTGGATATGCCTTTAAGATGCAACTCTGGCTCCTTTCATTTCAGACATTTTATCTGAAATAGTAGCTGGCACACTTGCTCTGCTCTATGGCACATTAAGCTTTGTGAGAGGCTCCGAGGCATCCATGCTCGCACACATGCATCTAGAAGTGCTCTGTAGTTAAGCATACTGCCGTTTTCAATCAGGGACTCACAAAACCCATTGTTTAACATGTTTAAACAGTATTTGGGTTAGACATTCTAGCACTGGTAAAGTCACGCCATTTCTCTGCTGGATCAAGTAGTCAAAAAAGTGTTCAAATGTGCCAGAACATTAATCAGGCTTCTGGAATTGCAATTAGGCCCAGGAAGAAGAAGAAAAATAGTATTTAAAAACTGACTACAGCAAGGTTTCCTAAGCTATAACTTCAAGGTAAGGCAGGGTGAGCATCAGGGTGAGAATGCCAGAATTCAAAGGGTTGGATCACATACTCTGGAAACAAAGTTCTGCTTCTGCAACAGGACTTCCTCTCCTACTCCTCTCAAAATCAGCTCCAGGGGATCTCCCAACCCCTTGGAACAAACTTTTGAGGCTGCGCAGGGGGCTGCAGGGGCAATTCCACTTTGCAAACGGAAGTCTGTTGCCCAAATGGAACAGCAGCACCAGGGACAACCCTTCGATTGGCGCCCCAGAGCTGTTAATTTTAAATAATGTAACAGTGTGTCTAATACGCTGTTTAAAGACAAAAACTCACTACCCAAAGCAAGTTGTTTTAAGCCACACCTCTTTGCAAAATGTAGTGGAAAAGTGCTGCAGTGGAGGAACAGGTAGGACCTATTGTCTTCAATCTAATGTAAATAACTAGGGATAAAGCAACAACAACACTCTATCTGTTCAAGCAAAACCCACAGTCACCTGTATTGCTGTAAAACAGTCTTCAATCTTTTCAAAACCAGAGCTCTCATTTAACCCAAACAAGCTCTGGAGACTCGTTTCTTATTCTTTTTAACCATGTACTTGTACTGCAGTAGCAACCCGGCTTAAATCAGGCTGTGGCCCAGTAGCTGGCCCCAATCTACTGGTTTGAAGACCAATGCTTTGGAACATGTTTAAGAAACGAGGAAACCTTCCCACAAGGTAAGCTGGCCATCTGTAGCCTGACAATACACAGGCTGGTACACATTTTTGTCAACGCTGTGCAATCATAGGCAAGGCCAAGAATGGCCCTGGAGTGGTCTAGAGTAGAGGAAAGAAATCTGAGAGGAAATGCTACACATGAATGAGATATCTTTCATATTCCAGGGAGTATGAAAGAGTAGCTCCATTCGCTAAAGTCAACTAACTGTTTATTTCCCTCTGTACACAGCAGAAGGGAGGACATTAAGAATCAGGCAGTTGATTCCCTTTTAGCTTCTCTGCCTCCCTCATTTTTCCCCAAGTCCTCATTGTTAAAAGGCTTTAATTGCTTCTGAAAAAAATAAACAAAGCAAGCCTAACCGGCAAAATCATAGAAGAGATCAACGCATGAGTGAAAAGAAGCCTTTGTGATCACATTCACCTGAAAAACAAGTTTACCCTGTGCACCCTTATCGCATGCATATAATTTCATGCCTAGCTAGGATGGTAATGGTTCTGTGATATGATCTTTTCCTCTTAACCCTAATCTTCATAGCTGGGAATTAGACACTGCTTTGGCTACTCTCTTCCAGACATGGTGTGTGGTTAAAAGTGGCCAAATACCTTCTTTTAACGGGAAAAAAGAAAACTAAGATGGCAATCAATTTACCTTGCAGTCCAATTGAACTCAAAGGGGCTTGCTTCTGAGTAGACAAATACAGGATCACACCAAAGATGGAATGTTTGATCTCACAATAGATCTATTATTTTTATTATTTATTCAGTTTATATATCACCCTTTATTAGAAGATCCCAGGGTGTTTTGCAACATTAGAAAAACTTTACAGAACATCAATGATAAAAACATAATAAAAACCATACTGACACACAGCCTAATAATTATGTAGCCATCATAATAACAGTCCTTTCCTTTCCCTTTCCCACACACTTTCACAAGCCACAGCTTATTTAATAGCCATAGACCCAGGTAAAGAGGAATGTTTTTGCCTAAATACATGTAACGATGGCACCAGGCAAGCCTTTCTGGGGAGAGCATTCCACAGTTAGGGAGCAACCACAGAAAAGGCCCATTCTCTTGTTGCAGATCTTGTGTATTAAATTCAATTCAAACTCATTCAAAAATTCAGAAAACTGGAAAGGATGATCATATACTTCATTCTTTAAAAAATAAAGAAAGGAAAACAGAGGCAGTGTTTTACTCAGAAAACAGGGAACATTGGAGAACATGATTTACGTTGATTAGTTTGCTGCAACATATTGTTTATTTGAACAAAAAAATATTAATGCCAGACACAGGTATTGCTACTGAAGGCTACAAGCTACATTGATAAGATGTACTGATGTAACTAACACACAGGTATGTAAGGCATTTTACTTTACAATCCAGAAACTGAAGGCTTTTAATAATAATTAATAATAATAATAATTTTACAGCTCTTGTAGATGTAATCTGCAAGCTACAGCAGTTTTTCATTCCACCTGAAACTCAAAACATTTTTACTATTTGTTATATAACATGTTACAGCAACATTTTATTTTGTTTTAAAATAGTAAATAGAAAATTGTATAGCTGCCTGAATAATTAATGAAATCTCACAGGTTTTAGTGATTACAAAATGAAACCAAGGAATACATGCCAACACAAAGCTACAAGAACAATATTGGGCTAGCATAATGGGAAAGATAAAAGGATTTCTTTTTTACAAATCAAACATGGAAAATAAAGCACATTCCAAATGGAAGCAGGCCAGAAAATGGAAAGTTCAGGAATGTGTTTTTATTATGAAGAAGAAAAATGGATTTCCTTCCCCCACCCCATTTTTTTGCACCAGAGATTCTTTCCACTTAATTCTAGAAATCGAAGACTACCAGAAAGCAAAAAGGAAGCAACATAAAAGGGGAAATTAAGCCCTTTGTATCTCTCCCCTTCTCTCTCCACTGCATATAATTTAAGGTACTTTGAAATGAAATTCCATGTGCAGAAAAAAGTAGACTCTACAAAAAGAGCAATTTCCCACTACTTCTCTTCTAGCTTTTCCCCCTTAGTATCATTACAACCCTGGATAACTACAATGAATACAGTACAAGAATATTTGTAAAGTCTGATTTCTGACACTGCTCAGTTCATTTTTCAAGTCCTGTTAAAAGTGAAACTTTTTTTGCATGTCCCATTTCCCACATGCGCCTTTTCAATTTAGCCCTACCATATCAAGGGGATAGCCATTCATAATGTCCACTGTTGCTCTGTTTACATGCTACATTTTTATACTATACTCATGTGATTAGACTATGTACTATGCTAACCAGCTCTTGGTTGGCAGAATGCAATGAAACATTACTTTAGTATCTTTATTTTTGCAGTAAGCAATAAAGAAAATATCCATCCTCCTATTCCAATTTAATGAGGATTGGCAACTTTGAAAGCGGGCTCAAAAATTTTACCAGATAAACAATGCTGTTGCAATAGCAATATTACCAACAATCTTACTGCTTTATTGTTTTTGTAAACCGCTTTGAGGTTTTTCTACAATTAAGCGGTTTATAAATTTTATGAAGTAAAGGAATAAATAAAAGAAAACACTGGCTAAACAGCAGCTTGATTCTTTTGAGGGCTCCATCACTTTTTAATACAGAAGCTGTATCACTTAAATGCAGAAAGTCCAAATCTCTAAAGAACCAAGGCATACTTATAAAGTCATTTTTGTATTATCCAAACAGACAAATATTAGCTTTATAAGAAAGCAGGCCTCAAATCTAATCCCATCTTCTGTATAGATGTTTGATCAGCTGCATCCCCAGAAGATCAGTATGAATGGGGATGGCTGGACTGAGAGCAAGTGGCCGGCCTGCAAGCACCAATGCCAGAGATGTTGAAGGATTTCAGGGATGAGAGAAAAAGCTCCCTCTCTTCCTTATAGCAGCCTCTCACTGTGGGTGTACATACAAGCACCCTTCCCACATTAATGTGTGAAAGGGGAACAGGATTGTTCCTGCTGGCCACATACCCAGCAAGCCCATTAGGTACCCCTCCTGTAGCTGCCACAAATACGGTGTCCGTGAGAAAGAACCACACACATGTATATAGATAAGGCTCTTCCTTTAAACTGGGAACGCTGACTGGTCCAGGGTAGAGAAGCTGTGCAAACGCCTGTCCTTTTCTCACCAGTGCTAAATGTTGCTAAATGCTGCCAAGGGTGCATGGCTAAGCAGGGATACATCAACAGATGTGGCCAGCGGACAGAATCCACTTCCCATAAACACATACAGTAAACAAATGAGGAAGGGTGCTTGCATGTATACCCACAGCAAGAAGATGCTGTAAGGTAGAGGGGTTCTTTCCTCCCTCGAGTATCTCTGGCTTTCTTCCTGCCCAAACAGAAGCAAGGTGAGAAACATTTCATTCAAGGGTTTAGAGGCAATAAATAAAGTAGAACAGGACATTTCTGACACTGCCACACTAAACTTTATTGCTGCAAATTTCAGACAACATAGTCATCCCATAGAGTTAGCCAGTACACATCAAAATGAAAAACAATGGGCCTTTATTGCCACATTCAAAAGCATATATCTTTTTTTTTTCAAACTAAACAGCAAGATAGCAGCAGATAGTTGCCTTTGAACTGCCCACCAACTTCAAATTCTCATGGACTTCGGCTAAGGCCTTGCAATCTCAAAACAAACATCACCACACACATAAGAACTGCTGAAGTGTTCACCAGAGGCCCAGAGCTGAGCAATGACTTCGCTAGGTCCATGAGCATCTTCAAAGTGACACAAACCACCAAAACCCCAAACAACTGGCCTAGAAAGCATAAGATAATATGCCAGAGCTTAGGGACAATGCTTTTATCTCAACACAATGAAAAAACAACAGCACAAAGCAAAAAAGAAACATGAGCACAATTTGCTACAAATGCTTCAGAAAGTCCCACACAGGCCATGGGATGCATCCTGTTCCCTCCAAGCCTGTTCAAATTCAGCAATGAAAACAAGCTTAGTTCGACTTATACCCTCTAATTCAAAGAAGAAGCTCTACTGTAGCGATTTTAAAACTCTTGCTATATTGCAGACAACTGTGCTGATATGGTTGATTGCCACACATTGCCACATTAGCTTATAGCCCCTGCATAGGACAGGTGAAAAGGTAAGAAAAGGGATGGGTGGGAGGTTTGTTAGGTATTGATAGAGTTGTGAAAATTCCATCTCATTGAGCTGTCAGAGCTGTCCTTTTCATTTCTAACACCTAGCCTACTACTTAACCATTCTTTCCCTTTCTTTATTCCTTGGGTAGCACAGCTGGGTCTGGGGTGAGGAACCTTTGCCCTTCCAGATGTTGTTGGCTACAACTCCCTTGATCACTCACCACTGGTCATGCTGGCCAAGAATGATTGGAGCTAGAGTCTAGCAATATCAACAGGGCCAAGGTTTTGCATCCCTTCCCTATTGAAATGTGAAATATTTGCATTTCTCAACATATGCAGAAATTCCTTAGTAAATTAAAAGTTTTAATGCTCCGACACTGGTATTAGATCACATCAGTACAAGCACAAACTCATCTCTTTGGTCTGTCTTATTTCTCTGAGACTAATACTGTGGCATTTCTCCTGTAAAAAAAATTCTACATGGCTGTGTATTGTCCACATTCTTACCAATATTGGGATGCTTCAAAAGGCGACAGATTCTAGCTTCTCTTTCCAATTTCTGGTGATCTGCAGAAAATAATAATAATAAAAAATAGATTAATAATTTTAGCAGGAATAACCATGTCTTTTATTTAGCGTGAGAATAAAACAAGAACTGATGCAAAGTGAAACATGATCATGGAATGTACATAGTGCCCTTTGCATATTTGAAATTCCTATAAATACTGTATTCTAACCATCTGCCATGGTGACTTAGAAAGATCTACTTAATTCACAACTTTCTTTAAGCAGAATAAACTTAGCTATTCTGCCAGGGTGCTGTCTCTAAACTCTAGATTAAGCGTCGATCCACACTATACATCAAAAGCAGTATTAAACAACTTTAAACAGTCCTGGCTTCCCCCAAAGAACTGTAGTTTTTAAGGGTGCTGACAGATGTTACGAGACACTTGTATTCCCTGCATAGAGCCATGGTTTTCAGAGTTCCCTTGTAAGAGGGATTGACTGTTAAAACGTCTTTAGAAACTGTAGCTCTGTGAGGGGAACAGGAGTCTCCTAACAACTCTCAGCACCCCACAAAAATAGGATTCATTGGGTAGAAATCATGACTGTTCAAAAAGTGGTATAATAGTGTTTAAATATATAGTGCAGATGGAGCCAAGGCTTAGTATAGTGGACAAGAGAATGAGCTAGGAGATTCCCATTTCAAATCTTCTTAGGTATTTACTGTGTGACTTTTGACAAGACATTGGCCCAATTCAGATGTCATGGCTATTGGCTACATCGTGGTTTGTTTATCAGGGCTATGTGTCAGTCTTCCACACTATCTCCTCCCCTTGCAGTTCAGCATTATTTTACCCACACTGAAGGGGATGGATGGGATTGCAGACCTGAGATACCAGCTCTGCAAAGTAATCCAACTTGTTAAACCAATTTTGCTGGGGGTAAAGGTGGGGTTAGAATAGTGCATGGCAACTCTTCTGAAATGGGGAGCCTTCTGTCCTCATGGAGGCTCCCTAAGCATTATAAAACACTGGTTTCCCAGGGTTCAAACATTCTTATTTTCCAGGGATCTACAGCTTTCAGTTTCAGAAGATCTGCCTCTATCTTGTGGAGGGCAATGAGAATAGTGAAGGGAGGGTGGAGCTAGGAAGCTCATCTCCGCTGCTCCCCGTTGCGTGTTTCTGTCATAGAAATCTAGAACCTTTAGTGTGAATTACTTCGGCACCCACTCACTGCTCCTATCCAAGTTTCTTTCAGCGTCACTTTGTATACAGCAGAATTTATAGGAACTCTTAATGTGTCCAGACATGCATAACACTTGCAGGGAGGGGAAGAGTTTTAGGAGTGACTTATACCAAGTTTCTGTATGACATGATCTGTTTGATGGCCTAGAATTGTTTTGCTAAGAACTTCCAAGTTAAAGTACAGTGGTACCTCGGGTTAAGAACTTAATTCGTTCTGGAGGTCCATTCTTAACCTGAAAAGGCACCACTTTAGCTAATGGGGCCTCCTGCTGCTGCCGGAGCACAATTTCTGTTCTCATCCTGAAGCAAAGTTCTTAACCCGAGGTACTATTTCTGGATTAGCAGAGTCTGTAACCTGAAGCGTATGTAACCCGAGGTACAACTGTACATAAATCCTCTTGAGGTGGGAGGTAAGGGGGTGGGGGGACTTGTAAGTGGCAAGCCACTATGGGTTCCTGAAATCAAGCCAGCTTGGAGTGCAGCCAAGCCAAGTATATTATAACTAGCAAAACAAAGGCATCAAAGAGTGCTGCAATTACTTGTGATGGAGCAAATAATTTACAAGTGAATTATTTTCTGAACTTTAGCCTAATTTTTTGCTTGTCTGAGAATAGCTCATGATTTCCTCTGAGTCATCTGTTATTAAGCAATCACACTGCAACTTCCAAGATTTATTCAGCGGGGCACGGCAAATGGTACTTTAGGTCAAGTTGCCAGAGGTATGGCAAACCAGGAAATGCAATCAGGTTGGCATTTCTGCAACTTCTACAACTTCTCATGGCCAAGCTAACAGTTAAAAGGAATTCTGTGGTTTGTTTCTCCCTGTTTGCACTTTCTTTTAAAGCAAAAGTAGTCTGAGCCAGAGGGTGGCCAGACTTCTGGGATCTACTTGCTTTAGTTTTTTGTTTTTTATCTAGTCTAGACCCTCAAGTTTCACCAACTAGAGTCAAATGCAAGAGAGTGGCTTGTAGGGCTGGTGTAAAAAAGGAACAGAATGCCTGTGAGGCACATATCCCAGACCAAATACTTGCTTTCAGTATCAGAACTGGCTTTGCAATCGTTTCACACAAAAATACACTCGTTTTCTGCAAATTACAAAAAAGGGGGGGGGAGTCTTTTTGTAATTTGCAACTGGAAGCCAAAAATACTTGCAGATCTATTTCAAATTGCCCAGAGATCTACCAGTGGACTCCAATTTACCTTCTGCTCTCCTCTGGTCTAGACAGGTTATAAGCCTGAGTGGAAGAAGGGTGGGAGTCCAGTAGTTGCTCGACCCTTTTCCTTATTTATTTCAAGAACCCTTCCTTGCCAGATGGTTTCACTTTATTTATCAGTTTTCCATCAGCAGGGCAGTTTGGCTGGATTTGCACATGAGCTCATCAATACTGGGACAGCTTGACCCGCCCGGCAAGAGGGTTGTATGAGTTTAATGTCCTTGATTATTTGTCTTGTTGCTTGCTATGCCATCTTGTACTGTGTGTGCACGATCAAGTCCCCATGGGGGTCGTTTAACCGGCCCATGGACCCCTGCTGACTGCTTGGGGACCCTTGCCGCCTGCTCAGTTGGCTCCCATGGGCTGCACTAAACCAGCACGGAGCAGAGCAGGGACTGCCTTCTGCGACGCTGGCTGGCTTCCCATTGGCTGCAAGAAGCTCCTTCAGCCAATGGGAAGCTGCGCACGCCTCCTCCGCGCTAGAAGGAGCGCTGGAAATAACGTTTGTGCATGCGTGTGCATGCACACACTCCAGCCTACCGCGGTGTCTGTGAAACCGTGAACCAGCCCAAGCCACAAAAACTTTGCCAACCCCTGCTCCAGACACACAGAACATGCATGACAAGAAGAAAACTCTAGGTTTCTCCTGTAATGTGCCAGCTTGTTTTTTTAAAAGGTGAGGAGCGTCCAAATTGCATCCCTACCTTCACCTAGTACAGGGGTCTGCAACCTTTAAGACAAAAAGAGCCACTTGGACCTGTTTCCGAAGGGAAAAAAAACTGGGAGCCGCAAAACCATTGCAACATTTAAAGCATGCGCGCTGCTGCCCTCCGATCTGACAGCAGGTGGGAAGGTGACGTCGGGACGGTACATGACTAACGCACGCACCGCCCCCATGCGACGTCACAGCCAGTACAGCGCCCGCCACAGTGGGGAGTGTCGGGGCGCACAATGCGCCTCCTCCCCTCGCTAGTATCCGCCCCGGAGCCGCAGCAAAGGTGTAAAAGAGCCACATGCGGCTCCGGAGCCGCGGGTAGCAGACCCCTGACCTAGTACCATCCAACAACAGATACATCGTGTTAAGTCTTGTGCTTGTCTGTTTCATGTCTAAGAGCAGCCCCTCCCCCTCCCCCAGGACACAAGAGCCCTATCAGGCCCAAGGCACATCTAGAGCAGGATCCTGTTCTCACAGTGGCCAACCAGATGTCTATAGGAAGCCCACAAGGAGGACCGCACTCTTCTGTCCAAGTCCCCCAGAATAATAATAATAATAATAATAATAATAATAATAATAATTTATTATTTGTACCCCGCCCATCTGGCTGGGTTTCCCCAGCCACTCTGGGCGGCTTCCATAGAAAACCAAAAATACACTAAAATATCATAGATTAAAAACTTCCCTGAACAGGGCTGCCTTAAGATGTCTTCTGAATGTCAGGTAGTTATTTATCGCTTTGACATCCGATGGGAGGGCGTTCCACAGGGCAGGCGCCACTACCGAGAAGGCCCTCTGCCTGGTTCCCTGTAGCTTTGCTTCTCGCAATGAGGGAACCGCCAGAAGGCCCTCGGCGCTGGACCTCAGCATCCGGGCAGAACGATGGGGGTGGAGACGCTCCTTCAGGTATACTGGGCCGAGGCCGTTTAGGGCTTTAAAGGTCAACACCAGCACTTTGAATTGTGCTCGGAAACGTACTGGGAGCCAATGTAGGTCTTTCAAGACCGGTGTTATGTGGTCTCGGCGGCCGCCCCCAGTCACCAGTCTAGCTGCCGCATTCTGGATTAGTTGTAGTTTCCGAGTCACCTTCAAAGGTAGCCCCACGTAGAGCGCATTGCAGTAGTCCAAGCGGGAGATAACCAGAGCATGCACCACTCTGGCGAGACAGTCCGCGGGCAGGTAGTACCAGAAACTGATACTGGAGAGGATACAAAGCTACATTGACTAGGAGCCATAGATTACCTTATCCTTCTTGTCAATTGTTGCAATCAGGTTATCAAAAGCACTAAACAGAAAGAGTCTTATATGGAGTTAAGCTGAACGGTACTTTGGTTTATAATCCACCAGACATAAAGTATGCACTAGATCTGAATGTTAAGATTACTGTAAATTGCTCCCATGTATGCATATTTCAAGGCAATGCAAATACTTAAAAGAGAAAAGTTGGTAAGTGGTTGGAGAGGATCACACAATAACATTGTCTTTGATCAATGAACTATTTTTTTCCCTTGAAAGGTCTGAGACTTCTATGATATATTACCTTCATCTTTCATTTTCATTCAGAACAATCGAAAACACTCCATTCAAGGAGCAGCCACATTATAAGCAACAGATTCCATTTTAAATGTGTAGTCTAGCATCAAGGATTGCTTCAGGAATTCTCAAGAGCTTGCAGGTATCCAGTTAATTTTTCTACTTTCCTTTTCCCCTTTCAACAATGTGTGCGGGCACAGAGAGATTGAGAGTTCACAAACTGCTTTTGAAACTGCCCTTGCTTTCAGATGAGGTTTACCCATGGATGGAAATCCAAATTCCCATGTAATTGTCTGTGTGGCTCTATGGGTCTGGGCAAAACACTGTAACAAATGTTTATCAAATAATGTGAAAACATTAACAGATGAAACATGGATGAGGCTGCAGAAATATCCACAGATGTTTTTGCTCCTCTGCAAAGTTTCTCTAAAAGCTATCCAACTGTGGGAGGACATCAGTAGCAAAACTGTTAAGATTCAGAGGCTTGTGCGGCACCTTCCTTTACTGATTACACTGAACTCTGTACAAGAAATCAATGCTAGATATAAAAATCAGGGATTTGATTTTCAAGGCTCCAAAGCCCACAATGCAGCAACTGTCACCAAATCCAACTGCCCTAATTTTCTCTTTTGGAGAGGATGATACTTCTGACATTTCACAGTGCAGCCAATTTTAGACTTTGATTATTAGAGAATTCAAAAGCAGCTTGGCTAGTCACACCACAGCCGGCAGTTCTCAAGGCTTTCTGTCCAGAACGCTGGATGCCCCAATTGCTTCAAGCGGAAAGAACAGAACCCCATCAATCCAACCTTCTACAAGGCCAAGGCTGGAGAACACTGGCTCCTGGACTTTACACAAATAATGCATTTTCTCAAACCAAATGCTTTAGTAAACATCACCTTCTCCTAGGGAAACGTTTGAAATTGTCTTCCTTTATTTATTCCTTATTTGGAGGGGTGGGTGAGGTGGGGGGTGGCGGCGAAAAAGTAAGCCACTGTTCTAACATAATCAAGCACAACTGACATTAATAAAGTGTTTTTCCTCCTCAGCGGAGACCAATCTTCTTAATGTATCCTGTTTTCAAGTACTTGTCAGGTAGCCATTATTGCCAGGACAACTTCCCATAGATACAACAAAGCACAATGGATGCTTGTATCCAATAATCGGATGCCACAACAAGAGCCAAATTTTCTCTAACGGGCCACTGGGTGAAAGTAACAACAGCTCCCAAATTAGGGCACACAGCATGCCTCAAGTTATTTTTGTGGATGGACACTGCATCAGAACTTCTATTCAATCAGGCTTTGAAAAAATAAGGCTAAGAAAAGCAAACTCAATTGATCTGAGGTGCTCTGTGATCACTGACTAGATTGGGGAGGGTGGCATCTACTGATTTTAACTATTTACCTTACAGGCATTAAGAGGTTTTTTGTTTGTTTTGAAAGGAAGGAAGGAAGGAAGGAAGGAAGGAAGGAAGGAAGGAAGGAAGGAAGGAAAATTTGCACTAATCTGCCAAAAGATCCCAACACAGGAATGTACAAAGGACATACTTATCAGCCACTGAGTACTTTCCTAGCGCTCAGTCTCATTTTTCTATACCTCTATTCAGCCATTATTACTCCATTCTCAACCAGCAGGACACATTAATCTAACAAATTATGGGATGGCAGGCTATACGAAAAGAAGGTGGGCACAAATAGATATCATCACATCCAGTGCTCAAAAGGGCTTAGAAATCATCACTGACAAAGTAGGCCTTTGTCTTTATCCAAATTTAATTACAGGGAAATGAGGCATATGGAGCCATGGCTCAAAGCAAGTCATTCTGCCAGGAATTTAAAACCAGATCTTCCAGGTTAGTATCTGCAAGTAACTATCAAATACTTAGTAGCAAAAGTCCATTGTCAAGACTTTATAATGAGCAGTAATTAGTATGAGTGCATGTGCTGAGAATCTATAATGATGTAGCATTCTGCAGCAAACGTTACTCCAGTCAACAGTGTGATGCAACAGCAAAAAAAGCTAATGCTCTTTTGGGCTGTATCAACAGAAGTATAGTGTACAGATCAAGGGAAGTAACAGTACTACTCTATTCTGTCTTACTCAGACAGCAACTGGAGTACTATGTCCAGTTCTGGGCCCCACAATTTAAGAAGGATATGGACAAGCTGTTACATGTGCAGAAGAGGGTGACCATGATGATCAAAGGTCTGGAAACCAAGCCTTATGAGGATCAGTTGAAGGAGCTGGGTATGTTTAGCCAGGATAGGAGGAGACTGAGAAGATATATGACAGCCATCTTCAAATATCTAAAAGGCTGTCACATGGAGGAAGATTGTTTTCTTGTGCTCCAGAGGGTAGGTCCTAAACCAATGGCTTCAAGTTACAAGAAAGGAGATTCCGAACTTTCTGGCAGTAAGAGCTGTTTGACAGTGGAACGGACTCCATCGGAAGGTGGTGGGTTCACCTTCATTTGAGGTTTTTTGCAGAGGTTGGCTGGCCCTCTGTCATGGATGCTTTAGTTGACATTCCTGCAAAGCAGGGGAAGGTCCCTTCTACAATTCTACGATTCTAAGATGGCCACTCCATATTCACAAGCTGCAATGCGCAACAGCCAGTCCATAGGCCACAAGTGAAATAGCTGGGGATTCCATAAACCCTGTCACCTCTCCTGCTGAGCCATTGGTCCATCTACTTCAGTGCTGTCTTACTGTGACAATATAGAAGCAATCACAGTTTTTAATTTCCCAGTCCTACGTGGAAATGGTGGAAACTGAACCCGATACTCAACCACTGAGCTACGGCCCTTCCCTTCAGAAGGCAGGGAATGTTGCAGCACAGACCTTGTTGACTCTTTTGGTTGGATTGTTCAATCCCTCCCTCCCCTGCATACACCCCCACACCCACCCACACCCCTTTCAGCACAGGAATGTAGGAGCAAAGAGATGTCTCTATCAGTGTCTGCTGAGTAGAAGAGTCAATAGCAGTCTTCAGTTTAATACTAAATGTCCAGGTAACTTGAATTCTAATATACCGTATTTTTCACCCTATAGGACGCACTTTTCCCCCTCCAAAAATGAAGGGGAAATGTGTGTGTGTACTATTGGGCGAATGCAGGCTTTTGCTGAAACCTGGAGAGTGAAAGGAAGCCTGGAGAGCGAGAGGGGAGTTCCCTCCGGGCTCCCAAGGCTTGCAGACAGCAGCCTGCAGCCCGAAACCCGGGGAGCGTACCCCGGGCTTCGGGCAGCTCTCCGCAAGCCTTGGGAGCCCAGCGCGACTTCCCGCGCTATAGCGCCGCGCTCCCCGGGCTTCAGATAGCAGCAAGCTCTGGGAGCGATGGCGAGGTTGAGCTCGGGCTTCCCCCGCCCCCAGCCCCACAAGCTCTGAGAGCGATGGCGAGGTTGCGCAACCTTGCCTTCGCTCATGGACCCCCAGCCCCAAAGCTAAAAACGAAGCCGGGACAGCTAGCGGGATCCATCCCGCTTGCTGTCATGGCTTCTTTGCTCTTTGGGGCTTGGGGGGGGGAATAATTTTTTTTATTCCCCCCCCCCCAAAAGTGTGCCCTATGGGCCGGTGCACCCTATAGGGTGAAAAATACGGTATGTATCTTGAGAGAACACGTAAGCAGGAAGCAACATTCAATTCTCCCACTCAGTCCTTCCCCAAACACACAGATTAGGGAACATTATTACAGGGGCCCAAAGCAGAATGAATGACTTCTGGAATTCTACTTTCTTGGTTGTTTTATTTATTTGTTTTACTCTTGATGTAACTTATAAAGGAACGGCCATGCTAGTCCATTGTAGCAAAAGCAAAAGGACCTTTTTCTTGGTACAAATAATTCCAACAGTAACAGACATCTTTTTGGGACATATGCACATTGATGAGCGAACATGTGAGCGCTAATGATGCACTTGTCGGCATCATGAACCCAAAATGCCTTCACTACTCTCAGATCAGAGAACTGTCTTTTACCTGCCTCGTCCTTTTGCCTCTGTGACAATTTCCAGCATCTGCATATTCACAGTCCGAGGGAGATTCAAATTCCAGTTCACAAAACACTAATACAATTTCCAATTCCAAAAATGTGTGAGCAAAAAAGACATTTCTCAGTGACACCATTTCTAAAAATAACACTTGCACAGATGAAAATGTGATGTTAAGGTTCCCAATCACTCCCTCCAGCAGATTATTTTTATAAAAAATAAAAATAAAAATCTGTGGTTTTGCTTATGGTGTATCATAGCCAAGGGATTCCTTATTGCTTTTTAACTATGCCTTCATTGACTGGTACTACTGGCTGGAACGTGGCTCATTTCACTTTACAGACTATCCTGCTACTGTAAAAACAAAAACTCTTTAGATGGATGAGATCCCCCAGCAGGCATTTGAATCCCCTGACTACTAGCTTATATAGACGTAAAAGGGAAAAGGCTGCGAAGAAAGGCTAGAATCTTCAGGGACATCAGCACGTATACTCTAAAAAAGAGAAATCTTTGGAGGCCATGCATCTTGGCAGGAAAACTCTCTTTCCTGATCCCAGATGTATGTTGGCTAGCTTTGTGTTTACTAGAAGCACATTTGTAATTACAAATACAGTCTAGATTTGACTCCTAGTATCCAAACTATTGTCCAGGACTGAACCTCAGGCTCAAAAGCTGCCCTACCTATAGGACAAAATGTACTGTTGACATCTCCCTCAACACACAGAGTGGGGGGAAATCCTAGAAGATATTATCTAGTACCACAGATTACACCGGTCAACAACAAATTTGTTGTCTGCGTTTTTTCAGTTGATTTAGGACGAATCTGATGCGCTGAATCCAAAAATCACATTGGTTTTGCTCATTCAGGTCAAGTTTTTGAGCGATGGCCACATGTCGGTTTTTTATGTTTTTGTTCACATGTACGCTTGTGTGGAGCATTTTAGAAGAAGTTGGTGGGGGTAAAATGCCATGTCGAATAATTGTTTTGATTGGAAATGATTATTTTAATGACAAGAAGTATTCAGGTCCGATAGTTCTGGGTGATTATGTCGAAAAGGGAGCAGTTTGAAGTCATAAAACATCGAAATCTTCCATAAATTGGTGCGGCAAAGCATAAAGTTGGGGGATCAACAGAAAGAACCGGAGCAGCCTCAAGTATCCTGATCTTCAATCAGCATGTCGTCCTGTAGCTCATTGTGATGAAATTCCAGTGCCTATCTTCGGAGAACTTCCTGACATTAGTGACGAAGATGCCTCCAGTGTTGAAGGACATGAAGAAGAAGAAGTGGTTCTTGAAGATGATGCTCCACATCCATTTTCCCAAAAGGAGTTGAATGATCTAGTTCGCGACCTCAGCTTGTCAAAGGACTCTGCCGAATTGTTGGCATCCAGATTGAAGGAAAAAAACCTCCTCTCTGACAGTGCTCGCATCAGCTTCTTCCGCAACAGGCATCAAGAGTACCTCCATTTTTTCTCAGAAGAGAAGGACTTGGTGTACTGTGCAGATATTGCGCAGCTTCTGCTCAAGCTTGGAGTGCCACAGTACGAACCCAAAGATTGGAGACTGTTCATTGACTGAAATGTGTTCTACTACACAACGGCAACCAGTTTGCCTCTATACCCCTGGCTCACTCGACTACACTGAAGGAGAACTATGAAGTGGTGAAGTATATGCTGGAGAAAATTGGTTATGATCAACATAAGTGGTTTATTTGTGTTGACCTGAAGATGGTGAACTTTTTGTTGGGACAACAGTCTGGCTTCACCAAGTACCCATGTTTTCTGTGCATGTGGGATAGTAGGGACCGTGCTCATCATTACACGAAGAAGGACAGGCCTGTGCGGGAGGAATTGGTGCCTTGCAAAGAAAGGAACGTCATCAACGACCCTGTGGTGGACAGAGACAGAATACTCTTCTCACCGCTGCACATCAAGCTCGGCTTAATCAAGCAGTTCACCAAGGCTCTGGACAAGGATGGTGACTGCTTCACTTACTTGTGCCAGGCTTTTCCAGGATTGACCATGGAGAAGTTGAAAGCTGGCATCTTTGACAGTCCTCAGATCTGTCAGCTCATCAGAGATCCAGAGTTCGGAAACTCAATGAATGAAGTGGAACTGGAAGCGTGGAAGGCATTTGTTCTGGTAGTGAAGAACTTTCTTGGCAACAATAAGGCCATAAACTACGCAGAACTTGTCAACAACATGCTGACTGCTTTCAGAAACCTGGGCTGCAACATGAGCGTCAAGATGCACTACCTATTTTCACATATGGACCGGTTTCCTGAGAACCTGGGTTCAATGAGTAACGAGCGGGGGAGAGATTCCATCAGGACATGAAAGAGATGGAGACCAGGTATCAGGGTCGCTGGGACACAGTCATGATGGCTGACTACTGATGGACTCTGAAGAGAGACCTCCCTGCTGCTGAGCATTCCAGGAGTTCCAAGAAACAGAAGTTCAAGCCCTGAAGTTTGAAAAATGGTGAAGCAACATGCAATTTACGTGTACTTACCTTTATCAATGCCCACCATTCAGTTTACAGTAAACCTGACCTGATGGAGAGAAACGGATGCCATTTCCTGATTCAGCAGTGCAAAAATACCCTAAATCAGTTGTAGAAATCTAGACAACATTCAAAAAGTAAAAAAATTGTTGCCCAGTGTTATTATTTTTAAAGGAGTCCCGCCACAGAAGGCAAATGCAAATCTACGGCTACATCACTGTACTTCTAAAAATGGAAGAATGCCCCACAACTAATCCTTGGAAGTTACAAAGGCACAAGACAAGAGAAGCTGGAAAACAAACCAAGCTTTGGAGAAAAAAAAGCCATCGTTTGCTTGACTGAGTGACAAACTTGTGGTTGGTTAAACAAATGATGGCTTAACTTTATGTGTGAACCAGGCCAATAAGTTAGATGCTCTACAACATATCTGTAATCCAGCTGGAAGAAAAAAGTTTTGTTTGGTGCCCAATCAAACCTTGATTTAGAAAGGGTACTTGGTTCATACATAACACTAAGCCACAGTGAAAACAAACCATAGGCCAAAAAAAATATCATGGCTTCAGACAGCGATTTGCTGGGAGTAAACAAACCATAGTAGAGCTACTAGGCAGTGTCCACACCTAACACTAAGCCATGGATTTTAAAAATAATGGTTTAGAGCTATGACGTAATTAGGCCTAAAAACGTATTAAACATTACTTATTTACGTTTTAGGATATGATGCTACAAATTAACATTTCAGTTAAATGTTTACTGTGGTGCTTTATAACAGCAAAATAAAAAGACGAGCATTGAAAGTCATGTGCAGACTTTGTGTTCATTTTTTATTATCTATCATATTACATGTTGCAAGAGAGGTGACTAAGGTGTCCTTGCCATAGGTGTCAAAATACCTTGTTCTGGCCTTGCTTTTAAAAATCAACTCCAGAAGTCATCTTAAAATGAAGTGTGCCGCAGACAATCAACTAAATTATTATTGGCCTATGTTGTCATCTTCATGCACAAAATTACAGAAAATATTTCCTATTAAACAATTTACTCATTAAGATTTACAGTGCAGTAAATGTGGGTGTCTACTCTGAAGTAAATCCCATTGAGTTCAATGGGACTTTCCCCTACTGAAGCATATGGAGGGTATTGCTGTTCCTAACAACCACTTAAAACATATCAGATTTTGCAAGGGTGCTCTGCTTTTTTATATAGAATCATCTTGATAAGAGCATTCTGGAGCTATTTTGATAACTTAAAATATGGTTTGACCCCCAACTTCAATGCTGCCAGTTACCTAACTTATTAATGCCTCTTTCAGAAAGGTCATTGTAGAATCGGAGAAACTAGCCCTTTAAATAGGGAGCATAATTCTCCCCCCTCTCCCTGTGTTTTGGCAGAACAATTCCCGTATCTGTAGATAATATCTCAGCTATACTTTGCAAGACTGCTTTACCTGGACCTATGCCAAGGATCTGGGTAAGTATTTCTGTTTCCGTGATCTGATTTCCTAGTGGGCAGTCAACAGTGTTAAATCGCCTACAAAGTCTGAACCTTATGTCAATTCAGGGAGCCTCGACCAACTGAACCCAGTCCCTCAACTGACAATGGTATCAATAGCACAAAGGTGTACTAACACACATTAAGACAGAGACAAAGACCCATGCTGCATCTTGAATTATACAACCTGCACCAAGCTCAAATTAAATTTAATATGTCCTGCCATGTTTGCATGGGACTTTTTCATTCTGATTTTATGGTCAATTTCACAGTCTGTAACTTTTTAGACCATGTGTGTTGTGCATGTGTACGTGCGGCTTTCTAATGCAATTTTTGAACAATGCAAATAAAACATAGAAACATAAACTAAAAAGAAGAGAGCTCCAAATTTGAGGGGGGGGGAATACCAGTTGCCCAAGAGTGACCTGTGCTGAGGCCAATCTTCAGTTATGCTATCTCTTGGTTATGTTTGGTTATGTCTAGTCACATCAGACATTCAGTGAGGCCAAACATCATATGTGATTAATTACTTTTATATATGCACATAGAATCTGGACACACTTGGTTTCAGCATCAGATACCGCAATAAAAAAAATGGCACGGGAAGGAATCTTTAAATCATATTTTTGGTAAGCCTACTACTGACTTCAGTCCTCATGCTGGAACCAGCTCCACTGAAAGATGTGGTCCACAGCCTGTAAATTATGAGTCATGCCTAAAGAACCTTGGCTCTGTTACCTCTTTCATGTCTAAATTCAAATTTATTCCAACATCCTAGATTCTGGCTCCTACCACAATAGGGATGACTCAGTTAACACAAACTGGATTCCAAGAAACTGTGTGTACAAATGACATTGAACGAACTTATGGAAAATAATAGTTTCCTTTCTTGACTATTTTTTTTTTGAGGGGAGAGGGGGTAGTCTACAATATTATTTTATCATAACTGTTTGCTATTTTGACCAAGGTTTCAATATATGGTAACCGCACTTACTAGGGAGGAGCTCCTCCTGAATCCTGTGGCGGGGAGTGAATTTCTGGCTTGCATATGTATGCTTAGGCATGTACTGACTACACACTTACTATACATTTTTCACAACTGTTGCTTTTTTTGTCCCTGCTTTGCTAGAACAAAATGCAGTCTTTCAGAGCTGCTCTGAAAAGGTTAGGTTTTCGATGTCAGCGTACTGACAAATCTTTCAAAACTGAAGAAACCTATCAAAAACATTCCCTAGGATCAGCCTTTCTCAGCCTGGTGCTCTCCAGATGTTTTTATTTGGTCAGCTGTGTGTTTTTTATTAATTTGTAAACTGCTTTTTATGTGTCAAGTCAGTCTAGAAATATACTGCAATTTGTTTGTTTGTTTGTTTGTTTTGCTCAAGGTAAGCTTAAAAACAGGACAAGAAAGGTTCTAAAGCAATACAAAATGAACACCTAAAGCTTTTGTTGAAACAAAAATATCTCCAATTGTTTTTGGAAGGTGGGCACCTGCCGTATCTCAACAGGACTGCTGTTGCTTGGAATGAACTACTATCATCCCTGACATGCCATCTGCTGCTGATGTGGAAGTTCAAAACATCTGGAAGGCTGACCTATACTAGTCTATAATTTTCTAACTTCCCCCGTTTGGCAATTTATGAGGGCATCCAGCCTACCTCATCTTTTTCTTAAGCTGCATCTCTAGTTAACAACTCCATAAAGATTATATCAGAGGTTAAGTATTTCCTCCCTGTAAAGATGTACTTGTAGTAAGTAAATCAAATACTGAGATTCATAGACTTCAGAGTGCAGTCCTTAAGGTACTCATATTAGCTGACCTAAAGGGGTTACTCAAGGTAAATTATTTTAAAATTGCCAATTATTAGAGCTTTCAATAACCAAGGTTAAGGGTGCATTCAGTATGAACACCATGTTCTTTAAGGCTACTGGAGCATTGAGCTACATGACTTGTGCCTTACAGACACAATTCATTTGAATAATGCCACGGCTTCCTCTTGCCTAAACGAATTATTGGTTATTAATTTCTCACTTAGCTGAAATTATTTCTAAGCATAGATTTTGTGAACAAGTGCCTCAAACATTGCATGAAGCACAAACTGTAGTCCAGAAGAACAGACATAAGGAAAATTACTAATACACTATACAAGGCACATTGCAAATTGCTGGTGTACATTATGTCACAGTTTTATATTTTGTTTGATTTTTCAAAACATTTATGCATTTGTGTGGATGACAGTGTGAAAATCTGTGGAGTTTAATATGATTAAATTTAAAAGACAAATTCAGAACAGATGCTGTTGGTAGAACAATGCTGGCTTTGAAAGGGAACAATTTAAACATTATGATGCAGTCACAGAAACTAATTAAGCTATGAATCAACTTAACAAATTGCAAGCAAATTGGTAAATGTTACAGATGCTTCTAGTGGTCACTATGCTAAGGCTTCAGGGAAAAGTAGCTGTGGCAGCAGGCAGTCATTCATATTTACTGTTCCTATCTGTTGTCTAGCAACCAGACACCCAATGGCACCATGACCACTTGACACCACTGCATTGAAACTACCCCAGCATGAAGAATACCTCACTCTTCATGCTTTGTGCAAAAATAATTCTGAAGGCTCCTTCATCTCAAAGAATAGTGCCATTTGTAAATGCTCCTAGGTGGACTCTCTGAAGTGCTTTCCTGTTTTTATCACTTGCCAGTAAGGGCGATATGTAGGCAAACTCGGGAGAATTAGAATGTCAGCTTTCACAAAGACCTGTGCATAGGCAAGGAATCCTTTCAAACTCCATGTAGGATTGGCAAAGTCAATTTTGCCTTGGACTTGTAAAGCAGGAGTCACCCGCACAGGAGCATGGCCACCCCCCATCAGGTTCCAATCCCCTCTCCTCTTTTGTCTACCTGTTTCCATAACACATCAAAGAAAATGAAACAGCACAGGCCCAATGATCACAGCAACTCTTCCCAGTAGGGCAGCAGTGAGGACTGAAGGTCCCAGCTCTTCCACATCTCCCTATGGCTCCTCCCCTGGTTTCTTTCACAGAAGCATAAGGCTCTGTCGTCTTGACTCTCACCGCTCCTCCCATTTCTCTGCGTGTTCTGGGAGATCAGGGGGGAGGGGAGCTGGTCACAGAAGGAGGGGGAGAGTTTCTCCCTCTAACCATGCATCATTTCCCCAACACCAATCCTCTGGCTCTGAGCCTTCTTCCCCGGGGGTTCCCCAACCAGTGCCTCCCACCACTCCTTTGCATCTAGCCTCTCCAACCAGGGTTTGCGGACCTGTTCAAGCACTGGTTCACAATCCCAACTAAACTGTGACATCTAGTTTATACTAACCATGGTTAATGTTGCAGATGTAATGTTGATCACAGTTAGGACTACCAGGGAAAGGGGTGTGTTTGCATGTATATGTGTCTGCCTAATTTGTAAACTGTGTTTAGAAAACAGCCAGTGTTACATCTGCACCAGACTAACAAGGAGGACTATGGTATCTGAAATGCCATCAAATGTATTGTGGCAAAAAAATTTTTTAAAAAAATGTGGATATGCTGCCAGTTATATTTCACTACAAACAAATAAATTTTCCCATGACAGCTTACCTTCATATTATTTATTCTTAACAGACCTAATTTGTGTATGGAAATATCTCTTTTTCTCTCTCTCATGACAAGACAAGATGAATATTAATGCAGCAAACAGGTTACTTGTAATTCTGCCACAAAGCTGTGTTAAGGGAAGCAGAAACACCCAACTGCATTGCTTTTGAAGGGTTCGGGGCTAGAGAAGAGTGATGGAAAGAGATAAATTTATTACATGAATATATGGATTTGTTGCTTAGAAGCAAGAATTTAGCAGGCCATCAATCAGGCTGAATCACAAACTGAAAAGCATCACTCTGGGAGAGATACTGAAGTTGGGTGCAGGCACATACACAGAACACAAAACTAGGATTTACATTATCTATGCTGACTAGTGGCAACACTCAATGGTCTCTGCCAGAGCTCTGTGTCTACATGTTTCAGATATCTTAGAAGAAGAAGAAGAAGAAGAAGAAGAAGAAGAAGAAGAAGAAGAAGAAGAGGAGGAGGAGGAGGAGGAGGAGGAGTTTGGATTTGATATCCCGCCTTTCACTCCCTTTAAGGAGTCTCAAAGCAGCTAACATTCTCCTTTCCCTTCCTCCTCCACAACAAACACTCTATGAGGTGAGTGGGGCTGAGAGACTTCAAAGAAGTGTGACTGGCCCAAGGTCACCCAGCAGCTGCATGTGGAGGAGCGGAGACGCGAACCCGGTTCCCCAGATTACGAGACTACCGCTCTTAACCACTACACCACACTGGCTCTGTGTCTTAGACACAGAAACAGGTTCTTTTAATGTTAGGATTTTTCCAAAGAATGGAAGAGAAAAGGAAAATTAAGAGTTGGTTTATCAGAAACAACCACACACACACACACACACACACACACACACACACACACACCTGGTAGGTTTTAAGTCTTTCAGCATGGGCATTTGGTCTCACATTACTGGCATGGAATATGCTAAGTGCTATGAGGGAGGAAAGGGAAGATGATAAAATTCCACAGAAGTAAACTTCATCACCCTGAATTATGTTATATTATGCACTGCTCCCAAAGGAGTGCAACACCACAACACCTGCTTCTCTGAAACAAACTAGAAAGCCAGTGTATAATGATATCGCTCTGTGTGTGTGTGTGTGTGTATCCTCCTATCTCCTTTCCTTAAGGAAATCAGCCCTGAGTGCTCACTGGAAGGACAGATCCTGAAGCTGAGGATCTAATACTTTGGCCACCTCATGAGAAGAGAAGACTCCCTGGAAAAGACCCTGATGTTGGGAAAGATGGAGGGCACAAGGAGAAGGGGACGACAGAGGACGAGATGGTTGGACAGTGTTCTTGAAGCTACCAGCATGAGTTTGACCAAACTGCGGGAGGCAGTGGAAGATAGGAGCGCCTGGCGTGCTCTGGTCCATGGGGTCACGAAGAGTCAGACACGACTCAACGACTAAACAACAACAATCTCCTCCTGTTCAAAGGCCTGTCCACCTCTTCACCTTCTATGCTGATCTGGGCTCTTCTGGAAAGTACACCCAACTGGCAAAAGGTGAAAGAAGTTCATCTTAGCAGTCAGATTGCCGTGACACATCAATCTGCCAATGTCTAGCTTTGAAGTGTGCTTATGTGTATATAAAAAAAGAGAGATTTGTCATTCCATAGTGATTCACAACTTGCATTCAGAAGAAGCAATTTCATCCTAACCTTCTCTTATATAGATACAATAATTGGGAGATGAGATACTACGCCATTTGACTGACCTTGGATAAATGACTCAGCTTTCCAATTAACTGCACTTTTCAAACTCAAGGTAATATGTAAAGCTTGACCTTCCAAATGTTTAAAATAGTTTCATTCTGTAGGTACTCGTGAACCAGCTTGGATTTTATGAAGTCTTCAGCATAGTTTGCCAGAATACAGTGCAGCTGGAGTGTGTTTATTTAACCCTGGGTAATGGTTCCACCCTATTAATTTCAAAACTTTATATTCCAGATTGTATTTAAATAATATCTATTCTATGAGCTGGTTTTCACATCATTGTAAGCCAAACTATGACTGACTAGGAACAAACAAAAGACAAGGATTCTTGACCATGCTGCTCAAAGTGTGCTAGACCCACTTCTCTTTTTCCCAAGCTGGGATGAAACAAACCATAGTGAACCAGCACTCATTGTTTGTTTTTCTCCTTGACTTCCTCCTATGTTTTGTTTGGAGAGAAACAAACCATTAAGTGCTGGAGTTTTTTTAGTAATTGGAATGGTACTGCCCACAACCATTATTATTTCCAAATTAAATACAACAATTTCTCATCTTATGCAGGGGTTTGGTTTCAAGGGTTATGCATATAGTATACACAAAAATTGTGTACAGTGGTACCTCGGGTTAAGTACTTAATTCATTCCGGAGGTCCGTACTTAACCTGAAACTGTTCTTAACCTGAAGCACAACTTTAGCTAATGGGGCCTCCTGCTGCTGCCGCACTGCCGGAGCACGATTTCTGTTCTCATCCTGAAGCAAAGTTCTTAACCTGAAGCACTATTTCTGGGTTAGCGGAGTCTGTAACCTGAAGCGTATGTAACCTGAAGCGTATGTAACCCGAGGTACCACTGTATATTTAACCCCTTGGAGCCACTCCACAGCTAGTGGGGGAGAGAAAGCATCCCCAGCACTCCCAGAGTCAGTGTGCCAAGAGGGCCTTGCCCAGCAAGCAAGGCCAAGAGCCTGAAAGCTATTTCTGTGTCAAGTCCACTTGGGATACCTGGAACAAAAAGAGCTTTTAGGATCTTGGCCTTGCTTGGGGGGGGGGTCTGCTCAGTGCATCGGCTCTGGAACATTGGGGATGCTCCTGTGACATCTTGTGAGAGCATCCCTGCGCCTTGTGTCCAGCAAGATTGGCAGAGTGCTTAAAAGCTCTTTCCATGCTAGGTAACTCAAAGTGGACCCTGCGCAAAAACGGATTTTAAGCTCTCCACTCTTGTCTGGGTTGAAATTTCAACCAGGCCTCCTTCAACAGCATATGGTTGAAACTGTGCAAATCAAATGCATGTAACATGAGGGATTATTGTGTTCTGTTTTCTTTGCTCTTAATTAAGCCTTCTCAGGAACAAAAGCAGATCTAGGGGTGGGTTTACAAAAGAATGAGCAAAACTCCACTTGCACAAAACAGGGCTTTTCTCGCTTCTTCCTCCCTCCACTAAAGATGCTGTGCACACCCCAAAAGCCACTGCTGAGGGTTGGTGGAACTTCTAAAGCAGCATGAGCCATGGGACTTTGGACTTCAGCAGGATAGGAAAACTGGAGACAGTTCACTTTTCTGCTTCTACAAGACATCTCTGGATCCAAAACCTGTCCATATCTTTGAGGAGACTCCTATCAACCCTGAGCTGTCTTGACTCATCTCAAAGCAGCAAATTGTTGGAATGGAGAAAATATAGACATTGACATCTTTTTATAGAATGCCAGACATATGCTCCCTCCCACTGCAATAGACTTCTGGAGTACTTAAGAGAGATACTGGCAGTGTAATGCTGAACTTGCCTCTTTGGGGCATACGATGTCAGCATATTCTGTGGTGTCTTCTTTTCAGTCAGGAATTGTTGTTCATATTAACTTTGCTTTGGAAAAATCCTTGAATATTTGCAGATGTTCATGCACTTTTACATTCAAGCATTGTGTGGAATAATAGATGGACAATGATAGTGGAACCTACAAGTCCTTATGGTTGTAAAGAGACTTATACCAGACTGTTTGTATTAATATATTTTACATATTTAAATTAGATAATTAGTGGATTATTCTTATTGTTAACCTGAGCTAACCATTTTTCCCTTTCTTTCTTCTGCTATATTGTAGTTACGTTACAAAAGCTATATTATAGTTATATTACAAAAGCATTTGAATGAGTTTCCTGAAGGAAACAAGTATTTAATGTGTTTTTTTGCTGTTGCCATCCTCAGATTTTTTTTGAAGTGCAACAAGATTCAAACCACTTTAGCCCAGATAGGTCTATCTCAGGCTTCCTCAATCTTGGCCCTCCAGATGTTTTGAGACTACAGTTCCCATCATCCCTGACCACTGGTCCTGCTAGCTAGGGATCATGGGAGTTGCAGGCCAAAAAAAATCTGAGAGGTCGAGGTTGAGAAAGCCTGGTCTATCTGATAAAAGATCAGTCTATGTTGAGGAAATAAATCTATGAAGAGAGATTATCTAATTCAGGATGAAGAACTAAAGCCATGGGTAGTGCTACTTGATTGAATGATTTGGAAATAGTGTCTCAACTGGGACATTTCACACAACGAAAGCACTAAGGTGTGTTTAAAAATGTATGCTTTCAATCATTAGTTCCAAAGATATTTAGGAAACAGGCAGAGTTTATGCATGCTCAATATGTGCACGCACATTGCACCAAACCCAGAAGTGACCCAGAAAGGTCATAAAGATGTCACTGAAACATCACTAAAAGGATGAAATGTTGACAGAATGGGGTCTTTTCAGGGATTTTCAATGGATTTCATTTATAAGTGATTTCACTGACACATGTGGTGCCTCAGAAAGTAACCCCCACATAAATGGGGGTTGGGGTGCTGCCTATATCAACATTACTGGTTTCTGAAGCACAAAGATGGAGCAGTCAGTATATGCCATCTTAAGCATTTACAAGTAAAAAAGGTGAAACCAAAGTTGGCTGCTCAAAAGACAGGACTTTTGCTGCCACTAATTCCAACACAGTCAGATATATAGTACCATAGTATATACTATATTATAGATATATAGCCTTCTGGGTCTTCCATTACAATTTTCGTCTTACTAATCTCTGAGCCCAGTTCAGCTATGTAGTCTATACTTTCTGGAAGACAATAAGCCAAATAAGCAACTTTCATTATTCCTGTGCGTTTGTCAGCAATACAAAGTTATCATGAGGCACACTTTCTCCTCCCTCTACCTCCCAGGATTTTTTTTGGGGGGGGGTGGGGATTTTATCAATTCTTTCTATAGCCATCTGCTGTCTTACCATGCATTGCTTGTAATATCTGGGCCAATATGAACCATGTTAATGAAAACAACTCATCCAGCTAAGTTATCTTTGAATGGATTCTACGCTATTTTATTTATTTATTTGCAAATGGAAAACCTATTCTTGACTTGACTGTACAACTGTCATTTTCGTCATCATTACTATGTTTATATGTGACCCGAGAAACCACAGGAATGCAGGGCTGTCATTTCAGCATGCGTTTTCAAACTACTGGCAATTTCTTACTGTGAATCATGTTTCTATTTAATTGCATGGAAGTTGACTAGCAATAAACTTTCAGGCATTAGAATTACCTATTGCCAAGTGTCCCGGTAGGCACAAAATGAATCTACAAAACATTTAAAGCTAGTTAAAACTGGAGAAAATGGGGCAGGGTGGGAGTAATGCAGATATATTTTTATCAGGACACAGTGGTTCAAGGGGCAAAGCAACAAAACTATCCCCTAATCAACACATTTTCTATCAAGTTTTAAGTACTTTATTGTCAGTGTGATTGCTGACCTCCAACTAATTGTAAAACCTGAACCTTCAGCTTCCAGAGTCAGAGGGAACCAATTTGACTGCAGTCATTTTACGACTGATAATAAAGATACTGTGCCAAAAAGGAAAACCGGGGGGGGGGGGGAGAGAGAGAATCCAATGTTTACATCCACTGCAACAGGGTAGGTTGCAGGACTACAAGTTCCACCAGCCCCAGTCAAGGAGTCCAGAAGCACTCCATACATGCACTACATGGTTGGGATGACCACAGACAAAATGGACGGCCCTCTGTCATGCATGTTTCACTTGAGATTCCTGGATTGTAGGCAGTTGAGTCAGATGACCCTCAGGGCCCTTTCCAACTTTAGAATTCTACAATTCTATGAAGAGTAGTAGCCATGGGGAGATACATAAGCCGGAGGTCAGGGGCGTGGCCTCTCTGCTACTTCGACTAACTCACTGGGGGCACACCTAGGAGTAGCTGAGAGATGTAGGACCCGTGGTCATGTCTTTTCCTACATTGTAAGTATACTTTTGATAATAAAGAGATAATTCCTCACTCTGGACATCCCTTGCCTTACAATGCTGAGACTTCATTGTAGGGGACTCCTGGATATAATACATCTTTTCTAGTTTAAGCTAAAATTTTATTGCACTAGGTAAACACCTTCTGTAAATAGTTTTTTTAAGACAGAAAAATACTCTGCATTAAATTTTACTGCAACTTTTTATAACAGAAACTTTATCTAGAGATTATCAATTTGTGAGCTGCCCTGGGATCTTCGGATGAAGAGCGGTATGCAAAGTTAATCATCATCATCATCATCATCATAAAATAGCAATGACCAATAAAGTGAGTGATGATTACTCTTGAAGCACATCCATGTAAAACACCTACACAGAAGTCAGAGAAAGTATAAACCACAAATCATTGTTCACACCTCATTTTAGTTTAATTTTAGTTATCTGTACAACTTATCCGAACTGTATTTAGCCATCCTTCCAGTTGACATGCTTGCGGCTATGTTAGACATAAATGAGCTTACAGTGAAAACACATGGTAGTTATTGTTTGCTTTCATGTTGTTAAGCAACTGGAAGTTTATCAGGTTTCCTCAGCCAATTAACTGCCCATCCTGCCTTAGCAGAAAGAAAGATCAATGGGTCAAATCCTCAAATAGCTTTAAGCTTTCCACAAACGGCTTTGCATGTTACTATCAACAGACAGGGTTCAATTGGATAATTCCCAAGGAGCAAACCTAGATTAAGAATTCTATCCACATTTGTGCTTTGTTCCTTCATTTGAGAGGAAACATGTTTTACATGGGAAAACAATGCAGGAATTGCTGAAGGGAGAAACCCGTCAACGCATCTGAAAAAACAAATAGTGACACATTTGGAAAACAGTACCTCACTGAAGAAATTACAAGAGAGGGCATATGAAAGACCTGCGACCTTTCTTTCTCGCAACAGTGACATCTTTATATGATACTGCATGATTCTGTGTCAGGTAATGAATGACTGATGACTTCATTAGTACTCCCTTCCCTAACGAAGAGAGCAAGTGGTTCTTCATGTGAATAGACTGCATAGCTGTGCTACAATAGCAAACAAAGATAAATCAATGTGATTTTCTTGCACTCTATATTGCATTTTATCAAGAAACCATAATTTTAAAACATTACTTTATTATGCATATGCCACCCATCTGACTGGGTTTCCCCAGCCACTCTGGGCGGCTCCCAACAGAATATTAAAAACACAATAAAACATCAAACATAAAAAATATTCCCTATACAGGGCTGCCTTCAGATGTCTTCTAAAAGTTAGATAATTGTTATTTTATTTCCTTGACATCTGATGGGAGGGTGTTCCACAGGTCATGTGCCACTATCAAGAAGGCCCTCTGCCTAGTTCCCTGTAACTTCACTTCTCGCAGTGAGGGATCCACCAGAAGGCCCTTGGAGCTGGATATTTGTTTTATACATGCTATCAAAGCATTCATCCATTTCCAATCAGCCCCTCCAACAGAGCCTGTGTGGTGTTGGGGTTGGATCTGGGAAGCCAGAGTTCAAATCCCTACTCGGCCATAAAGCTCACTCTGTGACTTTGGACAGGTCTTTCAGCCTAGCCTACCTCATAGGGTTATTGTGGGGATTAAACGGGGGGGGGGGGAGAACCACCTTGAGCTCCTTGGAGAAAAAGGTGGAATGTAGATGTGGTAAATAAAAAATATCCTTAGACAGATGGCCAGATGCAGCATAACACATAGAAACCACAGTCCCGACACAATAAAAAAATGTGTCTCACTGAAATATGGGCACTTCATAGGAATCTGGTGCAAGATTGTGCTGCAAAATGGAAAAAGGGGGACTGGGAGATGAATGTATGGGGAGAAACTAATTGCCTAAACCTACAAAACTAAATATAGCATTAAAGTGTGAATCAATGCAAGTCTCTTTAAAGGTTGTATGTGCCTTCAGTCCTACTGATCTGCAGTGTTTAGGAAAATGTTATATGCTTATAGCAGGGATGGTGATTCTCCCAAATGCTGTTTGATTCCCATCATCCCCAGTTAGCAAGGTCAATGGGGGTTGTAATTCAGCAACATCTGGAGGGACAGAGGCTCCCCACCCCCAACTGAAAACATAACAACACCAATTTGATTAAATCATAGAAGCATAAAATTGTAGAGTTGGAAGGAACCACTAGGGTCATCTAGTCCAACCCTCTGCAATGCAGGAATCTTTTGCCCATTGTAGGACTCGAACCCACAACCCTGAGATTAAGAATTTCACGCTCCACCGATTGAGCTATCTCCCAGGTGCTGTGTCCATTCCGTATTTTCATGCCAGATACCGTAAAACAAAATTGATATACCAAATTTAACCCCTGTATTACAAAGGAGAAACTTCAAACTACGTTGAGTTGAAATAACATGTTGACAACATTCTAAAGATTAAACATGGTCAAAATAATGGAATAAAATATGCGGGGGGAAATGTGAAGCTAGAGGTTCCTGGACGAGCATATTGCTGTGACTTCGTTCTAACAGCTTGGATTTCCTTGTGCAATGCATACATTTTATCACTAATTCAACATTTATCTGTTTTCATATGTAAGCAAAACTTTATCTCCATTTCTGATCTAATAATCTCATTCCTAAAAGCAACACAAAATGTTAATGTACATCAAAAGACTATTATGGGTACTCATAGTTCAGGTTGCGATGCCCACATTTTCCATAAAAGTAGCCTGTTCAGTATGCAAATGATTCATAAACCAAACAGAAAATAAACCTGAAACACTTCTTGTTTTAAGCATGCAGCTTTTATCACCCCTGCATCACTTTAGGAGCAGCTGAAATTAGTTTAATATCACGCCCTCCTCAGCAGAAGAAGAGTCTTCATTATATTGCAACAAGTTTGCTTAATGCTTGGCTACTATGCAGATATGACTTCTATTTAAAGGCTTTTTTAATTGCCGGCTCCCAACTCAATTTAAAGTGTCAGATGCTAAGAGTCACATGTTAATATTCTGGCTTTTAGATCATACCTAACAGTTTAATGGATCAGAGCAGAAGGATTTAAAGACGCCTTTACTATTGCATACAACAACAAGCAGTTATACAGCAATGCAGCCATTCCTTCTAGTTTCCGTCTAGTTTACGTAGCAATATATTTGAACACCTTCTGTACACTAAACTGTGTTTCCTTGACTATTTTGGATTAAATATCCAGCACAGCATAATTACCTTCTTTAAATCTGTCCAGTCCTCCTCAATTTTTTTTAAAAAACACCTTGTTTTTAAATTTATATTTGAAGCAACCAATTAAAAAATTGTGCTAATTAAGGTGTTTATTGAGCATTCACCCTGAACTGTTTGCACTAAATTTAGAAAGCAACTGGATTTGTCGGAAGAGCAGGAAAGCCACTATACCAAATTGTATTGCTAGCTATTGTGGATCTCAAACTGTCTCCATGGCCATCTAAAGTACCTTTCCTGTCAACACTCCAGCAGTTTGATACAGATGAAAAATTAAATCCTTCCCTGTGGTTACTCAGCCCCTGGTTGCAGCAACTACAGTCAAAAGAATTGATGGTCTTTTCCACTGTAAAGTGTGAGATGAACAACCCACCGCTATGAACACTTACTATTTCTATAATATGGCAGGCTTTCACAAAACACAGAGCAAGAAACTACAGAGGGAACACTGAGGCGCACAAGCCGTGATAGAAAGGTCAAGTCTCCTAGATTACCATTGCCAGCAGTGGACAGGAAATCCTTTTTTCTCCCTCAAAACATTGAAGTCTGTCATGGGTTTACAATTGTACAGCTGCTACACGGTGAGATTGCACAACTAAACAGCAACAGCAACAACAAATAACAACAACAATTTTACTATGTATATGCCACCCATCTGACTGTGTTGCCCTAGCCACTCTAGGAAGCAATTATAAAACCACAGTAAAACATCAAACATTAAAAACTTCCCTATATATTCCCAATATGTTCTTTTTAAAAGGGATCAAGTGGAAATGCAGAAGGCATGGCAACGTGCTTTAGACTAGATGTGGCTAACCCTTTTCTGCCCAAGGGCCACACTATCCTCTGGAGATAAAGTGTGTGTGGTGAAAAAGTCACCCCCTCACATTCTTGTACACACATCCAAACTTATTCCAGAACGCATGCATACTGGGGTGGGGGTGGGATTTGTACTCGTGGCCACAGGCGGTTCTTGGGGGACAACTCTCCAATTTCCCTCAAATCATCTTCCCACAATCCTAATCACACTAGTCCTAACCCAACTAATGAAATCTTGTTTCAACACTCTTGCACTGCAACTGCAGCAAAGTTCTCGGAGGCTATTTTGGGGAGAGGCAAATCAGGACCCCACAGAGCTGGGGGTTAGCCACCCCTGCTTTAAACAATGCAATCCAAATTGCACATAATGCTGTGATGTTTCCTGCAATGTAAAGGTGTCCTTAGCAAATGGCCCATAGGCCTCTTCTGGACTGACAAAAGGCTTTCACTCTGTCCATGTAGTGCCAAGCTGTTTCATGTCCCAACCCACCTACAGACCAGGGCTTACAGTATCGCTTAAACAGAGTAAGTCAGCCATCTTAGGTGGCAGTTGGGCAACCATTAGACTATCCGCTACTTAACTGATCATATTTTTGCCACATTTCTATTGTGGGCCTCAGAGCCTGAAACATGCTATTCTTAATGACACAACAGAGAAGAATCTCCCAGGTTGGAATATTAGCAAGATAGAACACCTGTTGGTGTTATTATATTCCTTCCCCTCACATTTTTTTTTCCAGTTAAGGAAGATTCAAATAATGTGAAACCCAATGAAGCCACATTAAACACAGTTTCTAAAATGGGGCAGAAGCTACTCTTCCTACTAACCACATAAAAATTAAGGTTTTATGTTGAGTTAAAACACACACACAGAGAGCAAAATTAGGTAGTTACTATGCAATGCCTCCTTGATACAATTGTGTGCATATGTCCTGAACCCCTGGCCTACCTGGTGGCAAATCAGTAGGTCAAATCCCCAGTCCAGGGTTAATCCAGGTGTCCAAAGTGAAGCACAGTCCCACAGAGATCCTGGAACTGACCTCAACGTGGGCAGATCAGCAGACACAGCCCCTCAGCTCTGCTTCCCTTGGGTACTTTGCCTGCTGATTGCAGCATCTGGGCTTGATGAGGCAGGTGACCCTCACCTGTTGAAGGCCTACTCCAGCTGAGGAATCACATCCCTCCTCCCACAGCTAACAAGCCATACCTGGCCAGCCAGGGAGCTGGGCTGGGGGCCCTTGCTTGCCTCAGCCTCCTGAAGCACCCTCCCCACTGCTCGCTACACCTCAGAGCCCACCGTGTTTGTGGGGACAGGGGCCCCTCTGGCTCTGGCGATGGGTCCTGCTGCTCTGGTTCCTGCACACTGACCTCCATCCGCTTGCCATCCTCCATCGCTCTGTGCTTCCTTCCCCATCCCCTGCTCGCCCTGGTGTGTCCCAGCTACACCTCTCGCCAGAATCCTCTTCCTCCTCTCCATTGTCCTGCCAGTTCGTGACAACAGTGAGATTAATATATATACCACAATTATCTCTGTGTATGATGAGTCCATAGGTGGATACCGGTGCTCTATTAAGAAGCAAAGCATCCAGTTATGTTTAAGATTCAATAAATATGAAAATGAGTAAATGGTTAGCTCTTTAATAAAGCACAAACAATGGTTTAGATCCCATGAGTGGGCACTCATGGGACGCTCCTGCTGGCAGAAGATAGGGGGAGCAGATTTTTAATGACTCTCCCTTCTGTCCTGTGTCCCCTATAATCAGCTGATGGTCCCCCTGGACTAAGATGGTGGGAGGCACTTGGGACTGTAGGGGAAAGGAGGAATCTCTGAAAATTGCCTCCTCTCCTTCCCCCACTGGGAGTATCCACCAGATCAAAGTCCTTCTGCAAACCAAAGGCACTTTCCCATTTGCAGAAGGGCATTTAAGGATGTAAGCCTGCAAAATGCTGCATCTATAAATACCTGCTGGGAATCACTGTGAAGGGAAAAACCCAATACAAAGCTGAAAAATATGATGCTTTGTCAGCACATAAACAGTTTGGGGTTCCCTAACCATCGAGCATCAAGCTATGATGTTATGAGAGCATTGCAGATTTTAAACACTGGTAACTCAAGATTCGCAGGACCAAGGGTTTTAGGATGACTAAGGCTGGTACCATAGTCAGGCAGATATGGAAATTTTACAACATGCAAAAGTGATCAGGAAGATTTGTAAGGAATAGATTATTTAATCAGACCTCTATGCAGAATACCAACAACACGACTGTGACATTTAACAGCATTAACTTGTTCACATATTTATTATACACGTTCACGTTCCAAATCTCTCTGCCTGATTTACAGAAATGTCTCATTAAATGAGAAACTCCACTTATACTTTAAGCATACTAGAAACAGAATATTAAACAAGGACACTTGAATGGATTTCTCTAACAGGCCTTCCTTTTTTAAACTATCATTAAGGTTAGAGAATATGCTATCAAAGCATATCAAATTGTCTAAGACAACCACTTGCATCTGGTAGTCACAACTGCAGCTAGGTAATTAAGAACACAGATTCATATTTACATGTAAAGTTCTGTGGCTGCAATTTCAGTCTGTTAGGATCCCAAGACTATTTGGACACAACACTGTGAAAATGGGTTTTTAGGAGTGTTATTGTGGTAGGGAAAGGACTGCAAGCACACAGGGGTTCCACCCACTGAAGTGGGAGGTCATGGAATAACCACATCCACTTGAGCAAAAGCCTTGCCATCCAAATCAAGGATCTCCCATGCAAGACTCTAAAAACCCAGCAAGTATTTGGGCAACTGGTGCAGAAATTACTGAGATACTCAATGGTCCTTAAGAATGTATTTGAGAGGCAGGGTGTGTGTGGAATATTCACTAAAACCAGACTCCAATTGACCCGTCATTGTTTTCAGTTGAACTTATAGCAATTGTGGGCACCCAAAAAGATTAGGCAATCTTGAGATTAAATATGGAAAAGTAGAAGAGAAAACTGTTTCTGTGCTGTTTTTCTGTGTGGCTTGTCTAAAAGCCTCCATTTGTTTTGTGGATAAAATAGATAAAAATTTAATTAATTCTAAAACAACTAGCAAATTTCACTGTGAGTAGGCCTATCAATGGCTATTTAACCATGACTACTCAACAGAGCATGTTCAGGAATAGTACATTTCTGGATAGCGGATTCTTGGGGACAAAGCTTGTAAAGCCATGCTTTATTTATTTTGAAAAATTAGGCTGCTTTTTCCAACAGATCAAAATGGCTCCCAGTTGGCCGTGGACTTGGAGACTCGGCTAGCACCGCTAGCGCCCTCCCGACTCGTGAAGGAGCCTTTTTAAAGGCTACGGATCGGGTGCCGGGGAGAAGCGTGGTGCTTTGAGTCCTCTGCCATCCCTGCCGAGCGAAGCCGCATGCCATCCGGCGGAGAGCGCTGACTTCTTCCATTGAGAATTTGGACTTTTAACAACAACCCGTGAGTAAATTGGAAATCGGGTTTAAAAGAAGAAAAATTTTTGGGATTTGAGACGAGCGGGGGGGGATCTAAAAAGGAAGTCAGTCCCCCTCCCTATTGTAGACATTTTAAAACAAGGATTGGGAAGCCAAGGCCCAAAAAGAACGGTATCTTTGCTAAAATCAAGAATTCCATGATGGGAAAGTACAAGAATTGTGCTGGAGGAAGAATTGAAGGAGAAGGAAAATGCACCCCCCTCCCTGGGAACCGGGGCGATTGAGGAGTGAGCCTGGTGAAAAGAGCCGGTGATTTTGACAGCTGTCAAAGTAGCTGTCAAAGTCGGAATTTTAAAGAGGATTTTATTACAAGGACCTTGCTGGTCAAATTTGTTACAACTTGATATAATTTGTTAAGACTTGAATACAAGAGGAGCTTCGGGACATTACAAAGATGGGCGTAAGCCGGGAAAAATACAACACTTCGGAATTTCACAGAACTGGTTATCTCCTGGGAAAGCTGCAAAACTGAAACTGAATCTCGTCTACAGGGTGTTTAGACTAAAAGGAGACAACAGAATACCTTACTGAAGAAGGAAGGGACTGAACGCAAGTTTTTGTTCCTGAATAACAACAACCCATGTAGAGTTACTAAACTTCTGAATAAGAAAGTTTTAGCAGCGGAACAAGAGGAAGCTGGACTATAACCTTGAAAGAACAATGGGGGGAATTTTATAATTTGACATTTTTAAAGATTTAGGAATTAATTTTTAAAAAAAAAGTAATCCTAAAAATGGGAAATAATTCTGCAAGGAGTTGGGGGAAAAATGGGATTGATGGACTTAAGATTTCCAGGCTGGAAACATAGATTGGAGGATAAGGGAAATTAAACCGGGGAAGGGGAGGGAGAATTAGAATCCAAAGGCTTGCAACTATTTTCTGAATTGGTTTTCTTTTTTCTAATATATTTTTTATTTTTTTATACTTTTATTCTGTGTGCTTTTACTTTAATGGGAAAAAAGGGGGACATTGTGGAAAGAAAAGGGGGTGGGCTATGGGGAGAGATCTTTTGCTTTTTTTTTTATCAAGGGTGTTGCATAAGGTTTGTATAAATTTAAATTTGAACAATGGGGTATATAAATTGTGCTTTAAATCAGAAATAGAACTTGTGGAAACAACAATATGAAAGGGGAATACGGTAGGGGTGGGGGAAGGGGGGAGTCCCAGAAAGTGGATGTTTGAAAATAAGGTTCTGAATGTATCTTCATAATTTCTTTTCTTCTCTTTCTGTATTTTGGAAACTTCAATAAATATTATTTAAAAAAAAAAAAAAAAAAAACAAAATGGCTCCCAGTTGCTTTAAACTGTTTCATAGCACAATCCTTTAATGTACTCTGAAGTAAATTCCATTGACTCTTGTTGTCCTTATTCCAAGATAACTGGTTATACTATTACAATGGTGAAAAGTAGTCAATCTACACTTAGCAATTTAATTGATACAGTAGCATTCCAATTCACTTTAAAATACTAATAACTTTTATATTGCTGCTTGTTTAATTACATTTAATGTTCACAGAATATTGCCCTGTAAATCTGCCTTGAGCGTACTCTAGAAAAGCAGTATCAAAGCATTTCACACAAAAAATGTACCCCAATCCAGATAAGGAGACAGAACTATGAACAAGTTCCACTTGGAATACACTACTTGATATTCCTTTAAGAATTCTGCAAATGTGTCTCTTCTATTGTTTAAACAAGATCTCATGATTCGGAAATCTTCAACACTGCTGCCCTTATCTTCTTAAAACAGGCTTATCAAAAATGTGTTTGCATCCACACCTAGTTACCGCATACTAATGGATTCTCGATGTGGGTAAACAGGAAAAAATCTGGAACATTTTAACATAAGAATCAACACCACAGTCAATACACTGAAAGAAGATAATAAAAATCCAGTTGATAGTGGGATTGGAGCTATTGAATCTTCAAACATTCAACGAATATTGTCTCCCTTAAATTCTTATTGGTTCCTACTCTGCTATGGCTTCCCGACATTGCTTTCTGCCTAATAAAAGAATAAGAAAAGACCTCCTGAATCAGACCAAAGGATTATCTCCTCTCTTTTCTTGCAATGGCTAACCAGGTCGATACCAATGGGGAGTTCATAAGCAGGACGTGAGCCCAACAGCTCAAGATCCCCAGCAACTGGAACCTATCTTTCCAATGTTAACTGCAACATAATTAAATTGTATGTCCAATTTCTTTTTGCTGCTTCTGGTAGCAGACACGGACAAATAACTGAATACCAAAGAGAGCAAATTGCCCTTGAAATAATACTTGTTCATCGCACAAAATTAAATGGCATTCTAGGAAATATCACACTGCGTAAAAAGTCAGTGTGCCAATGGTGAATTGATACAAACATTCATGCATATTGAAGCAGCAGCAAGGACAGCCTCTGCAAGGCTATATGCTGAGGCCAACAGAATTAAGATGCATGTAAAATGGGGAGCAGATATGTAACCATTTTTATTTTTTTTAAGAATGCAAATAGTAATGCTAGGCGGAACAAATGAACAAGTAACAAATTATCTGTATGAAAAGCAGAATCTGCTATTTGCGTTACGGTTACAACTACATATGCCTTTGGACAAACATAGTAACACACAAGCGCAAAAACACACATCACGAACATTTATTGCTCAGTCTGATTGCAGACGTATTGAGAGAGTCACAAGAATTTTCAGCTTACACAATTGTTATTATTTTTCTGCAAGACAGAGGTGTGTGCTGTGCGTAGAGTAAAATTTGCAAATATATCTGGAAAACAAAATAGAAGCATGATGTCTACATATTTAGGCAGCTAGAGACCAGTTCTAAATGTTACATTAAAAAAAAGCCAGGCACTGAGGGATACCAACTTGTGTCGCTTTAGGTGCCCCCTAAAGACTGGATTCTTTCATGTTTCAAATTTGGTTTTGCTATGGTTGCAGAGACAGATGCACTCAGCTGATAAATGCTAATTCAAAACCCCAATGAGTAGGCATTACTCTCTAGATTGTGGCTGATGACTTAAAATTCTCATTCCAAAAGCCAAGAAGGATTAAGGAAAAATCCTCACAATCATATACAGCTGGACTTACCCACTACTGAAGTTCCAGCTTTAAGTCCTTTGATCAGAACCTTCAGTGTGGTGGCAACTGCTGTATGGAACGCTCTTCCCTTGGACATAAAACACTAAGGATTGTATACTTTGGAGACATGCTAAAAACCTGCCATACTATGGGGTTATATTTTTATAGTGCTTTTATGCTATTTATTGCTATTTAAAAAAAAATTGGTACATTGGTACTGTTAAGCATTTATAGATCAGGTAAATAGATCATGCAATAAAGGTAAATTTCAACAGGTAAATAGATCATGCAATAAAGTGCTCATAAGGTTTATTTTGATAATTTTCTTTAAATATGCATTCCTTCAAAACAGGGTGGCCACTTACATACTACCCTCTGGCGCTGTGGTTTAAACCACTGAGCCTTTTGGGCGTGGGTAGGCAAACGAAGGGATCTGGCCCAATCGCCTTCTAAATCCGACCTGCAGACGGTCCAGGAATCAGCGTGTTTTTACATGAGTAGAATGTCTCCTTTTATTTAAAATGCACCTCTGGGTTATTTGTGGGGCCTGCCTGGTGTTTTTACATGAGTAGAATTTGTGCTTTTATTTAAAATGTATCTCTGGGTTATTTGTGGGGCATAGGAATTCGTTCATTCCCCCCCCCCAAAAAAAATATAGTCCGGCCCCCCACAAGGTCTCAGGGTCAGTGGACTGGCCCCCTGCTGAAAAAGTTTGCTGACCCCTGCTCTTGGGCTTGCTGATCAGAAGGTTGGCGATTCAAATCCATGTGACGGGGTGAGCTCCTGTTGCTCTGTCCCAGCTCCTGCCAACCTAGCAGCTGGAAAGCACACCAGTGCAAGTAGATAAATAGGTATCGCTGTGGCAGGAAGGTAAATGGCGTTTCGGTGCGCTCTGGTTTCCATCACAGTGTTCCGTGCACCAGAAGCAGTTTCGTCATGCTGGTCACATGACCTGGAAAGCTATCTGTGGACAAATGACGGCTCCCTCGGCCTGAAAAGTGAGATAAGCGTCGCAGCCCCATAGTCGCCTTTGACTGGACATAACTGTCCAGGGGTCCTTTACCTTTCTACCTTTATCTTTACCCCAAAAAGGACAAAAGAAGAAACAGATTTACTTTAATTTGGATATGATGTCTAGAGATAAGTAATTTAGAAGTACTTTATTATAATTTAATACAATAAATATTGCCATATTAGAGAATACTGTGTGGCCGGGGTGCCTGATCAGCTTGAACTCCAGGTGCTAACTTAATGGGCAACTTCAAGGCTCCTGTTGCTCTCCCTTCTTTCTTATGATTATCTATAAACTGGTATTTGACCAGAAGGCCTTTCAAATAGAGGACTAACACTGTAAAATGGCTTCCCTCCTTCAAATACTAAGCATAGGAATGTGCCTTTATAAGGGGTCAGATCACTGGTCCATTTAGATCAGTATTGGCAGCGGTTCTCTGGGTTCTCAGGCAGAGATCTTTTTCCTCCTTGTTTCTAGATGCCAGGAGATGCCAGGGAACTGGAATAACCTTCTGCACGTGCTCTACCACTAAGCTACCTGTCTCTCGTGCACCCTGCAACCTTTCATGCCGTAGCAACCTTCCTCCCACTTACTCATGGGAAAACCAAGATGAATTATTCTATAGCTCAAGAAATAATCATTTCTGACAAATCAGGACACAGAGGCTTTTTGTTTTTCAAAATAATAAAGAAGAACACTCTTTTCTGCCTTAGTTTCCTTGTCAGAAGGTGTGCAAGATGGCTGTCTGCTCTTGCTGAACCACGTCGTTCCCCATCTGTCACTAGAAATGCGAAACACTCCATAAAGCCGCACCTACACAAGTGTTTTCCTTTCAATAAAGTTCACGCTCCTGAAAAGCTGCTCTCAAGGAAGCATGGCGCTGTCTGCGAGGAAAGCCCTACCACCTTCGCAAGCCAGGAACCAACTATGCACACACATTGCTGAACACTTTTTCACAGGCTGGCATAGATTAGATTAGTGAAAGTTCAGGAGCTATACTGCAAATGAGCTTCTCCACCCTCCTTCAATGAACCCAGAATGCTTCTGTTGGGCACCGCCAGTGCATCAGTGTGGGTTTTTGCTAGCTACTTCCTTGATTAAGGTGTCTGCAGTTTTTTTTATGGCTGGAATAAAGCCATTTAATTAAGAAAACAGTTACTTAATAACATTATTCTGCATTGCTTGGGACTCTATTTTGCAAGTGATGCTTTTCTCCTGGTCCAAACTTATCTTAAATCTAATTGACTTTTAAATACAAGTATACTGTAACTGACCTGTAGTACGTATATGCAATCACATTTTGACAGCTCCAGACAAACCATGGATGCCTTTTAATGTAAGTTAAGAAAAACACTGCATGCTGAATTGAGCGTAAAAATAACAAGGCGAACTGCCTAGGATATTTTGTAACTGAAAGCAAGTTTGAAATCATATCTACAGGGAAAGCTACTCGCACAACAAATACTGACTGTATCTGCGAAACACGATAGGATAAAGGTGTTCAGTGCAAAAAGACAGCCATGGTTGTTAAACTAGAATTTCATGTTACTTGTTTCCAGTGACCTTGAAGAATAATAGTCTGTTTTCCCAGTTCATTTTATAAATGTAATGCTTTCTTCCCTCATTTTAAGGCTAAAACCACAATCCCCAAAATCCTGCTCCTGCCATCATCATTAGTAAACAATCTACACTAGTTTTGTAATAAATACCCAGGAAAAAAGACTAGCAATGCAATCCAAACCCACTTTGCTGTGTATGTATGTGAATTGGGCAAAGGCATTCTTCTGGCCAGCCCAGCTGTCCTCTGTTGTGATGCCACTGTGCTAGTGTGAAGCTCCTCAATTCCACCTGGCAAATGTGTGGGCCGGCACACTTTGTTCCATGTATTTATTATTTGTTTAAAAATTTGATGGTCTTTATTCTGTATTAACATACTGAGTATGTTTTTATACTGGCTTTTTAGCTGCCTAGGTGTATTAAGTGACTAGCAAAGAAAATAAACATACAATATATTAGTAACATGAGAATCCCCACCACACACCACATAGACTTGTTATGGCTCACAGACTTTGAAGGGGCAAATCTGAACCACGTCATGAGTGGTTTGTGAACTGCAGCTTTCATTGGAGTACTCATGAAAAACATGGGAATGAACAAGCAGTACAGCAAACAAAGATTTCCTTTTTGAAACTCAAGATCTCAAACCCGATATTCTGCTCTCTCTCTCTCTCTCTCTCTCTCTCACACACACACACACACACACACACACACACGATCACAATGGTCCTTGGACTCCCTCCAGTCTGCACCAGCCAAAAGCTATTCTTTCCAGCTTCTTTTTAATAGCATCTTTTAAAAATCACTCATTATTGGGAAGGAGCTAAAGTTATAAATAAGATTTCATAGCAACATAAAAAGTGCATACCGGTGAAAAAGACTGAATTCCAAAGACTTATGGAGTGAAAAGTGAGCCTACCATCAAAAAGTTTAACTAAAATTACATTTTGTTTTCATCAAAATTGCTCATCTTTCTGCTTTTGCACGTGTGTGTGTGTTTTGCAGGTTCTCTCCGTAAGACATTTTTATTCTTTGGAGGAGGATAAGAACTGTGCCCACATAGAAACTCCCCATTTCTCGACGAAATTTATGAGAATTTTGTTATTGCTTTGACACACACTTGCTGTTGTTAAAATTTGTATTTCCACAAGTTGTTGCTAAAGGCACATTCATGATCTGGGGTGTGTGTGTGTGTGTGTGTGTGTGTGTGTGTGTGCACGCATGTGTACACACAGAGTTGTTTTGTGCAAAATGGCTCTTGTGCAAAACAGCTGTATTATAAAAATAAAATTGGCCTTTCAGGAAAAACCAGCAGGTAGAAAAGACATTTGCCATTGGCTGAAACAACACTAATTTCCCATTTTTGCATGCTGAGGAAAGTTAATGAACCTTTATTATTACTATTATTTTTTTATTTTAAAAAAAAGTACAGAGGCTCTGCACAAGACTGCTTTTGCACACAACTTCTGTATTAAAACTGTAAAAAAATAGATACTAACAGGACTCAGCAAACAGATTTGAATTGGGAATGAAGACTTGTTTGCAGATCATAAATCAGACTTTTAAGTGTTTACTTTTAAAATTAATGCAGTGGTTTTGCACAAGTCCCAACCTTGTATAAAACCTCCATATTTTAAAATATATTATCTACATATATTTAAACAGGAATTGACAGCTATAATATGTAACCGTGAATCGGGAGTGAAGGAAGATGGGAATGTGGAGCAGAGAACAGAAGGTCAAGGGGGAATACGGAGTGAGGGAAGAATCAGGGGACTATATAACCCTAGTGAGTTTCCTGAAATTGACAATGTTTTTGTCCATTTCGTATTTGAATGGTTTCCATCCCCCACCCCATTTCCCACCAAGGTTTTAAATATTTGCAAAGCACATGGTTTGCATTTAAATATTTGCAAAACACTTGGGTTACATCATGGGCCATTTAAAAAGCTACCCTCAACCGAAAGTAGAATGCACCCCAAGTCAGGCAAGGAGGAAGGAAGGCTCCACGGCTGGCTTTCCAGCGACATATCCAAGAATGGTCTTCTGCAGGAATCCACCTTAATTCCAGATACACTATAATTTTTTGTGTACATCCACCTCAATATACAGCACTTCGTTTTGCCCATGGTCAATTGCACCAGTAACGTTTGCTCCTGCGCATTACAAAGCTCATGCTTCTGAAAATTCTGCTAACATTGTTCAGTGACCGCTATTGCTCCATAATGAACTCCCCCTGCTCTTTATTCTCTCTATACTTATGGTATTTACTTGTGCAACCGGTTCAATGTCACACCCTTGAAGTATTTGCAGAATGCTGCAGAACTGGCTTACGCTTTCCAGTTCTTCTACCAACTATCACCTTCAAACAGCAATCCATTCACACACATCATTGCTCAATAGATTTTGGGAGGCTTAACAAAAGAATCGAAATCTTAGACTGAACCATGAAGGTTCAACAGCTCTCATCATGCATATCATACACTGCTTAATCCCAAGCAAACGTTTTCCTTTAAAGGAACTGGAAGGGGTTTCTTCAGAGCCTTAGGACAAGATTTTTTCTCCCAGCCTCAGCTATTATCTAATGTGAAAAAGCACTCTAACCCAGGGATGGAGGAACCTGACGTCCTCCCCGCTCATGCTGTTGGGACTCCCCACAACCAATAATCAGGGGAGCTGGGAGCTGTAGGCCCCACAACATCTGGAGAGTCATGTGTCCCCCCTCCTACGCTCCACTGGAAAGCGAAAGCTGAAGCTGAGCAGAAAAGCTTCTCATTTAGTTGCATTTCATGAGGCTCTCCTCACAGCAGGTTCCACTCGACCTTGTGCAGAGGTGAAAGTGGCAGCAGGCTGCTGAAAGCTATCATGTCAAAATCTCAAATTACATTTCTGCGGTGGAAACAACCGCTTTTCTCTGGCTTCCCCTCTTAAGTCACGGAGATAGAGTGGAGAGGCATCGCTTTGCTTACGTACTTCACCTAAGCCCCCTTCTCCATCAATCTTGGGGCAGAGGCAATGGCTTCTTGAATTGCTATTATATGCAGCAGTGCCTTTCAAAAGCAGAGCTGCTCTCTCTCAGTCATCACACGTCAAGGAAGCCTGACTTGTGAAAGCCCAGCCAACACAGTTTGGGACCCACTAAGCCAGAGAAGACACCCACCAATCATATATGGCTTTTAAAAACTCCTGATTTTGCTGACTGACTGAAGCTGGGGGGGGGGGAACGGAACGGACTAACCATTATACATACACACATATACAGTGGTACCTTGGGTTAAGAACTTAATTTGTTCTGGAGGTCCGTTCTTAACTTGAAACTGTTCTTAATCTGAGGTAGCACTTTAGCTAATGGGGCCTCCCGCTGCCACCACGCCACCAGCGCACGGTTTCTGTTCTCATCCTGAGGTAAAGTTCTTATCCCGAGGTACTACTTCCGGGTTAGCGGAGTCTGTAGCCTGAAGCGTCTGTAACCTGAGGTACCACTGTATTTCAGCTCCTTTTTTTTAAACAAGTATGGATTTTTAACCATATACCACTCTCTCTCTCTCAGGGTCTAATTCCAACATTTCTTCTTCTTCTTTAATGCAGCAGCATTCTGATCCCATGTATTAAGTTTGGCCTTTCAGGACACAGTGTTGGAAGCTGTGCCGTGCTCTTCTTACTTGCAGGCAATGAGGCAAAAATATACAGATTTAACTTTAAAATGCACCTCTGCAGTGCTTAAGTGAACATCCGCTTTTTGTGCTGAGGACAGAACGCAAAGTAGCACAAGCAAAAATGCAGCAGCCAATGTATTTACCGAAAGGTAAATTTACTCAAGTCTTTAAGGCATTTCAGCCTCTCAAAAATAGAAAAAGAAAAGAAAAGAAAAAGGAGGGGGGAGGATCGGGGTAGAAAGGAAATGTATTGGAACTAGATTTAGTTATTTTTAAAGTTAAGTAAATGTCAACTTAAGAGGCTCTACAGAAAACTAATTTATCTATAGTGATGATACCTAACTCCTTAAAATGCAGGCCTGCAGTCATAAAGACGCTCTCAATGATAGATGACATTTTAATTTACAATAGTAAGCAAACAGTAACACTTCCTCACTGGAATCCAAGCAAAGCTTTAGCCAATAAGCTGATACCCAAAATATAAAACTTGGTGAAGAACGTTATTGATACATGTATCATAAGAAAACTTCCCTTAAGGAAGGGCAGGGGGGTGGGGTCTTTCTCAGCCCAGTGAAAGTATCCTCTCATGGCCAAGGTTTTCAGGTCACATGCCAGCATTCGGCAGGACCAAAATTAAAGTACATGTGGCCAGATAGCAGTGGGTTTGGCCACACCACACTCCGTACACTCATACCACGACATCCATCCAAACTCTCACCCCAGTCTACAGCAAAAGCATCCTTCTGGAGCCAGGGAGTGCAGAGAGAGGGAAGAGTTAAGCCTTTCCCTCCAGACTATCTGATTTTTAGAAGACATCTGAAGGCAGCCCTGTATCGGGAAATTTTTAATGTTCTGATGTTTTACTATTTTTTATATGTGCTGTAAGCCGCCCAGAGTGGCTGGGGAAACCCAGCCAGATGGGAAGGATGATAATAATAATAATAATAATAATAATAATAATAATAATAATAATAATAGACAATTGCGTGCACACACCCTGAAATGTCTCCCCCCCCAGCTGCATTTAGGCTTGATGAGGATTAAGTGTTAGCACTTTCCCACCTCTGCCATAGGCAGCGGTGGGCCTTGGTGTCTCAAATTCCAGTGACGCCATGTGCGACGCCAAAATCCACCCCCTGCCTCTCACCTGCCACTGGACATAACAGTGCTGGCATTTACTGCAGCACCCCAGATGCTCTGCACCCAGCGCCCAAGTCGCACTCCGCTAGAGACACCTCTGCCATGGGGCCTAATTGTCACAATAAACAGCTGCAGTGGTAATCCTATGTATAAAGACCAAACAAGAAATTGGGGGGGAGAGATCCATAATCCAACCCTCTAAGCACCTTTTATAGAAACTGAACACTACTTACAACAGGGGAGCCTGACTAAGCTCGGTACTGAAATCTTGTATATGCACCTATGTGTGTGTTCTTTGGGGTGGGGATTACCCCTTAGCCCCGTGCTGTTTTCTTTATTATCTCCCCCCCCCCCCGCATCCATCAATTTCCTTCCAAGCTGCTATTTGCCCTGTATTTGGGGGGTGGGGTGGATTCACAGGTACCTATGTGATACTTGCACATTTCCCCCTGTGGGGCAAATAGTTGCTTTGAAATGGGGGTGTTCGCTGGGGGCAAGCGTATGTGGAAAAGATATTTGTAGAGAGAAGCCTAGCCTTCTCTCTTTTTATATGTACAAGGATCTCCCCCCCCCCCCCCGCAATGGAGAATGATTCTCAGTCTTGAGTCCGCACCTGCAATCTGTGCAGTTCAGACACAGGTTTCACCATCTCATCTCCTGTAATGTCAAGAACTTGGTGAGGAGCTTGACACGCGACAGAAGCAACTCCAAGGCTTTCCTTGCCTGATTAAATTGCCAACACATCTCCTTCAGAGTTCAAAATGTAAATGTGAGCTTAGGCTGAGCAAATCCCACCAGATCATCAAATATGGATATTATGTGGTTCCATCTGTTCCTAAAGATACATGAATATGCAAGATAATCAACATGGCGACACCTGCAATCACAATGCAGAATATTGCCCTCCTATAAGCAGCTACTTACTACCTGTGATTAAACTAGGATGGGGAAAATGTTGAAGGCTTCTAAAATGGCACATGCTCACTAAATGATAATAGATTATGAATGGCATTGCTTGATATTCCTATTTTACAGCTTTATTTTTTTTTTAAAAGTTAGCAAGTAGAGACAAATTTAGTTTTTTAAAAACATGTTTGTTTTTGGTTATAGGCAACATTCCACACCTCCAAATATTTCACACTAAATAGGGTCCATGGCCTGAAGCCAATGAGTTATTTTAGGCATGTCTATAGGTCAATGTGTGTAATATGTGACTCCTCCTCCCTTTTGAACAGCAGATACCTCTTCCTATAATGCTATAACACAATCTGCTTCTGAACACCCGCTTCTAATTAAAAAAAGGATTCTTATGTGCCATGAAAGGTGACTGATCTAGAAATGCGAGTATAATGCCTTCCCCTTCCTGCTTGTCACAAGTCTGCCTGTTTGGCAGAGTTGATAACTAACTCAAGATCACCCTGTGAACTTACTGGCTGTGTGAGGATTTGAACCCAGAACTCTCCCATCCTAGAATAATATCCTAGGCATTGTACCACACTTACTCTCAACAAAGCACTACTTTGCTACTCACCCCAAGACAGGGAATTTTTTTAAGCACATATGCAGAATGCATAGATTTTTAGATACTTTATGAACAAACAAACAAACAGCATTCAAAGTAATATTTGTTCCTGGTCTCATTTATAATCAAATGCTATTATTTCATAGAAAGGAAACTGGCAGGTTGCATTTGCATATGAAAATTGCTACAGCAGTACTTGTACCATTGAAAGCTAGTCACCATTTTGTGGTCTTTTGACGCCTGGAAGGAAGGAAGGAGGAGGGAGAATCCAGCCACCGAATTATTCTACACAAAAGACAACATGCTCTACAGCTGCTATTGTGTACACAAAGGCTCCGGTGTACAAAAGGTTTTCAATACCACTGGGGTTATATAAAGAGGAAGAGAGTTATAAATATCCACCTATATATAAATACATGGATGATTCCACCATACTTCCAAGCATAAACTGACAGCGTAGATTTATAGTGCCCTCTGACCCAAAGATGTTTCATTCAACTTTGAGGCCTGATCAACTTAAAACAGTTAAACAAGAGGTTACACTTGCTACAGATATTTGGTCCTCTTCCGTATAATCCTTTGTGACCCTCAAAACTATGCCCATGCAAAGTTTTTCCCCCACACGTGGCAGGTAATGATGCAGAAAGAAGGCTGCAGAATGGAGAAGTCTCTCATCTAAGCATCCAAGGGTGTGCAAAGAAAGAAATGGGCCAAATACTGGCATTCATTTTGCTACATCTGCACACACAGAGAAATGAAAACATTTGTGGTTTGGGGGCCATCTGTCAAGAGCAGCAGGCTGTGGAACAAAGCAGGTGCTCTTAGGTTACAGGAAGAGGCTGTGGGTTGCATTTTCCTCACCCATCACAAAAACAACAGCAAGAACTGGGAAGCTGGTACGCTGAGCCTTAAATAACCAGAAATTTAGAAACAAAAACAAACAGGAGAGAAGTCTCTAAACAGGATTGCTTCCCCACCCCACCACCCCTTATAACAACATGCTCATTTATTTGCATATTGCACTTGTCTTTTTCTCCTACACACCTGAGAATTGATATCAGGATTGTACAGACAAAAAAAGACTAACTTCCTTTTAGGTGCCACATCATCTGACAACATCTAGGGAGATTCTCAGGACCACACGGCTGTTTGCATTGTCACAACACACAATTGCATTTAGTTGCTCTTCGCTCTTTCCATTTTTTTAAGGAACATGCTGTTCCTGAAGATTAGAAAAATGCAAGAACACATTAATCCACGGCTGCACTTAGATCCTGCAGACTGATGTGGTGCTGATGGGGAGTGAAGGAAGAATCGGAGAAGGGAAGCAGACATTTAAAAAGAAAGGCAAAAAGAAAAAGAAAGCCCTCGGGTATGCAAAAGGCAAGCCTGACACTGATTCAGGGCCAAGGCTTGGATTTACAACAGTCCCAGTCAAGCCTCAGAAAAGGACAACAAGAGACAAGATTTCCAGCTGGCCCTTTGGGTAGCATGCGGAGCCAGGTCTGGCCATCCTTTCCTTGAGCAGCCAATCAAAAACAATGGCAAGAAGGAGAAATTCAAAGCAAGAGGGAAACTTCTGAGAACAGAACCTTTCTTACTTTACAGGCACATCCTGCCATTTGCCACCTTAAGAGAAACTAGGTTGAGAAAATAGTACATCTTCTGTTTGTCACCACAGGAGATGAGAAGATACTTTTTTCAGAATTAGTAGGAGCAAAAGGAAACAGGGAGGAAAGGGATAGAGGAATGAATTGGGAGAACACTTAGCGTCTCTCAAACGTGCTTGGCAATCAGGGGAGGGGGGACATTGTTAGGATGTGAAACCCGTATTTTCAAAGCTCACTTCGTTTCCCCCACAAAATACTCTGCTCTGGGTTTGCTTGCAATTATGTCTAATGGCACCTGGAAAACTGTGGCGGACCCTCTCAGACAAAGAGTGAAGAGGAGCTCGCCTTCAGCACTCAAAACACAGAGCAGTTTCAGGAAATGCAAGCAAGAGCAAAAACTAAAAATAATTGCTGCAGCAACAGACTCATGGATAGGTCCTCACTTCCCTTTGGTGCACCATGGCAGTGACCAGGAGTCAGATTCCTCTTCAGCTGATGGAGCAGAGGGCACAAACATAGGCCACACAGGGCCAGACACAGAAGATGGACAACCTGTGTGGCCTAATTGCCCAATGGACCAACCACCGTTGACTTAACGAGTGGGAGAAATGAGAGGCAGAAACAACGCAACAAACTAAAATACCAAAATTCAACCATGGCAATTCATGGTTTGTAGTCATCTTTCAAAGGTAACCTCTCAGTTTACAATATACAGGTGGTGACCATTTTGCACATGTCTGATGCGGGTCTGAAGAAGGCAGGAAGAGGGGCAGGGCATAATGGGGCGGGCTCATGCATGCTCTGCCAACGTGCGAGGGGACCAGGAACAGAACAACCCCCCCCCCAAATGGTCACCGCCTACATACTACTATTGGGGGGGGCACTCAGCCACAGGAGGCCCTAATTCTGTGCATACCTCTAAATCTGCCACTGGGCTATGATGCCACTATGTAGGGTAGTGGCTCAGCTTGTTCCCTGTGGAAACAATATAAGAGCTTTGTGTTCGTAGAGCACAGTCTGTGCACCCACATTCAGTCTGAACCCCTCTTTATCTAACTTAGCTTCAGTAGACCCTGTAACCAGTCTGGACTTTACCCTGTAACCAGACTTAGTTCTGCTTCGCCTCACAGAAGCACAGAGCAGTGGAAAGAGAGAGGGGGGGGAATTCTACACACATCCAGTTACCTTATGCTGCCTGTTCCTTTCCAGTGAGTTCAAAATTGTTACAAAACTGACTTCATTTTAGAACATTCCTGCCTCTGGACACAAGTGTCCCAAGCTCCAAAAAATTTAATTCAGCCTTCTAATTAATACAGACTAGATAACTTAACCATACGCTTTCTTGGTTGTGTGTGATGAAAGTTGGACACTGTTGAAGTGGTTTAATCATGCTGGCCACATGACCCGGAAAGCTGTCTGTGGACAAATGCCGGCTCCCTCGGCTTGAAAGTGAGATGAGCGCCACAACCCCATAGTCACCTTTGACTGGGCTTAACCGTCCAGGGGTCCTTTACCTTTTACCTTTTTATATGCAACCCAAGAAATCGACTCACTATAATATACAGCGTTCGTGAGTTTAGGCACAAACACACATGTATGATTCCCTCCCCAGTAACATACAGTTATAAAATGTTGATTTACCTTAGCAAACACACACAAAATTATTTTCGTTATGCACCTGCCCAAACACAGATATACCTAAGTAACACAACAAAAGTTTGCATCATGCTGTGAACAAGTGTTTTTTTCAGCCCTGATGAAATACAGTGGTACCTCGGGTTACATACGCTCCAGATTACATACGCTTCAGGTTACAGACTCCGCTAACCCAGAAATAGTACCTCGGGTTAAGTACTTTGCCTCAGGATGAGAACAGAAATCGTGCTCCGGCGGCGCAGCAGCAGCAGGAGGCCCCATAAGCTAAAGTGGTGCTTCAGGTTAAGAACAGTTTCAGGTTAAGAACAGACCTCCGGAACGAATTAAGTACTTAACCCGAGGTACCACTGTATCGTGAGTACCAGGACAACCGGCCTCCCAAAAATGTGATGCTTAAGTCTTCAAGAACCGAAATATTTTTACAGTGCTGCCTTGGATTCCAAGGTTTGGGAGTAGAGAATGACCAATTACCACAATGTAGATTTATGATGGAGTGTGGCTGGCCATCAAAGGAAGTCTTTAACTCAGCCTTATTGGCAGCTGATACAATTTGCCTCCCAAACACACAAATGTATTTTAAGAAGAAGTTGCCCTAACAAAAGGTGAAATTAAGATTGCTGCAGGAATAGAACAAGATTGTGTTCCATGCACCTACTTGACAGAAAGCCTAATTAGAGGGAAAGCGTTGATTAGTTAAAGATGTTGTCTTGCTTTAATTGGAAATTAGGAAGGAAGCTGAGCACTGATTGCCATTAGGCAGTTAAGAATATGCATCAAGCAAAGAAGCCTAGAACACTTTCTCTGAGAAATATTATTTCCAATGGCAGCACTCCGGCTCCGGAAAATTACAGGAAAGTACTTTAGGGGCAAGTCTTTAATAGCTCACACTCCTCAGTCAGAGTAGGATAGCAGAGTAAATGGAATTGCCTTTACAGAAATTACGTATTTTCAGCAGACAATTTATCCACCAGCTGCCAGGAACACAATTCCAATTTAATTTAATGTATTAGAAAAGAATTACTCCTATCCAACTTTTGCAACTATAAATTTAGCACTCTGCCACCTCCAACACACCACCCAAGGAAGACCGTATTTAGTGGAGCCCTTTGCTCTAAAAATGGACAAACTCTCACCAGAGTGAATTGAAAACAGGCAGGCAAATACAATTCAAGCAGCGTCAAGAGTATGCAGTTTTTCTACCCCACCCCACCCCAAGTTCAAAACTGGCTCATGACTGAGCTTGTGTGGTTTATTTCCTAGATGCAAGTGGATTCTTGCCATGCCACTTGGAAATTGTAGCGTGGAGGCAAGGGACCACATGGCACTCCCTTTCTTCCCGTGTTTGCCGTGTGCGGTAAAACCTTGCCCTTTGATTGGCTGCTGTTCCAGGTTCACACACAGTGAGCACATGATCGAGGGTGCAGGGTGGCAGAGATGGTGGGAGCTGCATTTGCCCAGCAAGTGGAAGCTTCCATCTGAGAAGAAGCTACTGCCACTCAAGACGCTTCCATTTCCGACCAGTCCTCTTTGGCTGCATATGAAGCCAAATGCAGATAAGAGACAAGTAGGAGTTCCCTGCAAGAAGGAAGTGGACTGATTGAATATGAGGACTGGGAAAGGCTGGAGGGGGGTTTTCTGTGCTCTGGTTGAGCAGGGAAGTGATTGAGTGCTATAACTTGTGAAATACATAGCAGGTTTGTTTTAAGACTCCCCTACCTGCGATCTTGTACAATAATAGTAACACTGGACTATGTGGCAGGATTGCTCCAATTTTATAACCTACTATCTGGCAGTTATGAAGCAATGTCTGGTTCCCTTCCCGCCCCCCACAAATTATTAGTATCCTTCTCCCTCAGCTGCCAGACTTGCGGTGCGTCTTCTTAAATGTCATATTTAAATTGCATGTGCCCTGTCCTTGGGGCACACAAGGGTTTTTTTCTGTCTTGGAAATCCCCTGGTAAATGGATTCTTCAAATCAGACTCAAAGCTGGCCAGACGTCAAGATGGCTATACACTACCTGAAGATAATACTGATCGCTGGGGAACCACAGCCGAAGAGAGTTACTGCCCTCATCATGGATTGCTTATAGCCATCACATAGGTATCTGGTTAGCCCCTGTGGGATGACAGATGCTGGACTAGATAGGCCTTTGGTCTGATCCAACCATGCTCTCTGTATGAGTCAGGGTCTTGTTCTGTAAATTACATACCCATTCTAAAAAGCTGAAGCCGGTTTCAACAATCAATGAACACTTGCCAACACAGCAGCTGCCCTGCTGAGTCCTCCCCTCAGCCTGAGGAACGCAGGCCCCACAGGCACACAATTGGTGCATATCTTCGTAATATTCTCAATTTAACACTATGACCCGTCGGACGTCCATTCCACCGACCAAGGCGCTTGCCTCTAACACTTACACACAATTCATAGTCCGAACCCAGTAATTCCAAATCCTAACAACTTTGTGACTGCTCCCTCACATCCCATTTGCTTGGAAAGATACCAGTTGGTAGTCCCAGGGTATCCTTTTCCGCATGGCGTTATCCATTGCAAGTGTATCCTGGTAGGAACGAACTGCATTTCCTCTGGCTGCTGGCCTGGAGAAAGAGTTATGTTCCATCATTAAGCTAAGTGTATGTGTACAACAGCATTTGTTGTCCCTCGTCTTCCCTCCTTGTTGACAGTTAAACTGTAGGATCTTTGGAACAGAAAGCTGCCCAGCTCAGAGCCGTCTGTTTACACAGATGGAAGAGAAGCTTGTTTTCCTTCCGCGAGAACGGTTGGGAGGTAGAACATCCCAGCACTGGAACTATTCTATACCAAACTGTGACTACACAAGGCTTCCAACATACTTTGGTGTGGCTCCCAGACAATTCCAGATGAAAGACTAGCTCTGTCTCTTCTTTCCATCCCACACAGGGACGCAAGGGAAGGAGAGGTTGGTCTAAACTCCACATGGGAGACCGAGTTGGCAACTGTGACTAGAAGCTTGGGGTTCAACCCAATATTAGCCACACTCAGAGGAGACCCATTGAAATGAATGGATATTCATTCCAATGGGTCTACATGGAGTAAAACAACCCTTGGCCTCGTGAACTATTGCAAGCTGTGGTCCTGGTTTTCAGGCAAGGAAGAACAGGTCTGCCAGGAAGTATCTTGTGAAACCAGCCGGATATATTTTTGTGGGGAAGTTACACTGACTTGATGTCTCCCTGCCTCTGCCCACTCTAGGGAAATAAGGAATGTTGCATTTGACTGTGCCAATGGATTAAATCCCACACTTTTGATGAACGCTTGTATAGAAATTGAATATTAATAATAAAGAATGAAAAGAGAAGCTGTGGCAGGACACAACCCCTTGAATTTGCAAGCCACCTTAATAATAATAATAATAATAATAATAATAATAATAATAATAATATATCCCGCCCATCTGGCTGGGTTCCCCCAGCCAATCTAGGTGGCTTCCAAGCACATATAAAACATAATAAAATGTTAAATATAAAACTTCCAGATAGAAAGCTGCCTTCAGATGTCTTCTGAAAGATGTGTAGTTCTTTATCTCCTTGACAGCTGATGGAAGGGCGTTCCACAGGGAAGCAGCCACTGCTGAGAAAGCCCTCTTCCTGGTTCCTTGTAACTTCACTTCTTGCAGTAAGGGAACTGCCAGAAGATCCTCAGAGGTGGACCTCAGTGGTCCGGGCTGAATGATGGAGGTGGAGACACATATTTATTATGAAATATCCCCATAAAAATGGCAACATGCAGGTATTAACTATAAGAACACAAGAGCCCTACTAGATGAAACCAAACGGGTCATCCTCTCCAGCATCTTGTTCTCACAGTGTAATAGCCTCCTCTCATTTAAGTTCCTCAGCAGCTGGGATTCAGATGCGTATCGCCATTGGTGCTGACTTAGCTCTGGCCAACCAGGAAGTTCTTGGGGCTGAAGGAACATGTCTTGTTTTTTCCTCATGCAGGAACAAGGTGGTATTAAATAAATTCAATGGATAAGAGCTAATAAACGTTATCCAAACTACGATAGCCATCTGGAACTTTCATGACGAGAAGCAACATGCCACTGAATACAGATGCTTGGGAGCAACAGCAGGCAAGTGCTGTTCCCTTCGTTCTCTTGTTGTATACTTCCTGAAAGCATGTGGGATGCAGGAAACTAAATTAGCTGGACCTTTGTTTTGAGCCAGCAAGGCTCTTTTTCTCTTCTCATGACCATGCTTTGGAGACCAAAGCCGGCTAAGCAAGCTCAGTCTGGCTCCTGAAGGAGAAACCAGGTGTGCAGTCAGCAGTCTCCAAAGAAGCACATCCTGTGGTGAACTTCCTCTGAGCTCAATACATTCCACACTGATCCTTTCAGGGACAGGCAGGATCTGAGCAGGCTTAGCTACCTCTTGCTCTGCAAACAACTGTGCAAGCAAGACCTTATTGGGCTTTAGAGAAAACTGATGCCCAGATCAAGCTGCCACAATCAATTTTGGACCACAAGCTGGATGATGATAATAATAATAATAATAATTTTATTTATGCCCTGCCCTCCCCAGCCAAGACCGGGCTCAGGGTAGCTAACACCAGATATAAAAACAATTGATTAAAATACAACTTAAAAACAAGATTAAAATACAACATTAAGACCTAGCCTCATTTCAGTAGAAACTCAAATAAAACTTTTTGGGGATGAAAACGTAAAATCTTCACCAAGGCCAACTATCCAGATTGGTCCTACGTGGGCCAGAAAAAAGCCAGGGAAGTCCCCAAATAGGAGTTCCATCACAGAAGGAGAAAGGAAAAAGGAAAGAGGGGAAGGGGATCATGTTGATGAGCCTGCTCAGAGCCCCACCATCACAGAAACAAGTAGGGGTGGGAGAGAAACTCTCTTCCTTCCGAGTCCCTTTCCTTATCCATTCCAATGGAGTAGGAGAAGGCATCTCCAGTGAGGGTTATTAAAAAGTGGATGTGCTTCGTTTCCCAAGCAGAAGGACAGAAATAGAGCATTGGTTCCTAACTGGTGGTCTGTAGATCTCAGGCAGTCCATGTAAGTCACCCAGGCAGTCTGTGGCACCATTCACAAAACCACAATAGAGATATCAAAAAAATTCTAAAGTAGGGGGTCCATCGCTTGGCTTCTGAAAAAGCACAGGGTCTGCAGTAATTAGCTAATTGGGAGCCACTGAAGTATGGTAATAAAGAAAGTGAAGCCTGGGGTGGGGTGGAACAGCACTGAGCATGGTTGAGCAGGACAAGTGGGAAAGGTAAAGCAACTTCTATTTTCTCTCTCCTCTCATCCATTTATTTTTATTTTTTTGCTTCAGCTTCCATTACACGTTTAATCATTATGTCCCATAGAAATATTCTCTTACCTCACCCATACACCTTTTTATTTGATTCAAAATATTTGCTTATTTTATAAAAGCGTCTCTTCTACATATTGCTACTAAATTGTGAATTAAACAGTTGTAAACTACTATTCTTGGAACATCAAAGTATTTTATTATTCTTCAAAAATGAGGCAACGAAAGAACTATAGATCAACAGACAGACGTGAGCAGCAATTCACATTGAGGTGATTACCGTAGGAACCCAAGTGCTTGAGAGAAAACGTATTACAAAACTGTACATGTTCAGGTGTTGCTGAGATCACTCACCAACCTGAAATTCACAAGCCAAGAATGCCAATGTAGAAACAGATCCAGAATGCTGATTTACCCATCTGATTTCCAAAGTTGCCTCTAGCCATACAGAGTCACAGAAAGTATGCCCTCAGGATGCCAAAAAATAAATTACAGGTTCTATTCCCTTTTCCTCCTCAAACTGTCTTGCATATGAAAGAGAAGGCATTTTTAGAATCACAGAAAACATTCATGGCATGACAAACAAGCTACTGTTTGACTTCCACTGTGCTCAGCGAGAAAGCCCACAATGTGTGAATTAAATAGGCAATCTTGAAATGTTGTCAAGAGAGATGCACTTAAATATGCAAGAGAGAGATGTAACAGAAGCAATGCCAGTCTTTTAGGCTGAAACATTCCTGAGAGCACAAGCCTGCATGTACAGCTGCTGCCTACTGCTAAAATGCACAATGTTTGCCACCTGACGTACACCACTTGATGACTGCAATGTATGTTCATCACTTGATAATCAAGGACTACAGCGAGAGCTTCCCTACACTTTCAAATAAAATGCTTTTAAATAAGAGTCCATCCCCACATTTCTTTCGGCAAATCACATCCCTAATAATGCTGTGATGTTAATGTGTTTTGTAGAACTGGCTCAGAGATTCAAGATCACTATACACACAATGGATACAATTGGGTAATAGGGTCATAATTTGCTGTGGGTTCTTTATTTACAGTGGTACCTCAAGTTAAGTACTTAATTAGTTCCGGAGGTCCGTTCTTAACCTGAAACTGTTCTTAACCTGAAGCACCACTTTAGCTAATGGGGCCTCCTGCTGCCGCTGCAACACCGGAGCACGATTTCTGTTCTCATACTGAAACAAAGTTCTTAACCCAAGATACTATTTCTGGGTTAGTGGAGTCTGTAACCTGAAGCGTATGTAACCTGAGGCACCACTGTATTTAGATTCCTTATTTATTTATGCTCCTGCCCCCTTTTTCAAGGGCTTCAGAGTGATCCCCATACTGGCTGGACCCAAGCCGGCTTCTATTTTGAGATGGGTCTACGTAGCAAGCACTCACAGACGATGCTCTATGTCACAAAACATTTAAAATCCTTCATATACATCATTATTCCCTGTTCAGGGAAGTCTTTAATGTGTGGCATTTTAATGTATTTTTAATCTTTGTTGGAAGCTGCCAAGAGTGGCTGGGGAGACCCAGCCAGGTGGGCAGGGTACAAATAAATTTATTATTATTATTATTATTATTATTATTATTATTATTATTATTATTATTAATTTGTACCACATCCTTTTTTGAAGGGCCGTGCTAAGAATTAGGATAACTAAATAGTTCTTCAATATGGTATTAAGTAGCACCTCAAGAAAGCTATAACTTAAAGGGGGGGAGTATTTGATCCCCTGCTAAATTTGCCCATTTGCCCTCTGACGAAGAAATGACCAGTCCATAATTTTAATGGTAGGTTTACTGTAGCTGTGAGGTTTACTGTAGCAGTGGTATCTTCACTGTATGTAATGAGCTGAGATTAGATGCACCTGCTGTAAGGGAGAGGTCTTACCTGTAATCCCAGCTCGTTACAGTACCTGTACAAAAGAACACCTGTCGACAGAAGCAATGGGCACCTCTTATTGTTCTCTTATAATGGCAATGTCACCCACCTGAGAGGTGCTGGAACTGAGCTCTGTCAAGTTCCAGCTGAAAAAAGCCCTGTACAGTATATATGTATCATACTCTCAATTACCTAAAACCAGGAATTTATCCTCCTCTCATCATGATTCTAGCTGCTTCTCCATTCCTTTTTCTTCCTTTCCTCTACCCATCTCCATGCCTTTGATATCTTCCCATCTTTAGATATTTTAGATATCTTCCATGTGGAAAATATTATTATCATCATCATCATCATCATCAAGAACAAAGGATGCTGTTTTAGACAAAGTCAGACCACTGCTCCATTTACTTCAACGTTGTCTACGCTGCCTGGCAGCGGCTTCTGTAGGGTTTCATAAAGGAGACCTTCTCACTCCTACTTGGAGACACTAGGGGTTGAATAAAGTATCTGCATGCAAGGCACATGCTGCTAAGCTACAGCCCTTTCCCAATCAAAATATGCTACGTTTCTGTCACGTGACCACCTTATTTTCTTTTTCAAGCCAATAAACTATTTTTCAGAAACCCTGGGTAGTATGCTACTAAATCTTACACTGAGTAGACCCACTGGAATGGAATTTGGTTAGTCACAGCTAACTTAAATACATTCATTTCAATGCAGCTAAGAGTGTGACTTAACTGGATGCCACCCATTAAGGACGAAATATTCTGTGCCTTTTAACGCATTTGGGTAATGTATCAAGATTTGTACCACACAAAGACTTTTGTCTCTCTTTCATACGCGCGTGTACGAACACACACACACACACAGAGAGAGATAGAGATTTACATAAGCAGAAGGCAAACTTTATGCCTAAAATTACACCACTTGGGTTTAAATCCAAAAAACAAAGGCTATGGATTTGCACACTACAGCCACAAAATGGCATTCCTAAGAACGTAACACTCCTAGTTTAACACCACTAAGGGTGGTGGTGAGGAATAGTTCAAGTGTTACACCAAATGCAGTAATCAACAAACAGTTCTGACTTACAATTTTAAAACTAAGTTGGTGAAAACGTGAATTACAGAATGAAGATGGGTCTTTCATTCAACCAACTTTGATGTGTAATTGTGCTTTCATGTTACAAATAGCTCTTTATCAGGCAATTCATTATAGCTCAGGTATTTAACTATTTGATTTTTTTATTCCCTGCATCTAGACCAACAACAGTTGTCTATGCTAGGTGTTTAAGCATTCTCCAAAATCTACTGGAAATTCCTTATTGTTCCTTCAACACAATGGTTGCTAAAAATATGACAAGCAAAATTCCATACACATCAGTGCTACACAGTTTGAGCCTGCAAAACCTACTGCAATTTTTTAAATGTTTGCATTAATGTTTACATACGCAGAGGATTAATAATATATTTTAAACGCAAACATGTGTGAGCTGCTGAAGTAAAGGTGCACTAATTCTATTCAATTTTATACAGCACATAAATGCCACTGCAAAATATGTGAACTAAAAATGACAAAGAAAACTCTAATAATGTAATACTGCATCCCCCAAACTCACTCTAGTATAAATAAGAATAAGACTACGATCCTAACCATACTTGCTTGGAGATGCATCCCATTCAAGAGAGTAGAACTTACTTCCTGGTAAACATACAAAAGGATCCCATTTAATTCATAGGACCTACCCCTGAGTAAACATGCCTTGGCTTAGACTGCCAGGCAGGTTGCAGATGGCAGTCTATGAACACTACTCTCTTGAACTGTTTGAGCTGCCTTAGGAATTCAAGGTACATGTAAGGACAAACACATAAAATTAGCTCAAAAAAATAAATAAATAAACCAGGCAAGCAAATTCTTGCCCCATAGTTCCCCTTAATATATTTTTTTTTTAAATCAGGACATAAATGGAAGGTTTGCACACTGAACAAACACTTCAGTTCATTTCTACACTCATAAAGAGGCCAGAAATTAACATGGAAGGTACAGATGTTAACAGAGAATAATCCATAATTCTCAAAATCCTCATACAAGCACTTCAGTGTGGATTTACCAAGAATACACCACCATAAGGCCTACTTTCATTAGTTGAAAGAGCCAAGCACACACATATAGTTCCGACTTCTCCTAAACCAGCACCACTGAAATGAATGGGAAGCTGCCCCATGTCCAATTTCCATCGGAGACATGAATGATGCATTTTGGAGAAAGCTCTGGACCCAAAACAATGGAGCTCATATAAAACCACTACGAAATAAACAGCCAAATCTGGAAGTCGTGAAGTGGAGAAACAATGCACAACGGAGGTGAAGATAATTCCTTTAAACATGGCCACTTGGCTCGCAGATCATCTGATAAAATTAGATCTATTTTCAAGCAAAAACATGAGTGTAGAAGAAGCAGGGAATTTTCCTCTCAAGGGTTTTTTCATGTTAAATATGCCAGAGTGAATTAAGTTCATGTGTAAATAAAACAGGAGTGTGCAATTCAATTACAATCTGACCTCCTTTTCTCCAGTAAAAGCTATAGGAAGGAGAACTTATTTCCTCAAAATGCAATAACAGAGCTCATTTGGAAATTACAACTCCAAGTTGTTCGTCTAATTAGCACTACAGGCAATCTCTAAGCAGTATCATAGGAATATGCTAAGTTAAATATGGTCTTCCCAAACACAGAAACACTCACAGTGGGAAAGAGGGGCCCTCATTTTCACTCCATGCAATCAACATTGTTTTATATCACAATGCACTTAGATCTGCATACATACAAAATAATTCACATTAGATTGGGAATACCCACCCCTTGCTGATAGCTTTTTAGTGTTGATAATCTTGGCAGCATATTCTTGTCCAGTAGTGATTTTCATACATCTTCTCACCACTGAAAAAGCTCCCCTGTAAGCCAATAAATCAGAGAAACATCAGTTTCAAACTGGGGGGGGGGGGGGAGCTGCGCTACTTCATAAATGGTCTAGTAATTTAGAGAGCATTAACCAATTTGAACAGTGTCAATATATGAAGCCATGAGAATGAGCACAACATGGCAATCAGCCCTAATTTGATGGACTGTAACAGTAAATTGTATTTAAGATGTGAGCATAAGCCATATCATTAACAGACTGAATAAATGTACATCTCATTATAAGTGGCAGTATTGACACATAGGAATTGTGTATTTTTCACAGAGTTTTGACTGAAAGGTGTAGCCTGAATATATTCCTGTGGTGGAATTTTATTTTATTTTAGGTACTGATTTTTTTTTTAAGCAGTCCCTCCTGTGATCCTGTAAACATGGCACTTTGTGTTTATTTAAGCATAAACACTCATGTCACACTGGAGTGGCTAGGATGCAATAAATCTTAATAGATGCAGTCCTGAGCAAGAGCATTCATTTGCAATTCCCTTGAAGAGGAAGAGCACTGAAATTAGACTGCTCTTCATGACATGTTCACCATGTTAATACCACTCCTGCCATCCGGTCAAACATTTTCAAGTCAATTTATATAACAAAATCACACCGTATTGAATTCGCACATTTTTTAAAAAATGGGAGAGAAGGAGAGAAATGCAAATCAGAAGGGAAAACACAGACCTACTGGATTGAATTCTAAGCACTCTGTGGTTATAAGGAGACCAAGAAGCATGCTTCTTTACGTTTCCTAACACTTGGGTGCAGGCTGTGTGTGTGTGTGTGTGTGCCACCCCCTTTCAGATTGTGATGTTGTTGTTTTCATGGACGTTGAAATTTGAGCCACCCACGCTGCCCAGGGGCAAATTGAGTCATCTGTGGCTCTCTCCCACCCCCTGTGCCCCTCCGCAATTTTGTGCCATTATTTTTTTCCCCAACCAGACTGATGGGTGTAAGAACACAAATCCCTAATTAACAAAGCGGCGGGCGGGGGAGGAGACCCACGCAGGGAAGCCCAGTCTGCTTTGACAGGGTTGCCCTTCCTTCATGTCTAAATGCATTGTGTATGTGTATACTGTGTAGATTTGTGTTTGTGTGTTATATTCCACATATTACACTCTACTGACAGGGCTGAACTTTCTGCATCAATAAACGTGGCACCAAATCGTCCGAGGCACAACACGGACCTGGCATGCAAAAGGAGGGCGAGAGAAAGGAAGACAGCTGCGTCGCCTTCCAATATGCATCTCTGCTTCTCCCTCCCCTTCCACTAGATTCGGCCATGGAGTTGAACTCTGCCGCGGTTCAAGCCGCCGCACCACCCGATGTGTGTGTTTGTGTGCGTAAAATTCAGCGGCAAGCTTTTTAGCAACGCGCTGACCCTTTTGCCAAGGGCTGACCTAAGGCAGGGATCTGCGCACCTTTCCCCCCGTGCCAAGCCGCCGCCGCCAGTGTGGTTCCCCTCTCAGCTGTCAACAGCGTGCCCCCCTTCGCTGCCCTGCTCCTCTCGCCACCCCCAAGCCCTCCCGCAGCCAGCCTGTCCCTCTGCTCGCCCCCGACTTACTTGCCGAGCTCCTCGAAGAGCTGATACTCGTCGGTGAACCTGGTGCAGGTGGTGGTCGAAGCCATCGTCCGCCGGAGGGCTCGCTCCTGCTGGCGCCACCGAGGAAGGCGAGGAGGAAAGGTAGGCTCGGCAGGGGGCGCGGGCAGGACGCGGCGGGGGAGGGCAGAAGCGCTTCTCCTCCTCCTCCTCCTCCTCTCGGCCACGCTCCCTCTTGGCAGCTCCTTTCCACTTTCCGGCTGACTTGTTTGTTTGCGAGGGTTATAGAGCAGGAGGGGAAGGAGAGGGAGGGAGGCGCGCTGCTCCCCCTCAGTCCCCGCGACCTTCCTCCTTGGCAAATGCTCGGGCGAGCTGTCTAGGGGAAAGGTGCCATCCGACGGAGAGGACGCCAAGGCGACGACAGAGGCGCGGAGAGTTGCACGAGGAGCCTCGACGGGCTTATTAAGCAGCAGCTACTAGGGATCGGAAGGCGAGGTTGTTGGAGAGGGAAACAGGAAAACGGGAGGCGAGGGCGACTCGGACGCCTCTCTTGCCGGGCGGCGCCTCTGCGCCTCGCGCAGACCAGCCCTTCTCCGTGGGCGAGGAAGGGTTGCGCTCCGGGCAAAGGAGCGCAGCAGGCGGGGAGTTGCGAGGAAGCGGTGGCTCGGGCGCTTCTCCTCCTCTTTCTCCTCCCGTCTCTTCCTCCGGCAGCCGTCGCCCCGGCGGTTCCCCCCGCTCGCCGCCGCCGCTCTGCGCTGTGCCACACCTCCCTCTAGCGACGGCTAGGCAGGCCCGTTCGCCCGGCTGGGCACGGCGAGACTCGCCTGACCTCTCCCGCTCCTGCTCGCTGTGCCGCCCTTCCTTCGTCTAAGCCTCCGCGGTTTCTACACACCCGCGGGAGGGGACCGGAAAGGTCCTTGCTCGAAGCGATAATCCCGCTTCCTCCCCGGCTCTTTTGTCCCTGGGGCGTGTGAGCACGCGAATGCTCCCGAGAGGGTCGTCTGAATGGGCGAGGGTTGCTTATGTTTTGTTTTGTTTCCCCCCTCGGCGGATGCAAAGGGAAGGACGTGGCGACTCCGTGTGCTCGCACTCGCCTAAGCGAAATACTCCGTTCCGTCCTTAATTGCAGGGTTGGTGAAATGTATTTCTAATGCCTTTTTAAACTCCGGCCTTTAGCCGAGCCCGCCTTCAGAGGAGAGACTCTTGGGGCCGCTCTTCTCCCTCCCGCTGCTCTCCCAAGCCGAAGCCTCCGCGGAGGGAAGCCGCCCCACCCTCCCGGGTGATTCCATCCGCCCTTCACAGCGTTCCATCCAGTGGCGTCACAATCGACACGCTACCTCGTGCGTTCTACCCAGCCAGTCTCCAGCAGGGAAAAGACGCGGAGGCGGGGGGACGAGGGAAGAGAGTGGGGGAGAATAAAACGCAATTTCCGACCTGTCGCGAGATAATGCAAGCTCTTTTAAAGCGGGGGAAAGACATAGAAGAGGGGCTTTTTGGATGTTGCTCATCCTGAATGAGCTGGGATAGCAGGCTCTCATCTATGACATCCTCCCCCCCCCCGTTCCCAGTCCTGATGGGGAAAGTTCTGCCTTTGTTTAAATGCACAGCATTAGATAAAAATAGAATACTGTATATATACGGTAAATGTTGAGAGCCTCCTTCAAATGTAGGGGAGAGTAGACCAGCGTGCCAAGTGTGTGAATCTCTGCACACTGACTTGGGGAGGGGGCTCCCAGTGAGTTCAGTGGGATTTATTTCTCTGCAGACAGGCCTAGAGCAGAGCTTTCCAAACCTTTCACTGTTTAGACATGCATCATTTTGTGAGACAGAAATTCAGTTTTACTAGCAAACTGCAGGTTAAGCTAACCTACATACTGCAACCGACACACTAATGTGTTGCAACGCAGTTCGGCAAGCTCTGGCCTAGAGGGTTGCACTAGTGAAACTACTGTCCCGTGTTTGTTTGCTAGGAGTATGGATGAAGTGTGTATTGTTTTGCATAGCTACAATCCTGCCGCAGTCTTAATTTTTCTAGCAGCACTCCTGTTTCAAAGAACCTATTAGAGAAGCAGAATTGCAGAAGACAAGCGATTCCTCCCATGGAGATGCATTGATCTGAAAACCTTTACCTAAGGTTTCTCCAGAGGACCTGTTTATTGAGCATTCAGCACAGCATTATGCAGGAAAGTCCGAGTGAACTCAGGAGGAGCAAGTTCCATTGGACAAAGCAATGCTTTGAGCAAACCTGCCATGCAGATGGGGCTTAAGTGGTTTGCTTAAAGGCAAAAGTAGATAACCTTTAGGGGGCTAACTCTGGGGCCCACATGTCCAAATTGGCATAGCTGAAGCAAAACAATGGGTGCAGCCAAAGAAGGAAAGTCATACATTCCCTCCCCCCTCAGTTATAAATGCTGACCGTGGTCTCCATCTTACTTCATCAACTACAGTTGTACTTTGGAAGTCAAACGGAATCCGTTCCGGAAGTCCATTCGACTTCCAAAACGTTCGGAAACCAAAGCGCGGCTGGGGCCAGTGTGGTGTAGTGGTTAAGAGCGATAGACTCGTAATCTGGGGAACCGGGTTCGCGTCTCCGCTCCTCCACATGCAGCTGCTGGGTGACCTTGGGCCAGTCACACTTCTTTGAAGTCTCTCAGCCCCACTCACCTCACAGAGTGTTTGTTGTGGGGGAGGAAGGGAAAGGAGAATGTTAGCCGCTTTGAGACTCCTTAAAGGGAGTGAAAGGCGGGATATCAAATCCAAACTCTTCTTCTTCTTCTGATTGGCTGCAGGAAGGTCCTGCAGCCTATCGGAAGCTGTGGAAGCCCCGGTGGATGTTTAGGTTCCAAAGAACATTTGCAAACCAGCTCACTCACTTTTTGTGTTCGGGAGCCAAAACGCCCGAATACCAAGGCGTTCGCGATCCAAGGTACAATTGTACTGATATTGGAATTTATGCTTCCTCCCTCCTCCCCAACTCCAAAATATAATTTGCTGCCTGCTGACTAAATCCATTTATGCTTAATCTTCCCCACCCAACCCCAAAATATTATACCTTACCTTCTACCTGAATCCATTCATTTCATCATAGAAAACACCCCCTCTGTTCCCTCATCATTTTTGCTTCCTCCACATTCATTCCCTAAGAAATTATTTCCATATGAATCAGTTTATGTTCCAGCTTCCCTCCCACCCCAAATTATTTCATTGCCATCTGAATAAATTGCTCCGTTTGACAATCATGAAGAAATACCCCCCTCCTATTCTTATTTGGTGCTCACCTCTGAATTTATGGATGGGTTAAAGTGCAGCTTGATGTTGTTAGCTTCCAGCTGTGATTCTTCAACCTCCTAATACTGTGATGCTTTTGGCAGTTCTTGGGTCTGGTTGGTCACATACCTATGCACCACTTTGGCAGCCAGTGCATCACAGCCATAGTGGAAAAAGCCAAATACAAGGCTACATCTCTGCACAGAGTGTTCACAGGAGCTCAGGAAGCCCTGCGAACATGGAAATTTATCACCTGAAAGCAGCAGGTTTTTTGGGTGGAAACTTAAAAGAAATCACTTAGAAATACCTGAAAATAGCATTGAGGCACTTGGGCAAGACCTGGTGAAGGTTAAATCACAGTTGCTTTTTTAAAAAATGCCCAGTGATTGTGGCCACCAAAGGTGGTTTTTTTTGGGGGGGGGGGATGTACTCACTGCAGTCTGCAGGGTAGCCACTCCTAGTTTAAAGTCTGGATGCAGATGGGGAGTCAAGCAGTAATTTGTTGTTACTATAGCTGACTTGCTACTTACGTCCATTCATCTTGTGCAGTTCAGCTTTATGCCTTCCTTTGATCAATGAACAAGATGATATGACAACTCTTGCAACCTATGAACGGATCGCTTTCAGATAAATATGATATATGGATAAATTTAATGTTATTTTGAATGTATTTATTGAAACCATAGTGAATCATGAACCGACATATACACAAGGGATATAGTAAGTCTATCCATGTATGTATACATTATATATTTTTGTAATTCTAATTATATTTTAATGGTACTTGTTATTATCCTCTGTATGCTTTTGTGCTTTTTCTTCCTCTTTTTCTTCTTTCTTCTTTACTCTTTCAATAATAATATAAAAAGCGTTACACGTTTGGCTGAGAAAATTTTAAAAAATTAAAAGTGGGTGGGAGTGTCAGCATCCTTCGGGGGTCGAGATGCCAGCTGGTTAGCCTCCAGCTGGATCATGCCCTTCCAGCCGTGATGAACCCCCGACCTCTGGTGCAACACAAATCAGCGCATACTGCGCAAACAGAACAGGCGTGAGGCTTGTGGAAACATACTAACAAGCTACAGATTTATTAAGCATAAATCAGGACAAAAGAAACACGTCTCTCACTGCCCTCTCTTCAGAGAGAGTGTCAAAAGCAAAAGCTATACACAACGAACGTTCCCAGCAAACTGTGCTGAAATGTAAACAGACATGTGACATATAACCATCTCACACGTCTGCAACTTACCGGTAAGGCGGAATGGAATTTTCCAACAGGGAGTTGGTAATTCCACCTGCCATTGCACTTACCTTGGGAGCGTGTTTGGAGGTGCATGAAGGGGGCCTAGTGACCTTGGGGGAGGCAATGGGGGAGAGTGTGGCCTTGGGAGAGCATTCAGAGGTGCAGGGAGAGTGTGTTTTGACTACACACAATTTTGGCTTTATGCACTATCCCTGGAATGTAACCACAATGTAAATTGAGAGTCAACTGTATTTTAGGCAAAGGAAACATTTTTTAGTGCTGGACATTATTTCATGTTCCAAAACATGGGGAACGGGTAGATTCTCTTTTATGCAGAAATTGTTTTATTTAAATTCCTTTAATAATGACAGGAAATATTATCATATTATGCAGTCATTATCATCATCTTAATGTTTTTTTTGGCTCAAGTGAGACACTCTCTCATACTCTTACAAAAGTATATATAAAGTGATTTATAATCCAAGGCAGGGATTAGTATAGCATACCATTAGGTTGATGGCTGTTATTTGTGCAGCAGTTAAATGCCCATGTCTTTCTATTAATGTGAGTTAATTGGGGAGGGAAAGCCTGTTAAAATAAAAAGCATACTGCCTTGGTTGCCTGTAATGTTATTTTGCAACTTCACTTGCCTACTTTGCATAGCTAATCATTGGCATAAACTGGTACTGAAGAGAAAACATTATTCATAAATGCTGTGAAAGGAACACTTTACCAGTGTTTTCCACCATTAAAACCCAGCAAGACCTATTTTGATGAGCCTTGCTTTTATTGTTAACTGTAACCAGTCATGCAATGAGATAGACAGTAAAATGGATGATTTTCATACAGCATAGTGAACGATTGTAAATATTTGGAAATAATTCCATTATTTGTTTCATTTTACTGCATTTGTATATCACCCATCCAACCAAGTTATCTGGGTGGTTTACATAAAGAATAAAATGTGAGTCACAATTTAAAAACAACAACTCTGGATGACTTCATTATACAAAGAGCAGACCCAACTGAATTTAATGGAGTTAAGTGGTTATTTTGTAACTACTAACCTTCTGCCCCACCCCTCCTCTTTTCCCTGGGGCAAAAAGAAACCCTGCTGCAGGCCTGTATTAAGAAACCTGCCAAAGACCTGTATATAACCCTGTACAGTATAGCATAACCTGAATGGAAGCAGCATGTTTCAACCCCTTGCCTTTGCCTTTCTGTGCCTTAGCTTCCTATCCTCAGTAATTTCCCAGATAATCCCAGATAAACTGCCGGTGCTTGCTTCCAGCACAGAAGCTGGACTGCAAACTGCTTTGTTCCCAGAGCAACCACTCCAAGCCATTGTACCAGCTGAGAAAAACAATGTCATCAGCTTCACCACCACAAGTGAAACACAGTACATATATTGGTCCCCATCCCACTCAGCAGCCTTTCACTCACTTTCCTTTTGTAGCTGTTAACACTGGATATTTACTGTGTTCTTTAATCATCTGTATTTAAACATTTAATAGGCTGAGCGGGGCCAGAAATAAGACAGGCAACGCTAGATTCACACCACCACTCCCAAAACATCAGCAGCACCCTGACCTCTGTAAATCCAAAAGGACTCTACTGCAGAAATGTCATAGCAGCTGTAGCAGCCCACTCTTCCCTTAAAACTGTTCCATTTAGCTGTCCTTGATTCCGCATTCTGGTGGGGAAGCCTCATTTAACAGCTTCCTCTCACCCCGCAAGTGGTTGTGAGCTGACTAGCCAAATGGTCAACATGATCTGCCGCACTGACTGCCCGTTCATTAGCATCCACAGGCAGTGGCTAAGCCATAATAGAGGCTGGAGGAAGATTGTGAGTTATAGGGCAGCATGGACTCACCAGCTCACTCATTCCCTTTAGACACAGCACACAATCTCTACACTACTTCTTCTTCTTCTTTTGTGCTATAATGTCTACAATGGAATGTTCCGGTCATAAGGAAGCACAAATTAATCGCAAAATGCTTGCAACTTAAGAGTATTAATATCTGTTGTTATGATGACAGACTTTCTGCAGAGATTATATTTTTATCATGGACTTCTCTCTCTCTCTCTCTCTCTCTCTCTCTCGCTCTCTCTCTCTGTGTGTGTGTGTGTGTGTGTGTGTGTGATGATTATAATGTTGGCATAAATGGAAAAAGAAACTTGCCATGTTTCTTTATATTGTTGCTGGACTTGCTCATGTTTCCACCTGTTTTAAGATTTCAGTTTTACATTGATGTCTGTTTTATGGGACAACAGTGTATGCTGCTGGTAATTTTTTTATTCTCCGGCTGTGTTTATTGTATATATTTTCAATTGTGGTCTTAAGTGTGTGTAAGCTGGAGAAGAGAGGGACAGAAGCCTTAAATGAAAGAATAAATAAAGGTGAACAAAATATATGCCAATGAATAAAGAGGCAATCGAAAAGGAAAGGGGAAGCGGCATTAAGTCCCATTGAAATCAACAGAAAATAAACACTTAACTGTGTGCTTAAATTTCATTTTGATTCAGTTAGATCCTGGATACATTCAATTGGATTATGCACTCATTTGTACACGGCATAGTTCTGTAACATACTGACATGTATCTCTTGCACAGCATTCATTCATTCATTCATTCATTTAGAATAGGGTATACAGTATATGCCCTACCCACTCAGAGAAGCATTCCATGGAGCTGGTGAACATGGCACTCAAATGCTTATGCTGCCATAAATGTTCTTTTTCGAAGGTATCACAAGAAGACTCTTTGTTTTTTTGCTGCAACTACAGTGGTACCTTAGTTTTCAAACTTAATCTGTTCCGGAAGACTGTTCCAAAACCAAAGCGTTCCAAAACCAAGGTATGCTTTCCCATAGAAAGTAATGCAAAATGGATTAATCCGTTCCAGACAAACCCTAAAACAGCAATTTAACATGAATTTTACTGTCTAACAAGACCATTGATCCATAAAATGAAAGCAATAAACAATGTACTGTAGTCACACAATCAATCAGTAGCTGAACTGGGTTCCACACAGCCACAAAAACAAAGCAAAAAAGCCACAAAAACACAAAATAAGTAGCAAAAACAGACAAACCTCAGCATAACACTCAAAATGGAAGTTTGGCACTCAAAACAGAGCACATTTGGCTTCCGAAAAAAGTTCGCAAACTGGAACATTTACTTCTGGGTTTGCAGTGTTTGGGTACCAAGGTGTTTGAGAACCAAGGCACCACTGTAATTAACATGGCTACTCCTCTAGTAGGAACGCGGGTGGCGCTGTGGGTAAAACCTCAGCGCCTAGGACTTGCCGATCGTCAGGTCGGCGGTTCGAATCCCCGCGGCAGGGTGCGCTCCCGTTGCTCGGTCCCAGCGCCTGCCAACCTAGCAGTTCGAAAGAACCCCCGGGTGCAAGTAGATAAATAGGGACCACTTTATAGCGGGAAGGTAAACAGCGTTTCCGTGTGCTGCGCTGGCTTGCCAGATGCAGCTTGTCACGCTGGCCACGTGACCCGGAAGTGTCTGCGGACAGCGCTGGCCCCCGGCCTCTTAAGTGAGATGGGCGCACAACCCTAGAGTCGGACACGACTGGCCTGTACGGGCAGGGGTACCTTTACCTTTACCTTTTACTCCTCTAGTAAAACCTTACTAGGTAGGAACATAGGAATCTGCCTCATACCAAGACAAACATTGGTTCACCTTGCTCAGTAGTAAGTGGCAGCAGCTCTCCAAAAGATGCTGGGGATTAAACCTCAGACCTCCTGCACTGAGAAGTGCTCTGCCCCAAGTGACAGCCCTTAAGGATGTCAATAGGAGATCAGCAAAGAATGAATGTTCCATCAAAACAACTAGCACTACCTCTTTCCACTCAGCTGCTGCAATGTTCTTTCTTTAGAATGCAAATATATTAAAGGCAGCACAATCCCTGGGCTCTTTTTCTCCATGGGATCGCTGCTTCCAGTTGCTGGGAGATGCCAGAAATAAGAAGACCTGGGTGGAGTGTGTGGTGTGGCATGAGCATGGCTGCCTCTTTCAGTCTTTAAAAGTCAGTAGATCTGATTGTGATCCAGCCTTGAAAGAAAGCTTTGCCACTGTGGATCAGTGATGGAACAGAGAGATGGAGCAGAGGGGAGGTTGTGGCAAGGAGGCAGAAGTTGAAGTGGGAAGTGGAAAGAAAGGAGTAGCTTGATAGAGAGCAGGTGGTCTTAAGGACTGGACAGGGGACATATTTGACCTTGACTGAAGTGCTGGTTTCACCTCATGAACTTTGTTGTTTACCCAGATACTCACAGTCCTTGTCACTGCCCCTTCTGCTTTGACTTAAAGATAGGGTGGGGGCAAAGCCATTGGCGATTCTTTGCATGTTTAAAAGCAGGTTTGCCATCCTGGTGTTACAGCAGGCTTTGCAGGAGATGGGCTCCGCAAATTTGGCAAAACATGTAGCCTTTGCTGAAGTTAACCTCCAAAATGGACTTTAACGCACACCCTGTGGGGATTGTACACAGAAATGATTGAAACGAGGAGGCAATGGGGTGCCCTCCAGCTGCAGTGGGGCTCCATTAGCCCCAGCCATTGTGACCAATACAGTAGGCAGGCATGATGGAAGTGGTAGTACATCAAAATCCAAATGGCTCCCCATTGGCTACCCCTGGTTTATAGCATCCATTTCTGGATACGAATCACAATATTCAGAATAAGTGTATTGCGTGCAGTTAGGATTTTATCAGTGCTACACAGTGTACTTTTTAGCATTGCACTTGCAAATGGCACATTTATTTACTTCTAAATGGAGGCCGTTCATCTGCACAGCTACCTGATTACCAGCCCATTCTGTACCAGTAATAGCAGATACTGGCCTGAAGCTTCTGAGTCTAAATCTTCACTGCATAAAAAGTGCAAGCAGTAATGGCAATAAAAAGCAGCATATTGGTTATTCAGCCTCAGAAGGGAATTCATAAACTTCATGAAGATTTATGAGACACTGAGCAATGTAACCATTCGCTGGCTGCAAGCCAGATTTTTTGTGCGTGCTAAAGCATCTCTCTTTGCCCTTCCTAGCTTCTCAGGAGGTTATTGTTATTTTTAAAATTAAAAAATAGGTGTGTTTACTTTGCTTCAAAGCATCAATGTGGCACTTCAAATTTCTCATTTCCAAATGTTCTTACTACATTTGCCCACTAAGTCTGCAAGTTAATATCTTCAAGGCAAATATTCTTGCTGCCTTGTGAACATATCAAAACTGAGATACACTGCAACAAACACCTATTTTTAAAAGTACTTCACTAAGATTCAGCACTAGCCCTCAGACGGCCCTACCATTAAGCAGGAGTGAGGCAACTGCCTCAGGTGGCAGATACTGGGAGACGGGGCAGCATCTTTCCCCTCCTTTCCTCTGTTCCTCGGGAGCCCCCAGGCCATTCCTCTCCGTTGTATCAGAGTTGTGTGGGCCATGGGCCTCTCATACACTCCCTAAACTAGACTGCTTCCCTCAGGTGGATTGGACAATGCTGTCCCGTAGTCAGCGTTGAAGTAAGATTCAACTGCTAGTCTATTAGGCTCCTTTACATGGAATGCAAGAGAGAGGTGAGGAGTGCCATCTTGTCCTTTGCCTCAGGCAGCAAAATGCCTTGGGCCTGCCCTGGTGACGATATGTTGAGGGCAGCAGCAGAATATAGCACTCAGCACAAAGGCAGGTAGGCTCAACCTTAGGATGAAACACATTCACCAATTCCCCAAACATTCCCATTCAAATAATAACTATACAGTGGTACCTCAGTTTATGAACTTAATCCGTTCTGGAAGTCTGTTCTTAAACCGAAACTGTTCTTAAACTGAGGTGCGCTTTCCCTAATGAAGCCTCCCACCGCCAGTGCCCTTCCACCATTCAGATTCCATTCTTAGACTGAGGTAAAGTTCGCAAACCAGGACACTACTTCCGGTTTTGCAGAGTTCATAAACCGAATCGTTCGTAAACAGGGCTGTTCTTAAACCAAGGTACCACTGTATGTAAAAGGGGTGAAGATCTTTTCTTTCTGATGCACAATTCAAATATGCACGATTCACACACTTTCTTAAAATGTTGTTTTCTTTTCATGAAGTGATACAATACTTTTGTTATTTTGAGTTTCATAATAACAGAAGCAAATACAACACATCTGAGAATTCGGTGAGGAAAGCAAATATAAAGAAGGGAAAACAGATGGGAGATTATGAGCACAATCGTACCCTCATGTTGGGGGGCGGGGGTAGGATTGTGCTTAGTTGGGATGCAAACTGCTGTCCACAGGACCCAAGCTGGCAGTAAGCCACAAAACAGGGTACTTCACGGTGGGGTGCTGGTAGGTCACCCATATCTGGTCCATCGTTAGGATTGCTCTGTAACAGCACAATCCTCCACGTCTCTTTAGAAATAAGGCCCACTGAATTCAACAGGACTGCAGGACTGCAGCCTGGCCTGCAGGATAAAGATGGAGGAGACGGAGTATTGTCAGGCAGGAAAGCCAGACAGTGCATGTGTGCCTCTCCTCTTTGTAATAGATGGTGAAAATGTGACTTTCCAGCAATCATAATTACAATACTTGTTACATTAAGTACATTACCTATTACAATAAGTAATCATTTCAAAATTAGAGTGAGTCATTTATAGACAGTACCATGATTGTTATAATCTATAAATTGCTAAGGTCTATAAATAACTTGCTTTAAAATTTAGAAGAACAAACGACAATCTCTACAAATGACTAACTCTACTTTTGAAACTTTTGATGCATGCACCTCACCTTTTCATACCTCAAATGCAAGCATTTTTCAGCCCAGGTGGCCAGGTGGAGAACCGGTCCATCCTCTGTGAATCATGTATGAATCATCTTTCAATCACTTGACATCATTAGGACATCAGGGAACTAATTCAAAGGGATTCCCTGGCAGTGCCAATCAACTCCTCCATGTCCATTTGCAGGCTTGGTTTTACTGTGCAGACTATCAAAAGTGAGATACAAATGCAAAAATAAAAAACAACATAACATAAAGGCAGCCATTGTCTGTCAGGAGTGAGCCAGCAGTGCAAGTTGGAGTTAACTCTTTATTAGCAAAAACAGGACCTCCACATCATGAGAGGGGAGGCATCATGCAGGTATTTAGGAAGAGGCAGTTCCAAGCAAAATGGGTAGCAAGGGTACAGTTTGTTTGCTTGAAGGAGCAGGAAACCTATGGATGCCTGAGGGTGATGGAGCTGGAAAAGTGGCACAGACAGGGATGTATTTGAATACAATAAAGAGATGGCAGTGGGGCTAGGCCATGGGGAACTTGAGCATAAGGGCTTTGTGCTGGATCTGGGGATGTAGGGTTTTAAGGAAGTGGGTGTCAAAGAGTCACAGCAATGAGAGAGGTGAATGAAGCCACAAACCCTTTTGAGGAAAATAAATATTTTTCATGTGGGGACGTATAGGTGTTGACACAGGAACAAGGGAGAGTTGTGTGTTGCTGTTTTCATGCTTTTTCTGAAATGAACAATGTAAGAACCTACACATTTCTCGTGTATTTCACAGCAAGATAGATGTGTATGGTTTATTGGAAGTCTGGAATGTGACAAAGTAATTCACTTGAGTTTCCTCTATTAGTGCTTAGTTGAATGCACCAACCTGACCCCCCAAAAATTTAATATGGCCAAAGGAATTTCTGCTGGGTGCCTATAAGCTATAGTAATTCTCACAGTTGCTGCTGAATTTCAATCTTTTATTCTTTGTGGATTGAACAAAGGGCTGGGTTGATCCTCACTGACCAATTTGAACTTTGTAATGGTCTTTCTAGTGACGTATGGAAGTGAGAGCTGGACCATAAAGAAGGCTGATCGCCGAAGAATTGATGCTTTTGAATTATGGTGCTGGAGAAGACTCTTGAGAGTCCCATGGAGTGCCAGAAGATCAAACCTATCCATTCTTAAGGAAATCAGCCCTGAGTGCTCATCGGAAGGACAGATCGTTAAGCTGAGGCTCCAATACTTTAGCCACCTCATGAGAAGAGAAGACTCCCTGGAAAAGACCCTGATGTTGGGAAAGATGGAGGGCACAAGGAGAAGGGGACAACAGAGGACGAGATGGTTGGACAGTGTTCTCGAAGCTACCAGCATGAGTTTGACCAAACTGCGGGAGGCAGTGGAAGACAGGAGTGCCTGGCGTGCTCTGGTCCATGGGGTCACGAAGAGTCGGGCATGACTAAACGACTAAACAACAACAACAATGGTCTTCAGGATTCCTTTAGAAATAGACCAGCATAAACATATACAAAATAAAGTATTTCATATGCAGAATAAAATTAGTGCTATAAATTCCCCATAGCATATGAACTCTTTCAGAGCAAGCTAAGAGAATCTTCACATTTATACAACACAACTATTGTTTATTTCTCCCCACCCACCCACATCTATACCATCTTAGCTGTTAGACCAAGTGATAAGAATTCTTTCTTTCTTTCCACTTAAGTTCTTCTCCTTTCTTGTCTTTTGCTTTTTTTATTGGAAAAAACACTGTATTTTTTGTAGTTTATTCCCCCCATTTGTACATTCCTCTCTCTCAGTGTTAGTATGACAGGAGATCATTTTACTTCAGGCTGACTTCTTGAAGTAGTCCACAGACAAAGCAAAATCACAGGGGGCCCTTATCTGCTGAATTTAGTATTTTATTGCTTTTGGATACAGCTTCTTTGGGTCTCGGCATCTCACATTGGCTTAAAGGCTAGTTTTAACATTTTCCTTAAGATAGATCCAACTTAAGGTCAGCCAAGCAGACACATTTTTCTTCATAGAAAAAATACCCCCAAAATGCACCCTCCATACTCACAAATAGAATAAGCTTTGAGTTCAAGATATCCCAGGCATTTTGTGAAAACAAGCCAAGAAACCTATAAACTGCATGAGAGATGCTTCCTTTGGAAAGGGCCAAGCAAGCACATTCACCGAAGCATGCACAGGCCTTGGCTGTATTATTCTTTGGGGGGGGGGGCAACAACAGAAGCTTCCCCATCCCTTTATTTTCAATAGAGAATACAAACATAGAGAACACAATAGAAAAGTCACCAGACCCTTATATATAATGAGAGGGTGGGGTATTACTCAGAAGGGTGGTGGGAATGGGTGATTGGCTGATAGGTGTGGTAAACCTGTGGACAACTGTTAATGACTGCAATTGGTCTTACAGGAAAAAGCAAGGGGTGAGATGGCTAAAAATAGCTTTATCATGTATAATGAGATAAGAATCTAATGTCTCTATTCAGACCAGGTCTCTCCTTGGTTTTAAGTTTGGCAATAAGTTGCAATTCAGCAACTTCTCTTTCCAGTCTATTTCTGAAATTTTTTTGTAATAAGACAGCTACTTTGAGATCTTGTATAGAATGTCCTGGGAGATCGAAGTGTTCTCCTACTGGTTTCTCTGTCTTGTGATTCCTGATGTCAGATGTTTCAGTGTATCTGAAGAAGTGTGCATGCACACGAAAGCTCATACCAGCAACAAACTTAGTTGGTCTCTAAGGTGCTACTGGAAGGAATTTTTTTTATTCTGTTTTGACTACAGCAGACCAACACGGCTACCTACCTGTAAATAGAGAACACAAACACTGTGTACCTTATAGTGCTCTCATGTAGAACCAGATCTTGCAAAAAGGGTGAAGCAGCTATGTGGAGATACAGTGCTGTGAAGGGCTACAGTGCTGGAATAGGCCTCCGAAGACATGAGTTGAAGTCCTTAATCAGCCACTAAGTTCACTCTAATAAGGGAAAGACCCAATAAACATCTCTTGTTCTAACCTACCTCAAAGGCTACAATAGGGTGGAGACAAACATATATACAGGCCTTTGAACTCTTTAAAGGAAATATGAAAAGTAGACTACGTACATCATTATTAGTTGACAGGTGAAGGAAGAGAGGAGTGCAGTGACTTTTTTTATCAGAACAAAAATCGAGAGATAAACTATGGAAGTCTGCATTGCACTCAATACTTGGGGAAGCCACCCAAACTTTAAGGACAATTCAGCTTGTCAGTGTCTATCATCTTCTAAGCTTTTTTGTTTTTTTTAATTAAATATTTATTGGTATTTTCAAGAAACATATATCAAACAAAAACACAAAAATAAACAAATTAAAAACAACAATAAAATCCAAACTTAACAGAAAAATAAAAAAAAAACACTTAAAGTTTCAAATACTTATTTCCCTTAACCTTATTTCTCAGACCTCCTCACACCTCCCCTTCTTGTATTCCAATTTAAATTGTCAATTCAGCAAGTCCTTAACTTATTTCTTCACCCTAACTTAAACGTTTATTCCAAGATGCTATTATTTTACTTTGCTTCTTTTTTCCATTTCCTCAATTTATTTTTACCAACCTTTTAAATTAAAAAAAAAAAGAGAGGAAAAACCAATTTTACCTTATCAAAATTACACATCAATACTTATACCTCCTTACTTATTCTTAACCCTTTTTCCTAAAGTCGACCAAAATTTCCCTTCCACGGTTTCCCCAATTTCCATACAACTAACAAAAACAACATATAGCATGAAAAGAAGAATAAAAGGCAGATTATACTTATATACCCTTTGGATTCCCGACCTCCACCCACCCTTTTCCCGGTTCCAGTCCCCAGCCAACCCATCAGTCTTTATGTTCTTTTAGCCTGGAGATCTCACGTCCGAGGCCCTTATATCTCTCTCAGTTCCTTTCTGCCGGCCTCTTTGATAGTCCTTGATGTTGAACCCCAAGTCTCGGAGAGGCTCCGGCCCGACAAGATCCATGTTACTTCCAGCCCGTCCTCCACACTTAAGAGCGAAGCCTACGGGGTATCCTAGCTCTTGCTTCAAATTTCTTACAAATCCATATATCCCCGAAGCTTCAACTTTCGCCTTCAACAGTTCTGTGATCCTCAGGTCTTCAGATCTCCTCCAAAGGGAATCTCTCCATTTTTCAGACTCCCATTCAGACCGGGCTTTCCACATCCAATTTTTATTGTCCTTTTTTGTCATCATGTCAGGCCTCCTATTACCACTCTCCTTTGACTCGTGCAGAATTCCAGCTCCTCCTTCATTTTCTTCAAAAGCAAGATGTTGTTCCATCGTGTCTACCCTTTCAGTTTCATTTATTTGTTTAATAGAATGGGCTCCCTGTTTCAAATTCTTTTCAGGCTCAAGACAGTTGTTTACTGTTAAGTGTAGTGCTGAGACCTCTGTAGACAAAGCACTGTACTCCTCCTGTAACTTTCCCAAGAGAAAAAATGCTCTGTCCAATTCTGCTTGAAATTTACATGCTCCAGCCATTTTTGTAATGTAATGTCCCTATTACCCCTCTAGGGGGATTTTGGTTCCTTGATATTCCTTTCAGCTCGAAACCAAAAGTCCAGTTATTTTGTATCAGCCCTCCTTATTTTCAACGAGTTATACCGAATGAGCCAGCAGAAACAGCAAAAACAATGTTCCCTTTTTCCAGCTGACAGCTAGTTGACTGACAGCTAAATTGACAGCTGTCAAACTCTTCAATACAGCAGGCTTTCTCCTAGGGGTCTGGGGGGGGGGTAAAACTTCAGTTTCCCAAAAATTCTTTTAATCCTCCGGTAAGTCTTCTTATAATGTTAAAACCGTGAAGTCAAGATCTTTTTTAACAAGCACGAAACAGATTCTCTCGACCTTAGCTGCTCGGTCCTTTGCTTTAAGTTGTTTACAAAGAGGGGGGGTGGACTTCCTTTTTAACCCCTTCCCGCTCGTTCCAGATCCAGAATAGAAAAATTTTTTAAAGTTCCAATCTCCGTATTACTCACGGGTTGATGTTTGTAGCCCAATCGATCAAAAGAAGAAGTTGGCGCTCTCTGTCAATGGCTTGCGGCTTCACTCCGTAGACGAGGGAGTACTCTCAGCACCACGCCCCACCCTGCCTCCGTTCCGAAGCCTTTAAAAAGGCTCCGTCGCGGATTGGGGGGGCGCAAATGCTGCCCGCCGAGTCTCTGTGCTCACAGGCATCCGCGCCTGTGATTTTAAGGGTCCCCGCTTCACCGCAGCGGCCAGACCCAGACGCTACGGAGCCGATTCCCTCCGGAGCTCGGAGGGAATCCGCCATTAAACAATGGCGCCAACCCGGAAGTTCCTCTATCATCTTCTAAGCTGTGGCCTTACTTTTGTCATGACCAGAAGAGATGCCCACCACCATGGAGGGCTGATGGCCCAAGCAAAGGGAGGCCAGTATGTCCTGGTTCCACAAGCAAGCAGGATGACAAGTTTACAGTAAAAAGATAAAGGTACCCCTGACCGTCAGGTCCAGTTGCGGACAACTCTGGAGTTGTGGCGCTCATCTTGCTCTATAGGCCGAGGGAGCCAGTGTTTGTCCGCAGACAGCTTCTGGGTCATGTGGCCAGCATGACTAAGCCACCACTGGCGAACCAGAGCAGCAGCCAGAGCGGGAAGGTAAACGGCATTTATGTACTTTCACTTTGACATGCTTTCAAACTGCTAGGTGGGCAGGAGCTGGGACTGAGCAATGGAAACTCACCCCGTTGCGGGGATTCGAACTGCCGACCTTCTGATCAGCAAGCCCAAGAGGCTCAGTGGTTCAGACCACAGCGCCACCCGCATCCTAGTACAGTAAGTTAAAGGTAAAGGTACCCCTGCCCGTACGGGCCAGTCGTGTCCGACTCTAGGGTTGTGCGCCCATCTCACTTAAGAGGCCGGGGGCCAGCGCTGTCCGGAGACACTTCCAGGTCACGTGGCCAGCGTGACGAAGCTGCCCTGGCGAGCCAGCACCAGCGCAGCACACGGAAACGCCGTTTACCTTCCCGCTAGAAAGCGGTACCTATTTATCTACCCGCGTCCCCTAAATAATATGTAGTCCTCAAATAGAGGACATATCAGATATTAAACTGATAAGAACAGATACTACACTTGATCTTAGCCAAAAGGCCGAGAAGGCTGTACTAAATTCAGCACCTTGGAGAAAGATCAAAAGTGTGGGTTCAGGCCCACGGATGGCTTCTTCAGCTGGGACCAAACATCCAAGTTGACTCAGGAATGTCCTGGAGCAACTGACTGATTTTCATAGCATGGCTGGGGATTCTAGCCATTGACTAGAGGCCTCACTCCATAAATGCTGTTTCCTTTCCAGATAAAGTTCTGGAGCCCTGTGGACCCACATAGGACAAACCAAGGAACTGGCCTACCCGTGAATCCATTTCTTCTTAGGAGCTGCAGTTGCCAGAGGACTCTAGTCTGGGCATGATCAAAATCAGCTCTTTTTAGATGAGCCACTTCCAGATGAAGCCTGGGGTGGTGTGCCACCACAAAGTGCAGTTCCCACTCCCCACGCCTGCCCTGTTTATTGAACTCCGTTTTAAAATGCAAGTCCTTTTAATTTCTTCAGTGGCTGTGTGCTCCCCTAATGTACAAGATGTAGTGCTGTAGCTTTCAATCTATCAACTTCTTCTTTTTTTAAAAAAAGGGAAAGAGCAGCAGGCAAATTCATTTCTGCAGTTGGTGAACTTAAAGAAAAGTGGAGGCTGCGCTGGAGGACATGAGAACCATTTTTAAAAGGAGTGGCAAAGAGCAACGTGACTGTTCCCTAATGGCAAAACTATTCCCGCTGCATCCATTTTGCTGAGATGTGAGATTGCGCTATTGTGGGCTTGTGGAAATAACTCATAAAAGATAAAATGTGGCTGGAGTTTTCTTTGTCTGTCGTGTGAAAAGGCCCCCCAAAGGAGGGTGCTGGATGAAATCGCTTTCATCAGTCAGAACAAAAACATTTTTGCTTTCATAGCTGCTTCGGACACCACCTCCCTTAATGCCTCCCCAGACATGTTAGCATGTTCCTTGCATAGTAAGCTGAAGCCAGCAAATGCTTAAGCCAAGTGTCGGCCCCCAAGAGAAGGAACCACAAACATCTTCCTTGAAAGTGTATGTAACATTATTGTGCTCAGGCCAAAATATAATCAGCATTGCGAAGGAATCGTAAAGTTAAAAAGGAGGGAAGGGTCCGCTAAAGCTGAAACATTTGCATTTGTATTAGCCAACATGAAAATAATAATAATCCAAACAAAAATGCATCTGAAAATTAAATGCATTCAAATAGTGGGTCATTATTAAATATTGCTATTAGCATTAAAGAAAGTGTTACTAACAGTATTACAGAAAGTAGGGAAGGGACTTCAATAATAATCTTTTCCAACTCTCTGCCAATGCAGGAAACAATAACAAAGTTATGAAAATTCAGAGAAGTTCTTTTGTTAGCCTGTAGTTCTGATATTTGAAAAGGCCTGATAGAATCCCTTTCTTAATTTTTTTTAAAATGTAAGCAATTTTTTAATAAAAATGTTTAACTAACGTGTCATCTTCAGCTGCAATATTCTAAGCCTATATTATGGTTTGCTAATAGCAAGTTAAACTCTGTATAATAGCATTTATTTTGCACAAAGTTTATGTTTTCATTTGCTCATATAGCTCTTTTCTTTTATAGGCTAGGTACACATCTACTGGTGTAAAGTGATATGAAAGGAATGATATTTGTCAGAGCTGTAGTGTTTATGCTAAGAGTTGTATACCTTGGGCGATTGTCCATAAAACCAGCCGCTCCTGTTTCCATATAAACAACAATTAATTATGCATGTCTGCAAGCAAGCTAATCTATGAACATCACTGCTTCTCCTGGTGTGACATACAAGTACAATCTTATTGCATTGCATTTTTGCGGGCAGCACAATATGTACAGGTATCAATATCAATCAATCAATTGAATCTCTATCCCAGCCTTCATCCAGCAAACACAAAAGTGATAAAACAATACAATCAAGAATAAATTCAAAGCAATAAAAAAATAAGTAAAAACATTAGTCGCATCTGAAAACATGCAAAATAATCCCATGCTCTCACAACCAGTAATTTCAAGGTAGCTAGGAAGAATATACATAGTTGTTGCCCCGACAAATGCCAGTCAAGTTCAGAAGCATTTATAATTTTGCCAAGCATGGGAAAGTGGGGCCATGTAGTGCAGTCTTGTTCACCACACAGATTCACCTTGCAGATTCATGGCCTATCATCTCTAGTGTAGTTCCACCAGCAGCTTGTGACAAATATATCCAATTTATGAACAGAATGGAAATGCAGCTTGAATATAATCTGCATTGTACCAAAATAGATTAAATTCCACATGTAGCATGCTAGGTTATAAATACAGCTGCATTCATCCATATAATTAATTTTCAGCACATACTTTTTTCTATTATGGGACTATTGTCCCAAAGAAAACAAATGATAAGAAACTCATATTTTACCTCTCTTATGTATGGAATGTTCTTATACACAAAGAATGTTCTTTTTGCTGGCCAGGATGGTCCAGAGAAGTGTGTGCGTGCAAAGTTCCTCTGCGTTCTCTACGGAGGTAGGAAGAGTCTCCCGAAGTTAGAGTGGTTTGAATGTTAGACTGGGATCTGGGAAGTTGGGGTTCAAATCCTCAGCCATGAAACTCATTGAGTGTCCTCGGGCAAGTCATTGCTTCTCAATCTGACATATTCGGTTGTTGGGATTAAGTGAGGAGTGGGAGAACCATGTAGGTCACTCTGAGCACCTTAGAGAACAAATAGGATGGAAATGCAATAAGAAATTAAGTAAACAAATAGTCCAGAAAGAGAAGAAGTGGCAAGAAACTACTGTATACTTTCCTATTACATATCAACACTATTTCCTTATTGAGTTTTGTTTGGAACATTACTTATACAGTGGTCCCTCGGGTTAAGTACTTAATTCGTTCCCGAGGTTTGTTCTTAACCTGAAACTGTTCTTAACCTGAAGCACCACTTTAGCTAATGGGGCCTCCTGCTGCTGCCCCGCCGCCGGAGCACGATTTCTGTTCTCATCCTGAAGCAAAGTTCTTAACCTGAAGCACTATTTCTGGGTTAGCGGAGTCTGTAACCTGAAGCGTATGTAACCTGAGGTACCACTGTACTCTTACTTTCATGGGTTTTACATTATCTCACGGGAGCCAGTCCTCAAAAGTACTATGCTACTACAAAACTTAATACAATTCAACTAGGTTTATGCCTGCCTTCCCCAACTTGGTGCCCCCCAGATGTCTTGGATTACAACCCCATCACACCAAGCCAGAATAGCCACACTTTACCAAGCCACATATCTAAATGGCAAGATGAAGTGTTCACTGACTGCCCAGGGAAGTTTACGGCCATTCCACTAAAACTTGCTAATGATTACAGCCCCTGCATCACTCAGATGTTAGACCTGCCTTATAATGCTTCATACCACGGGTCCATTTAACTCATTACTGTCTAAACTGACAGGTTTTTGTACTGAGGCCTCTCCTAGCCTTTCCTGGAGATGCTGGGAACTGAGCCTGGGATCCTATGCATGCAAAACAGGTACAGTGGTACCTCGGGTTAAGTACTTAATTTGTTCCAGAGGTCCGTTCTTAACCTGAAACTGTTCTTAAAGTGAAACTACACTTTAACGTGCATGCTAATCATAACTATGACCAACAAATGTGAAATGATTGTTGTTAACAACAACAACATTTTAAATAGCTGGACACCAGTTTTTTGCACCAGTCGCTTCTCCTTTTCTTAAAAAATAAAGTACTGTAAAATGTACTCTTCAAATACAGTCATTTGTACATTCATTTAAACTTACAAGTAGCTACTATATTTTCCCTGTTCACTTCCAAGTATACGCTCAAGCCATTTCCCTTAACAAAATCTAAACTACTTTCCTTTATGGCTGCCTAGAATAATAAAGAACTTGAGCTCTCTTAGCTTTCAAAACTTTTTATTATACAATGAGAGTCGTTTTGGGAACTTTAGCCAAAGCTAGGAAAGCCAAGTTGGGGAAAAAGCATTAGGCGAGTGAGCAAACCTATAGCCATTTGTTTAAAGGTCCAGACCCTAAGTTCCCACATTTCAATCCTTAATGCTGTGCTACAGTTGCAGAAAACTCAAAACAAACACAAGTGGTAGTGGGATTTCTCATCCACAAGTCATTCATGGGAGACAATCTTGATGTGCAGTGTAACCTTCATTGGCATGAAGTTTTAATTCTGCCTAGGTTCATAACAGCCAAGCTTGGAATAGCAACTTGTCCAGTTTACAATGCCCGACTCCATTGCAAATTAAGCAGCATTTCCCTCAGGAGTTATTCTACAGCTCAAGGTTTAAACTGAATGCCTCCTTCATTCCTGGCACCTTGAATGTTGTGACAACGTACTAGTGACTTTGGGTACTAAAGAAAACTAAATTTTCCATTATCCCCTGGTAGACTGCTGCTCCTCCATAGAAGAAGAGCTTCTTGAGATCTCCACCAAATATTCTAAGACGATAAGAACCAGACATACTTCCTCACCATCGATGATTTAAGGATTTGGCCACAAGGGAACTCATAATCTGGTTGGCAATGTAAATCCAATGGGATTTATTCATCTCACCGAAGCTGAGTTGTCATTGTTTGAGTGAAAGAAAGGAGAGTCTTGGCCAGGTGAAAGCATTCTATTGCCTGCCCTCATTCAGTGCGGTCCAGCATGAAGCATAATTTATCTGTGCTGTATTATATAGATACCGATTTATATGCTTTATTATATAGATTATAGATTATATATATACCAATTTATATCCCCAGCAGAGGGATGCACAGAATATAACACAGACATTAACAAAGGTAAACTTATTATTGCATAGCAATTAAGAAATAAGATATTTTGCTTGGGAAAATATATCCACATATCTTCCTATAAAAAGCACGTACGATCATTTTAAAAAAGGATGAAATTCCTATACTCGAGCAGCAGGGGGTGCTCTAGGTTTAGTGGTGTCATTCCTGTAAAGCAAGTGCTTCCTCTCTTACTTCGCATTAGCCCCAGGCCAGCAGATTTGACAAACACAGTAACTTCGAGCCTCAACCAAAGGCATGCAGATAGCACAGGTCTGCAGCTTATGTTAAGGTCCTGAACAATACCCACATTGGCACTTTTAGGACTGTCCAGGCATAGAGGCCAAGGATTTTTTTTTTAAAAAAAATGGTTTATTTCTGGTTTTGGCAGTGAGGATGGTTGTGACTTGCTTTGGAAACATCTCGAGGGAGCTATGGGAGAAGAACAGATATATAAATATGTGCTAATATATGTGGAGATTTAATTATGCTGTGGGTATGGCTGGTAGGAATGGCCCAGAGTGAGGTCTGCATGCCAGAAAGAGCTAGCCATGTGTTTGGCAAGCATTACTGTGGCCGCATCTTCCATTTTAGCAATTTGGTTTGGCGACTAATGTTACTTTAACATGTGGAATTTATATTGCATTTGTTTTTATTAACTTGTAGTGTTTTCTGACATTTAAGAGGCCATTCTGTTTTGCTGCTAATTATGCTGCTTTAAATGTGATTTTATTTTTGTATTTTATTTTCATTTGTAATGTTCTGTTATGATGTTTTGCAATGTTGCATTTGTGATATTTTAAGGTAGGTTGCAAACCACTTACGAGATCCCGCCCCCAGAAATGTTAAATGGTACAGCAATTATCTAACTGAATGAATGAATGTTACTCTTTCTGGTGTGCAATGTTACATTTGTGGAGGACTACCAATGGCTACGAGCCATGATGACTATGCTCTGCCATTCAAAATTGGAGGCAGCAATGTTTCTGAATACCAGTTGCTGGAAACACACAGGAGTGGAGAGTGCATTTGTGCTCAGCTCCTGTTTGTGCATTTCCTACAGTCTTCTGGTTGGTCCATGTCAGAGCAGAATGCTGGACTAGATAGGCCACTGGTCTGATCCAGCAGACTTTTCTTGTTGTTGTTGTTGTTTAGTCGTTTAGTCATGTCCAACTCTTCATGACCCCATGGACCAGAGCATGCCAGGCACTCCTGTCTTCCACTGCCTCCTGCAGTTTGGTCAAACTCATGTTCGTAGCTTCGAGAACACTGTCCAACCATCTCGTCCTCTGTCGTCCCCTTCTCCTTGTGCCCTCCATCTTTCCCAGCATCAGGGTCTTTTCCAGGCAGTATTCTCTTCTCATGAGGTGGCCAAAGGATTGGAGCCTCAGCTTCAGGATCTGTCCTTCCAGTGAGCACTCAGGGTTGATTTCCTTAAGAACGGATAGGTTGGATCTTCATGCAGTCCATGGGATTCTCAAGAGTCTCCTCCAGCACCATAATTCACAAGTATCAATTCTTCGATGATCAGCCTTCTTTATGGTCCAGCTCTCACTTCCATACATCACTACTGGGAAAACCATAGCTTTAACTGTACGGACCTTTGTTGGCAAGGTGATGTCTCGGCTTTTTAAGATGCTGTCTAGGTTTGTCATTGATTTTCTTATGTTCTTACATTTGCACTTGTCATGCATTGTTGAAAAGTTACAGAACATTGGGCAGAGGAAAGATAAGAAACCCAATGCACAGATGCCTAGAACTTATATCGGCAATATTATACTAGCAATTTCACATTATATAAGCAGGGGTATAAAAATTAGCAATCCTGCAATCACCTGTCAATCATTGCTTCATCTCTAATCACCTATGGCAAGGAAAGACCCAATAACAATTTCCCCATTTCTCCACTTCTGGGTTTGTTGTTTTCTATCTCTGCAAGACTTCCTGGCTGTGACCTAACACTTCCCCCTACTGTTCTGTGTTCAGTTAGGATTATTCCCTTACAGAGTAAGACTATTTAGGAGTCGGGACTGATGCCTTAACTGGAACAGAGTGCTGTCAACATTTTCCATTTCCATGACCTGTCAGCTTCTTATTTATTATTTATTATAATAAATGTTCTTTTCTCCTTTTTCGTTAGTTAACATGCAGAGAGAGCTGTTAATTTACAGACAATTGTATTCTGTTCTTTATAGTTCACCTTCTGGGGGAAAGGGAGATGCAGGTGTATCTGCAGGGGGCCTACAGACACCTATAATTTGAAAGGAATCAAAGAAAGAACATTGGTGCTCAGAAGGCTTCCTCCTCGTCTCTAGTAAGAACGAAATTCTTGTAAACAGAAAGAAACATGAAAACAGCCAGGAAACCCTAATTTATTTATGTCTGCTCAACATGAATTCGTAATAGGATTACATAAAGCACTTTATCTAAGGCAGCTGGATGTAGTCCTTAAGAGGACTCCTCTGTCTTTATGAGGTGCCCAGAAGGGAAAACATCTGTCAAGTGAAGCTTCTCCCCTCCTTCTAGTAGCACGATAGGAAAACCCACATTTGCCACCGGTCTACCTACCTCGGGACTTTTATTGGCACAATATCATGGGCGTAGCCAGGATTTGGGGGGGCAGGGGCAGGACAGAGCTACCTGCAACACAGTTGGTCAGTTCATGGAAGCCACACCTATCGTCCAGTTGCATCACTAGAATGCGCCATTACATCATCCAAATGACCTCAGAGAGCATTTCAGTTTCGAATAATCTGATTATTTCTATTTTTTGTTAAGTATTTTTATTATTATTTACTTGATTTGGTGGGGGGGCAGCTTCCCTCCCCCCCCGGCTACACCCATGTACAAGATCCCTCTCAATCAAGGTCCAGACATGACAATTGATTTCTGTCACCTTTTTCTAAAGAAGGACAAACACAGAAGTCAGGACCAACTTAGATCTTCAAGACTTATTAACAATCCACGAGCTGACGTATGAATACTTACTCTTAGACGAGAAAAGGTATAACACAGAGAGCTGTCCAGGCTTTTATGGATAAATGTTAAAGTCACAATAATCTGTTTTGATCGCATGTAATTCACCAAAGTTAGCAACTGAGCATCGTTTCCTTGAAGGAAAACTTGATAGCCAAACACAGGTGAATTCAGTAGTGTGGGAATCAGGCATTAGGTTTTTGCAGTGCTGCAGCATAAAGTATGATTGGTTGGCAACTGTTTCATCCTTCTCTTTCATGCCCCCCCTCCTTTTCTTAGCAATGAAAAACCAATCCAAAGGAAAAACAAATTCCAATTCTGTGGGGATAATGCTCTTGTATCCTATCAAGAATCAAACTAAGCACCCATAAGATAAACACCTTTGTTACTGCTCCCAATAAATTGGTTTGTAAGGGGGTTTAATTCAACTGCATTTTCAAATGCAGCAAGACCATTCAGACTCGCTGTGATTAGATGAACAGATCAATTACTCTGAACAAGATTTTGGCAAACATGGGTAACTGCATGGTTTCTTTTAAAAAAGAGGAAAGTCTTTGCCTGCTCCTAAAGCACACATCTTTAAGACTTTATTTCTAACAAGGTATTGGGGCTACTTAACAACAACCCTACACAAATACTTACGTGCACATCTATAATGAATGCAAATGAATGACCTTTTAAGCAAAGTTTAGAAACCACCATCAAAAGTCTGTGCATGCCTTCTGTTTGGCATAATTTTAAGTTGATTGCACATATGACATTTACTGAAACGAGCATTTCCTAGCCACAATTTAAAGGTATATGCTTCCAGATTTTACTACAGTGACATATCAGGTGTAACTACACAATTATGGAAATGAGAAGCCCAAGCAATGAACATTTGCTACATTAAGCTGACATGCAACATAATATTTGAGAACTTGTCCTCTTTGCAGAATGTGCAAGGTAATGACCATTATAATCCTTGTAAACGATGGAAATCACATGATAATCATTTGACAGCATTCCTGCTTTGCCTTCTTGATGACCATTATCTCTAAATGTCCCTATACAATTAAAATGGAGCACATTTTAGTTTGTCCACTCCTACAAAATGTTTATCCCACAATCCCTATCCACTGCAGAAGAATCTGCATGTTACGTATTGCAAAGCCCCAAATGTCCCCCCACCCACCCAAAAGAGAAGCCTTAGGGTGTTAGACTTCAAGTGATGGGGTAGGATGGGGAGGAAACATGTTTAATCCTTTCTTCACTGGCTTCACTCAAATATCCAGAAGCCTGGATAAAAAAAGGTACCTACTTGGGACAGAGTGGGGTTTGTTTGTTTTTTAAGCTGATTATTTGGTGTGGTTTTTTTTGTTTGTTTAATTTGCATACTGCCTTTCCTCTGAAGATCATAGGACAATTCAAAACATCAAAATACAAAATGAGAACACATCATCCTCCTCCTCCTCAATAGCTCCCCTACCCACAAACACTTTTAAGAGGCCATAGAATGTTCAATCAGCCAAAGGCCTGGTTATAAGTAGTTAGTGGGGAAATGAAACTACCATGACAATGACAACATCTATCCAGCTCTTCCTTGCAAATGATTCCAGGGTGGCAAACACCAAAATGTTAAAACGACCCAATCAAAAACTGAATTTTAAAAAATACCTAAAACAGTTAACATCTAAAAACATTTCAAAAGAATCACACGCCTAATAATGTCAAGGTTGCCAGAAGCAGTATATTTCAGTTATCAAATGCCTGGATAAACATGAACGTTTTAAAGGCTTCATGCTGCAATATTTGCACATTAAAATCAGAGTGATTTGCAGCATTGAGAAAAGAGTCTGGCACCATGAAGGCTATATTCAGTTTCGCAGGCTTATTTCATCAGTTTGGTGACTTAATCAAATCCAGATTCATTTGAGACACATTTATATACATGCAATTCAGTGCAAACAAATGTAATCCTTTTGTTTTCCTATGTCCATATCGGACACAGATTTGCATGGATAAAAATGTAAAAACTCTGGGCAGATTTTAAAATGTTCCAGATTGCAGTTTGTAACAAAATGTAGGTTTGAAAACCTACACAAAGCATTCCTAAATACAAAAAAGAAACAATTAGAGGAAAATGCCAGAGCGGAAACCAGCATGGAAGCCACACCTGACCACACATTTTAGTTGAGTGTGCACAATTGCACAGGCTCTTCTCTGCAGTGAGATGCAGAAACCCAGCCTTCTATTGTTTTTGCAGCCTAATTGAACATATTGTTTCCACTGGTCAGAATGGCATTCTATGATTATGTATATCCTTGATGAGCAATGTCTGGAAAAGTTACTCTAGTTTCTCATCTGTAGGATATTCCTATATGTATGCATTAATCTCATTACACATTTTGGGGTTGATTTTTCATGTTAAAATTAGGCTTGAGGGCTAAGGGTTGGGTTTAATTTAAGCCTTGAACCCAAGCACCAACTGTCCCTGATATCATGTTTGAAAACAACTTGAGCTTTTGCTCATCCGATAGACTGTTTTTAGATATCTAATTATCTTGTGAGAGATGGTCTCCCTCCCATGTTGACAGCCATGGATAGCAGCCTTTGAATTCTGTTTTTAAAAAATTAACTACGCCTGTCCATCTACCTATACATCTATCTACGTTCAACCATAGTTCTGTTTGGTTGCCTACACAGCCCTCTGATACCAGTAACAATCTGGAGAAGTCGTCTCAAGTTCATAGGCCAGCAATTCCTTTTCCGGAGAGTAAGTCTGTGTCTCTAGGCTTATCCTTATTAATCTGTTTGTCTAAAGAGCTTTTTGCTCTTGAGTTCACTGGTCTTTTGCAGCTTCAGCCAGAGAAAAGGTGATGCAATATGAATATAAGAAAAGCCTGCTTTTCTCATTCAGTTGGCTACACTTGTTAGTGAGCACTGGTCTATAGTTATTATATGTACCTGAATGGACAATTCATTTGGAATTTATTTGCCGATGAAGTTTCATCCTTGAAACAGTTGACTTATCCCAGAAACACTGTTCTGTTCCAGTTCTGTTTGCTGTTCATTACTGCATTCTACACGCAGGGGTGTGGGAAAGGGGGGGGGAGGGTCGCCCCATGTACCATCATGGAGGGGGGTGACAAATTATCAAGGAACAATTACTGCCCTACTAGGGCGGTTCATAATTATTATTTTTTAATGCCTGCTCCAAAGGTCTTACCTTACTACACTAGGGATTACATAGCTATATCTGAAATTTCATGCATATCAGTTAATATCTTGACCTTCCTCCATGAAAATAGCTGTTTTCCTATGTCGTGAAGGCTGGAATTTCAATTCAGTGGAGCAAGGTCAAGATATTAACTGATATGCATGAAATTTCAGATATAGCTATATAATCCCTAGTTTAGTAAGAGAAGACCTTTGGAGCAGGCTTTTTTTTAAAAAAAAAAGAAAAGTTTTTATGAACTGCCCTACTGCCCTACCCTCTGCTGGGCTTCCCGGGTCCTGGAAAGTCGGGCTATGTGAAGAAAATGAGACTAGGCCAAGTAGATTAGATAATACAGAGCATGGTGAAATCACAATAAATAAAACCTCCCCTTCAGTAGTTTCAAGCACTACTACAGGTTCCACATAATATCTGTACTCCATTGTTTACTGTGACAGCACCTGCACTTTGGAACTCCCCGCCTAGTGCAGCAAAGCACGTGCCTTTGCTAGACTCTTTTCAGGCACCTGCTAAAAGCATTCTTCTTTAGGCAAGCATACCTAGATGCTTAGGAAGTTGAAGTAATTTCAATCTTAATATTTTAGCTTTTGTATGTTTTAAGGTAGGATTGTTATTTTTTCTTGATTTTACTGCTGTGGTGTTTTTTTGTTTTTTTGTTTTGGTAAACCACTTGCAGGTTTTTTAAAATAAATTTTATTAAATAAATAAACAATAAATATAAATAAAATAACACAAGCCAAAACACAATCCATCCTGTAGATTTAAGTAACTGTCCATAGTCGCCTACTTGTTATCAGAGGCCCAGAATCCACATTCCTTTGTGAGAAAATATGAAATAACTTAAAACCATTTTTACAGGCAAAAAAATAAATAAAATCAATGTGGGTGGGTGGGTGGGTGTGACAAGAAATTTTCCGCACTGGGTACCACCTGACCTTCCTACGCCTCTGTCTACACGTTGGTGCACCCACCACTACAATATTGTTGGACATTATCTATTGAAATTCATCCTGCCTTCGTTGTGGTGTTCCCTGATATTTATTACGTTTGCCATTTCTTGTTTATGGACTTATACATACATTATATGTGGATATTTATGATTTGTAAATTTTGGATTATGATCTAATCATTAATAATACATTAATAATACTTGTTAGCCACGCGTTGCGGTTGAATTTGAGCTGCTCATCTCATTCAGCATCCTGTTCTCACAGTGGCCTATTGGATGCCTGTGGGAAACCCGTAAGCAGGACCAAAGCACAACAGCACTCACCACCCTCTGTGATTCCCATACACTGGCATTCAGAAACATTACTACCTCTGAAAACCGAGGCAGAGCACAGCCATCATGGCTAGTTGCCATCGATAGCCCCCTATCCTGCATGAATCTAATTCTCTTGCAAATTGCCATGCAAATTGGTTGTCATCACTGCCTCCAGTGGGAGCGAGTTCCACAGTTTAGCAATGCACCATGTGCTTTCTTTCATCTGCCCTGCATCTTCTAACATGCAGCTTCACTGAATGCTCATGCATTCTAGCACTATTGAGAAAAAACTCTTCACTTTCTCCAAGCCATGCATAATTATAAGTTTCTATCATGTCAACTTACTCACCTTTCATCCAGACGAAAACGGCTCACATGCTGCAACCTTTTCCTTCTCATCTCCTTGATAATCTTGGTTGCCCTTTTCTGAACCTTTTCCAGCTCTACAATATCCTTTTCGAGGTAATGCTCTTCAACCAGGTCTTTTCTAATCCATTTAGAGCCGAAGTTGAGTCAATTTAACTCATCAAGGGCTGCCTATTTTTTCTGGCAGGACTTGTGTTGTCAAAGAACCTATTAGACAAGCAGAAATGCAGAAGACAAACAATTCCTCCCATGGAGATGCAGTGATCTGAAAACCTTTACCTAAGGTTTTACCAGATGACCTGTTTATTGAGCATTCATCCTGAATTGCTTGAAGGGTGTTTATACACTTTCCCCGTTAATCCTTTGCTCATGCCACTCTTTTCAAGGAATTTCCCTGCTGTCCCTGACCACAAAAAGTCTGTTTCCTTTTAAAAATGTATATGTTGTGCTAGGGCAACAGAATGCTTTAATCCTTTTTAATTGTTCAAGGCAAAATTTATGTATGCACTTAACATGAACTAATGTGTCTTCAGGCACCATGAACTTGTTACACTCCTCTAGCTGTTAAGACACAGGAGACTATACATCTAATTTATCTCTTGGCTTTCCTCCAAGGTGGTGTATATTGGATTTGCTCATTTTATTCTCATGGCAACATGGTGATATTGATTAGGCCGAAAGAGCTTAGCCTAGCCAAAGTTTGCCTAGTGTGCTTTGTTTCTGAGCAAAGATATGAACCTAAGTCTTCCACACCAAAAACTGTGTAAATTACACCAGACTGGGTCTGTTCTTAATTTTATATTAAAGAATGGTGATCTGCAGAAATTTATTTTAGCTTTAGGTTTCAAATAAATGCAGTAGGCTGTATAGTTTATTTTGCTGGTGACTGTTGCAGAACACACTAATTGGATAAACAGGATTTATCGGTTCCAGGCTTCAGCTTGTAGAGTACGAACTCATCATGTTGTGGTCTTTCATCTCATTGTTCTCTCATTCTTTTTACACTGCTGTGTAGTGTTGATAATGGAGAGAGTTCCAGAACCCTTGGATCTAGAGGCCCAGTGCAAGAATACGACTTTTGTACCTTGAATGGAAACTTTGCAGAGATACTATTTCTTACCTGTGCAAGGTATGCATATGTGTTGGTGTTACCAGACTAGTGTGACTAGTTCATCTTTTACAGACCTGATCCTACCCTCTCAGAAGGTGTCCAAAAGAAAGGAATGGGGGTTAATTTGAGATCCAACCCCCAAGAATATCTTTCTCATGTGCCCTTGCAAACGCACAAGGGGAATCACAGCCCCTACTGAAATCCTGGACACAATATAGCAAGAGTGGTTAATGAGTTAGAAATTGCTTTATCAAATGTTGTTTATAGATTCATTTTTGTGAAAACAGTAAAGTATTTGTTTACCAGTGATTTAGGACCAACCACAATTAAGGAATAGAGGCACCTGGCTTTCTACCCATCTTCTGCTCTTCACCTGCTTTGAGAGGATAATGGTGAAGGTTTCTACTGACCAGGGTGAGGTGGAGATAAGTGTCTGCCCAAAGCAAAAAGTCAAACTTCCATTTGCAAAACCATTTCAAAATCTGAAAACTGGGTTGTTGTTGTTTTTTTAAAAAAAACTTTTACAAAAACAGACAACAGAGGCTATTCTGATTATCACCATAAAAATAAACTATTTTTAATAGATACATAAATAAAATGTTTAGAGTTTACCCTTTTTCCATTCCCCCTTCCTCCCTCTTCTTTAAACATCCAAGAGTTTTGCTTCCATAAAGAAAAGTGTGTGACTACACAGCCAGATAACCACTTTAACATGCTTGCAGACAAAACACAGAATGGAAGAATGCACCCAGATAACTCCCCCTCTTACAGTTATTTCTGATTTTACAGTACTTGCAGATATTGCTACATGAAACAACATTCTCCTAGGAATAACAGTGGACTAACAAATGACCCGCAGGAAAACTATGGGAGCAAAAAGTCATTGGTGTGCTGTACCTCAAAATAAATTATGTATGTATTACAAGCTGAAGTATTCCACTTGTTCACCTCGCTAATGCTGCCAAGTTACCAACCTGTCACAGTTGTTACTGTTCTCCCCTTGTCTCAGGCCTCTTCTTCCCTTGCTTAGCTTCCTTCACAAACAGGACCTACTACAGACTGTTGTTTCAGGGTGAGACTACCCATGGATGAGTGAATAGTGAAGGGGTGGGGAACCTACAGCCCTCCAGATATTGTGGCAGACCCACTTCCATTAGGCCCAGCCAGCATGGCCAGTGAAGTTCAGGGATGATGGGAACATCAACATCATCAAGAGGGTCACAGGTTTCCTCTGTTTGGAACAGTGGGAGCTGGCCTTACATCAGCACCCAGAATGGGAAGTTCTGAAGTCTGGAAACGGAAAGTGAAAATCCTTATCTTGTTTTCCACCACAGGTGTTAGGGTTTGCATAGTGTGGCTAAGGCAGTGGTTTTCAAGTAGTGTGCCATAGCACCCTGGGCTCTGATGCCCTCTTGCATCTCTGCTTCCCAAAGGCTTGTACAGCTGTTTATTGCAGAAGCCTTGGTTACCCAGGTAAATGGTGCCTCTGGCTGGCTAGGCCCCTGTGAGGCAGTGTGAGTAGGCAACTCTATTTGGGGTGGGTATCTGCGGCTGCCCAGAGGACTCCCGAGGAGAGGAGAACAGAGGAGTCTCAGGGAATACTCCACAAGGGAAGGTGTTCAAAAAAAGGGTGACATAACTGGGCTCCTGAGCCCCACAGGGGTGCCGCAGAAAGTTGACCAAGGGAATCGTGGACTCAAAAAGGTTGAAAACCTCTGGGGTAAGGCATTTGCCAAAAACTATTTTCTGACCTTTCTCTCTTCAACAGAGGAAGCTGTGAACCATATTTAGACTATGCCCATCCATTTATCAGTTGGACATCCTGAGTGAGCTTCTTCTCATTATCAGCTGCAGAACGGCTTGTGTTCATGGATCTTTGCCTTCTCCAATCAACAATGGGACTGGGCTGCATGCCTGGCTCTTTCTGCCACTGGCTACAATCCATACATATAAGCAACCTCTTGCTAAGTCAGTAAGACCTTCTTTTGATATATGTTTCATGGTTGAAGTCTGGCCACCTTAATGCACACAAATCACTTATTAAAGTGAATAGAGAAAGCCTACTTATCTGAAGCTTCATATGTGCTGGAGTGCACACAGCCTTTTGGATTCAGTCAGTTGGTATGCAATCTACCAAGCACTGCTGGTGAATACCTTTATAAGGCTGCAATTCTGTGCACAATTCTGTGTATATATTGTATGGGATTGTGCGCACATAATCCAGCAAAGAGTTTCAATCTATAACTCTACATCTTTCTGTAATTATAACCATGTATTAGCAGTTTTGTATGTGTGTGCATAGCTTGTTTTTATTGGAAGGAATTGTAGCCTGGCACATTCTGGGAAGGAAAAAATCCTTTCCAGTTGAAAGCTAGGCAAAATTTAATTAGAAGCAGCTTTTTCACAAGTTATTCAGGCTATTTCTGGTAGCTTAATGGCTGGCTGTGCTTCATCAAGATAACATAAAGGGGCAACTCATTTTAATGTTTTAATGTTTTATCCCTTTTTTGGTCTTCATTTTCTCCCAGCAATGGAGAATATTTTACCAGTTTGGCTTTTTACATGGTTATTAAAATAAACAGGTGCATTCGAACACATATCACCATGTGTTCTACAAAAGTAGGGTACAGAGACAGCATAAGACCACAGGAAGTTGCATTATACCAAGTCAGACCTTTGGTCCACCTAGCGCAGAATTTTCAGCACTGAGTGGCAGCAGATCTCCATGGCTTTTTAGATAGGAGTGTCTCCCAGCCCTACCTGGAGTGGCTGGGGGTTGAACAGAGGATCTTCTGCATGCAACACTTTTGCTCTACCACTGAGCTGTAGCCTTTCCCCCTATGGTATGAGCAATAATGTGTGAGTAACCCTCCACTGTATGGAAGATAAGGTAGTGAGGGCAACTGCATCTGACATATGTCTCTGTTGCTACAATGTAAGACCAAAGAAAAATGGCACTTCTACTGTGTTGGTATGTCTGCAAATTATGAATTTTGGGGACTATTTTGCTCTGGTTTAGCAATGTACTCTTGAGCCTAAACAGTTACCTGGAAGTTTAGCTACCACTACATTTGGTAGTCTTTCTCAGTATGTATGCTTAGGATTGCAGCATAAGAAACCATTGCAAAGCACCTTAGGGAACCAGTGAAACTATCCACCTGCAAAGCACCTTAGGGAATGTCCTTTTCTTCTGTCAGGTTTCTTCTTGTTTTTATTTTTATTTTGCTTAGTGTCTGCTTTGTTTTTGCTGGGTTTCTTCTTCTTCTCATTCTCCTTGAACCATGGGCCCCAAACGCCTCCATTAAAATTGGGGTTACTCCTGGGGTCCTTAGGTGGGTATCGGACAGGAACAGCAGTCTTGTTGAACTGCGAAAGCCTACGCAACAGCTGCTTTACCACCTCTGGGTACTTACTGGAAAGGTCCACTCGCTCATATGGGTCAGCCGTGATGTTGAACAGCCACACGGTTTTCCCAGCGGTCCATGAAACTCGTTCGTTGTGCCAGCGACTGGGGCCAGCATTACTGAACGACTGCGGAGGGACCCAGTCGCTGTATCCTGGGTTCCCCGTCAAAAGTTTCCAGTGGTTCACACGGATCGCTGACTGAATCGCCGTGTTCCATAGTCCAAAGCCAGCTGCCCAGGAACCGTTTTTGGCTTTGGTGTAGATAGGATCAATGTTGTGCAAAATATCCATCCTTGGAGACCGTCGGCCTTCACTTATGGTCTCCCACACGTCATAGCCATCCAGTTCGGTGTCCTCATCAATCTGCCCTTCAGCTAACATGATCAGAGTAGGGAACCAGTCTGTTATGTGGATGAGCTCCTTGCATACACACCCCTTGTTTTTAAGCAGAGGGCTATGAACAAAGCCAACTGCTCGGATCCCTCCTTCCCAGTATGTCCCCTTGCTTCCTCTGAGAGGCCAATTATTTCCACCGGCTGTGGGCTGCCCTCCATTGTCAGATGAGTAAATGATAATGCTATTGTTATAATAACCATACCTCTTTAATGCAAGAGTCACATTGTTGATAGCTTCATCCAAGCATGCCAACATAGCAGCATACCTACGTCGGTTTATATTATTTATCGATCGGTAACGCTCGTAATACTTGCCTGGTGCCTGAAGTGGAGAATGGACAGCTTGGTATGCAATGTACAAAAATATGGGTTTCCTGGGGTTATGAGAGGCTAAGATTTGTTGCACTCTTTGTGTGTACATCTGCGTTGAGTACATGCCGTTGTCATGATCCCACGCAGCATTGTCATTCTCATACAAGTCGTAGCCGCACATCCGAGGACTGTCGCATTTGTAATGAGTGTAATAATCGCCGCTGCCCAAGAGAGAGCCAAAAAAGGTATCAAACCCTCGCTGTGTTGGCATGCATTCTTTGCGGTAGAAGCCCAAGTGCCATTTGCCAACCATGTGGGTGGAGTAGCCAGCTTCCTTCAGCTTCTGAGGTAGTGTCACATTATCCAGCGGTAAACAGTTAGGCTGAGTGGGCCTGATGACTGAATGCTGAAGACCAGTATGGATTTGATACCTGAATGAGAGAATTCGGGGGGGGGGGGGAGAGAAAGACACATTTTAGACAAAGGAGAAAAATGTAAAATGCATATATGCTACAAAGTCAGGACCTGGAGTGCACAGAGTACCATGAAGCACAGGCCTATGTTGGTTTACTTGGAAGTAAGCTCCACTTGGTTCAATGCACAGGAGTAAAGCTTTAAATTGGTGATCTGAGAAACGTCAGGTGGAGATTCTGTGTTGCGCACCACAATCCAGGTCTGGCCAAAAATTTATCCATCCCTACTGGCGTCTGTGTTTACTAATTGACGTTGCAAACCAGTATTCATTCATTCATTCTTACTGGCATTTTATCTCACTATTCAGCGAGAGAGAGAGATAGAGAGGCAGGCAGTCTCAGAGCTGTTCACATGTATCAGTGAAAATACAGTACAGTGGTACCTCGGGTAACAGACGCTTCAGGTTACAGACGCTTCAGGTTACAGACTACGCTAACCCAGAAGTAGTACCTTGGGTTAAGAACTTTGCTTCAGGATGAGAACAGAAATCGTGCAGCGGTGGCGCAGCAGCAGCGGGAGGCCCCATTAGCTAAAGGTACCTCCAGAACAAATTAAGTTCTTAACCCGAGGTACCACTGTACTGGGTTCTGAGGCTGGAACTAACTTCCAGTATGTATAGGATTGCATTATGAGGATGGTAATACCTTTTAGATAAATCTACACACTTGTTATCACTATCGCAGTCTAGAAATGGTATCTATAATATATGAAATGTTCTGAAATACAATCAGAGTTTAGGGTAATTGTGGAATTTCTATTAAACAGCAACAACAACATATGTCACCCACATGAATACAAAATAGATTCAACATGACAATTACTAAGTGGTACTGCAAAGCCAAATCAGTAAACACCCGTTTGGCTCAGAAAATAAGGTATTTTTAAGCTGCAGAAGTCTTTCTATTAGTGAGAAAACATACAAAATATTAAGAACTACATAATGCCATGAAGGCTTATGTCTCTCTCACATTTTGACACTACTTATGCATTAACCATTTCATGTTTCCTCTCTCTTCTTTTTTTAAACAAATGCTCATGCTCCTGAAGAAATTAAACAACTACTTGTGGAGCTAGAAATACAAGGACATTAGCATATTTTTTGTTATTTCCAAATTGACACCCTAATTATTCCAAAGCATGGTTTATTATTTTCCCCCAATGCATGCAGTTACTCAAAGGGTGCCTGAATGAAAACTTGTATAGAAAGCGACTATCACCCAATTCTGATGCTCTCTGGAGCAGTGTGATTGCAATTGTGCAGTGGTTGCTCCCTGCAATGTCAGTGACTTCCACAAATGCTTTGATGTTGATGAAACGGTTATGTGCCGGCTTACAATGCCTGCCCCATCAGGGTGTGTGTTCATTCTAATATTATGCACCCCCACAAATTCTAGCCTTACCACATGGGCAGAAGTTGAAAGTTTTGCCAGCATCAGTATCCTTAAAGCAAATGCTCTGCAGTTGTACACAAGTTGATTATGAAACTGAATTACGCGTCTTACTGACAAAGGTTACTTTTGGTATTCAACAGAAGACAAGAAACATGTTGCCTGTTTGCTAAAATCTTAATGGACAATTTATAGCGGCTCCCTAAAGCACTGGATATATGTTAGGTGGGGGGAGTTTAAATTTAAATCTGCAAGCCAAAACAGAAGTATTTTGCTGAATGGACTGAATTCATTATCACAGCTAATTAGACACTATTTATAAAGAACAAGCACACGCTAACCAATGATCTAGTAACAAATCCTACAGTTTTGCAGGCTTTAAGGGCTGTTAAGAGGTGGGTGATTTGTGCTGTATCTGTAATACTGTATAAATTTTGGGCAATTGTATTTAATTAGATTATTCATTGCCTCAGACCCATCTCTTAGCCAGGACTTTTCGATGATTGTGCTAGTTATGCCGGTTCCAACAATCCAATATAAACTTAGATTAATCTATCATAAGTAGAGGCTTACGTTTATTTAACATAAGGAGAGGTTTACAATATTTATTCAACAATGGTGGAAGCTTGTTTTACATTAATTTCAATGGCACAACTGTTTGTAGAAACAGTACCATAATATTGCTCCCAGATGGATGCAGATGTTAAGCTAGACTTTGTTGGTTTCTGTGCACATGGAACTTTAGTTAAAGAAGTGATGCAAACAGTAACAAAGTGATGTTTGTTTCTGCCAACCAGACTGCACAAGCTTTTTAACAAATGGCTTTAGGCCTGCACGCAAATCAATCATGTAAAACTGGATGTAAAATTACATCCCAAACCAAGCTAAGATAAAGAGTTGTAACACATTTATTACAATGGGGCTTAAGTCTGCTTAACTTGGGCTAGAGTAGCGGCATGCAGGGCAGTACGAGGATTCCTGCATGGGGGCACCTCATTCGTGCCACTCAAAATTCTGTGCCCTGGGCTCTGGCCCCCCTGCCCCCCATATTAAGCCCTGTATGAGACTAAATCTCAGGATTGTGGAATTTGAGCCCCATGTTGGGTGAAAGATTCCTGCATTCTAGACTGTTGGACCAGATGACCCTCATGGTCCCTTCCAACACTACAATTCTATGAAATAACAATAGGCTCATTTTCAGGAATGCCTTACGCCAGGGGTAGGGAACCTTTGGCCCTCCAAATGTTGCTGAACTGCATCTCCCATCAGCTCCAACCAGCATGGCCAATAGTCAAGGCTGATGGGTGTTGAAGTCCAACACCCATCTGGAAAGCCACAAGTTCCACACTCCTGCCACAGACAGATGCCAACCCAATGCCATCAGCCCCTTCCTTTGTATCTCTCAGGATCTCCAATGGGAAGCTGCCTTTTTAAACATGGCCAGAGAAAGAACAGAGCTACTTGCCATTGAAGGATGCAAGTTGACAGGAGTGTTTACCTTGAATGCAGAGAAACTTTGCCCATAATCCTTTGTGTGTGCACAGTCCTTCACATAGGCATATAATCTGAATGCAGGGGGGGGATGGGGTAGAGGAGGATGGTACACACTGAAGCAGGTGGGCAGGAAACAGCACCATTTACTTGGTTTGTACCTGTGAAAATCAAGATGTGCTTCGAAACTGTATAATGCTTTCTACTGCCCACAGAGCAGAAGCCATTCAATCAGGCTAGCTGAATTGTTTCCATCCCAGCTGGTCATTCAAAGAACTGTAACTCTGATAGGCACTGGAGATTGCTTTTTTTCCCTTCTCTCTGCTTTTCTTTCGTGTGATGTCCTTCATATTGCATGCCTGAGGGATTGCTTTTTGTTGTTATTATTATTATTATTGATCTGTAAACTGCTTTGAAAGTTGGTAGAAGAGTGGAATTAAAATACTTTGAAAAGTGACAATATTTATTCCTATCGTACCTTGATACTTAATCAAGATGCTAAACCGGATTCTTCCAGGCTGTGTATTTTAAACAAATGTTTACTAAACTCCCACTGTTTTATCAACCCAGCAACTCCAGGAGAACACGAGAACTTCCAATGTAATAATCACGAAGCTTTGCTCAAGCAGGAGTTGGATCAGTCACTTTAACGCCTTGCTGGGGAATCTTCTATGCCAGGGATGTCCAACCAGTAGATTGCGATCTACCAGTAGATCCCAAGCTGATCCTGATAGACTGCGGAATCCTTATTGTGTACAAAAAGTTACGGGGGAAAAGCTTACAAACTCTGTGCAATCCCCCCACCCCAAAGGTCAAAAACGCTCCTCCTCCCTCCAATGACAATGGGTAGATCACTGCCAGTTTTTTTATACTGGGAGTAGATCGCAGTCTCTTGGGAGTTGGACATGCCTGTTCTATGCCACGGTATAAGGAGGCATAGCCCAATACTGGCAGGAATATGTTTATTTATTTAGAGCTCTTCAGCCAATAAGGCTCCCATGCAATCTTACATACAATCAATAAAAATAAGACCCTGCCTGGATGCTTACAATCTCAAACATCAATCATCATCATCATTATTAGTTTATCATTGATTTTTATTGGGTTTTTTAAATAAATGCTGTAATTATTTGCTTTTAACTTTACAGATACTTTTTAATATCTCTTGCAAACTGCATCTTTCCTACTGAGGCAGCCTGATGCAATAGCTGCTGTCAGGGGACCCTTGAGGGAGAGGGAGGCCTGATGGAGCTGGTCTTTCAGCAGAACGGGATGAAATGAGCCCTGCTTCCTAACTCTGAGGATGCTGCGCATTCCCTGCTAAATGCAAAGCTCTCTGGGAGCATCAGAGCCCAATGGAGGTCTGGATGACAGCCTATTTCATCTGCTATCACTGTGACTACATAAATGGCAATGACAGCGTAACAGATGGAAAGCATGTGTATGTGGCTATTGTTTTATTTGCTCTAAGTTCTGGCACAGTTGTAAAACTGAAGCTAATGTTCTCAGCCTTAACATTAATATTGTTCACTTTCTGAAAGGAAAAACCCTGATTGCATAATCAGCTTTCTTAACTTATATTAAATCTATACAGATGGAACACACACACACATGCACACAAAAGAGAAAGTTGGATGGAACCTAACCTTTGCTTGCCACACAGACCCACTTCCCCTGAAAGCTGAACTCTGAATAAAAGCAGATTCCTCTCTGTCCAACGTGAGCATATGCAACTTGAGAAACAAAAGCTTGGGTTATGAAGTCATGAATAGAAAGCCTCATAAAATGAAGGCTGGCATGTCTAAAGTAATTTAAAAGAACCTCCGTTTCCTTAATTATCAACATGTGTGCCTGCAGGTAGGCCATTTGGGCAGATATGCATCTTTTTAGCAAAATGCGGGCCTGTCATCATTCCACAACATGACTGACACCAATGCTCAAGGGAAACTGGCATGGAAGCCACACAAGTGCTATGAGACCAGAACCATTCTTTGTATTAGCCTTCCCCAACCTAGTGCCTTCCAATGTTTTGGGCTACAACTCCCATCAGCCTGCCTGCCAAAGTATGCCCAATGGTCAGGGTTGATGGGAGCTGTAGTCTAAAATATGTGGACCGTTAGGAAAAGCTGTTTTATATCCAAGACTACTTCAATGCTGTTATAAACACCAAAGTCTACTAGCTTTCTTTAGAGAGGGAGTATCCTCCTAATAGACTTGCCAACTGCTTCATTGGAGCAAAAGATTCCTGCATTGCAGAGGGTTCGACAAGATGACCCTTGGGGTACCTTCCAACTCTATGATTCTAAGATAACAGACTTTAGGCTTCCTGTGATTTGAAAAGAGACCTTCCAATGCCACCTTTGTTCTGGTTTGTTTCATTTTTATTAGTGTATTATTCCCATGTATTCATGCAGATTTATGGTGCAGCCACACTTGGAATACTGTGTACATTTTTTGGTCACATTTAGAAAGATCGCTGCAGATATGGAAAAGGGGCAACCAAAATGGTCAAAGGGCTGGAGCAACTGCCCAATAAAGAAAGGAGCATTTTGGGACATGTCAGAGGACCTTTTTGGCTGACTGCTAAGTGTCAAAACAGACATGATATACTTTATATGCATGATCATTGTGGTTTTACTTAAACTGTTCCTGCTTTAATAATGTAACCATTACTGGCAATGGCCAAGTATGCCTTTTGCCTAGTCTTGAAAGACAGCAGTAACCCACCCTACTGATCTGGGATCTAGCAACCATCCACCACCCTCCCTAAAGAGAGTCGGTTCCAATGAGTTCTGTGCTGCTTGAAGTTTACATCTGGTATAAAGAACACTGCCTAATCGTGTCAAGGGAATTACCAGAAGCATCAGAGGCTTTGTGTGCCTCTCAAACATAATCTCATACTTTGGGATGGGCTGAGGCTCAGTCACAGAGCGCATGTTTTTAATGCAAAAGGTCTTGGGTTCAATCCTCAGCATCTCAACGTAGGGCAAGGAGAGACTCCTATCAGAAAACCTCATGATCCACTCTCTGTCACTGTGTACTAAAGAGACCAATGGTCCGACTTGGCATCAGGCAGCTCCCCACGTTCCTAACCCAAGGTGCTGGGTATGACCAGTCTTCTAACAGTCCTTACCCATAATTCATTCCTTCCCACTACTGCTGAAAGCAGCCCTTTAAGCAGCTCCTTGGTCTCCATCACACAAATCTGACAAGGGCTTGCTCAGCAGACGATCTCTGATCTTGGGAATTCACTCTCTCTGATTTGCTAAAGTATGAACACATGAATTTCCCACAAACTATTTAAGACTTTACTAAGCATGCTCTCCGTGACTGGGGATTGGCATGGGAAAATTTTAGGTTGTATATTTTTAATCTCCATTTTTAGCATATTTGATATTGTTAGCTATTGGATGTTGGAGGGTTTGTTTTTGTTTTTTTACTCTAAGCCTACAAACGGGGCTGGTTAGAAATTCCAATTAATACGCAAATGCCTCTGGAGGCATTCTGACTGAAATAATGAATGAGCCAATAGCGACAACTTCATAATTTATAGACAGGATAGAAGTAATTACCAAGCATGCATGTGAATGTTTTGATGAAATATCCCAGGGGTGAAATGTGTAGCTTAATTAATTAAAAAATAATAATAATTACATTTTAGAAGCCACAGTAGTAGTGTATATTCTGTGGCTGTGTACACACTCCCATTTACTTTGCATCCAGAACATTCTCCACTGCTGGTTTGAGTTGTGGCGTACATAGCAATATCTATCCTATTGTTTATTGAGAACTATTGTATTCTGATGAATTTTCCCTTAAACCAGCTTGGATCCATTTTTTGCAGGGGGGGGGGCGTGACCTAGCTGTGCTTTGAGGCAGTATTGTGCATTTTAATTTCTTAAAATGCAGATCTTTAAATTCCTAAATTGGGAGGGGTCTTGAGAGGACACATGGAAAGCAGGGGCTGGGGGCTGGTATGGCCCATGGATTGTCCCCCTCTGATCTAAATAAACAGAAAGTTTTGCTGCCTAAGAGTAGATCAGAAACAGGGCCCCACTGTGTTTTTTAATCCTGACTTGCCCTTGCCATATTGAGTTGTTCTGCAAATAAGGAAGTCAAAGTAAGCTTTCCTTCGAAGGTCTAAAAATATATGCGATTGTCACAAAATAATAAAGGTTTATGCACCAGATTATGGTGTCCACATAAAGCCTTTGTACTTTCAGTATTAAATGTTGAGTATACTCTTGGCAGCCTAATAAAAGAAGATGCTATTGCAACAACAGGTACCCAAGGTTGAATTCATGCCAGAAATTAGCTCATAATCTTCTAAGAGAAACTAAGTTTTGCTTCCAAGAATGAACAGCTTCAATGTGAATAGAAGGGTGTGTGTCTTTAATACTCAGTGTGACAAATGTGTATGCTGGGTTTTAACCAACATTCATGCTTTTCACGTGTGTTATGAAATTAAAGTCAAAGCATGCCTGACAGGCTGCCTTGTACTGGGTTAGATGAGTTATCCAGCTGGCTCAGAACTGACTGCTTGGTGTTGTCTACATTGACTAACAATGGCTCCCAGAGGCCTTTCACAGCCCTACCAGGAGATGCAAGGGACTGAACGTGGATTTCCCAATAAGCTACAGCTCTTCCCCGACAGTAAGCCAGGACATGTGCCTAATCACACTTTAACACACATGTCTGCATGTGTAACTGTGGAGGCATGATATTTTGAAGTCTTTTATCCAGAAGCATTCCACACCACGGGGGAGACTGCATTATGCCTTTATATCTAGCATTAGTTTGGGCTCCTAAAACCCTTCCAATATGGTTCAAAAGTAGAAGTTTCTTTATGGGTTTCCTTAAGGTTCCTAACCAGCCCAAGGAAAAATAACAAACATGGATAGAGGCAAGGGAACTGAGAAGAGAAGGCAAAGGTGTTATTAGGTTATGTGAAGGCTCCATGAAGTTGAGCAGGCTAGAAGCCTGAGTGAGAAAACTGCACCATGGAACAGCTTTGAAACAAAACACATCATGGTCTATTGTGGGGAGACTTGGTTTCCTGAGCGAACAAGATACCCAAGGAAAAGGGTGGTAAGATTAAGGCTAGGGCTAGGGGAAGGGCAGAGTGCTTTGTAACAAAAGGTAGCCTGCTAGTCAGGAGGTACAATATTATAAGTTTCATTGGGTAGTCTTAGGAGCCAATTCTCAGAAAACGCGCTACTCCATCCATTATCAATTAATTTACCTACAGGATGGCCCACAGTGGTGCTCATTTCAAACAAAGTCAAGGAATGAACAGTCCAAATTTTTCAGGGGCTAGACTGACAGAACAAGTGATTTGGAAAGTCCTTTCAGATTCCTTGCCTTGAGCTGCAAACATTCTGGAAACTAAGTTTTATATTTTAGCAGCTGGGAGAGATAGATAGAAAAATGGGAGCAACTGCTGCTTTAAAAGATGAAAACATCCAGGCAGATTAACCAATCTTAGGGTCAGTCACAATTTGTACAAATTTTAGTTCCAGCTATCCAACTCAGGCTCACTGAGAACATAAACTGCAACCCAAAACCCTCACCAATATATCACTTGACAGCTTTTAACTAAAGTCAATGCAAGTCTTTCTGGCTGAAAAGCTCTTTGTCACAAGGTGAGCAAAAAGCAAGCACCTTCAGCAAGCAACAGTTGGGGATTCCAGAAACATCAAAGGAATACAAGACAACCTAGTTGCAATGAAGTCAACTGACATTAGCTTTGGCCATCAATTAACCTTCCCTTCCCAGATTTTTCCAGGTGTCCTTTATTAAAAAAGCCTACTTCTCTGTTGTAGCTGGGGCTTTTAAGAGAGCACATTGGCATTTGGCTCTGCCTGACAATTTTTATTATTTTTAGTATACCTCTTAGGCATTCAAACAGATTTATGCAAGGTGGAATGTAAATTCTCATCAAATTAATTTAGAAGTGATGACACAGCACATTGATTAGGGGTCACTGTATACCTGATGTGAAATAAAAGGCCTTCTCTTCTTTTCATGACCTTTGAACATTTTATTATTTCAGTAATTACCTAGTTGGGGGTCCAGAGATATTTAAGAATGCTAGAAGGTGGACTGCCAATAGCTGCCTTGCCTTTGTTACCATTTATCGACTGCATCAGATGCAGAGAACATCAGGTACCACATTGGTTTCATTTACATCAGTTGCTATGGTGTAGGGACAAGAAAGCAGTTCCAAAGGGATGTGTTGTCATTAGTATATTGAGAAATATAGTGCATTTCGAAATAAGTTTAAGGGTATAAGGAGGGGGAAAGAATCAGACATCCTTGTTCTTGAAAAATGTATACTGAATTTGGTTATGGGAACATTTGATGCTGACATGTCAGTTTTCTGCTAAGACTCATAAGCTTCCACTTCCCCCTTTATTTATACAGCAGTACATAAATATTTTGTGAATTATACTTCTCTGATCCACAGGATGAATCTAGGCTTTCTCCTTCCAGGGTTGTGTCTCTTGTGTTATTACAGACTCATTATATCTTCTAGAGTCAACAAAGAGTAATCCCCCACCAAAAAAACCCCAAGAAGCAGCAAAAAGAAATCCAACTGCATGGCTCACACTGAAGAACAGAACAGCAAACGCCATACTTGGCGTTGTCAAGATAAAGCAGCATTAAGACGGATCTACCATGCAGATATTGCACTGTGTCTGCTGACAAAGGCTTACAGTTGAGATCTGCCACTTGAGGGCTGTCAGGACCATGCTGGCAAGACAGCTCTGGAGCTAAAGCCAGGAAGAAAGCCTAAAGCTAATCAAACTAGAGTCCCTAGGCCCATCCAATGGTTTCTGTAGAACGATGCACCAAAGAACATATGCTGAAACAAGCCAAGACTGGAACTACAGGCAGTCTACTGGACACAGTTCTAGCCCTCCGGGTCAGAGAAGCACATAAGAAAGAAGGCCAGTTAAATCAGGCCCCCAGGGAGAAGTCAGAGATGGAGCACGGCAAACAATCTAGAGACAGCCAGCAGCGCTACTGCTGTGGACTATAAAGATCTGGTGCAACGTGAGTCCGCATTTCTCATGGCACTTGCCGAATAACCAGAACAGTCATTCAACAAGCAAATAGGAAGGGCTGAGCTAAAGCAAGCTAAAGCCAGAGGTTTTCAGTTTAGGGGATTTATTATGGCTGGAAGAGGTTACCATGGGCTCAGTTGGATGAGCTTGTTTCAGCCTGAACAACTTTACAGTGGAAAAAGGAACAAACGTCACTTAAAAACATGAGCAATTTTAGAATGTTGCTAAACTTCTTGAGTGCTTTCCTTTGATTCCTAGCCTGGGTAATCATAGATTTGTGGTTTTTACCGCCAACTTCACAATAGACCCTTCCTTACATACAGTATATAACATGCATGCTATACTGTGGTACCTCGGGTTACATACGCTTCAGGTTACACACTCCGCTTACCTAGAAATAGTGCTTCAGGTTAAGAACTTTGCTTCAGGATGAGAACAGAAATCGTGCTCCGGCGGCGCGGCAGCAGCAGGAGGCCCCATTAGCTAAAGTGGTGCTTCAGGTTAAGAACAGTTTCAGGTTAAGAACGGACCTCCGGAACAAATTAAGTACTTAACCCAAGGTACCACTGTATGTCCCTTTACTGGTGTTTTAAGTGGTTTTCTTTCTTTTTCTGCTGACTGAAACAAGTTTGTCCAAACTAATCCACAGGTATCCCCTCCCCATCGTAATCAAGTTCATAAAATGAAAAGGTTGTCTTCTAGATTGTTCTTCTAGTAAAAATGCACCTGGATTTGTATTAAAATATGATCGTAATACAATAACTTGTACTGTGCAAATATTTAGTAAGCCACTTGGAGCCTTTGAAGTGAGATGTAAGTACTCTATTCTAAATAAAGTATTTTTTGATAAGTAGACATAGATTCAAAGGCCTTTCCTGATAAGTGCCCTCCATAAGGTTTCAAGACCTTTATCTCTGCATTTCATATCTTGCCTGGCTAGCAGAAGGTGCATAATTAAGCTCCTCAATCCCATTCTTCCATTCATGTGGTAAATTTCATGTGGCAACAGCAGAGGACTTTGCATCTTCACAAGGCAGGAAAGGTCCATCTGCATTCCTAATCTAACAGCTAAATTAGAGGAACCTGAATGCCTTTTTTAAATATGACAGAAATACACCTATAAGAACTCTTCTCCTAAACACAGTGCCAAATCTGATGTTACTTTCTAAACTGGATATGGAATGTGACTTTGACTTTTATGTATCTCCTCTGCCCATCTGCCTTCCCCAACTCACCTCTGTTGATAATGAACATTTGACTTGACCAGACGTCTTTTTGAATTCTCAAATTCAAGATCTCTGATAAAGATGAAGACTGTTTTGCTTTCTATTGGGGGAGGGGGGGATATCTGTCACACATTCACGTTCATAGTGCATTTGAAAAGTAACATCAAACCAGAACTTACGTGTAAAACATACACAATTTTAATGATTTATATGTGTGTATGTGTCACACCCGGGACGCGGGTGGCGCTGTGGGTAAAACCTCAGCGCCTAGGACTTGCCGATCGCATGGTCGGTGGTTCGAATCTCCGCGGCGGGGTGAGCTCCCGTCGTTCGGTCCCAGCTCCTGCCCACCTAGCAGTTTGAAAGCACCCCTAAGTGCAAGTAGATAAATAGGTACCGCTTTCTAGTGGGAAGGTAAACGGCGTTTCCGTGTGCTGCGCTGGTGCTGGTTCGCCAGAGCAGCTTCGTCATGCTGGCCACGTGACCTGGAAGTGTCTGCGGACAGCGCTGGCTCCCGGCCTATAGAGTGAGATGAGCGCACAACCCTAGAGTCTGTCAAGACTGGCCCGTACGGGCAGGGGTACCTTTACCTTTACCTATGTGTATGTTTGTTCATATCTTTTCTTATCAGGACATCCCTCCTGTCCTGACAGCATATCTTTTCCAGACTTGAAGTACAAATTATGGAGATTTATTGCTGCAAAATGAATTGTGCTTATATGTATTTTTGGCATGATAATACTGGTGTAAAGTACAAAATGTTCCCTAAGAACATTTTAACATGTATGCATGACTTTTAGCATGTGTTCATGAGATGCTGAAGGAAATCTACAACACGAAAATGCCTCTGGAAACAAAAGAACATATGTGAACAGGTTGGAATCACAGAGCATGTTGCTTGCTGAAATGAAGAGCACCTCTAAAAATGGTTCATTTATCATGGTGAGCAAGGGATGCCACACAAAAGAACTCAGTTTTTCAAAGAGCAGTATCTTGTTTGCGTAAACTCTTTCGCTGTTCCCAGACAAAATGCTTCCTCCTACATAACTCCTGAGGAATGTGCTTATATGACTTCTCAGAAACGCAAGGTCAAACTCTTTCCAATTATGGCAGTCTCTTCCAGTTGCTTTATAAACAGTGTTTAAAGGCCTGGTGTGATCTAAAAGGAACCATCACCTGAAGCCATCACTGAATAGCATTATGATGGTAGGCTACGAATTATAGAGATAAAACAAAATATCTATATAACTTTGTGCAAAATGCAAAAAGGGGGGGGGGGAACAACTGTGTTCCTGCCCCATATTTAATGACAAATTTCTTATAAAACAGTGCACCCTCTTCCAAAATGTAATAGATTATTTCTTGCTTTCAGTTGTTATTTCTGGGTGGGAGCTGCTTCTCCATGGCTCTGCCCGTGACTCTATGGTAGAAATATCAACAAGTCAGTACAACTTGGGAATGAGGCTCCTTGGGTTTCTTGCGAACTTGTCCACATGATGCCACCATAATCAAAATGCTGTCTCGTATTATTTTTCCATTCAGTTAGGATATATTGCTTCCATGGAAAATTTGGTAAGGAAAAAAGACCCCATAGAAATGGTAAATCTGTATTATATCCAGGCAGCGAAGGAGGGAAAGGGATTCCATTTTGATTAAAAAATTGTGTGGATTCTGTGGAAAAATTGCATACATAAGCAATACCAAGTGCTAGCAGAGTCACCTAATTAACACAAATGGAGTCCAGAGAGAGAAAGAAAAGACCTGATAACACTTTACTGAGCAAGCAGAATTAAAACAGTGTATAATTTGAGGGGAAAGCAACAAAGAGGCTTTGTCTTTCTTAGTTCAGGCCTTGTAGGGAGATGTTCAATGAAACATATACAGGAAAAAATATCTCAGAACTACACAGCCAATTAGAAAACATGCTACCTCAGTAGAGATCACACCATTCTGCCTGGTTGCTAAACAAGACCACCACCTCCCTCTTTGTTAGCTGACTTATTGATAACAGATTTAGCCTTTAATTAAGAGACAGAGTGATCCTTGCTGTTGCATTGCCAACATAAATTCTGCAACAAACTACCATGTAGAAGCACCACTTTCACATAAGACTGGTCAGTGAAAACTTAGGGTTTGCCAATCAGAAGGTCGGCGGTTCAAATCCCCGCGACGGGGTGAACTCCCGTGCCTGGTCCCTGCTCCTGGCAACCTAGCAGTTCGAAAGCACGTTAAAGTGCAAGTAGATAAATAGGTACCGCTCCGGCGGGAAGGTAAATGGCATTTCCGTGCGCTGCTGTGGCTTGCCAGAAGCGGCTTAGTCATGCTGGCCGCATGACCCAGAAACTGTACGCTGGCTCCCTCGGCCAATAAAGCGAGATGAGCGTCGCAACCCCAGAGTCGTCCGCAACTGGACTTAACAGTCAGGGGTCCCTTTACCTTTACCTAGCACAAGAGAATTTGGGTGATTCACCTAACTAAATCAACACACTTTGTAGAAGAAAAGGTGTGTAAAACACTGTTTTGCACCATCCACAAAGAGTGGTTATTTTGCAATACAATGTTCTACCCCTGCCCTTTTTTGCCGTTGCACATCCCAGATCTTGCTGTCCACATGGGTGCAATATCTGTGCCCTATAATTCCTTTTACTGAGATTCTTTGAAATTAGCTAAGCATCTTTACAGAGAGGCAGGAGTCAATTGCTCCAAAAGCTAGTGAAGGTCAAACTAACCTTGGCTCAGATGTTAAGTAGACTTGATTATTATGAGCTTTCATGCTGACTGCATAAGGAGGGGAAACCTTATTTGTTTTCCAAGAGTTCTCTCTGCCAGGTTGTAATGGGGATGGGTCACTGCCATCCCTTTCATCCTGAAAGGGCTTGAAGCTTTGCACACATTCCAACAAGCACTTGCAAGCCTCAAGAGTGCTTGAGAAGTGCCTGTCTCTGCATACTCTTCCTTCCTGAAGACCAACAATTTTTTCTTCTAGACAGGCTCTGGTAGGGAATCCGAGCCCATTGTAGACAGAGACTCTAAGTCCCTGATGCTGTGCAGAGCATGTGTAGCATCCATTTCTTGCTGGGAATTCCACTGTTTGTAGTCTACCCCTTGTCATAGTCAGATCATTTCCTGCTGAGATTTATGCTTTCGGCATCTTTTCCCCTCTGTAGAGGTGGGGGATCTATTAGGATGGGTCTTTTTCATGCGACTTCTGCATGAGAGGTCCGGAGGGCAACAACACAAGAACAGGTCTTTTCTGCAGTGGCTCCCCATTTGTGGAATACTCTCCCCAGGGAGGTTCATCATTATTCACCTTTAGGCACCAGGCAAAAATGTTCTTCTTCAACCAGGCCTTTGGCTGATTAACATTCTACGTCATTATAAATGTGTCTTTTTCAGAGGGGGGCATTGTTGATTTGTCTTGTTTTTATTATGTATTTTGTGTTTTTATTTTGTATTTTTATGCAGTGAACCCCCCTAAAAAATATAGTTCCAGCTCCAAACAGGACTACCTTCCCTTTCCCAGGAGATTTAGATTAGCAGGGCCAGCAAAATTTGCAGAGATTCTTATGAAATTTCCTTCTCCTACAGTCCATAAACTACTTGCTGCATTAAGTTCTGAAGCATGTCATTTTATATCTATCATAATATTTTAAAAGTCTATAACGTGATCCATAAATTTACAATCCATAAACTATACACAATGTTGTTGTTTTCTTCTAACTTAGAAAATCTTGGGCCACAGTATTATTTGGTACATCTGCAATGCATGAGTATTAATTTTATTACCAGGTACTTGACCTTGCAGTGGTATTTGTACTGTATATCATTCCTGTGTATTAAAAGCACTTCAAATGCATTATGTGGTTGCAATTCCTACAACAACCCTGTAAGGTTGGGACAAGGAACCTATATGTCCCTCTTATGTTGCTGGAGTTCAATTCCCATCAACCCCAGCCATTGGCCAGGCAGGCTGGCTGGGGTTGATGGGAGCTGGAGTCTGACAATATATGGAAGGCTACAGGTTCCCCACCATTAAGAACAGGAGAATAGCCTACTGGATCAGACCAATGGTGAAAGGTAAATCATCAGTATTATTCCCCTTATTGCATATTGGGAATGAGGGACTGAAGCTGGGAGAAAGTGGGTTGCTTAAATCCCCCCAAACAAGTGATTTTCAACATTACCCCATATATGACTATTTTGCACCCAGTACTGCTTATCGCAGGGCAAAATCATGCTTCCAATTATTGGCTGTTTGTTGAAGAAGGAAATATGTAGTTTATTCCATAAACCACATAATTCTACTTGTACAACGGAATGCCTCCCACGATCTACAGGATCGCTCTGTAACTATTTGGCAGAAAGTGATCTGTGATCACACTTGGTGTAACTGTGAGCATATTTGCCCCCCAGCAGTGCCGGCACTACTATTAGGTAGAGTGGAAGGCCACCTCAAGCAGATAATTTGGGTGCCATGAAAGGGCAAAAAATGGTTAGCTGTTTAATTTATTGTTGTAGTATTTTTACTACCAGGGAGGAGAGGGGAAAGAAGAGCTTGTGGGGTTTTCTTTCTCAGATGCCCCCAAAATGTGGCTGGTAAAGGGTATCATGCACCTTGCCCTGGGCAACAAAATGTCTGCCTCTATGGCTTTCCAGTAATGTGAGGAGACTTAAAAGTTGGATTTTATAAGTTGAAAGTGCCCAAAAGATTAATTTGGTAATAAAAAACAGTTTATATAAGGAAATCATTTTAGTTTGGCTCAACATAACCTACATAATTTTATGCCTGGTATTAGCAGCTGATAAGCAAACAGCACTAGGCATATTTGAAATACTTTAATTCCACTGTTGCCTGGCTGGTATTATATCAGCGCCAACTGTCACAGATAGCTTTGCAGTGCAGTAATAGTTGCAATTTTTCCTCTGGAATAGCCACAGATTAAGAAATATGCAGACCACAAATTAAACAGCTCCTAAGGAAAACAGGATCAAATTAGCTTGTTAAATTCAACATGTCTTACATACCAATCTGCAGTGCTAGGCTACACGGAGCCTTTAAACTCCCTGTCTATCTTAGATGCTGCCTCTCCACCAAATTGCCCAAGGTGGAGCAATACCAACATTCAAAAACAACAAAAGAAATTAGGACTCTTTGCTAAAGTGACAGATAAACAGTAGCAACAGGGTGGATTCAGGGGGCAAGTCTAAAAGTGGCAGCAATAAAAGGGGAAGGAGCTGGAGCTCCCACTACAAAATCATCCACCATCATTAAGAGACTAATCAACATGGTGCCCTTCATAATGTTCTTCAGACTCCAGTTCCCACCAGTCCCAGCCAATGGCTTGTACACAACATTCATCCATTGCACCTTTCCTTCTCCCTTCTCAATGCACAATATTAAACCAGGATGTCTGTAATGAAATCCACATACCCATTGGGAAATGGAGGAAGCTATTTTCCTATCCCACCCCACCCTGCAAAAAACCCAACAACACTGCCCTTGAAGCAATGCTACATCGCGATGGAGTGTTGCTTCCATAGGGCATTTTATCCTAAATGAAAAGGGAATGTCAATAGGTTGCTGAGGGCAGTTCAGATGGAGCTAGAGATAGATAGAAATAGAGATGATAGAGATAGAGATGATAGAGATATTCTATTTTAAAAGGAGTTGGAGAAGAAATCCTCAACCACCTAATCTTTAATGGCAAGCCCATAGTCCCACCTTCCTTAATGTCCTGAGAATTTTCCCATTCTTGAAGATTAACTCGCCATGCATTACTGTGTACAATTTTGGTCTAGACATCTCAAAAAAAGGCAAACCAACACTGTCAGAGAACTAGAACTCCAATTTTTTTCAGAGGGCAACTCCTCCATAAAGGAAGGTTACAATGCTTGGAGATTTTTAATTTTAAGGGGGAAAAGAAAAGTAAGGGGAAACATGACAGAAATTTATAAAATGATGCAAGACATGGAAAAAGTGGATAGTGAGAACTTTTCCTCCCTCTCTCAAGAATAATAGGACTGGAGGTCACCCAATGAAGCTGAACAGCGGAAGATTCAGGAGGGAAGGATGTGCTTCTTCACACAGTACATAGCTAAATCACACAATTCACTACCACAAGATACAGTAGTAATGTCCACAAACCCTGGTAAATTCCAAAGCTGATTAGACAAATTAATGGATCAGAGGCAGTATGTCTCTGAATACCAGCTGCAGAGGAAGAGCAGAATGAAAGGTCTAATGCACTCCTATCCTATAGGCTTCCCACAGGCATCTGGCTGGCCACTGTGGGACGAGATAGGCCTTTGGCGATCTAGCATGGCTGTTCTTCTGTTAGAGCACAGTGTTTCACCTGTACCTTAAGACAGTAGCAGAAGAAGCGTGGAGAATGCATACCTCCTAATTACTCGCACAATCCACCAAAAGCTGGACAGCATTCAAAGTGCAGGTGCTGAACAAGCAGATGAGTTTACTGTATTCCCCTCCAAGAGCTTTATTAATACATGTAAAACAGAGCTTACCCCCACAACCTATTTTGTCCTATATTTTCCCTCCCCCATTTCCTACAGCGCCACCACTTATACAGGCTAAGCAAGGATCAGGTTATTGTAAGTCATTGGTTTTTATGTTTTCTATTAGTATGCTGTAATTGTGTTTAACACATCTTATGGCTTGCCTTGGGCCTTTGGGAAAGTGTGAAATACTAATGGAAATAAAGTAATACATTCCAGAAAGACTTTATCCTAAAGGCTCAGTATTGTTGGCTCATATCCTAACACACGCACTTTTTTCTCTTCCATACTGCAGGGTGTTGGTTTTTTGTTGTTTTTTTAACAGCAGCAAACACACAAATGCAGGGATTGTTACACAAAGGAGTTCCATGGTATGATCAAACGGCTACCTTGCCGTCAAATTGACATGTTCCACCCTGCTTAATGGAACCCTGGCCATGTCGAACAAGCCAAGTTCAACAAATCTACCCATTGTTTAGAAAGATTTGGATCTAGGATTCTATACATGTGAATCAAACATCTGCTTCCCTAGAAACACCTCATTCTCATCTCATATCAAGTTGCAGAGCAACGGGTACTGGATTACACTTTTATGGCGGAGACAAGCTTGCAGTAACCAAAGAAGTGAATTCCAGGACTTGTAGTAAATCAGCCAAGCATGGATTGATTTGAAGAAAAGGTGAACCCAACTGGGTAACCTCATCTGGCAGTGCAGCCCCATAAGACAGATTAATTTTTATATCCCCACTCTCAATATTTATTTGATTAGATACCGCTGAACATTTTCCAGGTGTTTTGGGGTAATTGCATATTTCAAGGTTTATTAAAGATAGCAGAAGGTGCCCCTTTCTTTCTGCCACCTTTTTAACTGAACTTAGAGGAAAGAAACAATGGAAACTTATAGAAGAGCATCATTGTACAAAGTCAACATGTTCTGAACAATTTGTTCCATTCCCATATAAACAGAGCCAGCCCACCCATGAGGCTGGGTGACATGGCTGCCTCAGGCGGCATCCTCCCAGGGGTGGAATGTCTGTTCTACCGCCCAGCTCTGCTGCCAGTCTCTCCAACCTGTAGGGGCAGAGAGGGACTGGTGGCAAAGCTCTGGGGAATGCCTCCCCTCCTGCCGAGTCAACGAGAGGGGAGGTATTCTGTCACCCAGCTTTGCTCTGTCCCCTGCTCCTCCCACCCCATGGTGTGTTGGGACTTTGCATTGGATTCTGCTGAAGGGAGTAGCTAATGCAAAGCCCCACTGGCAAGTGTGAGGATCCAGAAAGGATCTTCCCATCCACTTCCCAGCAGGTAAGACTCCCTATGGAGTTTGCACTCCTATCACAGGGGCAACAGCAGGGCATTTTGTGTCAGCTACCGAAACATCTCAGGCCACTCCTGAATATAAATATAGCTGTGTTGGGCTGTGTTAGGTGTTGCAAGAATATCAACAGTGTGGTGTAGCATCAAAAACAGCACCACTCTATTCTACCTTGCTCAGACCACACCTGGAATACTATGTCCAGTTCTGGGCACCACAATTTAAGAAGGATATTGACAAGCTGGAGAACATGCAGAGAAAGGCAACCAAGATGATCAAGGGTCTAGAATCAAGCCTTATGAGGAACAGCTGAGGGAGCTGGTTATGTTTAGCCTGGAAAAGAGGAGACTGAGAAGAGAGATGATAGCCATCTTCAAATAGCTAAAGGACTGTCACATGCAGCAAGCTTGTTCCCTCCTGCTCTGGGGAGTTGGACTCAAACCAATGGATTAAAGTTACATGAGATTCCGACTAAACATCAGGAAGAACTTCCTGGTGGTAAGAGCTGTTCAGCAATGGAACAGACTCACTCAGAGTGTAGTGAACTCTCTTTCCTTGAAGGTTTTCAGCATAGGTTGAGTGGCCATCTGTCATGGATGCTTTAGTTGAGATTCCTGCATTGCAGGGAGTTGGACTGGATGACATTTGGGGTCCCTTCCAAATCCAAAATTCTATGATTCTACGATACTATTTTAAATGTATAGTGCAGATGGGGCCTTTGTCTTCTGATACCTGCTTACAAATCAGCTCTTCCTTTTGCTTTTATGTTCAGCTAAAACCAATCCTACCCAAAACATATACCTAATTTGGTTCTTTATTTTCCTGATCTGCATGGTCTTTGTGCTTCTGCTAACCTGGAAAAAGTATGTACTGCATGAAGTGATAACACATGGATACTGTATCAGCTGTTGCACTCAATCAAACTTCCATCAGCAGATTCCTTTGGTGGACTGGGAGCTGTACAGATTGGATGCAGATTCATGTCTGGATGTGAATCAGCCATGCATCCAGATGCAAAGGATCCAATGGAACCCTCATCTGTGCTGCCAGAGTTTGAATGAAGACATGTGCACTTCCATCAGTACTGCCATGGTGATGGGAGTGTGCATTTCCACCCTTACAGTACTAGTTATGTGTCATGTCTGAATTATTCTGTCTTGTGGTGTAGCTGCTTCACTTTTTGAATGATTTTTAAGGTTGTTGGAAATTTCAGTGGACTCTTGTATCTGCATAATCTTAGAGGGGGGTGGGGAAATGTGTGAATTATCCTTCAGCTCAATTTTAGTTTATAACCTTCAACACCATAAAATACTGATTTGACTGACCCCTTCTTTACATTCAGTGGTTTCCATCAGATATAGAAAAACAAATCATTTTTCTTGCTTTGCTATGTTATTCCCATGGAAGAAGTCAGCTAGTTTGTTTTGGGCTTTTCTTTGTTACTATGATGAGTAGAGATGACTCATCAAACACTGGAAGCAGATTAGTGGAATAAGAAAATATTGTATTTAACTTGGTAACTTTTCACAGGAGAATTACTTTTGTACAGCCTGGCACTGAAAAGGTTGAGTGGGGTGTGTGGGAAACCAGACTTCAAACCCAAAGCCTGCCAGTTCAGAATACAAGTGGAACAACAGCAGCAAAAATCAGGGGTAAGCCATCTAAATACAGTACAGTAGGGGTGGGTCCAGTCCGACCCTACGGCCCTGTGCCTAATTGGTTTGCAGGCCAGTGCCCACCCACTCCAGTGATCCAGAGCAACCGGAGGAGGGTGGTACCAAATGACCCTCCTCTTCTCCAGCCATGTGGGAAGATGGTGGTCCCCCGCCTGGACCAGCCACGGCCACACCATGCAGCAGATGCCACCACCCCCGAGTCTCCAGATGAGCGGATATTTCTGATGTTATCCAGGAGAACTTTCTGTGTTGTTGTAGGGGCAATGAAGAAAGCTGCTAAGATGCTAACCACTAGACCTCACGGGATTCCACTCCTGCTTATGAGAAATGCATGCAAGCCAGAACACTAATGTAGAATTCTTCAGATTCCTAAATATTTTGTGTATCACTGAGTCTACAAACTTTGTCAGAGACAAATAGAAGAATCTGGAAAAAATTCTAACGGTGTTAAGTGTTATTATTGGCGCCCTTGAAAAGCTGAATCAGACTATGATTTAGGACAGGATAACTGAGCTAGACGGACCTCTGATTTGACACAGAAGGAGTACTGTCACAAACCGCCAAAAGCTCTGCTAATAAATGGGAAATATATTCATTTGCTTTTTTAGAACAGTGTCATATGGGTGCAGACTTGGAATAAATAAGCACCCCCAAGCTCTTGATGCACTTTTATGGAGTCCTGGTGGGACCAAATGAGTTCTGCCAAATGACATAAAATGAAATTTTATCCGGAAGAAGAAAGGCAACACTGCCAAGTAATATAATCTGGAATATTTATCATCTCCTTAAATTGTAATATTATGCAGCATAAAAATGACATATTTGTCTAACACCTACTTAATTACTTCATAATTGTTAAGGAGTTTGGGCTAATGTATTCCTACACAATATTCACAACTTTATTTTTAGCAGCAAATACGATACAAAACCCCCCACAAGTTTAGGATACATTATTAAATTAATTATTCAAAGCACTAACTTTTCTTGTTTTGCTTAATTCAAAATTGTCCTTTTAAACAGGATGTGAACTTTCCTTTCTTACTTTAAAATGTTTAAATCTGCCTCTTTCCCTCTTTTACTGTTGCAAAACACTAGCAGAGCAATCCTTTGCATAGGGATTGCGGGGGGAGGTGCTAGATGGGGCACTGGTATTCCTCTGCCAGCCCTACTGGACTTCGTTGGCCAACTACTGGTCACTGCCTGTGGCCCCAGCTGCCATTGTAGCAGAGCTATGACTGTAGCAGTGGCCCTGCCATGCTGTAAAATCCCACCAGGCTGGGGCAAGAGAAGAGTGTGATTTACCCCCTATTACCACCATCCTATGTTCTAGTTACTGCCATAAAAGTTTGTAGTAAGCCACCTATCATGATGCTAATATCCCTCGTGGGCACCATTCGAATCCCATAAGCTTATAGGCGGTACTGTTTGTTGATTTTGTCGGTGTGTCATTTTGCATTTTCTAACAATGGACCTTGTCTGCCATTTTGCTGCACTTGCCAAGAGTTTTGACTCACTGTACTGCAGCTTTTCACACTATGCTTTGGATTTCACCATCCTGAATGCTTAGGTGGCACCTGCCCATTTGTCTACATCAGTGCTGACCTTGACCTCAAAGTATTTATGAACACAGTAAATACTAGCACCAGTTCCAGCACAGATCTCCATCATTTATCCCTATATTTTGCTTCCTTTAAAAAACAAACAAACAAAAAACATTCCCTATCAGAGAATGTGTCCTCTTACTCCATTTTCCTCTGGTATCTTTGCCTGGGACTTCATCAAAAGCTATCCAACTGTATTATAACTACAAAGTCTCCCCTATTTACATGTATGTTACATTTGTCATTTGAAAGAAATGAAGAGAGTCCTGAGCCACTTGCTGTGAACAGATACAGTTCAAATTGTGTCAACATGTAAATACAGAAGTACAGTGCAGCCAAATAAAGATATGCGGTTCATTTAAATCATCCCGAATAAAGAAAATCATCCTCCAAATAAATCAACAGTCAGCTCCTTGGGAATGTCAAGGAAGTGTACAGCTATAATTTTTAACAATTATAACAAAATGCATTACTCAAGTGCAGCTCAAAGCAAAGTACGGAACTGGAATATATTCCACATACTAGGGCTGGAGGTGGAAGGCCCACATATCAGATTACAGTGTAGGCAACTGCCAAGATGCATAACAAGAGGGATATTTAAGATACGCCATTCATGGGTGGCTGGGTAAAAGCATGCTCCTAATTTCAGCCCAATAATACATTTCTATCCCCTGATGGAACGCTGGCTTTGTGAGGGGCTTTTGAACAAGGCACAGGTTTAGGACATCCTACTAAACCCATGCTGTTCGGAATCTTCTTAAAACATCTGAATAGAGCTCACAAGTCAAATGGAATAGATCACCAACAGTCATTATCCACTTTGAAATGAGTGTCTTTGGTCACCAACAATAGGATTATTATAAGCTTTACAAGAGTGTTCCAACAGCCAGTCCAAAGCTGTGGACACCTCTGGGCAGGCAGCGACGCTGGCACGGCTTTGGATTGGCTGCAGGAAACTCCTGGAGCCAATCCGATGCCTCTGGGCAACACCCCTTCCTTCCTGCTGAGGTGGCTGCGTATGGCCAAGAGCTGAGCGGGAGGAAGCGACGGTGGTGGGGAGGCTACCTCCACCACCCAGGCCAGCAGCATGGGCTCTGCACCCTGCGCACATCTGGCCAAGGCCGATGACGCTGCTGAGGGCAAGGCGGCGTTGGTGCCTGCGGCATGAGTGGCGGCAGGGGGTCCTTTGGGGAGAGGGGGGTCCTTTCGGGAGACGGTGGGTCCGGTCCTCCACAAGGTATGAGGGACAGTGGACCAGCCCCCTCCTGAAAAAGTTTGCTGACCCCTGCATTACATTGTACAAGAAATCTAGTGATATATCTGGGCTAGTTTTATTAATGCTTTTCTTCTAAATATAATAACATTTTCAGTATTCTTATTTCTATACTTGCGACTGCAATTTGTTTTAACTGTCTTTAAATCTGAATTTTAAATTCACCCCGGGACCTGCTGTTGAGGGAAAGGTAATAAATTTATCATCATCATTATTAATGATAATAATGTAATCCAGGAAGCATAGTTCTATGGTCTCTGAACGTTCCCATTTACTCAGCTGAAAATACATCCAACCACTAATCAGGAGAAGTCAGTTTTATGTTCTATATGAAACTTAGTATTAATAATAATAAATAAAAATATGAAATACGATCACTCTCCAAACATGTGCATAGACATGTGGGACAGATCATATAAAATACTGAAGTTAGCTTTCTTATTAAATCTTTTATGGCTCTCATAAATGCTTGTTTTCCATGGCACACAATGCCTTCTGACAACTTTGCCACACAAGACCATTTTGTTTTATTCCAGAAACATTTTTTTTACATTGTTTTAATTTGCTTTAATTATATACATGCCATGGGAAAGACATCATTTGAGAGAAGGCTATAACATCATTTGAGAGAAGGCTAAAGAAGCTGGATCGGTTTGGTCTGGAGCTGGAGGGTGGAAAAGATAAAGGGGGACATGCTTGCAATTTTGGAATATTCAGAAAAATAAATGTTCTCAGTTGAGCTTCAGCGGCCCAGGACAGAAATTCACCACGTGGAGTGGAGTAGCTATTTTATCTTCCCTTTTCATTAACCAGGACTCACACAGCATTCATTTCTTCTGGTGTTGAACAGAAAATGGTTGTGTGAGCAAGTGAATTCAAGTTGAATCCGGATATCCCTGAAGTAATTACAACTTGGGGAAGAGGAACCTTTATCCCTGATTATTATTATCAGTTTCTTGTCACTGATGGCAAAGTTCTGCAGTGACAAAGTTCTGCAGCTTAATAGTGCTCCTGAGTCCAAGAGCTGTTCCAGGAATTTCAAGTTGCAAATAGGCCTGGGAATGGTTTACAGTACACCAACACCATCTGATGAAAAGGCTGCAACTCTACTTTTTCAGGGTTTGCACTTTACCTCTACCATACATGTAGCCTCAAGACGACTAATATGTTTGGTGTATGATTGCACAGAACTGTAGATCTTGAACACAGGGACCATCTAGTCCAACCCCCTGCAATGCAGGAATCTTTCACCCAATGTGGGGCTTGAACACACAACTCTTTGATTAGGAGTCTCATGCTCTGCTGACTGAACTATCCCTCAGGGCCTTAGCTAACTGTTGGTGAGGTTCAGATGGATCTTAGCACATTACAAAAATATTGGACCCCTTCAAAGTCTAAAGGTGCCAATTCTAATTTCTAAAATACTTACCGCCTTTAAGACCACATGCTTGTTCCCTTGTTCCCCATCTTCCATAATAATCTTGGTAACTGAGGCAACCATCCTGGGTTTACTATCCATGAGCCATCTTTAAACTGCAAGGACATGTTGGCCAAAGCTCAAAAACTGGAACTCAAAAACTGGAACCTCTAAACTTGAGTTCAATTGTATTACAAGTTTACCAAGTTTTTGCTGAATATTTTATGTGTGAATTTAACTTACTGTAGACCAGATAGTCACATAATGCAAAACCCACACTATTTTAATATGAATTTATTTATATTACGGAAGTAGGAAATGGAGCATTCCAACAATCCGTCTCTGGCATTCATACAAAGGAGAAATAACTTTATTATGTACTCTTAATTCCACTCTGGTCAAACCCTTCTGCAGTCACACCCTTACTCTATTTCTTACTTTTGTTACTTTTGTTGTAGACTATCCCTTGCTCTGAAAGTAAAATGGCAAAGAAAATAAGTTTGCATCATGCCAGTCTGGCAGACTGTAAAGAAAATCAGAAGGAAGTGCATGAAAAAATCTTAGTTTTCCTAAAACCACTTCAAAAAATACAGCAATACAGAATAATTTTTTACAACATTCACTTTAAAAAACTGCAGCCTCAGCCTCCTCCCAATCTATTTGTTTTAGTTCGCTCCTTGCCTAATTTAAACAGTATGTGTTTTATAGTTAGCAATCCAGATTGGTAATCCAAGCTCCTTTGGATTTGGTTTGTTCTGTTCTGAGTCATCTTCCAGTTGTTCCATACTTAACAGGGACAGGTCATCACCTGGACAGAAACACTCCATAGCCAGATGAACAAATGACTGTTGTGCAGCCTGAACAGACTGCCTAACAGACTGTGAACTGTAGGTCTTTTCTGCAGAGCATTTACTGGTGGCTCCATAACTCTGGCTCTCACTTTGTTTCCAGCTGTTCCAACAGAAGTAAAACAGTTTCCATTTTATTAAAACAACCTTGCTGATACTAACATGAGTGAAAGGAGAGTGCTTCCCCACTGCCCGCATTCATGCTCCATGCTAACTTTTGTGATTCTTCATATGCCACCACACATACAGGCACACAAAGATATCATTTCCGTTTTCAGTGGAATAATATTTTGGTACCCACCCTGCTTCAGACATGCCTGCACACCCAGTGCACAAATGTGTGGATTCAGCCCTGAAATATACGTAATTACTGAAGCAGCCACCAGGTGGGAGGTTTCATTTATGGATAAGAGAACAATTTACTTGGAAATGGTCCACAACAGGAAAAGGTTCCTTCATATGTCATGTTTTATTAGACTGCATATCTGTGAGTACACCCATGTCTTATAATTTTTGTAATATACGTAGAATGATGGTAGCCACAATAAAAGTTACAGACAAGGGGGGAAAACTTGCATCTTAGATGTGAATACGTGCTATCGTCATAACTTCAGGTTCCTGACCTATGCGCTTAGGAAAAAAAGTTTAGAGCCAAAAATGAACTCCATGCTCTTCTCATGATCAAGTATGTTACATTATCTGTTGCGAGTTATCCTAACACTGCACATAATTATGAGCAGCAGAAGCTGACGGCCAGCGTTGTTGTTCAGCAGAAGCTATATCAGACATGATCTTAGAAGCCCTAAGCTTAAAACCAAGATGAGTGGGCAATGATAAAACTACAGTAACAGCGAAACTAGTGTACACAGTTATCAGAATGAATGATAAGGATTGTGAAATGGACTGCACATCTAAAGTGTCATAAACAACAAGTTTGTTTTCAGCTGCTTTGGTGATACTGAAAACACATTTCTAACTTTCTACAAGGAGGAATTATACTATGGGAATACAGTATGTCAACAAGTGATTCAATTAGCATATTTTTGATCCTAGGATATGGCCTTTTAAAATACAAGCTTGTGAATTGGATTAATATGGTATGAAACGGGAGAAACAGCCTTTTTAAATTTGCGCTCGGACACATCATGCTATGACAACATTAACAGCTGAAGATGCAGGCAATATTGAGCAGTGTAACAATGCAGTGGTTAAGTTCTTTAAGATGTTCTTGCCAAAGTGCTTACTATGGCTTTAAACTCAAATTGGCTTTCTCATTGGACTGAGGTTTCAATGGACATCTTTCGCATTGGCCAATGACTGTCTGAGTGATTGTCTCTGGCAGTAAGAATGGGGACTTGCATATGACAACAAACTGGGACAACTTGAGCTTTCATTCATTCCCTTGGAACTTGTTTGACTCTCCACATGAGGCTCTCCTGCTGGCTCAAGGCTTCTGATTCTACCCCCTTCCCCCAAGCTGTGTTAATAAAAACAGAACTCAAATGATGCTCACTAGTTGCTGGTAGCTTCCACATGAATGGAGTGACAAGAGGCTTTTATGTGCTGTATATCCATGCAAATCAGCTGTTATCATAATATTATGAAGTGGGTAGCTCTCAGTTGCCAAATGCTTAGTTAACAAAGCACAAGTTCTGATTTTAGTTCACTCATTAACCCACTACTTTCCTAAACCTCAGCTAAGGACAAAACTTCCAAGCAAAGTTAAATGTCAGATGTTCCAAGAGGAGGCTACCTGTGCTAAGTCTACAGCAGCACATGCAGACAGACAGGCACTTTTAAAGGCAAACAGACCTATTTCATCAGGCACCCTAGTCCACAAAAGCTTGTGCCACAATAACTCCGTTTGTATTTACCATACTTGTACAAGAGATTTTAGAAGAGGCATCTTGCGAGGTAAGACAGGCGCAGACACTCACCAATTTCAGTTTTCAAGGGTTATTGAAATTGACACCCACCCCCTAAAAAAACCCCAAGCACCAACGTCTTACCTTCCCGTGATGAATTGACTCCTGGACGGGGTGCACATGGGCTGGACGTAGTAGTTCTCCAGCTTCACCCCTTCCGCCGCCAACTTATCCAAGGTGGGCGTCCTGATCTCCGAGCCATGGTAGCCCACGTCCCTGAACCCCTGGTCGTCCGCCAGGATGAAGATGAGGTGTGGCGGAGAAGGGGCGGGCTCCGCTTCGGGTCCTTCTTCCAACTTGGCCGTCGCGCCCGCGCTCTCGGGGTCGCCAGCCGCGTCCCAAGCCAGATAGCCGTAGGTGAGCAGGCTGAGCACGGAGAAACCGGCCAGCAAACCCCCGGCTAGCATTTTCCCTCGGCAGAGCCGGGCCAAGAGCTGCACGCCCCCTCCCCGCCTCTCCCGGGGGGAGGCAACGGGCCACGAAGAGGCAAGCCGTCAAGGGGTCCCTCCGCGGCAGCGGCGGCGGCAGGGCGAGCCCATGCTGACAGACGAGGTCGAGCGCAGCGCCCTCTGAGGGGAGAGAGCGGCCGTCGGGGCAGCCTTAGGCGTCTCCAAGCATCCCCAGGTGGCCGGGCAGCCTCCAGCCAGCGACGCCGACCGCTGCCCGCTACTCCATCCTAACCCTAGAAGAGGCACGGCCCCCGTCTAGGCGAGCGGGCACAGGCGGCGCCAACGCTGCTGCCGGGAGGGAAGCGCGGGGCGCTCCATCGGCTGCGTCTCCCCGAAAAAGGCGCCCGCTTTCCTGGTGGGCGCGAAGGGGCGAGCCCACAGGACGCCGTCCTTCCCTCGCTGCAGGAGCGCCGGCGAGCAACTCTCGCTCCGCTCCCTTTCCCTCCTGCCGCCTCCCTCGCCCCCACCCATCCCGGGCGAGCAAAGCCAAACAAAACGCCGGCCCGCCTCAGCCCAGGCGCACGCGCGCGCGCCTCCCGCTGGAATTGACCGGCGAGGAAGGCACTGGGCCAGCCCCGAGGGGAGGGCGAGCTGAATGGGCTCTCCCGGGTTCCCACAGCTGTCTTGCTTAGGAGAAGGGAGACTTTAGCCCCAGGCTTCAGCCTTGGAGCGTATCAAGTAATAAAGGGTGCCTCTGAGAAAGTACAGAATGCACCCCGCCCTCTTGTCTCTGTCTTTCCTTCCAAGACGGATCTGAGGATTTTCAGGTCACAGGTGGACACTTCTGAGCAGGCCTGAAATAAATTCAGTACCGGAACTAGAAATAAAGTTCTGGAATCTGGCGTGATCCTGTAATAATGGCCAGAGTCCTTCCAGAAGTCGATAAAATCTTTATTTTATTCAGTCCTGAAAGTTTAAAGAATCCTGGGGTTTTTTGCATATGGCCACCCTGAAGGGAAAAATAGATATATGTCGGAATGCCATATGCACGCTGGAAGAATAGCTGCAAAACAATCATTTAAACCAGTGGGGATGGAACCACAAGACAGCAGGAGACTGTGTGTAGGAGAGCATATAAAACTGCAAAATAAAAGGAAGCCATATTTATTATGGGGTGTGCTAGGGGTGGAGAGAATAAGATGAGCTAGAGGAATCCAAAAAATAAAATGATAGCACATGGGAATGCATTTATCATAAACAACAAACACAATAAAGAAGGATTAAATTTACAGAAGTCCAAAACTTGGGCTATTCACTAAGCAGTGTACAGTCAGGTAAAACCGTTGTAATTGACCATAACATCAGCTGAAAGATAAAGGAAATCGCTAAGTGCTGGAAGTTTAATAAGGAAGGAGACCACCTACTCTCAGCTAAGAGGGAGTTTCACAGAATTGGGACCACAACTGAACACATCCTGGTGGATACCAGCTGTCCAAGCCATAGAAACCACAAGCAGTGATTCCCACACCTCCCAGACTTCAGTGATTGGGCAGAAATATAAGGAATCAAGTGGTCCTTAAGGTATTCAGGATAGGTGTTGTTAAGGGCCTTGTAGAGAACCTGACCTGGTAGCATGTGGGCAGCCAGTGCAAGCTTTTAAAGTATCAGTTACCGTATTGGCCCGAATATAAGCCGCACCCACAAATAAGCCACACTTAAAATTCAAGGGGGAAAAAGAAAAAAGTCAATACCCAAATATAAGCTGCTCCCTTAAAACTGGGTTATAGGTTGAAAATCGCTGCGGTTGGTAGAATTGTAACTCCAAGCCAATTTAAGCCTTTGATCTTGCAAGTCCGCAAAAGTTACCGTACAATCGCAAATTGCTATTCAGTTGCTACAGTTCTGCAGGCACTCACGCCCGTACATGGCAAATGTAGAAGAAAATCCTACAGGTTAATTGCACAACAGTCTCAAGCTCACAAATCGGCAATTTTTTTTCCCCATTTCATTTTACCGTATGTCTGTTTCAGCAGTGAGATCATAAAACTCAATTTTTGTAAGACACTGAGCCTCTTGTGCTTGCCAATCAGAAGGTCAGTGGTTCAAATCCCCATGATGGGGTGAGCTCTCGTTGCTCTGTCCCAGCTCCTGCCAACCTAGCAGTTCGAAAGCACACCAGTACAAGTACATAAATAGGTACCGCTGCAGCGGTTTCTATGCGCTCTGGTTTCTGTCACGATGTTCCATTGCGCCAGAAGTGGTATCATCATGCTGGTCACATGACCCGGAAAGCTATCTGTGGGCAAACGCCGGCTCCCTCGGCCTGAAAGTGAACTGACCGCCACAACCCCCTAGTCGCACTTGACTGGACTTAACTGTCCAGGGGTCCTTTACCTTTTTACCTGTGCTGTAAAGTGTGCAGGCAATGTATTGGTTGGGTCACTTTGTATAGATCACGGGTGGCCAACTCTCAAGAGACTGCAATCTACTTTCAGAATTAAAAACTGGCAGTGACCTACCCCCTGTTTTTTGGGGGTTCAGCTCAAAGTTGCTGAACTTTTTTAGGGGGAGGAAAGCCCCATTTTGGGGGTTTGAAAAAAGCTTTGGGGGGGAGATCCGTTTTGGGGGGTGTTAAAGGCAAGGGACAAAGGGGTAAAGTCACTCACAAAAAGGTCGCAATGGATCAAAACAGCAGCACATAGAAAGCTCCGTTTTCCCTTCCAGAGACCATAAAACAATGTAGGGCAGGGCGAGGGGGTGCGGCAGGAGTCAGTTTTAGCGACGCTAAGGAAAGGGAGCCAGAGATCGACCACGATCTACTAAAACCTTGTGGGGATCTACCAGTAGATCGCGACCGACCTGTTGGACATCCCTAGTATAGATATTAAGTGCTCAAGAAAACCTTTGGTTTAAGACAGTTGTGGCCAAACTAGCTAACAGGACCAGTGGTCAGGGGAGATGGGAATTGTAGTCCTAAAACAGCTGGTGGGCCAAGTTTGGCCACCACTGGTTTAAGATCAGATTTAAGGTGATCTCATGTTGCCTCCCCAAGCCAAGGGAGTCATTCAGTTTGTTCATCACCATTCTTTCCTTGTGCTTCTGCTGTTCTCAGATGATTTTTTGACTCTGTGGTTGCATAGCTGTACATCCAATGCATCCTGCTGACATTCCAAACAACTGAATCACCACTGATGTCCCTTCCCCTTCTACATGTAGATATTCACATGATTTTACAAGCCTTTTAACACCTCTTGTCCATGGTTTTCAAAAATCACCCTTCCTTGATTTATGAGTAGGATGGGCGAATCTGTCTATTTTGGTTTCTCTTATTTCTCCTTTTTTACAATCTCAAGTTCAGTTCTTCACATTTCCATATCAGCTTGTGATTTTTTTTTAAGTCCTCATGAAAATTCATCCATGATTTTCTCCTAATATACAGAGTCTCGTATAAATTTTTGCCTAATATACACATTTCTGTAAAGCAATAGTTCCTAATTTAATGCATTTTTACGTATCATTTTCACAAATATATGCATTTTTATGCACACTTTAGCCTAGTATATGCATTTTTGTACAAATTATTTGGCTGGGAACCTGCATTGCAAAACTTGGGCAAATGCAAATTTTGAAGGATGGCTGTGTTTTGCTTCATCTATTTTTTTGGGAATTACGGTAGGTAGCTTCACCTTTAAATGTGAATTGCATTATATTTCTTCCCCACCCCAACTTATGAAATACATACTTATTTCCAAGGGAAACATGCATAGGATTGTGCTCCACATATGTCTGCAATTTTTAAAAAGGTTTCCCCCCCCCCTGTTATTCTTAATTTAGTTGGCCATGCCCATGTTCCAAGCCATAGAGTTACAATTTATTTTATCTCCATAGCCATGCCCTTACAAACATGGTGTTATTTTTCTTTAGTTTACTTAGTACACATTGCTGGTGCCATGTCTCTTGACAGGCCATTTTAGCATCTCTTTGTAGAGGTTTCTTTCGTTGCAAAAATATTGTTTGCAGTATTTCAAATACCACCACAAAACCTGGAAAATATGAAAGCAAAGGATCTATTTTCAACCACAGACTGGCTTGATTTGCTGCCTCCCATTTTGGTGCCATTGAAGAATATGCCTGGAAAATGTAACTTTAAAATATTAGCAACTTGGTTTCTTAGAAATGTATGCATACATCAATGCTATTTCGTTGAGATGAAGTGCTCTTCCATGTAATCAAATGGCCTTGACTGGACCTGATTGATCTTATACACCACATATTCTAAATCTCTTCACTGCAGCCTTTCTTTCTTAACTGATCATATAAAGGAGAGATTAAGAGCATGAGTTATGAGATGGAAATCTCTGGTTGAAATCTGAGGTCAGCCATGTCTACTGTCTAACTCTAGGCAAGTCACTGTCTCTCAGATTAAGCAGCCAGGCTCTCATATACAGATAATAATTAGCCTCCATCTTTCTGAAAGAGCTGCTGTAAGGATTAGTTTGTTGGAGCAAAAACAGCAGAGAACTGTGAAGTCTTGAAAACTTAAGTTTTATAGTGGCATAAGCTTTTAGGGACTAGCAGTCTGATCATTTAGCAAAGGTGTGAGGAACTGGATCTGGTTGTTGGGCTGGATCCTTATCTCCCCCACCCACAATGAGCCAATGGCCACTCACCTGATATCACAGTGAAGCCAGGCGACCCATTTTCACCCTTCTCAGTGCACTACACTTTGAAGCCCCAACAATTAGTGATTGTCGGGGCTTCAAAGCATATGCGCCAGTTGATCTGTTAGTGCTTGCAGAGAGTTAATACTCTGAAGCCCTGATGGTCAACTGATTGCAAAAAGCCAGGCAGGGCACTATGTGCAAACCTTTGCTGACCAGCTGATCACTGTGTGTGATGTGCGTGGCTTGGCCAAAATGCCCTGGCAGGCCTAATTAAGCCTGTGGACTGGAGATTCTTCACTGCTGACTTAGGGAATACGCTACATAAATGCTATGCATGAGGGTGATAAAACAGCATCCAGAATCACTGCACACCGAAATAATGATAGGCTCATTATCATACTTCATTTTCTTTCTCAGTGGGTGAGTTGAGTAGAACTTTTGCTTGAGTTGTATTTATATTCTATTAGGAACTAACCTTTTCATTATTTTACAAAGGTGCTACTTCTCCAAAATGAATAAATCCACCCCATGCTGTGAAAGAAGAATCACAGTTCAGTGACAGAGCACAGGCTTTTTCTGCAGAAGGCCAGATTCAAATTCCAGCATCTTCAGGTGAAAAAGTATCAGGCAGCGGGTGATGTGAAACTTGAGGTCTGCCTGAGGCCTGTGAAAGCCACTGCTAACTGGAGCAGACAATACCTGGACCATAATCTGATGTGATACAAGGTAGCTTCCAATGCTGTATGCCAGGGGTAGGCAACCTAAGGCCCGGGGGCCAGATGCGGCCCAGTTGCCTTCTCAATCCGACCCATGGATGGTCCGGGAATCAGCGTGTTTTTACATGAGTAGAATGTGTGGTTTTATTTAAAATGCATCTCTGGGTTATTTGTGGGGCATAGGAATTCATTCATTTTCCCCCCAAAATATAGTCCGGCCCACCACATGGTCTGAGGGAAGGTGGACTGGCCCACGGCTGAAAAAGTTTGCTGACACCTGCTCTATGCTCATCCTTTTAAGATAAATGATGCACTTCTATTTATTATCATATTTAAATATGGTGTCTGCTAACCATGCATCAACAATATACTGCAAACATACCAAAGATTATTGGAGCTCCTTCCTTTCATTGATATAACCATAAAAGTTTTACAAGGTTGTAAGAAGTCTTAGCTGCAGCAAATTTTAACGAAAGCTGCTAATTGTGTACCACAAACTATTCCTGGAAAGTGGAAAGCATGAGGTATGTGAAATTATATATCCACCATTAACACAGAAGAAGCTTTTAGTATTTGTAGTTATTTGTATAGTATTTGTATATTTGTATATAGTATTTGTAGTTATTTTACAGGAAAATAAAAGAAACTCACACATGGGCAACTAGGGAAGTTTCCAAAGTATGCACATGTGCTTATTTGCTGGAATATTGGAGAGAGGGGAAAAAGCTGGAAAATGTATGTTGAACATCAGAAGAAAAACAAAACAGGAATTATTACTTTGGCAAATATTGCAGGAAGTATTCACAAACTAAAATGTATGCATTGTACTATGAACTAGGGTCAGTCAGGGGTGGGTGGTATTATTTACTAATATCTATTTAGTTCTGGATCAACTTTTGAAAGATACAAAATTTTCGTTCATTAAAGACAGACTTTAATGAACAATATGACTGCCCCTATAAGATTCTCAAAGAAACGTTTTAGGCCAAGTCAATGTCATTTGGTAGTTCTGAGTCTCCCGTTTACGGCTGTATCCACAAACACAGCTGTGCTCACATGATGCATGGGCATCCTTTCCTCCATTGATTGTGGCCTGAGTTTGTAACATAGCCCCTAAAACCACAATAAATCCTCAGATATGCTTGGGAGTTGAATATACGCAACCATGCAGAACTTAAGATTTTGACCACAACAGCAGTATAAAGAAGTATGTTAAGGGAATAAGTGGTAGAGGAGGAATAATTGCCTTCCCTCTGCTATTATTATGCATTGATTTTAGAACTAAGGTTTTTCTCCAGGGAGGATGTTGATGCTGTGTGCCAAGCGGATCAGAGGGTCATGATACATGAGTCAGTATAGCAGCTGGAGTTCTTGAATGCTGATAGATGAACATTAAGGTGAAATGACCTACATCTCAAACTGTTAGTGGAATGAATGCAGTAAGAGTTTCAACAATATTTTGTTTCCTGCTTTTTTAATAAAAGAAACCCAACCCATACGTCACTCCTGAGATTCAGAGGAAGCACAGTTTATGATAACACGTTTCAATAAAGAGTTCATCCTTATTTTCTACTGGTGGCATTTCATCATTTGATTTACTGATTATGGAAACACTGACACACAGGAGATCACACCTAGCATTCTTCCTGTCTTGCATTATCACAGTGGCTCCTTTAGTACTTCATAGCCTTGGAAACATTCCATGGAAATCTTACAACTTGGCTGCCATTTCTCATTATATTTGATCAATCTGCTCCCAGTATTTTTTAAAAAAGAAAACAGGTTTGTCAACGTGGCAATACCATAGCCTTGATATGAGAGAAATAAGTTAATATATATGTTTCAATAATAAAAAATGGAGCTATCACCTGCTAAAGAATGATTTATGAAATAAACCCAGCATGACACATAGATTTTATTAGCAGAGGTAAGAAAACTTTCCCTAAAAAAAAGACTCTTGCTGAAAAAGTTCATAGAACTTACTACATTTCCTGCTACATTAGTTGAGAGAAATTAAGTATTTAATACTTTTTATAAGAGCACAAGAGGCATATCAAGAAACCTAGCAGAACAGAGAAAATCAGTGGAATAACTTTGGAAATAAAATATTGACAGATCAAAACAAAGAGGTTGCTAATATGTTTGATGAGCAGAACTAAGGATTCCCTAAAAGACAAAAGACCTTCCTTAAAACAGGGCTAGAGAACCTGTGGCCCTCATGCTGCTGGGTTCCAACTCTCATCAGCCCCAACATTAACCCTACTCTGATGCTACTTTAAACAGTTAAGGCTTCCCCCAAGGAATTCTGGGAACTGTAGTTTAGGGGCACGGAGAGTTGTTAAAGGTACCCCTGCCCGTACGGGCCAGTCGTGTCCGACTCTAGGGTTGTGCGCTCATCTCGCTCAAGAGCCCGGGAGCCGGCGCCATCCAAAGACACTTCCGGGTCACGTGGCCAGCGTGACGAAGCTGCAGCTGGCGAGCCAGCACCAGCGCCGCACACGGAAACGCCGTTTACCTTGCCGCTATAAAGCGGTACCTATTTATCTACTTGCACTTTAGGGGTGCTTTCGAACTGCTAGGTGGGCAGGAGCTGGGACCGAAAGACGGGAGCTCACCCCGCCGCGGGGATTCGAACCGCCGACCTTACGATCAGCAAGTCCTAGGCACTGAGGTTTTACCCACAGCGCCCCCGCGTCCCAAGGAATTCTGGGAACTGTAGTTTAGGGGCACTGATAGTTGTTAGGAGGCCCCTATTCCCCTCACAGAGGTACAGTTCCCAGAGTTCCCAATGAAATGGAATTGATTGTTAAACAACCTGGGAACTATGGTCTTCTAACAATTCACAGAACCCTTAAACTAGAGCTCCCAGAAGTATTCAGCACCTGAACATTGGCTACCCTCAATCTACTTCTCAGAGATGCTTGATCATGCAAGTGATGAGAACAGATAGAGGATGTCATCTATTCTGGATCACATATGTTGAGATGAATATGAAAATTTAATGAGTTAGATCAAAAACTCACATGGTAGAGTTGTCATTTCAAAACACAAATTTGAAACCATTTTTGAAAGGGAATTTGTATTAGTAGGAACTGAATAGCTCAAAACACTTTTTTGCATATCAGGTTGCCCTGCACAATAGTTATTTCAGAGTACTGATGAAGTGCTTGACTGACATCTTCAGCTTTGATTTGTCAAACAACAGCTTTAGGAAAGAGGACTATTTTATAACTCAGGTGGACGTGTTCTAGGTTTGAAAGCTCTCAGCATGCAATTCATCAGACCGAGTTCCTCTGGGCTTTCAACTTCAGGTCACTCACCTTTCTTATTAAAATGAATAGGCATTATGCAGGAATAGCACTTAGTGAATCTTACTCAGGAATTAGAAAAGATTGAGCAATACTGGGGTCATTTCTCTCTGCTTCATTTTCTGCTAACCTTTTGTAATTGCCACACACCATTTCACTTTGATCTTACCTTACATGGAAATAGAAATTGGACCCAAGTACTTCAGTCCCATTTCCCAAGTGGATGCTAGGTTTTGTGCCAGACCATCATTGCAGGAAGCAGTGTATTACAAGTATGAATAAAAATCTGATGATTCATGGGAGTGACATCATTCTTTTTGCTGTCATTGGTGAAGCCTGGTAATTAATTCATAGAAGAAATATTCATGAATTACCAGCTTCCACCAGTGAATTGCTCTGTGGTTTATGACATAACTCATACTATGTCTGTTATTTTGTTTAATATTATATTGCATTTTTCTTCAAACCTCTATGGGAGTTTATAGGCACAAGGCCAGATTTTGATGTAAGCATCAGTGAAGGGCGTAAATCTAGATGGACTTAATATAAGTCTTTTGGATTGTTGCCTCTATTTTACAACTCAAAAACTGAGTCAAAATGTAGATTTTCCTGCATTTAATTATGAATTTATGTTTATTTTGCTATTTAGGTGGTAATCTTGTTCCCAGCTTCCTTGGAGCCGGGGTCAAAGGATCAGGTGCAATAACCAATATTCAGGACATGGCCATCTCATTTCATGCAGTATATTTTTATTTTAGAAATGTGCAGAATTATTTAAAACAAAGGGTGGTGTCCAATGCTAGTCCTACTCAGAGTGGATCCATTGAAGCAAATATATAAGACTAATTTAGGTCCATTGATTTCATTAACTCTGAGCAGCATTTAGTTCAAAATAACCCAAAGTACATATAACAGTACTTTGTACTTAAACACAAAAGAAAACAAAAACATGTAAACAGGTTTTTCTAGCAGCTCTGTGCTGGTCAAAATGTAATCGGAAATATTATCACATTACTTTTCAACAAACTGTTACATGCCACCCCAATCCCTGAGCGGTGTGAGATTCCAGGGGTCTTGGCGTTTACCCAGGGTTTGGGTTTCCTTCCAAAATTAGGCATAGTGGAAACTATAGTGTCTTTATGGTATATGGTTCATTTACACATATATACAACCTGAGTCTACAGTTGAGAAAGGGTTCAGAGCATTCACATCTCAGGATGATTCTTTGCTGCTTTCTTAGGAGCAGCAGGCACAGATCTACATACAGGGGAATCAGCCATGCTGCTGGTCTCTTTCTTACAGCCTGTTCTAGCCAGCAGGCCAAGGTTTCTGCTGGTCCCCCTTCTCCTGTTTTCAAACCTCTTGCAGAATACCAAAATTTCCTTCAGCATATGTCATCCAAGCTGAAACCCTGAACTCCCCCCCCCCCGCCCACTAACACACACAGCTGGAGGAGGAGCTCCACCCCTTCCCTGTCTCACACAGGCTTAACCCTATTGATGACTTCCCTGATGAGTTGATGGATGGCCATCACCAGCTTTTGTTACCCTTAATCTTATCTCCTGGTGATGCCCTGGTCTGAAAAAGCAAGGTTAGCCTGTATCTTTACACTGCCAGTCAACTCCTTTTAATACTTAAAGCACTGATCAAACCCAGGAATCCAGAGGAAGTAAGAGCATCCACAACCCAGGGAAATCAGGGCACCTACAAACCCAAAGCAAAAAAAAATTAAAAAAAAATTAGGGACAACGTTTTGTCTTGAGAAAGGTATTAAAGGTAAAGGGACCCCTGACCATTAGGCACACTTGTGGCCGACTCTGGGGTTACAGCACTCATCTCGCTTTATTGGCCGAGGGAGCCGGCGTACAGCTTCCGGGTCATGTGGCCAGCATGACTAAGCCGCTTCTGGCGAACCAGAGCAGCGCACAGAAACGCCGTTTACCTTCCCGCCGGAGCGGTACCTATTTATCTACTTGCACTTTGACGTGCTTTCGAACTGCTAGGTTGGCAGGAGCAGGGACCGAGCAACGGGAGCTCACCCTGTTGCAGGGATTCGAACCGCTGACCTTCTGATCGGCAAGCCCTAGGCTCTGTGGTTTAACCCACAGCGCCACCTGCATCCCAAGAAAGGTATTAGAAACATGTAAAAGCTGCAGTGGCATGATCAGCTCTGCTAGTTTGAATTGAACTGTACTGTAAATTAAAGTTTATGAGGACCCTAAGAAGAAAAATCTAACTCTAGGCTGCTATGACGTTGGCTGGCTACATTTGCGGTAGGATGATTAAGAATTAATTAATGCTTCTCCCTCTCTTCAGCATGAAAGGTTTCCCGGAGTGGCAAACAAGCTACTCAACCAATTAAAACCACATAATTATTATATTCATATAATGTGCATAATAATGTGTGTAATAATGCGTAGCATGCATATAATAAGCAATAATTGTTCGCGTTTTAGTAGAACCAGTAAAAAATAACTCACTTTCACTGAGGTCAGAGAGCAAGACTAGAATAAGAAAAAATCCATGTGAATAAACTCATATCTGCCAATCGTCCCGCTTTGAGGGGGACATCTTGAATGCCTTTTAGTCCGGTACAATGGGACATTCCAGGATCCAATCAGAAGCCTGGAATGGCTCCTGTAATTCCAGGATATCCTGCTTAAATTGGGACTGTTGAGCAGTATGCAAAACACCCTTCCTTTACCAGCTACCTAGGAACTGAGCAGGGGGAGCGTGTGAATGTCTGTGAGGAAAAAGAAAAGACTGCTGGCTTCAGTCTCGAGCAGGGATTGAGAGCAGTGAAGAAGCCCTACTCTTCTCCTAGAAAAAAATAGTTAAGAAAACCTTCCTCTTCTGAAGGAATACTAACTTACTAGCCCTGCCTTCAGCTTGGCCTTTCCTGCCTGCTCTTTCACTCTGTGACTGAGACTGGAATATATGAAATAATATCCAAAATAGTGCTGTTTTACTGCTGTTAAAGATGAACATATTTTTAGGAGGTGTTAAATATTACAAACACCATCGAAAGCCATCTGTACCATACCAAGTAGGAACTTCATGCCATATGTGGAAACTTTATATGCCACCATTTCCAGAATCGCATGTTCATTGTGTGTTTCTACTACAGTATTTGCACTCTCAGCAATAAAAACACAGATGAATTTTCAGAATTCCTCAGCACAAGCCATAAAAGCTCCTCACAGCAACAAATCCCTTGTTTGATTTTACCAAAGGCTTGGCAAAGGAGAATCAAAATCCAGTTTCACATTTCAAACCACCACAGAGCCCAGCCCAGCCAATTTCACGCTCTCAGGTCCAAACTAGATGAGGCCATGACTATGTTGTTGGGTTAATAGCATGCCTGCCTGTGGAAGACTGCCAGGGAGTGCCCTACTGCCCCACATTGTGGAGCATCGCTGGGCAGCAAGACTACAGCCAGGCAACACATGCCACTTATCTTCATTGCAGCAGGGTCTGAGAAGACAGAGAAGGAACGGTTGATGACAGTGAGGCCTCAGTTCCTTATAAGTGAAGTGGAAGGAAAGGGAAGGGAAGGGGGTAGAGATGGCTTGATTTGAGTTCCAGCTGAGCCAAAGCCTGCAGGAAGAAGGTGCTGGGAAGGAGCTCAGGGGGTAGCAGGTTAGAAGTGCAGTCTCACACTACCCCTCACCACTGCCCCAACAAGGAACTTCCTGATTGTATTCAGCAGAGAAAAAGAGTGCGAAGGTACACCCTGCTGCTAATAAACAATTGTGACTTGAACAACCCAGTTGTTACGGCTATTTGTGTGAAGGAAGAGAACGGTCAGGCAGTGGCGTAGCGTGGGTTGTCAGCACCCGGGGCAAGGCAAGTAATTTGCACCCCCTAACCCGTGGATTTGCGCCCCCTAACCCGTGGATTTGCGCCCCCTAACCCATGGATTTGCCCTAACCCCAGCTGTTGCGCCCGGTGCGGCCCGCCCCCCTGCACCCCCCACGCTACGCCACTGCGGTCAGGGTCATGGGCACACAGCCTTTGACATACTCCTACCCATGGAAGCCCAACACTGTCTTGTGCATGCAGACAGTGAGGGGTGCAGGATCTGATTTCAGCAGGGGGGCCCTGCAATTGAGGAACAGCTGAACACTTCTAAATCACTAGCTAAAACTTTCATGCAGTCGTTTTCAGTTTAGAACAGAGTTGTTCAAGCTTGTGTCCCCAGACGCTGTTGGACTATAACTCCCATCATCTGCTGCCATTTTAATCCATGGTTATGGATGATGGGCATTGTAGTCCAACAACATTAAGTGACCAAGATTGAAGAAGGCTAGTTTACTGTACAATGCTTACCTCTAAAAATGTGAGTATTGGCTTAATGTCAAAATCTCTTTGCTATTTGCTGAGATATACAGTCAGCTGTGTGGAAGGTGGATCTCTGTGACCCTGTTTCAGTTAGTGACTGGAATAAGTGGAGAATGTGCGCTGCTTCAGCAAACAGAGAAGAGTCAGCTTTTTAAAATGCAGATTGGTGATATTTAATGCCCGCAGGACTGCATCATATGAATAGAGGAGTGCGTCTGCTTTGTTGCTAGGGTGTAAGAACTTAGCATGTAACTTGACTGCTTCGATTGACGGAATTGGCACTTTTACAGGTGCCACATAATACCCGTTCCACATTTGTAAGAACTCGATTGTTCAGTGTGGCAGCACCTACATTTTGAAACTCCTTGCATATTGAGATCAAGCAGACACCTTCACTCTTTTCGGCACCTGCCAAAAACATTCCTGTTTAGACAAGCCTACCCAGATGCAACAAAATAAATAAATAAGATGGGGGTGAGGGTGGAGAGAAGCAAATTACTGAACCTGATCCCAGGTTAGCACTGTTATTGTTATTGGCTGACAAGTATAACATTATTTGAAAAGATCTGATAATCTTCTTGACAGCCACAGCTCAATTAGCATAGCATAACCCTGGCTCTTTAGAGAGTTAATATAACTATGGGTGGAATGTGACCTTATTGGAAACATTCACTTATGAATCAAAAGTTGCTGATGAAACTTGGTAATTCTGTACACCATTGTATCCCTTTATCTCCCATTTGAAATGCTCTCTCTCTAGGAACCAACTGCTGCAACCTCAGGTGTCCTTTTGCACAGAATAAAAAGCTTTTGGAAATTTTAAATATGAAAATTCTGTGTGTGATATATTATTTGCACCCAGTAATCTCTCCATTAAAAATTGTAGCACCAATAAAACCTTAATAAAGAAATAGTACAAAAAGCAACTTTTTGAATGTTTTGTGTTAGAAAAAGACACTTAATCAAAAATCAAGCATCTGCCTGGCTTGATCAAAAACATTCCCAGGATCTATCTGGAATTAAGTGCAACAACATTTCAAGCTGTGTGCCAACAAGAAGAGAGTTCATTAATTCAAAAACACTAATACTTATATTTTACCTGTGATGATTATAGTAACATGAACTAAATTCAGTCCTGCAAATCAGTCAAAAGCATTAGTAGAGAGTCTGCATCTGCAGATCCCATAAGAAAGGGATGAGAGAGGCAATAAAATGTATTTATCATCATGGCTTATGTTAAATTAAAATTGATGACTACAGGGAAGGGAATTTAGTTTGGGAATTTGGGATACCTTCTTTTCATCTCCTAGTAAACCTACTGATTTGCTTCCTGGTACCTTAATTTCTTTATATCCATGCATGGCAGGTTTCTGCTTTAGCACAGCATTCTTTATATATGGTCCCTGTTCAGTATCTATTTCCAAAACTATATAATCAGGGAGCTTAAAGATCTCATCTGCAAGACACTTGAGCTCCTTTGCTTTCCATTACACTGGTTTAGACTCACAAATGATAATGGGAAACTGGTTAGCTCCCCCCAAATAAATTGAATGCCCTCGTTCAAGTAATGGCACTGTTGACTTTTGACAGCAGTCAAAATAAAGGCTCCCACTGGGTCTGATGAGTGAAGTGCTTCCAATAAAATACTGGTACTACTTCTCTGCAACAATTTAACTATTGAGAGTTATTTCCAGAAATACTGAAGTAGGAATGGACAATATCTCATTTTTTATACTCATTTTAAACTCAGTTTGCTACATTGCAGCATCACTTTGTGATTTGTTTTTTAATAGTCCATGAAAGTTCATTAGTGTTTCAAATATACAATCTAAAGTTAGGCTGGAACGGTGAAGTGGCCAAGTTTGCCGATGATACTAAATTGTTCAGAGTTGTTAAAACAAAAAGAGATTGTGAAGAGCTCCAAAAGGATCTCTCCAAACTGAGTAAATGGGCAGTAAAATGGCAAATGCAGTTCAATGTAAACAAGTGTAAAGTGAGGCATGTTGGGCCAATAAACACATGTTAATTTCACATAGACACTCATGGAGTCTGAATTGGAGATGACTGACCAGGAATGAGACTTTGGGGTCATAGTAGATAGCTCAATGAAGGTATTGACCCAGTGTGTGGTAGTCATGAAAATGGTAAACTCCATGCTAGGGCTCATTAGGAAAGGAATTTAAAATAAAACTGCCAATATCATAATGCCATTATGTAAATATATGATGCAACCACATTTGGAATACAATTGTGGTTGCCTCACCTCTAACGTTGGAAAAGGTTCAGATAAGGGCAGTGCTTTTTCCTGGGGGGACGCAGGGGGATGAATCTAAGTTTGGCCTCATTGAGGGGCAATATTTCAATATGAGTAGGAAAATGAGAGTACCCCTAAACATTTTTTAAAGAAAAAAAGCACTGGATAAGGGCAACCAGAAACATAGAATTGTAGAGTTGGAAAAGACACTGGTGATCATCTAGTCCAATTGCAAAAGCACAAATTCCATCAATAATAAAATCCGCTGGAGACAATATTGGAATGCTAACAGTGCAGCAAATATAATGGACAGGGAGAGGGGGAACATTAAAGGCCTTTTTTTTTTTTTTTTTGAAAGATCAAACAGGAATATGTAAAGCTTCTGTGATTAGCAAAAGGTAAGAAAGAGATTCCAGTTTAGATTCTTTACATAAATAGAGAGTGGGAAGCAGACAGGGAATGAGCCATCCAGTGTACTGGAAGAACAGAAATAAAACTAATTAGCTGCTGATTACTGGTTTGTGAGAACTAATTACACAGAGGCAGGCTTCCCTGTCTTATCTGTATGCACATGTTGTTCTGTTTACTGAAGGAATATTAATTATACCAGCCAGCACAATTTCCTTCATTAAGAGGAGAGTACATCCCTTTTAACTGTAGAGGCGGTCAGCGAAGAGAAACTAAGGCTTGTACGCAAATAATGATAACTGTGGAAGCAATTTTAGTAAGGCTCACCCCGGTTAGCTCTCTCGCTGTTTTGAAGGCCCACCAGCCCCACACCAGCAGCAGGGTTACTGATGAAATGCAAGATTGTTGATAGCAAATATAGGCAAGAAAAATTAAATGGATAGGGAAGAGCTTTGCACATTACAGTATAAATCTCTACTGATTTCAGTTTATCTTGGAGTATCTTGGATTGTAACCTTGGCTTTTAATAAAAAAAACCTTTCTGCATGTTACCAAGAAGAAAGAAAATTCAGTGAATTTGAGTTGGTGTACAAACATGATTAATATGGAGAGGTTAGCAGACCATGCAAAATATGATACAAGAATAATTAAATTTGGGGGTTGTGGGGTTCAAAGGTCTTTTGCCACGAAGTAATGAACTTTGACCCAGTGGAATTTACTAAAAGATGGATCAGCATATAAAATAAACAAGGCTATTGTGTAAAAGAAAAAGTTTGTATTTTTGCCAGCACTTATCTCATTCCTAGCTCTTATTCAACTGTCCAGAGAGCTATTTAAAATCAACCAGGGTTGAAAAGTAATCATGCCCCACCCTCTCCTGCAAAGTGGCTCATAATGGGAATGGGAATGGGAGTGGAGGTGTGCAAGATAGAACATTTCACAGGAAGACGATTGTGAACAGAATACAGTTTGCCATTGAGCTCAAAATGCAAGACAGATGTACTGAACACGGCAGTGGCTATGCTTTCTAAAACAAATCGGAGTGTTCTTTTCTTAAGTAACCAAAGGTTGAAAGCAGCCTTGCAAAGAAAATAATAAAAAAGAAATCAAAACTTGGAGGTGGAAGGAAGGTCACCAACTTTATAGGCAAGCTCTTATTTATTTATTTACCCACTTATTTATTTATTTATTTTCTGGGCACCTCACAAAGGATGAAAATGACAGTTTGCTGTTACCCATCTGGAATCCTCAGAACAAGGTGGACTAAGCATCAAAATAAATGAATAACAGAGCTGACACTGTGCTTCAGATTTAGGCTGCAAGCAAATACAGTTGTCTCACATAGATATGAAATTTGTATGCAGCTATATGCTCCAAAGGCTTAGGCTTTTTTTTTTAAAAAAAAGGAGGGACATATGCCATAAATTATTCTAAGAATGAAATACGACCACTGGGTCTCTGTTCAAGGTGGCGATAACAAGCTACCTCAGCTGTGTAAGTACCAGTAGTAAGTCAGAGATATATTGGGGCCTCTTATAGCAGTGCATAGTTTCAAGACAATACATGTACAGTAACATGTTTCTTTACTTGCTTTCATTCCACTTCCACCTTGCCTACACCCCTATCAGTGTTTGCCAAGTGGTGGATTATTATTTTTTATGCAGTATTTCATAAATTATATGAGGCAGCAGCTTGCTGACATAGTTGTGGTTGAAATGAAATTCCAATGCACCAGGGGGCGGGTACAGAATGTGACAACAGAATTGCTTCATTTACAGGTACATGCAGACAGGCACTCCTTAAAGAGGATCTTGTATCAGCGATACCTAGCCTGTCCAGCTTTTGATTTTAAAAAATCTGGCCCCTGGGTGAGGCTGGAGAGTGGAGCTAAGTGAGAACAGAGCTAATTTAATACATGCAACTCCCCATTTACATGTGTTCAAGGCATGCATGACCGCACCCGGCTGCATCGCTGCAAACCCAGCAGTGGCAAAAAAAGGGGGAGAAATAGCACAGAAACAGTAAAAATGGCAAGAAAACAGCGTCTAGCAATCCAGGAGCCCTTGCACTGACCTTTGAGGCCTGTGGAGAGTTGAAGTTTGAGCACGGAGTTTTGGAGGGAGCGACTGTGGTGTTTGCAGGTTTTTCCAATAGTGTTCCCAATATATGCGATTTCACTTAAACACACGGTGCCTCAGAACGTAACCCCCACATAAATGGGGGTTGCCTGAGTTTCCTGTTTGTTCCCTTCTTGATGCTGGCTAAGCAGATACAATGAACTGAGTCTTTATTAGCATTCTAGCAAAGAGTTAAAGAGTGGGGCTTGGAAGTGGGCAGAATAGAATTTCCACACTGCCACTCCCAAGTTATCACTTTGTTCTGTCAGCTTCCACAGCCTATACAGTGGTACCTCAGGTTAAGTACTTAATTCGTTCCGGAGGTCCATACTTAACCTGAAACTGTTCTTAACCTGAAGCACCACTTTAGCTAATGGGGCCTCCTGCTGCTGCTGCGCTGCCGGAGCACAATTTCTGTTCTCATCCTGAAGCAAAGTTCTTAACCTGAAGCACTATTTCTGGGTTAGCGGAGTCTGAAACCTGAAGCGTAAGTAACCTGAAGCGTATGTAACCCGAGGTACCACTGTACACTGGTAAGCAGGGCTCATTCCATCGTGTGCTGGAAGACCAGCTCCATCAGGTCTCTTCTCCTTCAGCTCTCACCTGGAAGCAGCCACTCCATCGGGGTGTCTCAATGGGGGAAATGAGAAGCAGGGCTCATTCCACCAGCTTTGCCAAAACACCACCCACCAGACCCTTCCGGCCCCTGAGCTGCTTCTATGCCAGCTGGTCATTATAAGAACTACTATTTAAGAACTGGCACCAGAGTTTGATTTCCGCCCTATCCCCTTGTGTGTTGCGTGAAGCAGCCTGTAGGCAGGGATGGTCTTGTTTTAACTGAAGGCGCATCTAGACTTGCACTTGTTCCGTGCCTAGAAAGCATGGGTCTGAACGGTTGTGCCCTTTCCCCACCCCTTTCCCTGGGGAAACCTGCTCTTTGGTGATAAAGCAGAGCAAACATCAATCTGGAGAAAACCCAACTGACGTTTCCTCTCATTCAACGATAAAGATTGGGTTTCCCTGGAGGAAAGTGGCGGAGCAAAGGGAAGTGTGGATGAGCCCTGACTGTATGTAAACCACTCTGGGAGACATTGGACTTGAAGTACTTCTAAAATATAATCCATTATTTTGGCTGCAACTTTTTCTTTTCTCTAGCAGTAATTTTGATGACATGTATTCCCTCCTTAGGGACGTGGGTGGCGCTGTGGGTTAAACCACAGAGCCTAGGACTTGCCGATCAGAAGGTCGGTGTTTCGAATCCCCGCAATGGGGTGAGCTCCCGTTGCTCGGTCCCTGCTCCTGCCAACCTAGCAGTTCAAAAGCACGTCAAAGTGCAAGTAGATAAATAGGTACTGCTCCGGTGGGAAGGCAAACAGCGTTTCCATGCGCTGCTCTGGTTCGCCAGAAGCGGCTTAGTCATGCTGGCCACATGACCTGGAAGCTGTATGCCGGCTCCCTCAGCCAATAAAGCGAGATGAGCGCCGCAACCCCAGAGTCGTTCACGACTGGACCTAATGGTCAGGAGTCCCTTTACCTTTACCTTTAGTCCCTCCTTGCACACTGAGGCCCCTGCTGGCTTTATCTGCTCAGGACTATTCCCTCAAAAGGTGCCCAGCAAGCATTTTTAAAGGGTCGTGCCATGCTGTCACTCTGGTCCTGCTCGAGAGGGCAGATGTTTCTCCCCTTGTAATCTTATATTGAAGGTACAGAGGGCAGAGCATCTCTGACTGAATTTCAGACATGCACAAACCTTTTTTCATGCCAGATAAATAATTTTGGGATTAATCAATTGAGGTCTGTTGTGTCTCTCCCCCCCACCCATAGCATGCTTTAATTCTTATCAATACCCTATTAAATATTCTCCCACCACCAATGCAAACAAATTTGGCACTACAGAATAGTTATTTTTGTACAATCTGATTCCCCCAGGAGGGGTTTGGATAGACACGGTCACGCAATAAAATCACACAGTCTTCCCAGGCGGGCTAGTATTTCCTTCAGTATGGATAGGCAGTAATTGAAATGAAAACCTCATGTAGCCTCCTTTCCCCATTTGGGATGAATTACCCACGTAGATACTTCACTGCCAACTCTGTGTTACTGACAGTGTCATTAAGCTCAGTGCCACCAGGGACAAATCCTTTTACACCCTGAACAGTGATACTTTTATGCTGCAAAATGCATTTTCTGGTATTCCTAACACTGCGTGTTGTGTTGGGGCGTGGGCACCTATCCTGTGCAGGGTAAGCAGGGGGTATTAGGCAAAATTTTCAAAGCTTTCATTGTTAGAAATGAGCTCCTGTTTACACAGGCAATAGTTTCATTTTCTTTTGCTAGGACTCACAGCTTAGAAGAAAGACCTCTTACTCTTTTGCCTGCATTACCTTTGCAGTCTGTACATTTGAATTCTGCCATCAATTAAGGATGAGTCAAAATATTGCACATATATGTGCTTATGACAAGACTGTGACAACTTTACATAGCTGTTCCCATGAAGCTTCAAGGAAAATAATTTGCACTGCATTCTACAAATAACTTATACTTGAGTAATCCTGGAATATTGCCTTAAGACTTCAAGACTTCTATTGCAGAACAACAATATGAGTTCTATAGTTTAACTAAGGGCTCAAACACACTTACCTTTCCTCTGCTCTTTCCAGACACAGTCTGCACTTTAAAACTTTGTGTCCAAGCTTCCTTTTTCTTTTGCTCTGGAGCTTTCTCTGTGAAAACCCACTCTTTAGTGCTCAGTTGCAGCAAATGGCAATCCGCTTAAATCCTGAATTAGTATTTGCTGTGATTGAGCATTAAAGAGCAGGTTTACACAGGGAAAGTTCTTAGGGGGAAAACAATGACTCTCAGGCATGGAGTTTTTCAGCACTGACCTGTGCCTGGAAAGAGCTGGGCTAAATGTAAGTATGGAAAAGCCCTATGTGTTGTGTGAAAAAGTGCTTTCCTTTATCTGCCAGAATCCTCCAACATTCAGCTTCATTGGGGATCCATGAGTTGTAGTGTTACAGGGGAGAAAAAATGCTTTTCTATTGACTTTTTCCATGCATAATGTTATAAACGTCTATCATGTCACCTCTTACTGTCCAGTTCTCAAAACTGAAAAGGCTGCAGCCTTTTTTCATACATGAGTTGCTCCACCCACTGAAAATTTTGGTTGCCCTTTACTGAAAATTTTGCAACTCTACAATATATATATATATTTTGAGATGAGGTGACCAGAACACAGTATTTCAAATCCAAACATCTCTCACATGCTTGTTTTTAATGACACACAGAGTCATACTGGCAGACGAAGGATATTAGAGGCTTCACCTTCCTGCATATTACAAAATATTCTGTATTTTTGTAATGACATTTTACATTCCATTGTATCTTTACATATTACTGTGTATTGCATTGGAATTTTATATGAGTGGGCACTATATAAATATTTGTATTGAAAGAAACACAAGCCAAAGCTGTTAGTGGAAGATGTGAATTGTGCCTTGCATGTTTGAAGACCCAAGCTAAATGCTTTTGTTGGAGCAGAGTTGGGGAGTCTGGAATCTTAACATCTCGACCAAGGAACAGGCCAGATCTTGCATGTTTCTTAGGGCATTTTACCTGTTGAAGCAGTTTCCACAAAGTATGAAGTTGCAAAGCTCAGGAGCAAAAATCCTGTTAGATTCAGTCATGGCCAGAAGTAATTCCAGTGAGGTAGTTTACAAGCTTGAAAGAATGTTGCCCAACGGCCAGAACAAAGGCAAAGTTCCCTTTGCTGGTAGGTGCTACAGATATGTCAGATAACATTTATGTGAGATTGCTGGTGAATATAAATAGCCACTGAGATTTAGGCCACTGAAAGGAAGCAGCAGCCCTGTATGCTGTAACTTACTGTCTGTCCGAGCGACCACAAACATCCTGTAAGCCTCTCATAAAATTTGGCTACTTCAGAAATTACTACTGTTGGCATTGCTTACTGAATAACCCTTTTCAGTAGGCTGCATTCTTTTCAAAAACTAAAACCTTCAGAATTTCTTCTGGAGCACACCCACTGCCTCCCACAGGGCATTTACATAAAAAGGAGTTGTAGTAGTAGTAATAATAACTGAGGAACAGAGAAAACAGAGAAAGGGTTTACAAATTGTGCTGTTATTTGGTGATGCCTTGCCACCAGCACAATATAATCATAAACCTGCATAAGGGGTTGTTAGTGGACCCCAAACCCTTGTCCTGAAAAAGAGGAATATCAGGGAAGTTTTAAGATTGCTAAGAATCCACAGCTCCTCTCGCAATGCCCACCCTGCAGGCTTTTTACACACACTTGCTTTTCAGCTGCTACAAGAAAATATAAGTCTCATTTTGTATGCCTCTGGGAGCAGCTGATAGACAACAGCAGGAAAGCGACATCGCTCTCATGTCCAGCTTATGGGCTTCCCATAGACATCTGCATGCTCACAGTGGGAAACAGGATGATGCTAGGTTAGCATCCCAGGCCAGGGACGGGGAACCTCAAGCCTGGGACCAAATGTGGCCCTTGGGACTCTCCCCAGGCTACACACTCTCCCAAGCCACACTGCTTGCTAGCCCTGCTTTGCCTGCTTGAGTGTCTCTTTGGCTGGCTAGAATATGTCCTTAAACTCTGACAATGCTTCTTGCTTGCCTGGATGGAAAGTAGAGACAGAAGTGTGGCCTGCTATACAGAACTAAAATGTGAATTCGTTGCTCAGCCCAGCTTTGTTTCTTGCCCCATGCACCACTGGCATGTAGTCCTTTGGAAGTTGCCCAGAAATGAATGTGGCTCTCATACTGAAAAAAAAGGTTAGGTTTTTGGTCTGAACCAACAGGGTTAATAATTCCTTATGCCCTAGAGCAGGCAGGGAGGCTGGGTGGATGGGCAAAATGGACAGACAAGCAGCGGAAACATTTGAACTACTCATTTGTTAAGAAGAGAGAGAATGGGTGAACTAAAGTAAGTTTTACTCAAGTTAGGCCCACTGAAATTAATGAATACAACATACAGCAGTTAGATTAATTCTTCTAACTCAGATCAAAGCTTAGCTGAATAAAACTGCTGGTTGCAATCTTACTCCTTGCCAGTTCTCTTCTGCCTTTTTTTCTTACTGCCTGCCCCTTTGTACCTGCTGAGATGGGTTGATAATCAGGAATGCAGCTAAGATCCTTGAGTTCTCCATCTGGCAACCAACAGCTCCTTGCAGCCAACAGCTCCTAGGCAGGTACTTATTCTCTCTGTCTTTTGCCAAATGAGAAATGATGAGCCACACCCTGCTTTAATTTCTTGTCCAAGATTATAAGAGAGGAAGGAAGTAGAATTTAAATGAAAAGTGGGGAAGCTCTAGGCAAACTGCAGTAATGAAACATGCAAAACAAGGACACTGTTGCCAATCCTGAAACTAAGCAGAAACTGAGGATATATATATATATATATATATATATATATATATATATAACAATATATATCCAGTTTTCCTCAACTCAAGGGCTCAGAACAGTCAACAATAAAGCAATTGAAAGCTATCAAAACAACAGCTCTCACAATCACCCACAGCGTAATAAAACAAATGACAGTAGCAGTCAGACACCACCATTACCCAACTGCAGCAGATGTAAGATTCCTTAGCAGTCATCTGATCTCCAAAGGTCTCCTGAGAAGCTACTCTCCGCAGCCATTTCTGGAAGGGCAAACTCTTCTTTGCCAATACATTTTGCCACTTGAGATGAAAAACATATAGCTTCACCTCCCATTCCACGAAGAGAAGCCAACTGGACAGGTACCAGCCACAGGAGAGTGTCCTCCACATCTGAGGACAGTGGGCTGGTGATGGTGGTGCAGGACAAAATACAAAACAAACTCAACTCTGTCCTCCAACAGAAGGTGAATAGGATTGCCAAAGTCATTTCCCCCCAGAACCTTGCACTCTTTCCACCACCACTCCTTTTGCCACATGTGTAAAGCTTAATGTGCACAAGTTAAATACACCTAGGTTGTGGGCTCACTGTATTTTAATTAACTTATGTACGGCATGTATGTGTTTGTACACACACACACACACACACACACTTTACTCTAACTTATGCAATACACATTACTTAGCTTGAGAACAACCTTGCAAAATTGAGCACAACTTTTGAAGGATGGCTGTGTTTCAGTTTACATCTTGCTTTGGAAAGTGCAGACTGGGTCAGTTTACCCTTTAAGAACAAACTTACTTTTTATTTCTCTCCTATCTACCTGGCACCCACCACCCCAACTTCAAAGTGGTCCTCTTGTTATACCATTAGGCCACAGCTGGAGGCAGTAATGCTTCTGAAAACCAGTTGCTGGAAGCCACAAAAGGGAAGAGTGCTGTTGTGCTCAAATCCTTCTTGCAGGTTTCCCACAGGTATCTGGTTGACCACTGTGAGAACAGGATGCTAGACTACATAAGCCATGGAGCTGCTCCAGTAGGCTCTTCTTAGGTTCTTATCAACCAAGGATTTAAGCTTTTGGAACAACCTGAAAAACAAACAAACACCTCCCTTTCTTCAGTGGAGAAAACTGCTCTACATGCATAACTGTATAGTCTACAATTATTCCCATTTTTAAAGTTATGCCCAGAGCAACATGTATAAAACACAACACACTATTGGAAAGTCTCCAGTATGGAATGCTAGAGCTTATAAGGCAAAAGACTCTCTAAGGTAGAAAGCCTGGATAGATGAATATTCTTTGTCTATAGAAAACTGAGGTAACTATGGGAAACTGTTCAAAATAACAGACGCACATGGAAAGTAGATGTTGGATTCCCCAGCTTCAGTTTACCTTTGATAAGGCCTGTGAGTGTAATGGAATGAATTCTATCTGAACTATGCCCTCTATTAATTCCACACCAGAAAACTACATACAGAGGGATAAAACAACAACAATAGTGTAATCCTTTAGGGCCAGATAGCATGGATTATGAATAGGTTGGCCTCTTTATATACCTTAGAATCAGTCTGTTTCCTTATGTTCCCTCACAGACTCAAGTAAGGTCTGAGTCATCTTTGATAGCATGCGGGGGAGAAGCAGGGTTCTTTTACTTGCACATTTTAAAATAGATTTCATATTTGTTCATACTTTCTTTCATGACCTAAGATTTAGTAGTTTATCAATCTGTTTTTTTTAAAAAAGTATTGCAAATTGTCTCCGACTTGTTAAACAGCTGCATAAAAAAAGACCAAGATTTATAGCAAGTGATGTTGATCCTCTACACCATTGCTCCCTTATGATTAACTCCACCCTAAATCCCACTTTGGTGCCAAAGCAGAGACAGAAGAGAACTGGGTCCATTAAGTCTAAGGTGTCAAAGTAGAGAAAAAGAAGTCCCGATGACTCAAGTGAGTACGAAAAGCAACATAATGAAAATAGTGAGGGGATTCTGTCCAGATTGCCAAAGATTGCGTACAGCCTAATTTGAACATCTCAGGGGATTTGTTTTCAGTATTGTCCGATTCTTGGATTCTTAAAGAACACAGGTGTCTTGATACTTATCCATTTCTCATCTCTGGCTTCCCATTAGATGTGTTGTGTTGGCCGAATAAGAGCAAGTTATGTAACTGTGCGCTCTCTTTAAATGTAGGACTACTGTGTGTGGATCCCAGAGTCTGGAGCTGATTAAAAATTAGCACAAGCAAAACAAGACATAGGAGGAGGCATTCTTGCAATCGCTTTCCGAAAAAGTTTGTTCCTCCAAGAATTTTAGCATTTGAACAGCATTCATTGAATTAAAACCAGGCCAGCAGAACATATGGCACTTAGATTTCTCCTGGATGAGGTCATTGTAAACTGTGATCTCTCCAAGTAGAGTTTTTCCCCCTTACAGACATTTACACACCATCTTCAGACTTTAGACATGATATGCAGAATGAAATTATTACTCTCCCAGCCCTTCATCCAGTCTCAATCCTCTTCTCTCCACTCCATTCTGGCAGGACATTTACAGTATTCTGGAATTGCTGGCAGACTAATGTTGGATATCACCCTTTTCATACCCCATTTTGTGCTGTCTTCAGCTGCTTATGTAGAAACTAACTACAAGCTGAGTTCATGGTTAATTAACTTTATTTCTTATGAGACCAGGGAATTTGCACAGAGTAGTAACAAACTTCTCCAGTAACTTGTCCCTAAAATCAGCCTCCATACCTGAGGACGGGAAAGTGGCTAATGTAACATCATGGGAGATCCTGGAAACTGCAGTCCAGGTGATTAATGTCTTCCCCAGGTAAACTAGTGGAAAGTATTGTTAAATATAAAATAGACAAGCATATACAAGTACATGCCTTCCTGGAGCAGATCTTCTCTTAGAGTTCTTTGAGCATATCAACAGGCATATAAAGGTGGAATAGTTGACATAGTATGCCTGGACATTCAAAAAGCAGTTGACAAAGTACTGTACTTCACCAACAACTCCTGAGTAAGCTTAGGAAGAAGCAATGCTTCTGAATACCAGTTGCTGGACACTACAGTGAGGAAGATTGCTCACTCTAGTGCTCAGGTCCTGCTTCCAGGTTTTCCATGGGCATCTGATTGGTCACCGTGAGAGCAGGATGCTGCACTATTATCCAGCAAGCTCTTCTTATGTTAAAACAGCTTATAGAAGCAACCATCCTTCCTACCAGCAAATCCTCCTTCCTCATCTGTTATTTTATTAGACAATTTAATGTTCAGAATGGCCAGATGAATATCCTGTATAAGGTGTGGGATGGAAAAACGTGCGGTACTAAAGCTTATCAGTCATTTGGAATCCATATGGTGCCTGCTAATGAAATTCAGCTAGGCAGATTCACTGTACAATACTTAATGTCATATCAGAGATGTAAAATGTCTAGACATTTTGGAGATATCTTTTTATTGTGTGTGTGTGTGTTTCTCTGTGTGTGTCTAATTGTTCAATTTTGGAAGGACCCAAAATCTTTACGGACCCAAGCCTGCTGTCTTTTTTTGCACAAAGTCTGTGTAATCATTAAAATAATTAAAAAGCATGTGTACAACTATTCCCCCCATCCCTCTTAGCAAAAGGAGCCACAACCCCCAAAATCTAGATAAAGCATGAAAAGAAGGAATTAACTCTTTTATGCCTGGTGCCACATGAAACATAGACCCATTGCCACAATTGAAAAGACCCTCACCGTAAGGATGGATAATTAATTAATTGATTAATCAATATATATACCGCCCTATACCTGCAGGTCTCAGGGTGGTTCACAGAATAAAATCATAATATAAAAAAGAAATAACTTGGTGTTAAACTTATTCACAAAGGTTTTTGTTTTTTGTTTTTTAAAAAAGATTCCCACATCATTCCTTAATCTCAGCAAGAAGTGAGATTTTTCTCTGACCAGATCCACACACAACAAAACAACCCTTAGTATACTCTTCATTATGCCTATAATACCATATGCAGATACATTCCAGGTTTCCCAAAGTTACCAGAAAATAACAGATTAATATAAGAATGCTTGCAACTGTATAAAATATGTTTGCATTAATATCCATAAAATTATGCTGTAAAAATATAACATGGCATGGGGCATAGCTCCCTTACCTATATTATACATATATGTCTTTTTGCATATGGTTAGTTGGGGTTTTTTTAAAGGCAATAATGCACAAGTGAATTAGACATAAACAGCTGTTTGATACAAGAGGCAGTCTGATGTGATCAAAACTCAGGTCAAAATAACCAAATTCCTTGTACAAATCCATTTAAAATAACCATCCCTACTGTCCTCTGACTCCAGATGGCAGAAGGACATGGAGAAGATGACTACAATAATGTTTAAAAGCATGTGATTTTACTTACACCATTTAGCAACATTTTCAATCTAGACAGAAGATGGGAGGGAGGTGATAGAAGGGAAGCAGTGCACTGAATTGTTGCACCTATGAGTCTATATACACAGTCATACATATTGCAGTCAAGATGCACCTACTCTTCTCCCAGGGGTGGGGTGGGGATAGCTCAAAAACAGAGCACATGCTTTGCATTCAGGAAAGGCTGTAGCTCAGTGGTAGAGTATCTGCTTTGCGTACAGATGGTCCCTGGCTTAATTCCCAGCATCTCCAGGTAGGGCTGGAAGAGACTACCTCCCTGAATTCTTGGGGAACCACTGCAAGTCAGTGTAGGCAATACTAGGGTGAACCAATGGTATGACTTTGTATAAGGCTTCTTCCTCTGTTCATAGCAGTAGCAGACAACACTGTGGGGCAACAGCACTTGCCTGACCTCCCAGCAGTTGAATTGTTGCTGCTTATTGGAATGAGAGGAGCAAAGTGGTAGAGAGGTCAGTGCAGTGCAAACACCCAGTGAAGCCAATCCAGCAAAACTGTGGGTTGCTTTACATTGCACTGAATTCCCTGAATAAGGGAAACATGAAGAATTTCAGCGCATCAGTGTGAAAATGAACAAAACTCTGAAAGGCAACATAAGGATGAGATTTACTAGGGAGAAAAAATAGGAAATGCCCCTGGTAAGAGCAGTTGGAGCACATCTTTTACAAATGACCTGGCCGTTGATTTTTAGCCATTTGGAGATGGTAAACCAAAGTGAAACCTCACGCTCAGCCTGTACTAACATGACAGTTTTACGTTCACAGGGTAAGGCAAAGCAATAATCTGGTGGTTAAAGAAGAGGGCTGAGAGACAGACCTCTGTGATTCTATTCCCTGCTCTGCTACAAACTTCCTCTGTGCTTAATACTTCCCATCTGCAAAATCCTAGACTCCTGCCCATGGCTGATGTGAGACCAAATTAATTCATGTTTGTACAGTGCATATGGATATATTTGGATTCCCAAGTGAAGGCAAAGAATGATTATTATTATTTCCATAGCAACAGGCAGTGTTATCAAAAGTACAATTTTATGGTTTCGTTGTGGGATATCACCAAAGGACTGAAGAAGTCTTAAATGAAAAACCCACCTGCAACACAGAAGGCAAGTTATTAAAAAACGACTTCTATTCCCACCCCACCCCAGCTGCATGCAGCTAATGCCATACTTAATTATTTTTTAAAATATCAGTTATTTCTATAATAAGAAGTGATGGAAGATGGAATCATATTATGAGACCAAAGCTATCAGACCCCATTCCTCTTTGTCTGCCACTTAGTGCTGACTTTACACATCACTCCAGCAATGTGGATGCCAGCTGAAATCAATGTTTAATGGGTTCTCCATGCTACTCGTATATAACGAAGCATGACTTGCCCTGTGTATCTGCCATATTATCAAATGACAGCATTGAGATACATGTGCACATTCCCCTCTTGAGTCACTCTTGTTGCATTCACATGGCAGTTCATTGCATTTCCCCAACATTTCCTCAGCTGTTCATTTCTACATTATATTTGAGCTTTCACACAATGGAAAAGTCACTTCTGGAACTATAGTGCAAGTTTAGCACACATTTACATATTATTTGCAATTGGATTCCCCGCCCCCCGAAAGCAACTAACACAGAAATGAGTACTAAACTTGCACTGTATTCCACTATAGCTGCAGAAGTGGCTTTTCCATTGTGTGGAAGCTCAAATACAATGTGGAACTTAGCAGTCATGAAAATGGAATGAACTGTCATGTGAATGCAGCCTCTGTCATTATCCTCATAGTATGCAAAACTCATCTCTCAGAAAGTATTTCAACCAGGCTTCACAAAGCTGCTGTAACATGCAGAGAAAGAATCTTTTTCAAAAATGGGACCCAACTATAGCCCAAACATAAACTATGGAATCATCATCTTCCTCTTCCTCCTTAACATGCATGTATTGGCACCAGACTTAGGAGGGTATCTGACACAGTGCCAATGATGCCCCCCAACATCTGACCAGATAGGGCCCAACTATGTTAGTGGTAGCTGCAGTAGTAGCAGTAGTCACATGCTTTCTCTGCCACAAGTGCTGCTTGGGTGAAAACAGAACTCACTACCCTCCACCAGGTCCCCAAACACGTTTCAGTGGTGGACTGGTGGCAGCTTTTTTAAAAAATGGGAGCTAATCCTCTCCCATCTGCGGTGGCCAACTGCCAAGTGACCCCCACAAATGCAGTGCCCTGGCCCACTGATTCATAAAGTATTTCATAGATCTACAGTCATTCCAAAACTATAGATTGATGAAATAAGCAAATTTCATAGTTCTATGGCTGCCATTCAATAGAGGCACTGCTCAGTGCTGTCTGCTGCTGCTGCAAATCATCCAGGAGCCCAGCAGAGAGGACAGTGAGAGGCCCTTCCAAGTCTCTGGGGCCTTCAGCTGTGCGCAGTTGGCCCAAATGCTAGCACTTGTCCTGCTGTATATGCTGTTAGTGCTGCAGGTACAACCCACCTTTGGTCAAATCATGACTCATTTGTAGGTCCTGACACAACAATTGAGGGCCATTAACATAGACAGTCACCACAGATGGAGCATATGACTGTCTCATTCATGACTACCGGTGGTTTTTGTTATGCATTACATAACAAGAGGTCATCCGGCTTGTTCAACACAAGCAAAATAAAGGAGGGGAGTGGGAAAATGTCCACCATGTGCATGACAGTGTATGAGCTCTCCCCAAAGGACAGTTGTACAAATAGAAGGCAGACACGATTTCCCTATCTACACTTGATGCTCTATTCTCATTCTCCTTTTCCATTGCTGCTTTCTTTGTGGAGGTTATGTTCTGTTTTCTATCACATATTTCTTGATTCCACAACAGAGTAGCAAATGCTCAGATTTCTAAAGGAATCTAGCATTTTTGGAACTTTACCATCTTCTGAAGTCCTGATACACATGCATGATGGGTTATACTTTATTCTTTCTAGATATTTTTTACTCTAGTCTACCAAAAGGCACTCAGAGAAGGCTTGCAAAATTTATAATAGAATAGAATACAAAACAAAATTGGCAATAAATCCAAAGCAGGACAACAAAAACAAAAGACTTCTGTAAGAAAACCCTACTCAGTAGACTCAGAAATCATCTGAAAAACAGAAAAACAGAAGTATCCCCCTTCCACTTCATCAGAAAATAGAGTTCTATCATCAGATTCCCAACTCCAAACCTAACTGGGCAACTTTGTGCCTGCAATGGAGATGGCCAGATCAGTAGGATGAAAGCAGTGAAGGGGAACTTTCTCTGTCTTGGGCTAAAACCTGAGCCACAGAAGACATTTGGGGACCACAATACTATTTGCGATGAGCACTATGACATTCTTATTTCTACTTCTGGAACTATGAAATTTAGTGGCATCACTAATAATAATAATAATAATAATAATAATAATAATAATAATGTTACTACAACCAACCCTGAGAGACAAGACAATTTGGTGGTAAAGGAAGAAATGTAGCGCAGTGGTAGAACACCACTTTGTTGATAATACTGAGGTAGATGAACCCATGGTCTGAGCTGGTACAAGATGGCTTCCTTTGTTCCTGATAGCCACCTTGATTACTCTATTTTTGTCTGAAGAACCATAGTTTAGTGGTAGAGTACGAGCTCTGCATGTTCAATCCCCAGCATATCCAGGTAGGGCTGGGAAAGATTCCTTGTCTGAAACTCTGGAGAACTGCTGATAGTCAGTGTTAACAATATTGAGCGAGATGGGCCAATGGCCTGATATGGTAAAAGGCAGCTCCTGACTCATATAAGGCAGTTGGTATAAGGTACCTTCCTATGTTCCTATATAGCCTACTAGAAACAATGACTGCTCTTTGCTTGTGATAGCAGTGCAGTATGCTGTGGGAGCAAATATAGGACAAGTGTGTTGTTTCTAATGAGCTTATAATATTCTAATGTTACCCAGCAGATCGTCATTCCACACTAAGTGACTGTTTGGATCACACACCAGCTGTGCATGCATGTTTGTTTCTGCTCAGAAACTTTTCCTTCTAAAGTTGGCAGTCCTGTGCTTCACGGGAGTTGTTATGTTTATGAACATTGCTTAAGTTAAGTCCCATCTGTGGCCAAATATGTAGACTTTGTTTAAAGACAGATACTCTGCGGCGCACTATGATTAAAAAGTCATTTGTTTCAATTAAAACAATGTGATACTGGGAGCTTGTGCCAGTGAAACAAGACCTGTATTCTTAAGTGTTGATTCCAGAAAACTCTCCAATGAATATGCTACCAGTATTCTCATGGTAAGTCTTGACCCCTGGGGACCATGCCTTGCAGCCCCCCAGGGCCATTCTGTTGATTAAGAATGGAAGTATCTCAATGGCACAGAAAGCATGTGATGTGGTGGGACATGGGTGAAGAGTGCCCACCTATCACTTTCTTTCATCTCCCCTCTCCAAGTGCTTCCCCCTAATACTCAGCTCAAGAAGTTGGGAAAATGAGCTGCAGGGAGCCAAACTTTGGCTTAGCTCAGAATGGCACTGCAATTTTAAAAAAGGAGGAAAGTTGCTGTCAGCTTCTCTCTTGGAACCTGCACATTTGCACAACCCCAGTAAGTTATTGTTTGACTCACCATGTCATGCAAAGAAGGCAACTGTCTCAACTCTTTCTTTTTTCAGTGCTCAGTGTATTTGGATCACAGAACCATTTCCCCCCTTCCTTCCTCAGAGGACAAAAAGACTGAATATAGAACAGCTTCTGTGAAACATTGATATAAATTAATGAACTTTTTAGTAATAGGAATGTCAATTTTGTTCATGGGTTGTTCGGGGTTTGGTTTTTAAAGCACACAGACTATCCAGATTTCCAGTTCATCTGGTGGTCCATTAGGACTTTCAAAGTCTGACTTTCAAAGCATACAGTGTTCCTAAAACCCTAACCTGTGGTGTTTTACATGGCCTGTAAAATTATAAACACGACCGAGTACATTTTTATCATATTTTATAAAAAGAAGCACACCCCATGCCTAGGCTTCCTTTGCCAAGTCTCAAACTGGAATGAATTTTTACAGCTGAGTCTGAAACCTCACAAAAAGTGTTTTATATAATGGAAAAGTCGATGCAATCTTAATTACAGTGTGAGGAATGGCACCACTGTATTCTCCTGCTATATTAAAAAACATATTGAACACTTGCAAGTAAACATCAGCGAAAGTGTAAAGCAAAGATCATCTGCCCACCTTTTTTTTCATGCAATATGATTCCAAGACAAACATGGATGTAATCTAAGGCTGTGTTGAAACTGGTCTCAAGCGTGCATTTTGCCCCTTACCAAACAAATGTTTGGTAAGATGTTAGCTTTGGTAAGATGATTTGCTAAGATTTTAGCTGTGCACTGCTTCTCAAGATGAAAACAAAGACAAAAGCACCCTCATTGTGATTGTCTGCAAATACCTGAACAGTGATCTGGAGATAGCATTTGAGTCTTCTTTAGGCATTATTGGCTAACTTTACAAGAATGGCAGCCACTAAGGTCTCTAGAATTGATTTGGTTGCAAGGTTTGCCACAAGTTGCATGAGCTGTCCAGCTACTCTGGTCCTCGCAGTTTATTTGTATTTCCAGGTCAATTCAACTAGCCTTTATCTCTCCTTATATCAACTGACAAGGGAGTGGAGACAAATTAATTATAGCAGACTGCATTCTCCAAGTCTTAGTGACATTATGGAGTTTTTCTGATACTTCATGAATGACTTAGTGCTGTGGCCATCCCAATTTCACCCCACCACATTATTTTGGAATTGTTTGCTCCACAAATGCTTATTTCTCTAGTTATTTTTGCAGCCACCTCCCTTACTATCTGACACTTGTAGGTGCTCTTCCCAGTGGTAGTACTGCTGGGCTCCAACCCTTGCCAAAATGCATAGTAATTTCAATCTTCAGTTGCTCCCACCCTTGAACTTTTTGGTGACTTTCAAAATATGTACCACACCCCCATTAACCAGTGATGCTGCCATGTTCTGTGCCTTTGTACACCTTTACCAGGTGTTGTGTGCTACATGAGATATGCCCATCTACCACACTTTACTGTGCTCTGTGCTTCTTTGTAGTATTCAATGGGCAGACAGCAGTTGCAGCAGCATCAAGAACGCCAGCAGGAGAAGCAGAAGCAGTAATGGTAAGAAAGCCTGGGCAGAAGGGGGAATCTGGGATTTCAGTTGCATGGCAAAGGAAACAATTGATATGGGAGGAAGAACATATCATGATGGAAAATAACATTTCCATGGTGGGAAGTTGAGTAGGGTGTGTGTCTTTGTTTCCACAATTTTACCCTTTTATATGGTTTGGTATGTATTGTGGTGTTTTATGCATTGTGACTTGCTGTTATTTTTATTGATTATAGTTCAGTAATGGTTAAGAGTGATTTTCTGTATAATTCTTATTTGCTGATATTTTATTGTGTACTCTTATATTCTAATGGGAATATTAATTTATTTGATACATGTTGTTTATTTTAAAGTTATGCTTTTATTATGACTTTTTTGTACTGGATCAGATTGTTATAAGGTGTGTGATCTTTGCTGTATATTTTTTTGTTTCTTCAGTTTGCAAACCGCCTTGTGTCTAGTAATGTAGAAAGGCAATATACAAATTAAAAGTGAGGTGAAGAAGTGAAGTGTGGGGAACCACAGGCCGTGGGGCATAATGCTGCCCTCCCCTCGGCCTCTGTATCTGGCCTGTAGGATCCTCCATAGGGCATTCCCCCTCCTCAGAGGCCTATTCTGCACTTTCCTCTTTTACCCGGTTGAAATGTGTCCTTGAACTGTGACAATGCTTCTTGCTTCCATGGGTGGAGGGGTATGTATATGTGTATAGAAGCCTCTGGTTTTTGAATGCCTGGAATGTACGCTACTATACAAAAGTAAGAGTCACATCCATTGCTCTATCTCCTATGACCTCAAGTTCTGACCGTTGTTAGCATGCAATACCCAGAAGATTCCCCCCCAAGAAAATGTGGCCCCTGTCCTGAAAAGAGTTCCCTATTCCTGCAGTAGTGAAATCAGAGGCAGCCAGGAGGACAGAGTTCTGCATTTAGCTCGTTAGAAAAAGGAATTTCAGAGGGTATAGTTCCCCCCACCCCCCACTCATAGCTGTCAACTTTTCCCTTTTCTTGCAAAGAATCCTATTCGGAATAAGGGAATTTCCCTTTAAAAAAAGGGAAACATTGACAGCTATGCCCCCACTCCTATAGCACAATGGCATGACAAACCACACCTGCCAAACTCCTCTTTTCTACACTGTGAACTGTACAGGAAGTCTCTCTCTCTCTCACTATTCAGGAGGCAATGAAGTGTGGAAATGTGGAAAATGGCAGCAGCTCAGTGTCAACAGAGGCACCTGACTTCAGGGATATAGCATGTAGAATATAGTGTTGTAGATCCAAAATACCAATGAAATAAAATTTTAGTACAATGCAGATGTCCACAGTTAACTGAATAAAATAGCACATTCTTTTTCTGTGACTTCCTATCCCTGCATGTAGCTGCTTCACAGGCATTGGCACTGCATCAACAGCCCTGTTGTTCACACCAGCCAGAGCAGATGGTGGGAAGTCTGTAAGGCAAGCCCCTTCACTGCAGCAGCTCCAAGGCTGGTGCTGTGAAGAAGCCCAGATCAGGCCTACTGGCATCACATGACAGCAGCAGAATCTGCACCAGATCCAGTCGATCATGTGCTGTCCCCACAATACCACAAAATGGTACGTGAGTTTCTGCTAGCTACAGGAGTGCCACCACCAGCAGCTTCTGCCTGTCCACCAGTTGAGCAGCTGCAATGGGGTGCTCCTTGCCAGTGAAGAATCTCCAATGATGGTTGATTGATTTGATTATTTAATTATTTTCTATACCGCTTAATATATAAAGAATATCTCTAAGGTGTACAAAAAGCTGAAGCAACAGAAAACTTAAACAAAATATTACAAAAATGCCCAGTTACATATGAAAATGTTACAGTGATACAAAGATATTAATATAGGTAAAAAGGTAAAGGATCCCTGGATGGTTAAGTCCAGTCAAAGGTGACTATGGGGTTGTGGTGCTCATCTCGCTTTCAGGCCAAGGGAGCTGGTGTTTGTCCACAGACAGCTTTCCAGGTCATGTGGCCAGCATGACTAAACCACTTCTGGCACAACTGGACACCGTGACGGAAACCAGAGCGCACGGAAACACTGTTTACCTTCATGTTGCAGCAGTACCTATTTATCTGCTTGCACTGGCGTGCTTCAAACTGCTAGGTTGGCAGGAACTGGGAAAGAGCAACAGGAGCTCACTCCGTCGCGGGTATTCAAACCGCTGACCTTCTGATCAGCAAGCCCAAGAGGCTCAGTGGTTTAGACCACAGCACTACCCGCGTCCTGTTACTAATATATATATATATATAAATCAATATAGATTCATTTTCCTTCTGACACACCCTCCCTCTCAGCCTCTGGGTTCCCACCCAAGGTCCAAAAAACCCCTCTCAGCTCACCCACAAAAGTCTCACAATGAGAAGAGTCCTGGAAACAGCAGACCATTGCTCTAGTCTTTCACTCTAGGCTTGCTTTTTATGGGCAGGCCCGAAGTGGATGCTAGTTCCTCAGGCTGCCCACAGCTGCGTGAGAGAGCTGCACTCTCAACACCCAGTTCCAGGTACAGCAGGTTTGTTGAGCTCTCCCACTAGTGGAGAATGGTGGAGTCCAGCTTGGCAGGGGGACACATCCAATCCATCCAAGTCCCCTCCAGCATCACAGATCAGAGGTTGGGTTTGCTCTGCCTACTGCCCAATTGTGCAAGGTGGCTGTGTGTATAGTACTGCATTTTCAGGCTTGGGCACAAAGTTTCTCATGCTAGCCCTCTCCACACACAAGGCATTTATCCCAAAATAAATGCAAATTGGGGGGAGGGGCAAGGCAAGGAGGAAACAAATAAGCTGGACCTGTGGCAACACTTCCCATAATATCTGTCTACAATTTAACATTGTATTTTCCAGTTTATCTCTTGATAATCCAATGGTAATACACAAGTCATGATCATCACCACATTCCTCAACAGACCTCAAAACATTCCCCCACAAAAAAGAGGCACGATATTGCCTCAGCTGTGTTTCAACAGCTTGCTGGGAAATGCCAATGTTACTTCTGAGTCTCAGTTTTACACCATGGGTGGGTGTGAATAACAATTTCTACATATTGTGTTGACAGTTTAAAACTAAACTATACATCTGTTGCAAGCAAGCAGCTAGGCTTTGATAGCACCGACACATCTGGCCATAAAGAACAGTGTTATGAGACATATCAGAGGCAGCTAGTCAAACAACAGGTAGCATCTTGAGAAGGGATGAGAAAGACATTTCAAACAATGTTCTGTCCAATAGCAGCCCATGTGGTGGGGCACAGCTGTAAAGCCACCCTCCCAACATGAACATCTCTGTAGTTTACCTGGATGGGTATGGGGCAGGGATGCACAGGTACACTAATGGGGGCACTGCATTAGTTCTGTTGGTGCACCAGTACAGCCCTGACTTCACCATCACCCAGCCTCATGCCATCTTTGTCCAGCTGAGCTGCAGTGATCTTGGCTGTGAGTCCAGGAAAAGGTGATCCCTGACTTGCTGGTTTTTTCCCACCTGGTCTGGGAGGGCGGAGCCCTGACTGACTACAGCTACAAAAAAAGCTGAGGCTGCTGAACAGACTCTGAGTCTGGATATTGTTTAGGGGTTTTTTTTTTGGTTGATGATGCAGGGGGGGGTGGTGTTGCAGTTATTGACATTATTTTTTTCTATTTTGTATCCTATTATTATTTATGTGGAAATTGTTCACTTTGGTTGTGTATTCTTTGATGTTTTCTTTATTGTTTATGACTACTTTTGTTATGTTGTAGTTATGTATTTTTTATGTTGTAAGCATGGTTTGAACTATGGGAAAGCGGCATGCAAATAATAATATTACTATTATTAAATTTGTATACCACCCTTCATCCGAAGATCTCAGGGCAGTTCACAGCTTAAAATTACAAAATAAAAACACAAAAATACACAAGAACAAAGTCAAAGACATATTTAAAAGGACATAGAATGTTAATCAGCCAAAAGCCTGGTTGAAGAGGAATGTTTTCACCTGGAACTTCAAGGTGCATAATGAAGATGTCAGGCAAACCTTCCTGGGGAACCAATGCAGAAAAGGCCTGTTCTCATGTTGTTACCCCTCAGAACTTATGTGGAGAAGGCACACAAAGATAGGTCTCAAATTATGATCCCTAGGTCTGGGTCGGTTCATATGAGGAGATGTGGTCCTTGAGATATTGTGGCCCTGAGCTGTTTAAGGCTTTATAGGTCAAAACCAGCACTTTGAATTGGGCCCTAAATGACACTTCTAAGGAAATAATTGCAGCACACAGCTGTATGTTTCAACACAAGTCAACACATTGATCTCAATCTTAATTCAAAATTATTTCCAGATAGTTTTCCGGTGCCTGCTCTGGGGCTTTGCCTCTGGCAGAATGGAACATCCTGGAACTTTTCGATAGATCCTAGACAGCTAACAGGAATGAACTCTGGAGGCTACAGCCACCCCTCTGCGATGTTTTTCTGCTGTGGTCCTGAGTAAAACAAACACAGCAATAAATTCTTTCTGATTATAGGGGATATTTTAAATAAATTAAATGTTGAAAAATGGGCAAGAATTTCTGCCTGTCTCTTGTGGTGTAATGCTTCATTGTCTACAGGAAATGTGAATTCCCCTTGAAAATATTATTTCAGTTGTTTTCTAGAGGGCATAAATTGAGCCAAATTCATTTCTAACCAAACACAGCCTAAGCCTTTGCTATCTCACATGGATATGATCATTTGCAACCATTGCTTATTTAAGCTCTTACATGGAGTATTAAAAATGTTAAGTCTACACACAATCAAAATTCTCACATGCAGCAGTACACAGAGTGGCTGATAATCCTGTCCAAAGATGTTGCCTGTAAAAGGTTGAAACTGTCTTGAGATCAAGACACCAAAACAGTTAAATACCTGTTTTTCACATTACTTTCTAATATTGGTCCTTTCTTTTTAATTCCCAGACTATGCAATAAAATCTTGACATGAAGTCATTGCTTAAGCATGAAAATAAACACTCTTAGGCTACATACCAGTTCTTTAAAGGATTAATCTTTGTTTTAAGGAATTGCCACTTGCATGGATAAAGAACAGTCTGTATGTGTATTTTGACATATGCCAAAATACCAGATTATACTGAAGATTTCAAAAACAGCTTTATTATGGCTTTAGTTATATGGAATGTACACTTTGCATAAACAGAACATTACTGATAAAATACCTTTTGAATAATTTAAGAAGTTTAATAAAAGAAAAGGTGTGTTCATATTGGCGGCTTGTTGTTGGAACTTGTCTCGATCTTGGCTTATAGCGCTGCAAATAAGTGCACAATTCATTTCACACAGCCAATGGTGCTTTCAGCTTTTGTTGCTCAAACAACGGCATCCTATGGCACATATAGCAAAGAACTTTTCAAAACCAAGTGGTTTTTGTGATATAGCATGGGTGTCTACTATTCAAAAGACACATAATTTGTTATTATTCATAGAATCATAGAACTGTAGCATTGGAAGGAATCCCAAGGATCATCTAGCCCAACCCTTTGTAATGCAGGAATATGCAGCTGGACCATACGGGGATCAAACCTTTACCCTTGGCATTATCAGCACCATACTCTAACCAACTGAGCTATTCAATAAGCAATCTCATAGGACATGGCCAAGCCTAAAGGAGTTATTTCAGTCTCAGCCATTGAGAAAATGCACTGAGAGCATCTCATCCAAATGCTGATACAGTGGTACCTCGGGTTAAGTACTTAATTCGTTCCAGAGGTCCGTACTTAACCTGAAACTGTTCTTAACCTGAGGTACCACTTTAGCTAATGGGGCCTCCTGCTGCCGCTGTGCTGCCGGAGCACAATTTCTGTTCTCATCCTGAAGCAAAGTTCTTAACCCGAGGTACTATTTCTGGGTTAGCAGAGTCTGTAACCTGAAGCGTATGTAACCTGAAGCGTATGTAACCCGAGGTACCACTGTACTAGAGTTGCTTGGAGACAAGGAAGTCCCATGAAGTACAATGGAACTTATTTCAAAGTAAGGATGCTTAGATTTGCAACCTACCGTATTTTTCCCTCTATAACACGCAGATTTTTTCTCCTAAAAAGGAAGGGGAAATGTCTGTGCGTGTTATTGAGCGAATGTGTGGTCCCTGGAGCCAAATGGCAAAAAAAATCAGGCAAAAATCAAATCGCGCGTCTCGGAGAAGGGAAACCTGAAAAGAGGAAGTGGCTGCTTTCCTGCATTCTGCCTCAGGGTCTTACTGCCCACCCTCCTCTGTTTCCTTGCGGTGTTTGCTCAAACGGAACAAAGAGCAGGGAAAGCCCCTCCCCTCCAGGCAAGCAGAGGGGAAAGCAGAGTGTCGTCTCTGTGCTCCGGTGCTGCTGAAAACATGCAGGAGGGAGAGAGAGAGAGAGAGAGAGAGAGAGAGAGAGAGAGAGAGAGAGAGAGCTAGCTAGCTGGCTGGCTTGGGTGGGTAGGTGAGGGAAAACTTTTGCCTTCCTTTCCTCCCTCCCGTTATACCCCTCTCCTGCATTCTTAGCCAGCTGCTTCTCTGCACACCCCTCTCGTGCTCCTTGTCCATTCTGTATTTTTCCTTCCTTCCCCACTTAAAATGTGGTTAAAAAGCATGGATCCACATGGATCCTCAGGATCTTTGCATTGGGTCACCCCAAATTCACCATCAGATCACATAGCATGTCCATGGCTACAGCCTGCCCCCCAAAAATCACACACGCACTGTTGCCTGGGGCTGCAATGGTGCAAAAATGTGGTTAAAAAGCATGGATCCACATGGATCCTCAGGATCTTTGCATTGGGTCACCCCAAATTCACCATCAGATCACATAGCATGTCCATGGCTACAGCCTGCCCCCCCCCCAAACACGCACCCACTGTTGCCTGGGGCTGCAATGGTGCAAAAACGTGGTTACAAAACATGGATCCTCAGGATCTTTGCATTGGGTCACCCCAAATTCACCATCAGATCACATAGCATGTCCATGGCTACAGCCTGCCCCCCCCCAAAATCACACACCCACTGTTGCCTGGGGCTGCAATGGTGCAAAAACGTGGTTACAAAGCATGGATCCACAGGGATTCTCAGGATTTTTGCATTGGGTCACCCCAAATTCACCATCAGATCACATGTCTGTGGCCACAGCATGAAGCACAAAAATGATACATCCACTGTTTCATTCAGAATGTTTTTTCCCTTGTTTTCCTCCTCTAAAAACGATGTGCGTGTTATGGTCAGGTGCGTGTTATCGAGCGAAAAATACGGTACATCAAGTCCTTTTTTATGTTTAAACACTGTCTCAATGCAGTCAAGTTTTTAGAGCATGTCCATGCCACAAAACAGCTGTTCTCAGGTAGCTAAGTACTGCAGACCCCTTGTTTTTCAAAAGCCAATCCATGGACCCCCTACTTTTGGAAATTTTGATATATCTATGGTAGTTTTTGTTATATGAATGATGCCACTGACCTCTTGGGTCGGATACACAGACCTCCCCTGGGATCCACAGACCAGTTGGGAACCATTGCCACAAAACATAGGAGGCTGCCTTCTATTGAGTCAGAGCACTGGTCCATCAAACTCACTCATTTCTACATTGACTTCAGCAGCTCTCCATGGTTTCAGACTGGAGTTTCTCCCAACCTTACTTGGAGATGCCAGGAGTTGAAGCTATGACCTTCTGCATGTAAAGCAGATACTCTGCCACAGAGTTGTGAGCTTCCCCCAAATTAAACTTAATACAAAGAACTGTGCATTCCATAAACTAGCGTGAAGAATTGTACATTCACCGGCATTCATAGAGGAGACTGCTGTAAATGTAGAGGCACATCTGTCTGCTTATTCTAGCACTGTACTCGTGTATCACTTGTTCCTGGCAGAGTGGAAAGAGCAAGAAGACGTGTGCTGTTGCCGACTGTTCCATGGATAAAGATAGAACTGCAGCCCTGGCAGATGAAATCTGGCATTGTTAGAGACCACTGAACTGCCAAGTAAAAAGGGTGACAACGTTTTCTGGGAAGCCTAAGCATACTCACAGCATGCAGCTGACAAAAATAATGTTGCAATCATGATTAGGGCAAGAAGACATCGCTTGCAAGGATAGCTGCTCTGAAAAAAACAACAATGTAAGCTCTTTCACTGCACCCCACAGCACAGAGCTACAGGAGCAACAGACACACAGAGAAAATGAATACAAGCACATTCAATTGACCAATTTAACACTTCTGCCTGGTCCCATTTGGCAAGAAAAGTATGACCTCTCTATCCCTGTTCATCAGATGTGCAGTGGTCTGAGTTCAAAGACCTGTTGCTATTTCTGCAGCAGAGTCCCAGTCTTCAGTGTCCCAGAGCTATTCAGTCAACATGAATTTTTAAAGTTCCCACTCTTAGGGCTGATTGTAACCAATAAGATTGGAAGGAGGTGAGTCAGCCATTGAGGAATGGCTCCCAGGGTCATTCTGGAGAAGGCTTGCAGGAAGAACACCAAGGAAGAGTTGCTTTGTACGTTCCAAAGCTAAGCATTTAGCAACACTGGAAACACAAGGTGTTTCAGATTCAAGAGAATGGTGTGCAAGTTCAGCTTTTGTGCAATGGAACATCAAGGAAAACACAGCTTCAGTCACTGTGAAATCAGGTGTTGGAGCACCTCAAATCATTTGCCCATGTTCATGCACAGAAAAGACTAGATCTAGCTGAAAGGCAACACAATGAGATCTACATTGATTGTTGTACCAAATCCCTAATTATTATTCTTGCACAATTAAGATAATTACTGTATATTATTAGAAGGTTGTATGACTATAGAAGGTAGTGTAGCTTTAAAGAGAAGTGGCTGTGACTATTATGAAGGGACCCTGAACTTCTGAATGTGTCACTGCACTAGTGATCTCCCTGATATGCCCCTGATATCTCTCCTGGTATGCCCCGCAGAGGACCTTAAGGTCATGAATAACCATAGTTTAGAGGTCCCGGACCCTAAGGAAGTCAGACGATCCTCCACCAGGGCCAGGGCCTTTTCAGTGATGGCTCTGACCTGGTGGAATGCTCTGTCCCATGAGATGAGGGCCCTACAGGATTTAACCTCCTTTCGCCGGGCCTGTAAGACAGAGCTATTCTGCCTGGCCTTTAATTTGAATTCAGCCTGATCTTTTATTTCCCTTCTCTTTCCTCCCCCTCCCCTTTTATGAAGATTACCCACTCTGGGACCCCACAGCTAATTCTCCCCTGGCCTCCTCGCTGGCCCAGGTAGGACTAATTCAGCCAGCTAGCCCTGGTGACTATCTAATGTCTATTGGATGGATTTCCCCCAAATTGATTTTTGAACTTTGAATTTTATTGTTATTCATGCTTTTATACTGTATTTTATGCTGCTTCTATGTTGTATTACAATTAAGTGTTTTAAATTTGTTGTTAGCCACCCTGAGCCCGGTTTTCTGAATCGGGAAGGGTGGGGTATAAATAAAAAATTTATTTATTTATTTATTTATTTATTTATTATTGATAGAGAACTGCATTGAAGAAAGCTGGTATGAACTATGAAGTCTGCAGTTTCATTCTTCCTTCATTAGAACGTATGAATCTGCTTTATATAGAGTCAACTGACTGGTTTCAGAGAGGATCTTTCCTAGCTCTACCTGGATATGGTAGTGATCAAGCCTGGGACCTTCTACCTGCAATGCAGTGTGTGGAGGTATACTGTTTATTATTATTAAGTTGTGCATTCTGTGTTTTTATGTTGTAAACTGCCCTGTGACTGTTGAATCAAAGAATCATAGAATTGTGTATTTGGAAGGGATGCCGAGGGTCATCTTATCCAACTCCCTGCAATGCAGGAATATGCTGGTGTCCCATATGGGGACTGAACCTGCGACACTGGGGTTATCAGCACCATGCTCTAAACAGAATGAAGGCTGGTATATAAATTTAATAATAAAACAATGTGCTCTGCAGCTGAGCTACAGCGTTTTCCATCAAGAAGCAATGAGCATCTGTACTCCCACATGCTCTTGCACTGCCAGAGAAAGCAGATTGCTGTGAGCATTGCTTAAATAACCTCTGTTCCCACCTCCAAATTGGCAACATCAATTTCACTGAGTCGGGCCCCTTCAACCTATCCTGCCTGGCAACTATGGGGTGTCTTGCCTGGCCCCATCCGCAACACGCGCTCTCCTTTAATTGAGAACACGCTTAATCAGAACCTCTGCTATCAGAGGAGGGGGGGGCTGAGAAAATAGGAGAGGTGCAGGAACCAGAAAACACTGCTCCACCAGGGACTCTGGCTTCTTTCAGAAAGTAGGATGGGAGCCAGTTGTGCCTTCACCTGCATATCCTGAGCAGCAAGCCCTATCCTGCCCTCCAACTCCAACAACTAGTACTTAGAACATTCAGTGATGCAGGAGGACACTTCTTGGCTACCACACCATCTTCCAAGGCAGCTGGAGGCTCTCCAGCTCCACCAGTGCCTGAGTAAAATAGGCCACACCCTCCAAATACACAACACTGAATGCACAGTTTTCTTAGAAGGAACAGAGCAAGAAATACCAAACTGACAACAAGTGTAAACCCTCTCTTGGCTCCAGATCACTGCTGGAGAAGCAGTCTAACTTGCTGCTCCTGGGCGCCTGCATGCAGCTGTTGCAGAATGCAGTGGCCAGACTGTTTGTGGGAGCCAACTATCCCCAGTACTTGTGGGATTTGCACTGGCTGCCAATCTATTACTGGGCCACAAGCAAAAAGGCTAACAGTGCAACCCTGGACATGTTCCACTCAGAAGTAAATCTCACCAACTTCAATGGTCCTTAGGAAAATGGGTGCAGAATTGCAGCCTGTGCTTCTTCTTCTTGCCCAAAAAAGGTGGTTTCCCCACATCTGATTTAAATAAATCCAGAAACCACTGTGGGGATGTTAATCACTAAGGCTGGCCAAGCATCATCCAAGTCCCTGACTTTCCCCAAGTCTTTCCAAAGCTGAGCCAGACCACAGGACCAGAAAAGAGATGTTCAGATGCTGCACATCAGCCTCTATAGTGCAGGATTATATGTTAAATGTATTTTGGACCCAAGTAGACCATGCATTTCATTCAATGCCAAGAAAGCTCTTGCATTTGATTTCCAGGAAACCTTGCACATAACGATTGCCTGTCCAGCTCAGTAAACCTTAAGGTGTTGGTAGAATCAATGCAAGCTTCACCTGGCCAGGCAGCAAAGTGGCTGTGTGATCACTTCAAAACATGATTTTCAGGGTAGATTGATATAGTACCATGCACACAAGGAGAGGGTGCATAAGGTACCTGTTTAGGTATGTAGCTCCATCATTTATTTCAGGACTGAGGAGAATGTGACCCTTGAGGCTTCTCTATCTGGCCACCTGGAGTCTCCCAGGTCACACCTCTAACTGGCCTTGCTATGTGCTCTCAGCAATCCACTTTCTGCAACAATGACCCATCTTCCAGGAAGCTAGTATAGCTGCTCTACCTCTTCTGTCCAGCAACTTCTGATCAGAGAGGACCCAAAGCAGCAACAATAAAATCAACATTTCCCTTACGCAATATGGTGGTTCTTTGAACTACTCTTACTTCTGCAAAAGGACCAGTAAGCTCTCTTGGACCATTCTCCATTATAGACCAAAGCTGAAGTAGGAACAAAACTCCCTTAATTGTATTCTGTTAGCAAGCTTGGTTTCCCACAAGGGGATGAAAGCCTTCTTGACACCTTGCCAGATAAAAAAACAACAACATTCGATATCAGAGCTGTCAACCCAAATTGCTTCAAGTTCTACTGATAACTGACTCTGACAAATATTAACATGTCTGGTGTTTGTGTGTTGATTAGTTAAGTGATGAAACCACCTGCTAGGAGAACATCTCATTAAAAATGCCACTGTGGGTGACAAAGGTTGGATTAAATGGGCAAACAGTATGCATAGCAGTTGCCAGCCACTTTCTTGACAGCCTGCGTCTTTGAAAGGATGAGACAAATAGAAGGGAATGGCTGTGCTAATGCCTTCCATATTTAAATGGCATCCATGGATCCCAGCACTTAAGTCAGAGGTCCACAGAGATTAAAGAGCTACCTTACATCCTTGTGAATGCAAGGCCGTCCACCCACTTGCAACTAATTTATATGTTTTGTAGAGAGTTTATTTTGTTCAGCAGGTCACCGCCTATCTCCAGAGAAGAAGAACAGCCATTGTTCTATTCCAGTAGTCATTCTGGAGTATTTTATTTTATAGACTATTTTAATGTCCTTCTACTCCTTCCTCATACATCACTCTGTGATGTTGGAGGAGGCTTCTCCAGAGAGCCTTCAAGAAACGAGGTCAATTCTTCACATGCACAACGTTCGCGTAGTAAAAAAAGTACTATTAGTCCACATTTGAAAATTAAAGAAAGCTCAACTGCTCAACTAAAAAGTAAATCAGGGTAATTTGCCAATTCATTTTTATTGTTTGGCAACTTGCCTTTTTGCAGACTCACATTGCAAACACTCAGAACTATTGGAAGCTGCCTTATACCAAGGCAGACCACTCATTCACCTAGCTTGTTGTTTACTTTACCTACAGAGTTTCCAACAGGGGTCTTTTCCACCTATACCTGGAGATACCGGGGTGGAAGCTAAGACTTGCTGCATGCAAAGTGTATGTTCTACCACTGAGCTAAAGCTCTTCCTCATAATTACACATATCCCATACTCTGGCATAAGTGGAAATCTGCTATCATATCTGTCAAATAGACTACCTCCCCATAGATTCACTGTGCTAATGTATCTGAAGCAAAAGCATCCCTCTGTGATTGGATCAAGCTGATCTCAGTTCAGGTGGCCAATTCACCATTCCAGGTCCTATGCACTCAGGTTTATACTCCAGTCCAAGGGGAGCAGGGACGCGGGTGGCGCTGTGGGTAAAACCTCAGTGCCTAGGACTTGCCGATTGTATGGTCGGCAGTTCGAATCCCCGTGGCGGGGTGAGCTCCCGTCTTTCGGTCCCAGCTCCCGCCCACCTAGCAGTTCGAAAGCACCCCTAAATGCAAGTAGATAAATAGGTACCGCTTTATAGCGGGAAGGTAAACGGCGTTTCTGTGTGCTGCGCTGGTGCTGGCTCGCCAGAGCAGCTTCGTCACGCTGGCCACGTGACCCGGAAGTGTCTGCAAACAGCGCTGGCTCCTGGCCTCTTAAGTGAGATGAGCGCACAACCCTAGAGTCGGACACGACTGGCCCGTACGGGCAGGGGTACCTTTACCTTTACCAAGGGGAGCATAAACTTTTACCCAGGGCTAGCCCAAGACATTTTGGCACCTGAGGCAAATCACAAAATGGTGTCCCAGTCCCTGCCAATGAAGAAAGGGAGGAATGCAGATCTACTTCATGATTGGGGACAAGGGAAGGAATCAAATCAATCTTACTGGATGGTTGAAACTGGAATCAAATGGGGGGTGGTGTCCCATTCTGAATCACACTGGATGGTGCAAACCCCAGGAGACCACCTAAGGCAGTCCCCACCATTTCATCCCTAAAGGTGGGAGGAGACCAGCAGTACTTCCTATTTCTCAAGAGGTTGCTGTGGAAGTGGCATGGGCGTGCCACGACAGCAGCAGATCTAGCCCCTAAGGAGCTTGCCACAGCCACTACCGCCACCATGGCAGCAATGGCATGGAGGTCAGATTGTCTGCCCATGTGGATCCTGCCACCTGAGGCAGTTGCCTCACCTTGCCTCATGGGCAGGCCAGCCCTGTTGTTGCCAAAACATTTACCCATGAAACCAAGGTTCAAGGTGCTACATGGTTACAACAAGCTTAGGTGAAGCACAACAAATCGATCTGGCTTCAAAACAGGAGCCAAAAGCAAGGCCAGATCAATACAGTGGTACCTCAGGTTAAGCATTTAATTTGTTCCAGAGGTCCGTTCTTAACCTGAAACTGTTCTTAACCTGAAGCACCACTTTAGCTAATGGGGCCTCCCGCTGCTGCCGCCACACCGCCGTGCGATTTTTGTTCTTATCCTGAAGCAAAGTTCTTAAGCCGAGGTACTATTTCTGGGTTAGCGGAGTCTGTAACCTGAAGTGTATGTAACCTGAAGCGTACATAACCCAAGGTACCATTGTATCACAGGGAATCTCAGCAAGGAGGACAAGGGAGGCATTATATACTACAGATGCCTTAACGGCACTCTGATTGCAGTTGCTGGCAGTGAAGGAGCAACAGGGATTCCTTACTCACTAGTCAACCCCTTGCACACAAGAAGACCAGTTGCACTGAGCCCGTTTCTGCATAGTGTGTCATCACTCTTTGGTCTAGACATGAAGCTTTTGGTGCTAGTGTTCTTGAGGACTGGGGACTGGGCTCCACCTAGTCCACTGACAGTGGGTTCTTCACCAGGTAATTGGACAGATGCATGAACAGAATTTATTCATAGTTTACACTTAGCAGAAAGCAATCCAGTATGACATAATGGGGTGTTACAGAAAAAGACAGGCAAAAGCACTAGACTGGATATCTTATCTTTAAATGGGAGCCAATAGCCTGAGAATATAAAAAGTCTCAAGTGTCTTTCTCTGTAGCCCTGTTTAATCCTGTGTAATTCAGGAATGTGGGGGAGAGGGCTACCATCCACAGCCAGGACAGATGGTTGAATACAAGTGATGTGTATTACAACAAAGAACATTTGCATATAATGATCAACTGTCAGGGCTACGTAAGTAGGAGGGTATGGATTCCGCTGATGGTTGAAATAGCCCTTTAAAACACATGAAACAGGACACACAATTACAATCCTAAATTTTGTTATGAGTGGCAACTATGCCTGTCACCTTGCACACAGCTGCACCTAATTATGCCAGATTGAAATAGTGGGCAGGATTACAGCATTCTTTCCCCATTTGGAAAAATCCCAGGCAGCTGCTTAACATTACATGTGCCATTATTTTATATCATTTAAACATACAGCATTGGACTCTGGCACAAATCTTTGCATTATTATAGTCAAGGCAACAAAGGTCAGTGAAAAAGCCATAAGTATGCAGAGAACCTTTTTGAAGTCCTAGAAACTAATCACAAGTCCTACTTTTTTGATAGAGGCAGCCAAAGAAACTTGTTGACAACTTGTCTGCACTCGCTATTCCACTTTCATTATTGGCCATTCAAACTGCAGGCTTTTCCATTTTTATTTCTGGCAGTGGTAGAATCTACTTTTGTTTTAGAAGTGATGATATTGTTGTCTAAACTGTCTAATAAAGGTTGCATTTGGTTCAGAATTAAGACTAGAAAAAATACAATCTTTTAAAAAAATAGTTGGCACCCATCTGTCTCAGGAGACAATGGAGTGCGTGTCTGGGAGTGAAGTCAAACTGTTGCGTTAGCAGCACCAAAGTGACCTCCCTGGGACACAATCCTGGGCAGTGTGTATGGAGGTGTGTCCTGGGCTGCCCAGATGACAAGATCCCCATCTCAGCCTCGCTGATGTGGGCCAAAGGAAAACAGAGCACCAGCTTGGCTGCAGGAGTTTCTGGAAGGACCACTCTGGATTTGTGCAGGGAATACTCCTTAGATTTTTCTTTTCCTGAGGATATCCCGCAAGGCAGTGAAGTTTACGATCAGAGTTTTCCTTTTCCCGCTCAATCCGCTGGAGCCTGTATTTGCATGCAGGGCAAGTCTGTAACTCACGGTGGGATTGAGACACAACAGCCACCCTCACCTGTCTTAGCTAGCCAGTTAATGCTGTTTCTGGGGTGTGGTTGCTGTCGCATGCTGACAGCTTCTAGGAGCCACAGGTGAGAGTCAAGCACAGGGTGGCGATCAAAGGTGGACAAACTACCCCAGAAGGAGCACAACATGTCCCCTACCATAGGTACTACCTCTAACGCTCAAGTATTATAAAAACAAGATGTTGAAAAAGCTTGCCCACCAGACTAACTACGGAATACAGCTTCAAGAAGAAGAAGAAGAAGAAGAAGAAGAAGAAGAAGAAGAAGAAGGGGAGGAGGAGTTTGGATTTGATATCCCGCCTTTCACTCCCTTTAAGGAGTCTTCAAAGCAGCTAACATTCTCCTTTCCCTTCCTCCCCCACAACAAACACTCTGTGAGGTGAGGTCTCTGTGAGAGACTTCAGAGAAGAGTGACTAGCCCAAGGTCACCCAGCAGCTGCATGTGGAGGAGCAGAGAAGCGAACTCAGTTCCCCAGATTACGAGACTACCACTCTTAACCACTACACCACACTGGCTCTTTAAGGTGTTCTGAGTCCCATGTAAGCAGCCCTGCACTTGCCAAGGAAGATTAGGATATGGTATTTAAATCCCATTTGTTTTAGAAGTAGGACCTGTTGAGTACATTGGGGCATAAGGTCAAGTAGGAAGTGAATAATCTTTTTCTCATTTCCCACCATCCTGAGTTTCATTTTCCCCATTTCCTCATTGGTTTGCAGTTGTTGTTATTGTTTTTAAGGCCTGCACGAAAAAGCTGTTTGTGTTTTCATGTGTACATCATCTAAGACATCCTTCCCCAACCTGGAGCCCCCCCCCCCGAGGTTTTGCACTGCAATTCAGCTATACTGCCTGGTAACCACAGTCCAGAACTTCTGAAGGGCACCAGGATTTAAAATATGCATTTTGTCGGCACCCCCCTCCAAACATAATACATTTTTGTGCATACTTTCCCATAATATATGCTTTTTTTTGGCATGCAGTTATGAGTTGGATAACCGCCTCACCAAATTTGGAGAAGTGCAAATGTCAAGAGATAGCTGTATTTCGGTTTGCTTATTGGTTTGGGAAATGTGACACAGTTTAATGTGATCTGAACACTTTTCTTCCCCATGCTTACGAAGTGTGTATAGGGCTGTAGCCTAAAACCAAGAAAAATAAAGACTTCCAGCCCTTCAATCTTCACTCCGCTTAAACCCCAGTGATTTCAATAGGACTAACTTCTGAGTTAGCATTGTGCTGTCCAAGCCCCCTTAGACAGAATTTCTTCCAGGTGGGTCAGCAGCATTCCATTAAAATGACACTGGGTGATGTCACTGCTTCTGCCTTGCCCAATAAAAAGGCAAAATTCAAGATGGAATTTGCAAGATTTATTTCCGTTGTGTGTTGGGAGCGTGATGCTACTTCAGCTTCTCTCTTGTGTGTGCATTTTCTGATTGCTCCCTCCGCCTTTCCTTCTGCTGACCCTCACATACAACAGTATGTGTCTTTGGCTGCACCTCCATTCCCCCGCAGACTAAGTCTTCGCCAGCTGGAAGCACATGCCGAAAGCTAGAATGTGAGTCAAAGAGCAGAATTTGAACAGCTGTCTAAATACCGTGTAGATACTTTCTTTTAAAACTCTTGCAGAAGAGTGTTATGCTAGTTATGTGTGTGGTATCCAAATCAGGTTTTTATAATCCATTATCTAATTAAAAAACTGGATGTTTCCTCATTCTGCAAACACATTTAGAGCATCTAGTGTTTTGAGAAAGCAAATCTATCTGCTTGTCAGTACATTCTCAGCCACTTTGATGGCATACTATGGGAACTTGGCTTACCCTGTGGAATATGGTGGCTGTCTCACATGGTTATCTGTACAAATATCAGAGGAATTGTACAAAGTGAACTTTAACTTGCTTGAGGCATGAGCCAGCCAAAAGTTAAGCACAGGCTGAACTCTTACCCATTAAAATTAACAAGGCTTTAAAATGCTAAACTCTGGGCTGTGCCCTATACTTATATCCTTCCAGTATAAAGGTGCAGCAAGTGATCATTCATTCTACTTGGGGAACTAGTGATCCATGGAATGCCTGAAATGCTTTTGACGACTTATTTTCTGTGCTAGCCTTTGCTTATAGAAATATCATTTTCAGCAGTTTCCTGGAAGCTTGAATTAGAGATCTCTGCTGTCAAGAAGACTCACTTTCTCCCTATATGGTGGAGTATAGTTTGGTAAATGGCATCTTCCTCACTGCCTGACTTAGCAGGATGGGTGGAAAATACTCCTGAGTATAAGACTGCCAGTAATAAGTAAATAAAATCTCACCAGCTTAGGGAGCCTTTTAGTCATTGCAGTTAATAGGTGTTTGGGAATACGTAAATTGTTAGACACTGGCATCAATGGAAGCTCCCCTCCCATCACCAATAGCCACTGAGGGGGACATACAGCAGGACTGTGGAGGCGGAGAAAGGATTAAACAGCACTCCCTGCACACTGTGGTCCTAATCCTGCTCAGGAGCTCCTGTATTTAGCTATTGCTAAAGGGTGCAGGGGGCAGCCATGAAATCATGCATTAAACATCAACAATACTTTCACTCATAATTCTGTAAATTAGGGGTGGCTAATGGGAGGTCCTCCAGATGCTGTTGGACTCCAACTCCCATCAACCATGAAATGATGTAAACCGCATTGATCAACTCTTCCTGGAAATGAGACTTACTTACTTATTTAAAGTTGGAGTGCCTGAAAAGTGAATCCATGATTCTATAGGCAACTTTCTCTTTTCCAACAATACTGACAATGGAATAAACTCGTTGCATACAGCATATGTGTCAACTGTCCCTATTTACCTGGAATGATCTCTGTTTTCTGGTACTTATCCTTGTTTCTTTTTTTTTTAAAAAAAGAAATACTCTCATTCTTCTGTCTTTTGTGGGACCCTTATGCCCCCCCTTTTTTAAAAATGGCAGTGTCTGCATACTTAGCAACATTTGAGAGCATCAGAAGAGCCTATTGGATCATGCCAACAGTCCATTAGTCCAGCATCCTGGACTCACAGTAGCTGACCAGATGCCTCTGAGAAGCCTGCAAGCTCGACATGAGCCCAGCAGCACTTTGCCCACCTGCAGTTCCCAGCAACTGACATTCAGAGGCATGCTGACACTGACAGTGTAGATAGAGCATAGTCACCATGGCTAGTAGCATAGTAGTCTTATCCTCCATGAGTTTGTCTAATCCTCTTTAAAACCATCCAAGTTGGTGGCCATCACTGCCTCCTGTTGGAACTAATTACATAGTTTATGCGCTGCATTACGTCCATTTAATTGGCCTGGAGTATTTATATTGCACTATAAATACTTGCAGCGTTAAAGTGCCCCTCTTCTATATTTGTCCAAATCAGTCTTCCCCAGCTTGATATCCTCCAGATCTTTTGGACTGCAACTTATATCATCCCCAGCCAACTCAGTTGTGCCAGTTGAGGCTCATGGGAGCTGTATTCCAAAACGCAGCTGAGGAAGGCTGATATAAATAGATACTGATCCAAATATGTGTGAATTGCAGCTATTCTGAGTGAAATTATTTTTTAAAAATGAAATTTCTATGACCAGTTTTACTAATATGGAAACTTCAGAAGCCTGCATGAGAGTAGCTATTATACAGTACATGAAGAGCATAGACTTGGAAAAGAGCGAGGCATTAGTAGAAGTAATGTCCCATGTATGTGTTTGTATGCGTGAGCAGCTTACATAGTTGTCCTTCTTGTTAGAACAGAGGTTATTCTAATTACACTGGTGTATCTCTGTTTTCCCCCTTCATGGATCACTGCCTTGCCATGGCAAAGGGGCTTGAATAACTCAGAGAAGCTATGAGCAATGCCGTGCAGGGCCACCCAAGATGGACAGGTCATAGTGGAGAGTTTTGACCAAACGTGATCCACCTGGAGCAGGAACCGGCAAGCCACTCCAGTATCCCTGCCAAGAAAACTCCATGGACAAAGGCAACAGGCATATAAAAGTTATGACGCTGGAAGATGAGCCCCTCAGGTCGGAAAGCGTCCAACATGCTACTGAGGAAGAGCGGAGGACAAGTACAAGTAGATCCAGAGCTGATGAAGCGGCTGGGCCAAAGCCGAAAGGACGCTCAGTTGCGGATATGCCTGGAAGCGAAAGGAAAGTCCAATGCTGTAAAGAAAAATATTGCATAGGAACCTGGAATGTAAGAACCATGAACCTTGGTAAGTTGGATGTGGTCAAAAATGAGATGGCAAGAATAAATATTGACATCCTGGGCATCAGTGAACTAAAATGGACGGGAATGGGCGAATTCAGTTCGGATGACCATCATATCTACTACTGTGGGCAAGAATCCCGTAAAAGAAATGGAGTGGCCCTCATAGTCAACAAAAGAGTGGCGAAAGTCCGCTTTGAGGTCCTCTCCCCTAGCATGGAAGACGAAGAGCAGACTCCATTTGAGGATCTCTCCCTCATTACAGTCGATCAGGTATATGAAGACGAGCAGCAAAGTCACTCCTCAGGGAATGCGCAGGCGACCTTGGAACGGACAGCTCACGGAAGAACCCCGACCAAACCTAAGAGGAGGCGTGTAGTGGTGATAGGGGATTCCCTACTGAGGGGAACAGAAGCAGTGATCTGTGGGCCTGACAAGATGTCTCGGGAAGTGTGCTGTCTCCCCGGGGCTAAGATCCAAGATGTAACTGAACGACTGCAAGGAATCATAAAAGCCACTGACAAATACCCCTTCCTCTTGGTTCATGTGGGAACCAATGACACTGCAAGCAATAGCCTCCAGAAGATCAAAAGAGACTACGAGGCTCTGGGCAGGAAATTGAAGCAATTAAATGCACAAATTGTCATCTCATCTGTCCTCCCAGTTGAACGACGTGGCCCAGGGAGTGAGGGAAAAATAGTGGAAGTGAACAGCTGGCTTCGCAAATGGTGTAAACAGGAACGATTTGGATTCTTAGATCACGGACTGCAGTTTCTTGAAGATGGACTTCTGGCAAGCGATGGGCTGCACCTCACAACGGTTGGGAGGAATGTTTTTGCCAAAAATCTCAGAAACCTCATCAGGAGGGCTTTAAACTGACTAATGTGGGGGAGGGAGACAGTGCTCCTGAAGGTAGGAGTCTATCAATTGATGAAGATGATCATCCAAATGTCATAGACCAAATGGAGCAAACAGCACGCAGACCTAGTGGTGGGAGGAAAAAATCCTTAAATAAGAGACACGGGGGAATGATTAATGGACTTCAATGTCAGTACACTAATGCGCAAAGCATGGGAAATAAACAAGATGAGCTTGAGCTCTTGGTACAGCAAACTAAATATGACATAATAGGCATCACTGAAACCTGGTGTGATAAGTCCCACGATTGGAATGTAATAATGGAGGGATACAATCTATTTCAGAGAAACAGACCAGACAAGAAAGGAGGAGGAGTGGCGTTATATGTCAGGGATGTGTATACCTGTGAAGAGATCCAAGATTTAGAACCTCAAAGCCAAAGTGAGAGCATTTGGGTCAAAATTAAGGGAGAGAAGAACAACAGTGACCTCATTGTGGGAGTTTACTATAGATCCCCAAGCCAAACGGAGGACATAGATGATGCCTTCCTGGAACAGATGGCCAAGCATGCAAAAGGAAGGGAGATAGTAGTAATGGGGGACTTCAATTACCCGGATATTTGCTGGATGTCAAACTCAGCCAAGAGCATAAGGTCAAACAGATTCCTCACTGGCCTTGCAGACAACTTCATTGTCCAGAAAGTGGGAGAAGCAACAAGAGGAACAGCCATTTTAGATTTGGTCCTAACCAATGTTGATGACCTGGTTAGTGGGGTAGAAGTGGAAGGATCATTAGGCGCGAGTGATCATGCTCTTCTGAAGTTTACTATACAGCGGAAAGGAGCAGCCAAGCATACTAGGACTCAATTTCTTGACTTTAAGAAAGCCGACTTCATAAAACTTAGGGAAGTGCTGGGTGAGATCCCATGGACAGTAATACTAAAAGGAAAGGGAGTTCATGATGGCTGGGAGTTTGTTAAGAGGGAGATAGTAAAAGCACAACTTCAGGCAATACCAATGAGACAGAAACATGGAAGGTGCCTAAAGAAGCCAGGGTGGCTATCCAAAGAACTTTTAACTGAGTTGAGATTAAAAAAGGATGTGTACAAAAAATGGAAAAGGGGGGAAACCACCAAAGAGGAATTCAAACAAATAGCCAGCACGTGTAGACACAAAGTCAGAAAAGCTAAAGCACAGAATGAACTCAGGCTTGCTAGAGAGGTTAAAAGCAACAAAAAAGGCTTTTATGGGTATGTTCGTAGCAAAAGGAAGAACAAAGAAACAGTGGGGTCACTCAGAGGAGAAGATGGTGAAATGCAAACAGGGGACACAGAAAGGGCTGAACTCCTCAATGCCTTCTTTGCCTCAGTCTTCTCCGATAAAGAAAACAATGCCCGACCTGAAGAATTTGGAGCAAATGATTCAGCAGAGGAAACACAGCCCAGAATAATTAAGGAGATAGTACAAGAATACTTGGCTAGTTTAGATGTATTCAAGTCTCCAGGGCCAGATGAACTGCATCCAAGAGTATTAAAAGAACTGGCAGAGGTGATCTCAGAACCACTGGCAGTCATCTTTGAGAATTCCTGGAGAACAGGCGAAGTCCCGGCAGCCTGGAGGAGGGCAAATGTTGTCCCTATTTTCAAAAAGGGGGAAAGAGAGGACCCAAATAATTACCGCCCAGTCAGTCTGACATCAATACCAGGGAAGATTCTGGAGCAGATCATTAAGCAAACAGTCTGTGAGCACCTAGAAAGGAATGCTGTGATCACCAATAGTCAGCATGGATTTCTGAAAAATAAGTCATGTCAGACTAACCTGATCTCTTTTTTTGACAGAATTACAAGCCTGGTAGATGAAGGGAATGCAGTGGATGTAGCCTACCTTGATTTCAGCAAGGCATTTGACAAGGTGCCCCATGATATTCTTGTAAAGAAGCTGGTAAAATGCGGTCTTGACTATGCTACCACTCAGTGAATTTGTAACTGGCTGACTGACCGAACCCAAAGGGTGCTCATCAATGGTTCCTCTTCATCCTGGAGAAGAGTGACTAGTGGGGTGCCACAGGGTTCTGTCTTGGGCCCGGTCTTATTCAACATCTTTATCAACGACTTGGATGATGGACTCAAGGGCATCCTGATCAAATTTGCAGAAGACACCAAACTGGGAGGGGTGGCTAACACCCCAGAGGACAGGATCACACTTCAAAACGACCTTGACAGATTAGAGAACTGGGCAAAAACAAACAAGATGAATTTTAACAGGGAGAAATGTAAAGTATTGCACTTGGGCAAAAAAAATGAGAGGCACAAATACAAGATGGGTGACACCTGGCTTGGGAGCAGTACATGTGAAAAGGATCTAGGAGTCTTGGTTGACCACAAACTTGACATGAGCCAACAGTGTGACGCGGCAGCTAAAAAAGCCAATGCAATTCTGGGCTGCATCAATAGGAGTATAGCATCTAGATCAAGGGAAGTAATAGTGCCACTGTATTCTGCTCTGGTCAGACCTCACCTGGAGTACTGTGTCCAGTTCTGGACACCACAGTTCAAGAAGGACACTGACAAACTGGAACGTGTCCAGAGGAGGGCAACCAAAATGGTCAAAGGCCTGGAAACAATGCCTTATGAGGAACGGCTAAGGGAGCTGGGCATGTTTAGCCTGGAGAAGAGGAGGTTAAGGGGTGATATGATAGCCATGTTCAAATATATACAAGGATGTCACATAGAGGAGGGAGAAAGGTTGTTTTCTGCTGCTCCAGAGAAGCGGACATGGAGCAATGGTTCCAAACTACAAGAAAGAAGATTCCACCTAAACATTAGGAAGAACTTCCTGACAGTAAGAGCTGTTCGACAGTGGAATTTGCTGCCAAGGAGTGTGGTGGAGTCTCCTTCTTTGGAGGTCTTTAAGCAGAGGCTTGACAACCATATGTCAGGAGTGCTCTGATGGTGTTTCCTGCTTGGCAGGGGGTTGGACTCGATGGCCCTTGTGGTCTCTTCCAACTCTATGATTCTATGATTCTATGATTCTATGAAAGCTGTACTGGGATGCAATCTCAAAAATGATAGAATGATCTCGATACGAATCCAGGGCAGACCTTTTAACATCACAGTAATCCAAGTTTATGCACCAACCACTGGTGCTGAAGAAACTGAAATTGACCAATTCTATGAAGACTTACAACACCTTATAGAAATGACACCAAAGAAGGATGTTCTTCTCATTATAGGGGATTGGAATGCTAAAGTAGGGAGTCAAGAGATAAAAGGAACAACTGGCAAGTTTGGCCTTGGAGTTCAAAACGAAGCAGGGCAAAGGCTAATAGAGTTCTGCCAAGAGAACAAGCTGGTCATCACAAACACTCTTTTCCAACAACACAAGAGACGACTCTACACATGGACATCACCAGATGGGCAGCATCGAAATCAGATTGATTATATTCTCTGCAGCCAAAGATGGAGAAGCTCTATACAGTCAGCAAAAACAAGACCTGGAGATCATCAGCTTCTTATAGCAAAATTCAAGCTTAAACTGAAGAAATAGGAAAAACCACTGGGCCGGTAAGATATAATCTAAGTCAAATCCCTTATGAATACACAGTGGAAGTGAGGAACAGGTTTAAGGATTTAGATTTGGTGGACAGAGTGCCTGAAGAACTATGGATGGAGGCTTGTAACATTATACAGGAGGCAGCAACTAAAACCATCCCAACAGAAAGGAAATGCAAGAAAGCAAAGTGGCTGTCCAGCGAGGCCTTACAAATAGCGGGGGAGAGAAGGCAAGCAAAATGCGAGGGAGATAGTGAAAGATACAGGAAATTGAATTCAAATTTCCAAAGAATAGCAAGGAGAGACAAGAAGGCCTTCTTAAACGAGCAATGCAAAGAAATAGAGGAAAACAATAGAATGGGAAAAACCAGAGATCTGTTCAAGAAAATTGGAGATATGAAAGGAACATTTCGTACAAAGATTACCATAATAAAAGACAAAAGTGGAAAGGACCTAACAGAAGCAGAAGACATCAAGAAGAGGTGGCAAGAATACACAGAGGAACTATACCAGAAAGAAATGGATGGCTCATACACGCCGGGTAGTGTGGTTGCTGACCTTGAGCCAGACATCCTGGAGAGTGAAGTCAAATGGGCATTAGAAAGCACTGCTAATAACAAGGCCAGTGGAAGTGATGATATTCCAGCTGAACTATTTAAAATTTTAAAAGATGATGCTGTTAAGGTGCTACACTCAATATGCCAGCAAGTTTGGAAAACTCAGCAGTGGCCAGAGGATTGGAGAAGATCAGTCTACATCCCAATCCCAAAGAAGGGCAGTGCCAAAGAATGCTCCAACTACCGCACAATTGCACTCATTTCACATGCTAGCAAGGTTATGCTTAAAATTCTACAAGGAAGGCTTAAGCAGTATGTGGACCGAGAACTCCCAGAAGTGCAAGCTGGATTTCGAAGGGGCAGAGGAACCAGAGACCAAATTGCAAACATGCGCTGGATTATGGAGAAAGCTAGAGAGTTCCAGAAAGACATCTACTTCTGTTTCATTGACTATGCAAAAGCCTTTGACTGTGTCGACTACAGCAAACTATGGCAAGTTCTTAAAGAAATGGGAGTGCCTGATCACCTCATCTGTCTCCTGAGAAATCTCTATGTGGGACAAGAAGCTACAGTTAGAACTGGACATGGAACAACTGATTGGTTCAAAATTGGGAAAGGAGTACGGCAAGGCTGTATATTGTCTCCCTACTTATTTAACTTATATGCAAAATTCATCATGCGAAAGGCTAGGCTGGATGAATCCCAAGCTGGAATTAAGATTGCCGGAAGAAATATCAACAGCCTCAGATATGCAGATGACACAACCTTGATGGCAGAAAGTGAGGAGGAATTAAAGAACCTTTTAATGAGGGTGAAAGAGGAAAGCGCAAAATATGGTTTGAAGCTCAACATCAAAAAAACGAAGATCATGGCCACTGGGCCCATCACCTCCTGGCAAATAGAAGGGGAAGAAATGGAGACAGTGAGAGATTTTACTTTCTTGGGCTCCATGATCACTGCAGATGGTGACAGTAGTCACGAAATTAAAAGACGCCTGCTCCTTGGGAGAAAGGCGATGGCAAACCTAGACAGTATCTTAAAAAGCAGAGACATCACCTTGCCAACAAAGGTCCGTATAGTTAAAGCCATGGTTTTCCCAGCAGTGATGTATGGAAGTGAGAGCTGGACCATCAAGAAGGCTGATCGCTGAAGAATTGATGCTTTTGAATTATGGTGCTGGAGGAGACTCTTGAGAGTCCCATGGACTGCAAGAAGATCAAACGTATCCATTCTTCAGGAAATCAGCCCTGAGTGCTCACTGGAAGGACAGATCCTGAAGCTGAGACTCTAGTACTTTGGCCACCTCATGAGAGAGAAGATTCCCTGTAAAAGACCCTGATGTTGGGGAAGATGGAGGGCACAAGGAGAAGGGGACGACAGAGGACGAGATGGTTGGACAGTGTTCTCGAAGCTACAAACATGAGTCTGACCAAACTGCGGGAGGCAGTGGAAGGCAGGAGTGCCTGGCATGCTCTGGTCCATGGGATCACGAAGAGTCGGACACGACTAAACAGCTAAACAACAACAACATCATCTCTGTTTTCACATCAAAAGTTTGAGGGTATTTAATCCAGTAACAGTGACAGTAACATAGCCTTTAATTAGCTGTGGCATAGGTATAAATCCATTGAATTCCAATGCATGACCACCAGTCTATGTTTTATTGAATTAACACCATAGGGTGGTTTGGTTGGGCACTGGTTGAACCACAAATTGTAGACTCAAGACTGGCAAAACCAATGAGGCAAATGCTGAGTTGGCCTTTCTCTAAGACAGGGAATGATGTCAGTCTTAGATCACCCTGATCTTTAAAAGTACCCTGTGTCTTTCACACCTCTCCCTTTTCTCTTTCTTGTACCTCAGAGCATCAGAGAATGCAGACATCTCCTTAATTTTCAGCTCTATACCCAGTCTTTGCCTGCAGCACATAGATGAACATTTCTTATGTCTGTGTGCTGAAGGATTCCCCCCCCCCTTTCTCTCTGATTTAAAAAAAATAAATAAATCAAAAACCTGTATGTGTGGGATGATGTTTAGGACATCAGAGCTGCTTCAGTCCTTGACCAGGATCCAAAGAGCTACTTTAAGTATGGCCTATGGGATTTTGTGTGACCTTTCTTTTGCCAGTAGACTATTATGGCACACACCCAACTGCTTGTGGAACACATTTGGGTTTCAAAAGCAGTTTGCCATGTATGTAACATGGAGGGGTATGCGGTTGGAGATGCAGGCCATGGGCATGGGGTGTGAGCTGAATATATAGTCCCCAACAGAGGGGGATTTAGGGGAGCACGACTGGTTTGGTTGCATTGGGAGCAGAGCTTTGGGGGCGCCACAACTGCGATATAGAATGAAAGGCAAGAGGTGGCCACCAAATTTTGGTGTTGCATGGGGCGCCACTGAAACTTGAGACCCCAAGGTTTGCCACTGTACCAAGCCAGCATTGTAGAAGCTGGGAGGAATTCCCCCAACCAAAGGGTGTTAATGGGAGTCAGTGGAGTCAGCGGGTAGTGGCTGGGGTTACAGCATGTGGGTACATAGCGGCTGAATGCATAACAATTGTCACTGCCTGCAGCTTGTGTTGGATACTCTTAGAGATTCAGAAGTCATGTGCCTGAACTGTGTGGGTAGAACTGCCCTGTTTCCTAGCAACACCCTCTGGTAAATCATGGGGCCTTTTCCTTTTGGCCAGATGACCCTTGTATAAACAGACAAAGAAGCACCAGTATAAATCAAGGCACCATTTTGAGGGTCATTCTAGACGTAGATGTGAGCATAGTTTTGAACTGTGTTGCAAAGAGGCAACAGTAATGGGGTTGTGCTTCTGTAAGCTCTTGTAGGAACCCCCACAAACCAGAGATAAAGCAGAAATACTATGGGGGAGGCATGGGCTTCATGAGGAGCCAGAAAGAGAAAAGCTGAGAGAAGCAGGAGAATAGAGAGGTTGAGGAAGGGAGCCATTGTTGGGACTCCATCCTGCTTGCAGAATGAGCAGTTTAGAGGAATGGAGAAAAGAGGGTGATGGCCTCAAAAGCATAAACCAAAGGACAGCAAGAGGAGAAAATGGATTTGGAAGGAGAAGTCCTCACACTTAAGAACAAATAACACGTGAAGACACAATAAGAAGTGAACACGTGTAGCAGGGAAGGTAATGCCTTAAGAGGCCATTAGGTGGATCAGGAAGTTTATATCTGTAGAAAAATACCCTGTAACAGCAGTAAAGCAAAGAAGAGGAAGTATATGTCAGCTTCCCTTGCATGTTCAGTTAGAATGGGTGAAATATTTAATGCTGTGACATTTACCTAAATAGGCTTAGCAGTTGGCACAATTGTCCAGGCTAAGCTATGATTTGCCAGGAAACTGGAAAAAACTCAAAAAAATAGAATGGGGGAAAACGTCTCTGTAATATTTGCCCTTCCCGCCTATTCGCTATTGGGAAGTGGGAGGTTAGAGGCTCTTTTGGTAAATACAGGGCTTAATTTACAATAACTGTATTTCAGAATATCATAAGTTAGGCAGAACCATACACTCTACAGTTTTTACTTTACTAGCAATCTAGAATGTTGGCATCTCAGCAACAATATGGGAGCATATCTATGCAGGTGGAATTAAAAATACTTTATTCCAAGCACTGCTTCTCCTTACAGGATCAAAGATCTCCCCTGCTACACAGTTTCTTCCAGAGGTATAAATTTAGGCACCTAATCTTTCAAAACACTTGAAAATTCTTTCCTCCTCCAGCCAGCTTCCCTGTTCTCAGCCACAGATTCCTACAGCTGTGCCTCACTTTAAGTCACAGTTGATTTTAGAGTAATAAATAAACGGCATGCAAACATCCTGTGGTATCTGCACAACCCATTCCAGCTGTAAATGTTCCCATCTCTACATCTAATCTCCTTCTGCAGTTTCAGCATTTACTTACTGGAGGATTGCTTTTCATGAAATGCAACCCTTTTGCTTTGCCTTTATAGCTACATATTCACAGTCCTGTGTTCTGCATTTCTTTTATTCAGTTATCTAAAATGTGGGATACTGCTTTTGCTTAGCTGAATAGCTTACCACAATTCTTCTAAGGCTGCAATCTTATTTATAACATTGTTATCCTACCCATTCTCCAAGGAGCTCAGGGCAGTGTAAACCACCCTTCAACACACATACATTCTATCCCCTGTAGCAACGGAGGAGATACTGTATTCTGTTCACATTTAAGGGCAAACCTACCAAATTCACTCTTTCCAAAACAATATGTGAAATGAAATGCAGCCATTCTCTGAAATTCACATGTCTCTGAATTTTGCAGTGCAGTTTCCCAGCCAGGTTAATGTGTACAAAAAGGCATATACATGAGTAAAATGTGCATACCAATATACTGGTGAAAAGAACTCACAAAAAGGAATTATATTAGGGATATTTTTCCTGCAAAAATGCATACAATATTAGGCTAAATTACCTACAAAAATGTGCACAGTAAGAGAATTTTGCACTAATATGCTGGTGAATTTTTGTGAGGGCATAAAATAGTTACCTGAGGGTAAATCGCTTCCTTCTGAGTAACCATAACATCTGATTAGAATATCTGTGAATGTCTTTCTTAAAATGTGGCACCCACACCATCCCGAATAGGGCACAGTGCTGCTAAAACATGCTTAGTGTTGCAGTTTATCAACCTGATACTAAGCATATTTACTCAGAATCCCAATGATTCCATTGAACTCACTTTCAAGGAAACAGCTTTATGACTAGGCTGAACATTTCACCTTTACGTGACTTTCTCCCATTTAGACTCTAAGTCTAACACAGGGACCACAAATAGGTTATGAAATATAAAACATGCAAATGGCCATGTGGCTCCCATTTTGTTCCAGATTTATGCTAGGGAAGTTACTGCATCTGTTGGTTGGGTGCATGTACCTAGAGTGCAAACAGGCATGTGAGTATTAGACATTATGTTCGTCAGAACTTTTCAGACACTAATATTAAGCTTATGTTGAAAAATGGAATATGACATAGTCCCAAGATGACCAGCTTCTTTCATGTTTGAGATTGAGATTTGTCATAATCAAGATCTGTAGGAGATAGCAGCAGCTGTCCATGTCTCTGTATAACAGAAATCTGCTATGGGATAGATTCCAGTTAAGACTGTTCCTAAAGACACTGATCTAATGAGAACTCTCTGACTGCTGAATGGCTATTGTAAATGGAAATTCTTAGACTTAGCAGCTGGAAGACCATTTCCCATGTTCCATATGGCATTCTTATGAGACGAGTTCAGAAGTTCATGATGACAAACTTATGTATTGAACTGATGAGAGACCGTAAGCCAAATTAAGGGCCAGCTGAGTCTTGCAAACTATTAGGTCACTGAACTTTATAGAGTTTCTTTCTTTCTAAACTTGACTGAAACCAATAGATCAGAATACTCATTGCTTTTGGCCCTTGATTGACACATCTTACCAAAAAAACACACAAATAAACTACGGTGGTACCTCTGGTTGTGGATGGGATCTGTTCCAGAGCTCTGGTCGGATCCTGAGGGTTTTGCAACTAGAGGTGCCTGTTCTGTGCATGCGTCCAGTGTGGTAGAGTGCTTCTGCACACGCACGCGTGGCGAAACCCGGAAAAATACTTCCGGGTTTGCCGTGTGCGTATCCTGAAAGATACCTAACCAGAAGTGCACGTAAGTAGAGGTACCACTGTTCTCACTTCTAATACCCATTTGTATTTTATATTTTCCTTCTCTTTTTAATCTGCTATACTGTTGGAAAATATAAGATAAGGAGAGATGTGGAGACAAATTAACCTTCATACCTCTTGAATGATATTTTGATTTGCTTTCGCTATACTTGTTCACATTTTGATTCTAGATGAGCAGTGAGCCACTCCAATCCAGAACAGTAATCAACAGAACCCTCAGTCTACTTTCTCTAATGTGCACCCTCCAGATGGGAGTTAGATCACAACTCCTATCATCCCTTACCATTGGCCATGGGAGTTGGAGCCTAACATTATCTGTGGGAAACTTGGTTGGGGAAGGTTTATTTGAAGCCAACACATTTAAGGCTGGGTCATGCATGAAATACTGCTACAACATTTCCTGCATATGAACATCCTTTCAGTTTATGTGCTCTTTCCTCTACATAAAGGTGGACCAGTGAGAGGCTGAGGAGTTACCCCATATCAACTGGCTTTTAGCCCCATTGCAGGACAATATACTTGCTTCAGTGGTTAGTGAATCCCATAACTATCATGCAATGCAATAGAAGAATGTACTTACTCTTATCATACATGCAAGTATATTTTTGTCTGCATACATTACAGACTTCTGCATACATTAATGGAGTCTTAATGTAGTGAAATGTCCGGAATACTGGTCCTGCTTTTGCTGCTGTCACAAAAATGATAATTTCATACTCATTTCTTTGTGTGCACATTTTTTCCTCCTTCCTGTCTAGCTTATTCCACAGATGGAGAGAAACTCATGTAAATCATTAACCTCAGTGCTCTCAGGAAATTAAGGGGCCTGATGTTCTAGGAGTAACAAGAAACACATTATCAAAATATAGCTCCAGAAATGCATGTTCATGCAAATGTTATTTCCAACAGGCAGGTTTTCTTGCAGTTGCACTACTTTTGGACAATATTATTTTAAAATGATGATGCAGTGCATCAGGTTTCAATAATGGATCCAGGAGTATCTCACACTATGAATATCAGCTTTCAATGGGAGTACTACCCGTTCCACAGTGGACTGAACTCCAGTCCCCAGGTGAGATACCTACACCAAGATTGTTAACCATTTTTGTCTTAAGGGCTACATTCACTTAGGACTAATACTTGGGGATGGGTGCACATACTCTTGCACACACACACACACACATACACACACGTACACAGCATCCATTCTCAGCTGATTTGTGTAGCTCAACTAAGAAACGGGTAATTGTCCTTTCTCTGCTCATCGAAAGATTCATCTGATGACTGGGGAGGACTATTTGTATGCAGGACATTGGGAGTGAAAGGGAAGAAAAAAAGATGGGTGTCCCTGTCCACTTTTAGCCCGGGTCTAACTCCCAATTTGCATACAGTTGCCATTAGATTACTCCCAAGGAGTTGACAGATGCTCCCGCCCCGCACTGCCATTCTACAAAACTCATTGTATGCATTCTAGGTGTGTAGTGTGTAGGTGTTTAGTGTCCTTCATCCTGGGGGATGAAGAACTCAAATCCAGAGTGTGGTTTCTGCGCAGATCTTCATTGCTCAGATCAGTATAGTCTGTAGGGAAAATAAGATTCAAAGGCACAGCAGATGTTATGATGGCTAAGCAAACTAAGGCGTCAACAAGTGACATGCTCCCTTAGGTGCCACTATGTGGGAATAGGGCAGGCACTTCAGCATGGCAAATGGAACTGTGTTTTGGACTGGGGAAGTAAAAGGGAACTCCTTCTGGAGGGTTGGATCCAGAGCCATCCCAATACATTTTGGCACCTGAGGACAACCCCCAAATGGTGTCACTCCTCCACCAGAGAAGAAGGGCTGAGTGAAGATCTACATCACATCAGGAACAAGCAGGGAATAAAGATTTACATCCAGGACAAAGAGGGAGCGAAGATGTACCTCAGGAACAATGGGGGAATCAAACCAACCTTACCTTATGGTTGAAGTGGGAATCAAACGTGGGAGAAAGGGGCCAGCTCTGAATCACACTGGGTAAGTGCAAAGTCCAGAAGACTATAGAGGGCAGCCCCCGCCATTTCCTCCCTGGGGCTGGGAGAAGATCAGCAGCACCTCCAATTCACCAAGTGGCTGCTGTAGAGACAGCATAGAGAAGGGTTGCCGAGAAGGTGGCAGATCCAGCCTCCAAGTAGCCCACCATAGCCATTGCTGCCATTACAGCAGCAACAGCAGGTGATGCATTCCTTGGAGGCTGGATCTGCTCCCCTTGTGGAACCTGTTACCCGAGGCAGTCGCCTCACCTTGCCTAATGGGTGGGTAGGCCATTGTTGGCCCTGAGCTGTATGCTCCCACCTGCAGTAGCATCTCTGGGACCTAGGCAACTGAAGAAGCAATAGTGGCAGCTCCAAACCAGTACGAGCAGCAGATTACTCCTAAGAGGATGGGCTCTGGAGCTGATGTCGGGGCAGGAGATGAAGCTGGCCTGATAACTGGAGGTGAAGTAGATGCCAAGTGCCTGTGTGCTGGGGACTATATTGTTCATGCCCTCCCCAGACTCTGACTCATCTGTGACTCTTCTGTCTCCCAAGACAACCCGTCTGAACCTGCTGGGCCCCTCCCCAGGGTCATCAATGGGCAACTCCTCCAACTCTTCAAATCCCTTGTCCAGGTCTGCTCAGCCCCTCCGAGACACTTCCCTGGGACTCATGTCACATAGAACGAATGTGTACAGGCAGCGGAAAGGGAGAGTTTTGCAGAGGCTGATTCCACCCCTATTTTGAGACAAGAACAACACCTGAAGCAAAGCTTACAATCATGCCTTCTTTCTACACACTTAGAACATCTGGGCCTCGAGAAAAAAATCAAGTAGGGTAAAAAAAATGATAATACTGTTTCCCTTGAAGTTTCAGGACTTAGGTTCTTAAAAGGAAAACTGCGTATAGAAATATTGCGTTTTTAAGTAGAATGCACACCTGTTTATGAAAAATAGCTACAGATAAATATACAGATGGAATACATAAGCAGAACTTGCAGCTCACAGTCTATAAAGCAGCAGTAAATCAAGAACAAATGATAGCAAAGCAGAAGCCATGCTGTTTTCCACAGCCCCCCCCCCAAGAAACAGCATCACAAACATGGCAATATTAAAGTGTTATTGGGTGTTTTTTATTTTAAAAAATGGATTGTGGACAATATGGATTTGATTACCACATGGCAGGGGGAGAACCTTGTTGGACAATGAAATTGCACTATCTTATGACTCCTTTCATTTTTGTTTATTATTTATTTATGTAGTTTAAAATTACAATTGTACCTCCTTTAAGAAAGTAGTGGAGATGTAGGGATTTTCTCTGCACTTTAAACTGTAATCCTGTGCACACTTCTTGGAAACAATTCCTATGGAATGCTTTTGGATTTACTTCTGAGTAGACATACCTACAGTAGGACTGCACTGCAAATATGCTAGAAAAGCTGTCTGTTGTTTCTCTTTTTTCTTAAAGTAGATGGCCAATGTGAAATGTAATTGAATAATACAACTACTTGAATGCCAACTGCTTACAATGCATTTGAGTAAAATGCATTATATATGGGATGTTGACTGATGAAGTGTTTCTGATACTTATCCAGATAGATGCATCTTGCAAATGAGTTGCAGGAATCCAGACATCTCAGCACTACACAGCCTACAGAATTCTTGTCTCATTATTAAGCTTCCATTCACCATGTTTGGCATTAAACCTGGAGTTGGTTGACAGGAGAACAAGATTTTCTTCATCTGCTTTATAGCTCCTCTTTCCTTTGAAGGAGGGCAAATGTTGTCCCTATTTTCAAAAAGGGGAAAAGAGAGGACCCAAATAATTACCGCCCAGTCAGTCTGACATCAATACCAGGGAAGATTCTGGAGCAGATCATTTAGCAAACAGTCTGTGAGCACCTAGAAAGGAATGCTGTGATCACCAATAGTCAGCATGGATTTCTGAAAAATAAGTCATGTCAGACTAACCTGATCTCGTTTTTTGACAGAATTACAAGCCTGGTAGATGAAGGGAACGCAGTGGATGTAGCCTACCTTGATTTCAGCAAGGCATTTGACAAGGTGCCCCATGATATTCTTGTAAAGAAGCTGGTAAAATGCGGTCTTGACTATGCTACCACTCAGTCAATTTGTAACTGGCTGATTGACCGAACCCAAAGGGTGCTCATCAATGGTTCCTCTTCATCCTGGAGAAGAGTGACTAGTGAGGTGCCACAGGGTTCTGTCTTGGGCCCGGTCTTATTCAACATCTTTATCAACGACTTGGATGATGGACTCAAGGGCATCCTGATCAAATTTGCAGATGACACCAAACTGGGAGGGGTGGCTAACACCCCAGAGGACAGGATCACACTTCAAAACGACCTTGACAGATTAGAGAACTGGGCCAAAACAAATAAGATGAATTTTAACAGGGAGAAATGTAAAGTATTGCACTTGGGCAAAAAAAATGAGAGGCACAAATACAAGATGGGTGACACCTGGCTTGAGAGCAGTACATGTGAAAAGGATCTAGGAGTTTTGGTTGACCACAAACTTGACATGAGCCAACAGTGTGACGTGGCAGCTAAAAAAGCCAATGCAATTCTGGGCTGCATCAATAGGAGTATAGCATCTAGATCAAGGGAAGTAATAGTGCCACTGTATTCTGCTCTGGTCAGACCTCACCTGGAGTACTGTGTCCAGTTCTGGGCACCACAGTTCAAGAAGGACACTGACAAACTGGAACGTGTCCAGAGGAGGGCAACCAAAATGGTCAAAGGCCTGGAAACGATGCCTTATGAGGAACGGCTAAGGGAGCTGGGCATGTTTAGCCTGGAGAAGAGGAGGTTAAGGGGTGATATGATAGCCATGTTCAAATATATAAAAGGATGTCACATAGAGGAGGGAGAAAGGTTGTTTTCTGCTGCTCCAGAGAAGCGGACATGGAGCAATGGATCCAAACTACAAGAAAGAAGATTCCACCTAAACATAAGGAAGAACTTCCTGACAGTAAGTGCTGTTCGACAGTGGAATTTGCTGCCAAGGAGTGTGGTGGAGTCTCCTTCTTTGGAGGTCTTTAAGCAGAGGCTTGACAACCATATGTCAGGAGTGCTCTGATGGTGTTTCCTGCTTGGCAGGGGGTTGGACTCGATGGCCCTTGTGGTCTCTTCCAACTCTATGATTCTATGATTCTATGAAGCTGTAGACAGACAATGTTGCTGTGGTCATGCAGATGTTTGTGAAATAATTGCCACCAATGTGAATGGGACTTGGATTAAATGTTTTGTTTTATATATTAAATTTGTAAATTTTAGGAGCAGAGAAAGGTGAGCAGGCCTTGTGAGCAGGCCTGGCACCAGCCCCCTGCATGGTGGGCATGTAGCGCCTGGTGGGACTCATTGCTGTTGCCATTGGGCTTCTGGTGCTGCCACTGTAACTAGCGTGGCTGAGCTGGGTACTGGTGGTGCACATGGTGCATGTGTACTAGGCAGCACTACCATATCAGTGATACTGCCCCTGCCTTCAGCACATCACACTGGGAGTGAAAACAGTGTTATAGATGATTTGGAGTCAGGGGTACGTAGTGAGGTGGCCAGGTTTGCAGATGATGCCAATTTTTTCAGGGTAATTAAAATAAAAAGGGATTGCAAGGAGCTCCGAAAGGATCCCTCCCAACTGGATGAATGAGCATCAAAATGGTAAGAACACTTAACACACATGGCTTCCCCAGAAACAGCAGTTTGCCTCTCACAGTGCTAGAGTTCCCTGTATCTTAGCAAACTGCAGTTTGGGCCCTTTAGGAAACTATTTTTAAAAAATATTAAGTAAATCATTTGCTTTCGGTTTACTGATTCTGATTTTTCTGAATAATATTTTCATTTCACTTTTCATTCTAACAGTGCAATCCTCTACCTGTCTACTCAGAAGCAAGCCCCACTGAGTTCAATGGGACCTACCACCAGGTATATGTGTATGCGATTGCAGCCTTAGCCTTACAGATTTGAAATGTGGTTTGCTTTGCTTAGTCTTTTGCTTGAGGGTATCTGCAACTTTGTTGTGTTGTTTCACGAATCAAATATGCATTCTCTTGATCCTCTGCTGCAAACTGTTTTATGCTTTTTTTTATTATATTGTGCTTAGCACAGAAGGGAATCTTTCAGACTATGAGCCATGCCATGAAAATTAATCATAGTGTTTACGGATTGTTCATCTTGACTAAAGAGTGTCTGCGGTCATTTATCTGCCTCCAAGGAATTGGTTAATGTCTCAGGGTATGCACTGCTACACTCCTAACCATATGCTGCAAAGGGCCACCTTGAGACTTTGAGGGTTCCATTTTACAAAACAGGGCTTGTAACCTATGCTTGCCCATCATTATATTTCACCGGAATCACTGTGACTTTTTTTGCATCTCAGTTAGCCTAACCTCAGCCATTGGTCCTGTTTTCAGGAACCATCATGCACAATAATATCTTAACAGGTCTCCAAATGCATAGCAAACAAGCATCTTTCCACAATATATATTAGATTTTGATATTTATATGTTGTATTTTACATTTTATGAAAGCTGCCTCATGATGGTTCTGCAAAAAAGGAGGCATAAAATATACTTTAAATAAACAAATAAATCCATCTCTGGATTGTGCATAAGGTTTCAGCTTATTGATGTAGTATATTGCCAGTGTATTTGGAAGTGTGGCCCAGTCAAATGAATCTAGTGAAAACCATGTCTATAGGCTGAGCATATGGAACAACTTCCAAGAGCAAAACCCTCCCTCCTCAGCAGATGGAGATGCTAATCTCAATGCAATTTGTCAACCCTGGAAAATCAAGGAAGGTCAATAGGGGACATGCTCCCTTAGTGCCCACAAGCTTTTGTTCACTTGAGTATTACAAACTCATTTTCAAGCAAATTCATCTCTCAAGCCTTAATTCTCAAGCTCTTAAGCTCTCAACTCTTGACTCCTCTCCCTGCTGCAAATGGATTTGTTTAATTTTTAATATTAACTCACTGAGTTTTCCATCTCATACTGAGTTTGAACCAAGACAAAGGAGTTCTAGCACATCATGGGTGTTAAGAGCCTTAGCAATGCCGGATGTTGTTGTCAACAACTGTTTTATGAATTACCACTGTTAGTTATGTGATTATAACTGACTGTGCTTTTCTGAATTTAGTTTCTTATGATCTTGCTATTTAAAATTCTACTCCACCACAATGATGTGTAAATATACTTGCATAACACACCATACATTTGATGAAGTATAGTCCACAAAAGCTTATGCCATAAGAAATTTGTTAAGACTTTAAGGTGCCAAAAGATTCTTTTAAAAAATGTTTTTATGAAAGAGTTTCTTGGGTTACAGAAGTACATACAGCATCTCTGCTTTCAGTTCACAGAGTCCTTCCATGGATCAGTAACATTCGATGTGCGACACTAATGTTATAGACAGTATAAGGTTGTGGGAGAAGAGAATTGGCAGTATTGAATATTTTCCAAGACAATAACACACACTCACATTTCAAAGACCTTATAAGTCACCCGGGACGTGGGTGGTGCTGTGGGTAAAACCTCAGCGCCTAGGATTTGCCGATCGTATGGTCGGCAGTTCGAATCCCCGCGGTGGGGTGAGCTCCCGTCGTTCGGTCCCAGCTCCTGCCCACCTAGCAGTTCGAAAGCACTCCTAAGTGCAAGTAGATAAATATGTACCGCTTTATAGCGGGAAGGTAAACAGCGTTTCCGTGTGCTGCGCTGGTGCAGGCTCGCCAGAGCAGCTTCGTCATGCTGGCCACGTGACCCAGAACTGTCTTCGGACAGCGCTGCCCCCCGGCCTCTTAAGCAAGATGGGCGCGCAACCCCAGAGTCGGTCACGACTGGCCCGTACGGGCAGGGGTACCTTTACCTTTACCTTTATAAGTCACCCACTCTCAGCAGCCATGAGCATCATAGCTGGAGACTGGAGGGACCTGTCAGGAGTAAACATGGACCACTGGTACCAAAGTGTATGGGAAACAGCCCTACTAGAAAAGTTAATCAACGAACTGAAACTAGCATGGGGACAAACAAAAGACTCTTTGTTGTTGTTGTTTTATATAAACTATGGAACTCATTCCTCCAGGAGGCAGTTATGGCCACCAACTTGGGTGGCTTTAAAAGATTAGACAAATTCATGGAGGAGATGGTTATCCATGGCTACTAACCATGATGGCTATGTTCTACCGCCATGGTTAAAGGCAGCAATGCTTCTGAATAAGAGTTGCTCAAAGCACACGTAAGTGCTCTTGTGCTCGAATCCTGCTTGCTGGTTTCTGATAGGCGATTGTTCACCCACTTTGAGAATAGGATGCTGGACTAGATGGGCCATTGGCTTGATCCAGAAGGCTCTTCTTATGTTTCTTAAGAGATAAAAGATAGAACCTAAGAGTTAAACTGCCAAATAGGGACTGGAAAGTGCTGGGATAGAGCTTGGTTAGGGCTCGGAAAGGGTTTGGTGATTAGGAGATTGCTAGGCGGGGCAACCAAAATTATCTCCCTGAGAGGAAAGAAAAGATGCTAGAAAGAGTTAGAAGTGTTTTACTGGTTTGGTAGGGGGGAAACAGCCATTGTAGGAGGAATTTATTTAATTAGAACCAGGTTTAAAGTGGTAGTTTTAAGTAAAGTTCTTTATTACTTCTGTAAAGTGTTTTGACTGAAAGTGTTGTACCTTATCAAAGTAGCCATTAAGCCTTAACTCTCATAGTGTGTGTGTGTAAAAAATATTCCAGTTTTGTTTCCAACATGCTTCATACTTACTTTAATCCTCCGATTGAGGAATAAGTGATCACAGGTTTTTCCTTTCACATTTTAAAAGCCCTCGCTTCTAGATATTAGACAAAGATACCACATACACAAAGTCTCAGGCCTCTCAAATATTACTGAGAGGGTTAAGGTTTTAAACATCCCAAACCAAATCACCTCACCTCACTCCCATCTTTGCTGAGGGATGCCACAGCATATTCTAGGGTAAAGCTGTGACTAAAGCCTACTCACTCTGTTCTCCCTTGTAGCTTCACTAACAGGGGCCATGGCTCAGTGGTAGGCCACATAGTTTACACGTCAAAGGTTCCCAGTTTAATCCCCAGCATCTCCAGGTAGGAATGGAAATGTCCAATTTCAGGTGACTTCTGCCAGTCAGTGCTGATGGTACTGGCCAAATGGACCAGTGGTGTGGCTCAGTATGAGGCAACTTCCTATGTTCCTAGCAGATGTCACTACAGAGGCAGTGGAACAAAAGTACCTGGGTTATACCATTCTCCAGGGCATAAGCTCTTCTGAGTTGTGGGACAAAAACATTGCTATGTTTCATTTTGTAGTGCAATATTTTTTGCTGTCAGTACCTGGCCTTTCCTTAGATAGCTCCTAGGAAGCTTGCCACTTGGGATTTTACCTAGAAGCCAGAATATATTGCATACAGCAATTTTCTGTACCTTTTTAAAGTGCAATTGAAAAGATTGAATGTGTGGGCATATTTGCTTGCTAACGCTATTGCAGTGAGAGAACTCCTGTAGCTATAGGTTCAGTATTCCAATTCCTCAGGGCGCAATTATTTGTAATGACACACTGCATAAGCTAATGGTAAAATGGGCTATTAAATTCATTTAGAATTTGTGATAACCTAATCACATTGAAATACAGTGCACAAAAAAACACCTACCTCCAAACCTAGCTGAAAGTGGTTCAATTTGGGTTGCACACAGAAACGCTTTTGAAAAGAACAACAACAACAACAACAGACTAGAGCCACAATGAGTTTACTTTGGTGTGTGATTCTGAAATAGGAAACAATTAAATCTACCACAGCAGTTTACAACATAAACCACAACAGCCCTTGATTAAAACTAGGGGTGGCATCAGCAACCATCATCCTTGGGCAGCTGCTTGAGCCATAGCAGGACCCACAGGCTCCAATGATTTGTTCTTCCTGCCTGACCATCTTATGGTGTGGGTTTATTTGGCAGTGGGAGCTGGGTTCAGGAAGCTGCCTTCCATTTTACATGACCCACAATTCTCCAGAGAGCTCACGTATTTGTCCCACCCACAAACATTTGTTTTAAATGTTTTATTGTGTCAGACTAGTACAGGAAGAGGCATCAGTAACAGAAAGCTGAACACTGAATGATAACACATTCCTGGAGTCTTTCTTAGTAAATTGTGTGTCAGTAATCCTATTGTGATAAACCAGATTTGACAGAGAGAGATCAGGCAGGATACAAATGCCCATCAGCTTATATCCAAGCTGGTGTTTAGAAGAAAGATATGTGCCATCAAACTGCAGGCAATTAGACAGGCAAGGCACAGAGTCATAGTGACACCATTTGGGCAGGTGTGGTTATTTCTAAGTGTGGTCTCAGGTCTGGTTTAATATTATGCTTGTGGCACAGAGCTGAGATGAAATATTTCCATTTCAAGAAGGGTTTGGCTCTCCTGCAGAATCTGCATCAAGATGCAAAAGTGAGTTCCCTTTGAGGTGAAGTAGATTCCTGAGATGATATGAACAGGAACAGAAGAAAATGGTCAGTGAGCCCTGAGCATACATTGCAGCCCTTCTGCCTTGCTCCCTCTCCTCTTAGTAAGCTAAGACATCTGAAGGCAGCCCTGTTCAGGGAAGCTTTTAATGTTTAACAGACTATTGTATTTTAATGTTTTGTTGGAAGCCGCCCAGAGTGGCTGGGGAAACCCAGCCAGATGGGCGGGGTATAAATAATAAATTATTATTATTATTATTATTATTAGTAGTAGTAGTATATTAAGCTATAGCAACACTCAGCATTGGTAAGATGGGAGGGCAGCACATCCCCACCTCTATGGTCCTGCCACCTACTACAATTGCAACAGAAAAAACTAATGAGATAGTTGAGAGATCCATTTGAGAATGCCGAATGCCTGCTGAAAATATAATTTCTTATCATTAGAAATGGCAAGGCTAATTGCATGGGAGACATGTGTTGCCATTTCCCAACCTTTATTATTATTATTATTATTTTCTTTTAAATGACAAACAGCCAAGAACAGCAACTGCTTTTCATTTAAGAATGAAAATTGGGAGACTATCAGTACGATCCTGTACATGTCTGCTTTTAAAGAAAACAGCCCCTTGGGATCAACTGGAATTATTCCCAGCCAGAGAAGTGAGTATAAGATTGCAGTCAAATGCAGTCAGTTTGGCCCTGACTTCAGAAGTTATTGATTACAAGATTCACCTACTTTTCCTATCACTGTATTTCCTGCAGCTCATATCTTCTGCAGTGTGTAGGCTTACGAGAGCATATAGACAGGCATCTTGACTGATGGTGGCAGGTAATACAGATCAACCACAGCAATTGCAGGTGACAGATGGCAAGGACTCCTTGTTGCTACATATACTAATTACGCTTCTTAACCCTGTAACCCATTGCTGTAAAAGCTGATCATCCCAGAAGGATTACTCCTCCTGCTGCTGCCACCTCAAATACCCTTTCACCAATGCTACTTTCGGCATTCCATAAATAGCACACTGCTGCTAAGTGCTGCTCAGAGTACTTATGATTCATTTTCATGTTAACTAACCAGGACAGCATTTTATGAAACACAGCCTAAGAACGTCAGAAGAGCCCTGCTGGATCAGGCCAAAGGCCCATCTAGTCCAACAATCTGCTTACGCAGTGACCAACCAAATGCCTATGGGAAACTGATTGACAGAAGCTCTCTAGGGTCTGGGGCAGGAGATTTCAGAGATTCAAACTGGGCCCTTCTGTATGCTGTTGCACTGAGCTATGACACTTCTGCCTAGTTGCAAACTGGTTTGGATTACAACATATTGACCAGAGAGCTGGTGAGATTGAGAATACAGTTCAGCGGAGGGCCCACATATCACCTCCATTTTCAGCCGTCACAGCGACAATTCACTATCACTGTATTTCTACTACTCTGAGAGACCCTCTTTTATCAGGAAGTGGTGAATTATGGCCAAAATGGCAGCACCCACTACTTATCATCACATTTGTCAGATTTATTCAGAGCTTTTCTATTCAAATACGTTATTTGCAACAAACAGAAGATACAATGAAATGACGGAATAATTCATACACTTATGCACCCAAAGAAATGAACAGATTTTAGCAGCTGTGTTATGGTATGGTGAATATGCATGTGTTTGTCTAACTTCCTGCTATTCTTTCACAGGCATAGCAAGTTGCCCCAGTACCCTGAGCATCTGGCAATCACGGCTAGCACAACGTGTCTTGGTTTGGAGGCTCCAGTTGAATAAACAGTTCCATTAGTGTCTTTCAATTTCCAGCGAGAAGCTCTGGGTCACTGTGTTTGGAATAATATTTCATAAACTGTCAAAGTCAAAAACACATGATCACTCAGGCACAGCGGACACACTTTGGAAGCTCTCTGATCTAAGCTATAACATAAACCAGTGTAAGGGTAATAAAGAAGGGAAGTTGCTTGAGGCTGTCTGCAATTATAAGCCAGAAACTGAGCTGGGCATGAAACCCGACCATATTTATTCAAACTGTATCAATAGATTTAGCTACAGTCAATTCAGGAGAGAACGAGAGAAAGTTCACACTCAGAAGTCCTGTTGAATTCAGATAGGGCTTACTCCCAGGTAAGTAGGGTTAAGATTGCAGCTTTACTTGGGAGTAAGGTTGCTTCCACCTTAGAGCCATGCAGGGCAACTGAGACACTGCTTTTCTGCATTAGTTGTATTGCGTGTCAAGACCCCCAAGAAAGACACAGTTGACACCAATATTAGTTTAAGGTTGTTGGCATAAATTTGGCCACAACATTATTGATTACAGAATCTGAGTGGTTTGCTTAGGCATTGGTTCAACTAGCTGCACCTACACCTCCGTCAGGGCAGCACTGACAACTGGACACTGGCAGAAGTCAGTAAGGGTAAACATACTGGGGGAGCATTGGTCCTACCACAGGCGCAACATCATCCCAAAATGCTCCCAGGTGCTCGGGCATGGCCCTGACCCTTGGAAGGGGATGGGACAAAAGCATGGCGAGCATCTGGATTCCTTTAACGGAATACCCTATCGCACACTGGGAGGGGCAGGTGTGACAACCTCCCCTCCACCACACCTTGAACCAATGCCTAACCGCCAAACCTTACAGAGTTGTGATGATTTGCTACGCAGCAGGCAAAACCCAAGTGGCACCAGCCAATCAGCCAAATGGGAAAATTCCTACAGGGCCCCTGTCCCAAAAGCAGACAACCCACGATGGCATAGCAAGGTGATAGCAAGACCCTAAATATAGGGAGGGTGGGAGGGTGATCCGATGCACGAGGCGCTAAGAGGAAGCTTGACGCAATGTGCAGCAGTATAAATAGGTCTGCAAATTCTCTCAACCCCATTGGCCAGAATTACCCCAGCAACCGAGGGACCCAATCAGGTTGTTGTGGCTATTCAAACGATCCCACCCATGCAAACGGTGAGGTCAGTCTTAGTGATGTCACCGCAACACGTACCCTCCGTGATGAGGCCACAATTTAGCAGAATAAAAACGGTGGTTACACAGCACTTATTTTAAAACTGGGATTTAATATGATGTGAAAACCCGGCCACTATTGCAAGAGCAGCAGAAACCATATAAAACACATCAGTGCTCAGCTGTGAGCTATGTATTGGTTACAAACCCTGTGGAAAAAATCCAGGGCAAAAAACAACTAATAATAATTTATTATTTATACCCTGCCCATCTGGCTGGGTTTCTATATTACTAGTGTAATTAGGTTTTTTTAAAAGAAAAGAAAACTCCCGGTTCAGCTTATCTTTTGGGTTTAGCTCATTCCAGAATCCTTGAGGTGATTTTTCAAAGGTTTAGAAAAACTTTACACTAGAATCACTAGTTATACTCAATGCAGTTCGGACAACAGTCTTTTGGAGTGAACCTTTATCAGAGATATAGTGCCACAGGGAAACTATGCAAACAGTCTAAGTTGACTTGCTTAGGGCAATTTATATCTAGGAGTATGCAAGAGGCTGATGTCAGCAGTGACAATGGCAGCCTCTAGAGAATGAAAAGACTATGAAGTGTGTGTGTGTGTGTGTGTGTGTGTGTGTGTGTGTGATGTGGGGTGTCAGATGATACAAACTTCCCCAGTGATAGAAAACAAACAGTTGAAGCTTGGTATTCATTTTCTTTTTTTAGGCTGATATTTCTCACCGCCTAATAGAATTTTCCATGCCCTAGTTAAGGTGCTTTCAGTATGCAAGTTGTGGCCAGGAAATGCAACCCACTAGTTTGTTTGTTACAGAAAGATTAATGGAACTGACATCTCATGGGGAACTAGGAGATAAAGCTGAAAGCTGAGCGATACAGACTCAAACATGCGTCATCAGAGCACAGTTACTGCACTTTCCTCCTCAGTGGTTCCTCTTTAAGGAAGTACATCATAGTTATGCAGGCTCCCATAACCATCCATTGTGATTGTAATGAAAGAAAATGGCATTCTAGGTGAGTCAGCATTTGGCAACAATGTACAGGCAGTATTTTTGTGATCAGTGAGATGGAGGAAATGAAATCAGGGTTCTCAGCAAGTTTGCACAAGGAGACACGGCTGACCACTGCAGACATTCAGCCCTCCAATGTTGAGGGCAATGAATGAAGACAACTACAATAGCATAAAGGAAAGTATGGGACCAAGGGGTATGTCTCTATTATTAATAGAATCATAGAATACAGTGGTACCTCAGGCTAAGAACTTAATTCGTTCTGGAGGTCCATTCTTAACCTGAAACTGTTCTTAACCTGAACCACCACTTTAGCTAATGGGGCCTCCTGCTGCCGCTGCACCGCCAGAGCACAATTTCTGTTCTTATCTTGAGGCAAAGTTCTTAACCTGAGGTACTATTTCTGGGTTAGCGGAGTCTGTAACCTGAAGCGTCTGTAACCTGAAGTGTCTGTAACCCGAGGTACCACTGTAATGGCTGATGGGAGCTGGAGTCCAACAATGGAGGGATGCAGATTCCCCACCACTGCTCTATTTGAACAGAAAGCTTTTTTAAAAAAAGCCACCATGAATCTTCAGTGTTCTTTCCTCCAAACGAAAACCAGAAGGATATTGCTAAGATAAAGTTCCTAATAGCAAAGGTATCAGTGGTCTCACAGATAATTCTGCAGTTTTAGGGTTAAGGGAATGAAATATCGCCACATAAAATTAAACAGTCAAATTACCTGTGTGATTACATAATTGCTTTGTTCAAATCTTTGTTCTATTTCCCCCATGAGCACCCTCATGAACTCCTTTGTTACCATGGAGCTGTTTATGAACGCTCGACTACTTTTAAAATGAGCTTAATTAAAAGTTTGTGAAGGTCTCCCCATTCCAATTACAGTGAAGAATTTGTGCAGTGAGAATCCAAGCATGCACGCACACACATTTAAAGAAAAGGGCATTGGATCAAGTTTGGGGCCTCTAATCCCCTGATAATTATTTTTTAAAGTCTCAGTTCATATCAGTCCCTTTTTAGAGGCAACGTAGAACTGAGGAAATGTGATCCAGCCAGCATCAAAAGCTACACTGTAAGTCTCTCTCTTTCAGTCTGCTGCTCATGAGGACTTGCTTTATCCACTGAATCCAAGCTACAGAGTTGCCTCTTGTGTTTTGTAGAGGTGGTTGGCTCAGAGTGAAAGGTCTGATTCAGATTATCTACAACCTGGAGCATGTAGCTGGGAAGAGTGAAAGGTATACCACAACACAAAGGTTCTCCAACTTGGTCACATTGTTGATTCACCAAATTTAGGAGAAAATAATAATAAAATGATCTGTCACCGACCCACAGTCAACCTTCCCAAATGTAGCAGAAGCAAACAAAATTTGGGACCACTTTCTAGCTTCCATTTGGGTGATTTTACCTCTTTGTTGTGACCAGAACACGCATCAATGTGAGAGTAACTAAAGTCACTCCTTACTACAGCATTTTCTCCTTTGGAGAAGAGAAAGTTCCCACAGAGAAACCTGGGAACTTTAGTTTAATTGTAGCCCCATCTGCATTGCAGTATCACACCACTTTAACAGGCATGGTTTCCCTCAAAGAATCCTGGGAACTCTAGTTGGTTAAAGGTAAGGAGGTGTGTTAGAAGACCTCACTATTCTTCTCACAGAGCTACAAAGCTAATCAATCCCCCTTCTCTCGGAGCTCTGAGAATTTTAACTCTGTGAGGGGGGGGGAGGGTATTCTAAAAACTCCCAGCAAACTACAGTTTCCAGTTGTTAAAGTGGTATAATAGTGCAGATGTATCCTCTTCTCATTCTGTATTTTAGTCCTTCATCATTTACACAGCACTGCAGCATTTACAGGCCATTTTGAGAAAAGCCAGTCACCAGACATAATCACCAAACACTATCATCTTACCTGAAAGTGCTATAAAAATGATCTTATCTACAAACACTGCAGATTTTGGAAAGTGCAAGTGTCCAGGAAAAGAATAATAGTTTGGACCATCCTGTTGAGCTAATTCACTCCTACGAAATGGTTTGGAATTTGTACTGGTTCCTGCCTATCCCCCAATGGGTTTGCTCAATCACCTCAGAGAAGGAAGCATAACCATGTTGTTCAAATGGCTGTGTGAATTTGAGAATGGCTGGTTTCCTTTCTCAGGTTTACCACTAATTGGCTGCCTGTCTGTAAAATCCCAAACTCCTTGCTTCTCTTTCGGCTTCTGTCAGAGACGAAGGATATTGATTCAGATTTATGAGTCAGAAGATGTTTATACAGTAACCAAGAAATTATTGTTATAATCAACCACGAGCAGGCTACCATATATCACAGGCTATGTGTTAACACCTATGGCCATTCACAAAGGAAAACCAGCACATTACAGCATCTGGCTACGTCAGCCACCCCGTTTGATGCTCAAGGAACTAACACAGGAAGGAGCTTGAAAAAAGCAAGAGGGGAAAAGATCTAAGTTAAAATATGAAACTTCCCTCTAACATAGCACAAATGGATGAAACAGAATCAGTTAGAAATCCATACATTTTTGCACTTAAAGGGGTAGAGGAGACAGGTAAAATGAAGGCTTCAACTGGAGACTTTATTTCTCCAGAAAAGCTACTAATAATTTGTTACTGAAAGATGGGGTCCAGCTGACTGGCAGAGAAGAAAAAACAAAAAGGCTTTAAGCAGAGAAGTTACCCCCTGCAAGGGTGGTGGGCCCGTTCGGATGGCCCCTCGGGGACTGATGGAACTGCATGTGTTCCTGAATACTCTGACGTGCTCTAGGTGCTACTGAACTCCTTCTCCCAGCATGGCCAATGGTCAGAGATTATGGGAGTTGTAGTCTGACCAGTGCTTTTTGATTTCCTGGGGGTACTCAAGGGTACACAGTACCAGCACTTTTTTTGTTTCCAAAGGTTAAAAGTGTGGCACTTACTGTAACAACTTAATGGTGAGTACTGACAATATCTGGAGGGTCACAGGTTACCTATCACTGAACCATGAAACTTCAAGTATTCCAAATAAAAGAAATGAAACCTCTAATAATTTTAGTTTATATGTGTATATATACTGGTTTTGTTGCATCTTGAACTTTCTTGTCCAATTTGATCTCATGCAGGAGCAGTAAAAAGAAAATTAGCTTATTTAATGAGATCCCCTCTGAGGAATAAACCTAGGAGCACCAGATCAAGAGATGTACTTGGGTTTCCCCCCTCTCTTTGTAACTCAGCAAGAAAAGAAATCAGGTTTTCTGTTTCTCTTGGCAGACTTTCATCACCCCACCAGCTTTCCTCCAATATTCTTCCCCTCCACACCTTGTGAAACCTTTTCATGTTTCTTAATAACATTACACTGTACATTGTATTATTCACACCTCCACCAAATGAGTTCAGTGTGGGGAACATTCTTTCAGGGTCTGCTAAGGGCTGAAAAGACGGTGAACCACAGATTGATATAATTTCCAATTTACATAGTAGAAGGGACATGAACATATTCATGTTTCTTCAGGATAATCCAGATGGTGCGACTTCCTGCACTCCCCATTCAGTGTGGTAGTAGCCATAGCCACTATTTATATAGCATACTTTACAATTGTATGCCCCATTTACACTAGCCAGTTTCTCAGTAATGTACTTTAAATCTGTAAGGAATGATGGATGATGACTCTGCCCAAAAATTAAAAGAAAAGAAGCAAGTTGGGAACTGAGCTGAGCTGAACAAACAGAACATTAGGACTCTGCCTCTTCAGCAGCATCATAAAGCTACCCGTGATGAGAGCAATAGTCTTCAGAAGTCACAGGCCAAACAGAAGCTGCAGAAACATGACAGAGGGAAATACCATTCCAGAAACAGATCTCCCCAAGAAAGAACTAACATCATCCTGATAACACCCACATTCCCTGCAATTATGATGCCTGTCATGCATGAGAAGCACCTTGGGCAGGGGCCGACTTTGGTCTTTCAAAGTTCTGCTGAACCCTGTGCAAGGCCAAAATTTGGCACCCCCTCTGCCTCTTGTCTTCTGTTCTGTACATGCACTACATCATAGTTGCGATGCCCTACAGCACCCCCTCCGCTTGGCCCCCAGTGTGTGTTGCTCCAAATTTGTCTCAGTCCTAGGAAAACAGACAAAGAGGCTCAGATAATTTCATTACACCTTGAGGTAGAAAAGGTATAGGAACCCATTGGCATAGCTACTGGTAAGCAAGACTTCTGCAGCCCAGGAGAAGTGGAAACTTCCACTGTGCCTTGCTCCACCTGTCTATCACTCTGTTTGCCAGGCTGACCAACCAGCTGTCAAAGCGCCCATCCCTGGTAAGTATTCTTGGTGTGTGGGTGTGTGGGTGTGTGTGTGAAAGAGAGAGAGAGAGAGAGAGAGAGAGAGAGAGAGAGAGAGAGAGAGCTCTAACCCTGGTTTATGAATTGTATTCAATAAATGTGGCACTTTGCCCCCCCCCCATACAAGACTCTCACTAAATTATTATATGTTGGGTATACATTTACTATATAACCAATATAATATCACTTCAGCATCACCAAAATAAAAATGAATAAAAATGACAATTCATTTAACGTACATCATAATTTAAGCGAGCATAAAACTCGCTAATAGGCAAAGTAAAAATATACAGTATCTTCAGTTCCCAAAGTAGACCCAAAGCTACATTAGTGTCTCGTGTGCCCCCACACATCCCAAAAACATTTAATGTCTCAGCCCAGCAGGCTAGAAAGTCCCCTCAGATGTCTTCTGGAAGCAACTCCCATATGAAGGATCTTGGGGCTAGTGGGGTGGGGCTGGGGGCAGGGGCGGAGGAAGGGGGTGCAGTGGGTGCAGTCTACCCCAGGTGTCACCACTGGGGGGGGTGACAAAATGCCAGGCGGCACTAACCGCGGGGCCTGCAGCACGCCTGAGCCACGTGTCTCTCCTAGGAGATACATGGTGGCTTGGGCGTGCACAGGCTCCACATTGCCCAAACGGTCTGCCCGCTGCCTCCCCCCCCCCAGCTGTAGGGTGGCTCAGTGGGAGGAGGTAAGCAGACCCCAGAGGCCTCGTGATGTGCCTCGCCCTCGCCCCATCCCTATGGGCGGCTCGCCCCACCCCTGGGCGTGCCACCCCAGGAGCCTGAGCAGCTTCCTCCGCCACTGGCTGGGGGTAAGGCAGGTGCAAACAAAGTCTCTCTCCAATCTCTACTTCTAGTAGAGACAGTGCAGAAAATAGCCATAGGAAACGTAGCCTCTTATTTTGCTTTGGGATTCCTCTGTGTAGTGAGGAGCTTATGTGTAGCTTATGTATGTATCCGTGCATCGGATATAGCCTTTGGAAGGGGTGGCAAACCCCAAATGTGGCCCTTGGATAGAAAAAGGTTAGCTACCTCTGACCTAGTCTGGTGAAGAGTTTTAGAGAACTCAAAAGCTTGCTCACTATGTATTTTGATTGGCCTAATAAAAGTATGAACCTAATATGGAGTTTAGCAATTTTGCATGTGAAGGTGCATGTAGTCTGGAGTGACTCTACCACTTTGTGACTCTACCACCTCCTTCTCACCCAGTTCTCCTGAATTAATAGATCACATTAGCATTACTTGGAGAGAAAAGTCAGAAAACATCCATGCAGGGTCTGCTTAGGGTTAATATATTCTTCTTTCTTTTCTCCCTCCCTTCACACACCCACCTTTGATGAAGATTTCCTGATATCTTAAACCACAGTTTCCATTACATTCAAACCAGTAAACGGATCCAAGTTTGATATTCTGGTTTGTAGGGAAGCCTTAAACCTCAATCAATTGTCAAGGGAGGGATAAGGGATGCCATGAGAAAACATGGTTCAAGAATCCAGGAAATCTGCACTGAAGCTGGGTGCACCTGGGAGAAAGATTAATCTGTTAATTTCAGTTTCTCTGAGTTGCTTATTTTTTCATTCTTCAGTTTACCACATTACTGCACCAGTTTGCAATTCTTTTGTAAAAGTCAGAAAAAATAGCCAGCATTTTAATGCACCTTTTAAAATTATTTCTGTACTTGCTTATATTACACCTTTCCTCCAAGAAGTTCAGGATGGTGTACATGGTTGCCCCCTTCTTATTTTTGTGTGTAATAATATACACATCACCACAAATATTATTATTTTTTTCATTTTTATATGCATTTGGGTCGGAGAACTGCTTCACAAAGTAGCTTTTTGGTTTTCATAATGTTTTGGGAGGTGTGCATTCCTTAGGCTCACATTAAAATGTGAACAGAAACTATTCCCCCCCCCCCCAAAGCAGAGGGAAGGGAAATGTGGGAGTTTGTAAGCGGATAGCTTGTTTCTAACTGGGATCTTGATTCCTAAACCAGGCTGATATCTGTGCAGGCAGTTCAGTTAACAAAATAGCAATGGAAGGGAGAAATCAATTGTAAGGGGAAGGATAAAGGTCTCCTTTCCTCCTTCAACTCAATCTCCTTGGCCTACTTTAATTGATCAGGTATCACCCATTGTAAAGTCTATTAAAATCTAATCTCCTCTAGGCTTTTGTGGAAAAGCAATTTCTTGCTGTACAAAATTGTGTTGCACCAGCTTCTAAATCAGGATTCCATTCATGAATCTGGTGATTTCAAGCAAAAGGAAGACTATATCTTTTTTTCTTTTCTTTTTCACCCAGAAGCAAATACCATTACAGTGGTACCTCAGGTTAAGAACTTAATTTGTTCTGGAGGTCTATTCTTAACCTGAAACTGTTCTTAACCTGAGGTACCACTTTAGCTAATGGGGCCTCCCGCTGCCACCACGCCGCTGCCGCGCAATTTCTGTTCTCATCCTGAAGCAAAGTTCTTAACCTGAAGCACTATTTCTGGGTTAGTGGAGTCTGTAACCTGAAGCGTCTGTAACCCGAGGTACCACGGTAATGTAAATTAAACCTATTCCAGGTTAGTGGTGTTGTTGTTAAAAATAAGAACACAAAATATGTAGTAAAACAAAAACTAAATAAACCAATAACCCCCCAAACACATTTAAAAAGCCACGGAAAGTTAATCAGCCAAAGGCACCAGGCGAACACCCTGAGGAGAGCATTCCACAAATGGGGAGTGACATCAGAAAAGGCCTTTTCTTGTGTTGTCGCCCTCTGGACCACTTGTGGAGGAGGCACACCAAGAAGGGCCTCAGATTATGATTGCAGGGTTCAGATCAGTTCATATGGAGAGAAGTGGCATTGTGGTCCTGAGATGTTTAAAGCTTTATCGGTCAAAACCAACACTTTGAACTGGGCCTGAAAACTAATTGTCAGCCAGTGCAGTCAGGCCAGGATCAGTGTAATATGCTAATACCATCGTGTCCTGGTGAGCAGCGTGGCTCCTGATTGCTGCACCAGCTGAATTTTCTGAACTGTTTTCAGAGGCAACCCTATGTATAATGTGTTGCAGTTATCTAACCTAGAGACAGGGAGCAGGTCCCCAAGACTCACAGCCAAGATGGTAACCCAAGTATGCTTGGGACAGTAACCTCAAGAACGCACAGGTCTAAAACAAAACATAAATTCAAAATCCTAGTACATGCTCATCTTGAATGCTAAGAAAAACATGTGCCAACTTCTGTATCTTTCTGTCCACGTCACTTTTGACAAAATGGAAAGATGCAAGATTTATAAGCAGGGAAAGGTTCCCTTTTTTCTCTTGGGAGATGAAACATTGATTAAATCCACTTTTTCTTATCTCAAAAAGAAACTCTCTTCACATTCGGTCATAATTTGTGTTCCATAATTAGAGAGGTGCTAAACCAGAAGCAGCCTTGATTTGAGTGCCTTTGTCAGAAAACGGTTTTCTTCTCCCCTGCAGACCAAGGGAATTTCCTGCAATCACTGGGTCACATGGCACTAATTTAGTCAGGCAGTAAAAACCTCTTAAGTTGGCTGAGAAATAATGCCAGGTCACCTGACAAAGCCAAAACAGGATGGGTGTTGGTGATACGGGATAGCAGAACTTGCTTTAATTTTAATTAAGCATTAAGATGAGACAACACTTTCTGGGCAGTGATGCAAAGATTGGAATATGTTTTTGCCTTCGGAAATGAGTCATTTTCTCCATAAATTACCTTGACTGTGTGATTTTTCTTTCTCCTTAAAGAAATGAATTTTTATATGTTGTTTGAGTCTCATTTTCTGTTAAGTTTATGTCTTGCTGCTTATATAACTTCACTGGATAATGCTGCAGATGGAGGTGCAATCTGTAAAAATAATAACTGCTAAACAACAACAGTTGGATTTCTTTGTCACATAAAAACTTCTAACAGAAAATATGAAACACCAGTGATATAGCACTTAGTATGCCATAAGCATATCTAAAATGGTTGTTTTTCAAAGCTCCTGGTCACTTTGATAAGCCAAAAGAAGAGTCATTGACACCAGGGGATTATTTTACCCATCCCAATTCAATCTACAACCTATTTAAGTGAGAGAGAAATAGGATGTTATAACTAAACAAGTGGACAATTCCTTGGCATCATCATCAATGTAAAAGTAGACTTCTTGCAATTTGGCTCAGTAGAGACTTATTTTAATTTTTCACTTTTCTTTTTCAAGCAACAGCCCCATGCCATGAAACTTATTGCATTTGCTATGATGGATGGGTTTGGGTCCATGCAATATCAAAACCCCAATTTTTTCATTAATCATTATTTTTGAGAAGTGCAAACATATCACAACAACTACAGCATTGTATGGTGGTCCTGGAAGCAGATTTTGGATCCCTCTATCCTTCTGTGTCTTTATTTTATCACGGGGAGGGGGGCAGCTAGGGGCACCCCAAAATCTTTTGTTTTGAAACTTATGATGATTTACAGTCTCTTAAGTTTTTTGAACTAGCTGATGACAAGCTCATGAATCATCAAGGCTTGACTAGTGTTAGTTGGCTTAAGTGCCGATGTTGTTTTGTTATAATTCCATTTATCAGGCCACAGTTGTCATACCAAGAGTCTGGAATACATTTGTTTCAGTTTTAAAACTTGTCACAAGGTGAGAACAACAATAGAATTGCACAGCGTCCCCAAGGGGTAAGATTAATGGTTTCACTCTGTCACCTAGTGTTCAATCTAGGATGTTACTTTTATTCACTTACTCTCAGTCAGTCAATGGTGCATATAGCATTTGAAGACTCTTTTAGCCTGCTTTGCACTCATTCACAGTTTAAATTCCTCAAACCAAAATATAGAGAGGGGATGCATTTTCTCTTGCACATTTCAATGCAATATTTTCTGTTGTTTGGGGGGGAAGGTTTTTTGTGTGTGCCAGGGGATAAGTTATAACCTTGAGGCTCAGAAGAACAGTAAGCCACATCTTGTTGCTTTGTAACTCTTATAGAGATTTCTGGGAAAAGTTGATTGATCCAGTAACCGTTTTATATCCTGGAACATCATCTGCAGATTGTGCTTTTCTTCCCTCTGAGAGAATATTACAGAGATTCTAGCTAAATTCCTCTTGAGAGCAATGAAGGTATGAGCCTGAATCATGCTCCTCCAGTGTGATCTTCGATGGTTATGATGATGATTTATATGTACCTCGCTCATCTGACCGGGTTGCCCCAGCCACTCTGGATGTCACTTTTGTATGACATTTATTTATTATTTGGGTGGTTTATATACCACCCTTTGCACAAGCTACAGGGCAGTTCACAACAAAATCAAATTAAAAGGATACATAAAATCCACAAAATAGCACAATCCTTTACAATAACAACAATTCACTAAATAGTAATTGCTGTTTAGTGATTTGTTATAGCAGTACCTGATGGATGTATAAGTCTGATTGTGAGGCCTGTTGGCTGCTTCAAATTGATTGATGTTCTCTCAACATTACAATGTTTTACCTATTTTTTTATTAAAATAACCCAAAACTGAACTCTCCATTCTTTACAGTAGTTCTTATCATTCATTGTTCAACCATCATTCTCTTTCAAACCCTTTCCCTAGTATATATTATTATTATTATTAGTAGTATCTACTAAGTGTGTTCTCCTTCATGGAGAGCACGTGTTGCGGTGGGGTCTGCTGAGCCACCCCTCTGTTACCAGGCAGGGTCTCTAAAGATGGCCTGACGCAGTGATTGGTTCACTGGGTTGCTGGGGTAAAAGTTATGTTGCAATTTTGGTGGGAGGGGTAAAATGTTTAAATACTCTGCACGCAGCCTGGAGCTTTCTCTTTGCTGCGTGCAACGGATCACCTGGAGCACTTGGACCGTCTGGAGGACAGTGGAGCGATCTTCTCATTGTCTCATTGTCTGGTTACATTTCTTTATTTTCCCCTTCCTTTTAATCTTCTCTAGTCCCTTAATTAATTTAATTCCCCTTTTTTCTGTTTGATTTCCCACCCCACCCCTTACCCTGCCCTTTGGGAAGATTCTCCCTGTACCTGTGAGCGCTGCCTGTGCATAATCCTCCTTGGCTTGCCTTTCCCAATAGGGAGAGAGCCCCCATTAGGGGCTTTATTTAGCAAAAAGGTTTTCCCCATTTTTGCCTGTTTAATTGTGGGGCTAGTCAGGGCTGTTCCCAGCTTACCTGGAATCACTTTCATTTATAGTATCCCCATAGGTTGGCTTTATTTTGGGTGCATGCAGTGCTGTTGGCCAAATTTTAATCTAGCCTTTGGCGGGAGCACTATTTTGAGTTCCTTAAATATTGCAATGAGACAATTGGCACTTGCCTTGGTTTGAGTCGGATTGGGGCCACCCCAGGGTCCAATTCGAAGTCAACTGGGAGCCCTTTATAACAACCCAGTTTTCCATTAAAGAGACCAGCAAATTCTTTGCATAATGCCCCGCTCATCTCAGGGCAGGTTTGGATTGAATTAAGCCCTGATATACTCAGTCCCAGGGCGGGGAACCAGTCAGTGCCCAGGAGACTGGGGCGACTGCCCTTCGCAATCACCAGTTTGAATACCGCCTGTTTGTCCCGGAACTGTACTCTCATGGCACACATTCCCATGACATGGATGCGGCCCGCTGAGTATGACTGCAAGGTTGCCGGGAAGGGCTCCAGAGGGGGCAACTTACCCCTGGGGAAGAATGTCCTCGCGGTCTGGTCCGACACGATAGTGAATCCAGATCCGGAGTCCACCTCCATGTCGCACAGCTGACCCTCAATCTTCACCTTGACGTGTGCCTTGCCTTGCGCTGGAAACTGCACGACCCTCCCGTTGATCTCCGTTACGTAGTGGCAGTCCTTTAGAACATGGTTTGCCGTGGACGGTCTGCGATGCTCCAGTCTAGTTGCTCCTGTCGCTCCCAACGCCGCCGATCTACAGACCCTGGCGATGTGACCTGTCTTCCCGCACGTCCGGCACATAGCATCCCGGAAACGACAACTCTTCCGCTCATGGTTTCCACCACAACCAGGGCACCTGCCTCGGTGATCTTTGTGCACTGTGCAGGCCTGATGCACTGACTCGACCCCATGGACTGGGCTTTGGCTCGGAGTAGCCTCTAGCTCGTCCATGGCATGCGCAACTTCTATCTGTGGCTTAGGGGCCTTGCGACTGGCATCAAGCTCCTCTCTTTCATAATTCTCCGTGGCGGTGGCCTCCTTCAAGGCTGAAGCAAGGGTAACCTCTTCTTTAGCCACGATGCGTCTTCTGGCTTTCTTGCTGCTCAGACCACCGATAAACCGATCCAGGAGAGTCTCTTCCAAATTTTGGAAGTCGCAGTGCTGAGCGAGCTTCCGCAGTTCAGCTAGGAATGCAGATACAGGCTCCCCAGCACGCTGCTGCCTCTTATGAAACTCCAACCGCCGGGCCATCTTGGTCTCAGCAGGCGCCAAATGGCTTGTCAGGCAGGCAAGAATATCTTTGAGAGGTGTCTCACTTAGCTTCGCTGGAGCAAGCAATGCCTTGGCCAGCTTGAAGGTCTCAGGCCCACAGTAGCTCAGGAATGTGGCCCTTCTTTTGCTGGCATCGGTGATCCCTTGAGCCACTGTGAAGAACTCGAAGCGTTCGACGTAGTCTTCCCACGTGTGGGGCTCTGATGGCTGGAAGAGCTCCAATACCCTTGGACTCTCCATTGTCCTGTGGGCAGGGTCGTCTTCTCAGCCGGCCAGGGAGTCTTGTTCTTAGCTACAATCCGGACTCTGAGGCAGGGCTGCGTTTAACCGCTCCTCAGCATTCCGGATCCCATCCTCGTCGCCAGTTGTTGTGACGTGGGGTTTGTGATTTCAGCTCTCTTGACATAATATGCTGGAGACAGTTCTGTAGTAACACTTCTTTATTAAAGCAAACAAGACTGAGAACTGAGGAGGGGAGAGCTACATTTATAGGGACAGGGAACTAGCTAGAAAGGATACATTTTGGAGAGAACAATATCAGGCAATCACAGTCCTGCCTTTTGGAGGAAACCAATAAGACAGAGGATCCAAATACAGCAGCTTAAATGAACCAATAGTAGCTGTACCCTCTGGAACCAAAAGGCAGTTACTTTACCCTAATGCAAATACAGACAATAATAATACAGATATAAAATCCTTTGACTCAATACACAACAAGCAGTACAGTAAATTGTTAAGTTTCTGTGACATGTGACTCATTCTCTCTATTAAGAATGTATCTGTTTGTTTGCAGGCTCACTTGCTGCTAATGTATATCTTAGGCAGACAGAGTGGAGCCAGAGGCTCTCTGTGCCTCCAATGAGCACTCTTTGTATGCTCTTTAACTATGCTGTTTCTGAACAAGTTTATTTTCTTCAAGTTTGTTTTTCCCTGATAGTGGCGACTGCCATTTTAGAGACGAGCCATTGTGGCTTAGTGGCTAGAGTACAGGACTAGGACCTGGGAGACAGGGTTCATATCCCCCACTTAGCCATTGTTATACCAAAGCAAAACAAGCTGCTCCTTTTGGACTAATTTGTTGCTGGGTAGTTTGGCCCATTTGTGATATTGCTCCCAAAAAGAACTTTGGGTTTCTTGAGGAGGTGCTTCCCTCTAAAGGGCAAGCAGGAGTACCAAGACAGGCGGTGGGCTGCCTCGAGTTTGTTATCTCATTGGAAACATTTATGTCTGGCCTAGCAGGTGATCCTAGGGCTTGGCCCGCTTGGCCCTAGAATTTGATGGCCTCTGGCAGCGTTTCTGGCCTGAATAGTGTCCCCATGTGGTGCACAAGGCATTGGTTTCACCTGTTCCTCACATTGTTTAGGTTTTTTCTTTTTGCAGACTATGACAGGGCCTTTGCAGATGCCTCCAGAGCTTGCCTCTCCTGCAGAGGATGATTTGTTGATGCCCCAGGTGCCTTCTTCCAGAAGGAAGCATCTTCAGAGGCAGGAAAAAGCGGAGCAGGGATGATGCTTACACCTCCTTGCAGGTAAATCATCACTGGGCTCTGATGATGATTCAGACATCACCTTGGACCTCTCCAGGGGTCAGGGTGAGGCTGTTCCAGGTCTTTAGGGATCATCCTGGATAGCTCAGCTGGTCAGTGTATGGTGCCGGTAATGCCTAGGTTGCAGGATTGGTCCCTGTATGGGACAGCTGCATGCTCCCTCATCACTCTACCCGGACACTGAGGTCCAGCGCTGAGGGCCTTTCTGGTGGTTCCCTCACTGTGAGAAGCCAAGTTACAGGGAACCAGGTGGAGGGCCTTCTCGGAAGTGGCACCTGCCTTGTGGTACACCCTCCCACCAGATGTCTACTACCAGACTTTTAGAAGACATCTAAGGCAGCCCTGTTTAGGGAAGCTTTTACTGTTTGATGCATTACTGTATTTTAATATTTTGTTGGAAGCTGCCCAGAGTGGCTGGGGAAGCCCAGCCAGATGGGCGGGGTACAAATAGATTATTATTATTATTATTATTATTATTATTGGAGAGTGGACTAGATGATCCTCGGAGTCCCTTCCAACCCCACTATTCTATAAGTGGTAATTCACTATGATGGGAATGTTAGACGCAGGGCTGCCATCATCCCCTTAGCTCGCTAGGATCGCAGGGACGGGGACATGTGGACCACTTGCGCAGCTCCACATTTCAAATGGAAATTCCCTGAGCAATAGAACCTGAAGCTGGTATGCAGGAAGCTGGCCCGGTGGCAGCTTTGTTGGGACTTCTTTAGGGTTTCTGGCCAGTGTTGGCCCTGTAAATTTACACATCATGGTGGCAACACAAGGCAGGGCATCTTGCCCAAGCGGGGGCTGGCAAGCAATAACTCAATACCTCTCGCCCATATTTCCATAAAAATATCTCCCTTGAAAGCCTGGCTAAAAGGTTATCTAGATGGGTCAGTAGCTTTGTGCTTGTGGGAAGGGTTTTTCCCAAGGTTTGGGATTCCTCTGGCTTTTCAGCCAGTGGCTCAGAATACAGCAACTCAAAAGCCAGTTAGAGAGCTACCTGTGGTAGCCAGAAAGAAGGTTAGGAAGCAGCTTGCATTGGGACGTATGGTGGGATCCCCTTGATTCTCCTTATAGTCCCGATTTTCATTTATCCCCTTTGGGGATCGTCCCTAAGAAAGCCCCATTTAATTCCATCTGATCCATATTTATTGCATCCCAAAGGCACCTCAGTGAATGATGCTATCCCTCCGGAATTGTTCCGTGAAATATGCATCTTTGGATCAGGCAGTTGAGCTTACCAACAAATTGGAAGAGGTGCCTTGTTGGCATTATGCGATATTGAATCGGCTGTTAGGCTGCTGCCGGTTCACCCTCAAGATTTTAAGTAGTTAGGCTTTAATTGGATGGTCCTTATATTGATGAGGCGATGCCAGTGGGTTGCTCAATAGGCTGTGCAGCACTTGAGTCCTTTAGCGCCTTTCTGGATTGAACATTGCGAGTCAAGACTCGTTTAACTGGGGGTATCGTTATGTGGATTATTTTACTGGCTGGTTCATGTGACACCAGCCTCTGCTTAGCTTACTAGATGCCCCTTTATTCCCTGAGGAGCTGGGTGTTCTGTTGGCAGTGGAGGACAGTGGGTCCTACTGCCCCTTTTAACGTATTTGGGGGCTAGCTGGATACCGTTGCTCAAACATCTGCTTGCCTGTGGAAAAGCTGTTTGCCTTGAAGGATGTTATTCTTGTAATACTTCCTCTGAAGCAAGTGTTGCTTTGTCAGATCCTATCATTCCTAGGTCAGTTAAATTTTGCATGCAGGGTGGTTGCTCCAGGCTGCCCCTTCCATTCCTGCTTGGCCAGGTGGTCTCATGGCCCGGGGTCCCTCCATCATCATGTACAGTGGCCTTGAGCCTGGCAGGGCAAGGCAATCACATGTAACCTAACTTTTCTCGAGTTTTCCCCATTGTAGTGTCAGCGCACATCTGGACTGAGGAGTTTAGGGACCGTCGGTTCTGTCTTTGTCTGATAACCAGGCAGTGTGAGAGTCCTGGCAAAACGGTCCTCATGCTCTGGCAGAGTCTTTGCACTGCTTAAGGTTTAATATTGCGTTTCTGCTCGCTTTATTTCGGGATCATCTAATGTTTTTGCTGTCGCTCTATCCCGTTTTTTCAGTTGGAGAGCTTCAGATCCTGGGCTCTGGATGCCCAGCTATAGCCGGATTTCCTGGAGCTCCTGTGGCACTTGGCAACAATTAATAATTATGAGGAGTAGTAGTTTACGTTTCCCCATCCGCTTTCAGATCTTATGAGAAGGCCTGGACTGATTTCTTAAAATTTAGCTGGCAGTCCTCGGCCATTCAGAGGAACCTGCCCCCATCCTCTGAGCAGGACCTGCAGTAATTCGCCCACCTGCTGCAGATCGGATGCAGTGTTAAAACTATCAGAATTCAGTCCACTGCAATGTCTGCTAGAGTAAAGCTTTGATTTTTCAGAGACCCTTCTAAAAGTGTGTCGTGCGCAGAGTCTCGGAAGGTTGGAATAGGCTCCAACCTTCACAGGACAGCAGGCAGGAAGCCGGTCAATCTTTGACCTATGCAGTATCCGCAACAAGTTAAGACTTGTCGGCTGGTTCAAGATCAAGACGAGACTTATTTCAGTATTCCATTGTAATTTTGGTGTACTGAGGGTTGGGGAAATTGTGTTGGAGCCAGCACGGGGCTGAGAGTTTGGAGGCTTATTGCCTCAGGACTTTTTCTTATCTGCTTTGGAGCTTGTCATTAGTGTCTGGAGCTCTAAGTCAGACCTAGTGAGCAGGGTTGCCACCATCAGGCTTCCAGTCACAGGTGAGGTGGGCCCTTGCCCTGTTATTGGATACCAGAAATATTTGGCTTTTCGTTCCCCTGGGGGCTGGCTCGATCCTAGTGCACAGAAATGGGTTCCGGTTTGACAGTCATCTTAATTGCTCACGTCGTGCGCCAGTTATTGCAGCCTGTGGCTTGCCTACCACTGAACACGCCTCATTCCTTCCAAATAGGTGCTGCTGCAAAGGCTGCGCACTGGGGCCTGTTAGTAGACAGGATTGTGAATATGGGTCATTGGAAGTCTGACGCTGACAAAGGTTATGTCAGGAAGCATCGCCAATGATGCCTGTGCTGATGCCTGTCTGTTATTCCTTTTTTCATAGGAGCAGCTGTGCACATTTGGATTGTCGGCCGCAGCATCATGCACTGAGCTGGCAAGCACCCTGACGAGTCTGGACTGGGGGCGCCATCTCGGCCTTCCTGCCCATGTTTCTAGCTCCAGTCCGCATCTGGATTGTGGGGCACAGCATCGTTTACTGGGCTGGCATCAGAGCTAGGCAGTCTGGAAGGGGACTGGGTCTTGGCCTCCCGCAGCATGTGCAGGTGTTGTGGATGTCCAGGCGCAGAATGCAGTGGAGCGAATTCATCCTGCTAATTAAGCAGAGGGTGCTTTCGGATGGCCCCCCCATGGCAATTGTGGTTCAGCTGGGGGAGAACGATGTGGCAACTTATGATTGCTTTACTTTGCGCTCCACGATTCAGAGAGACTTGGGGGAATTGGTGACCTTAATACCCACAGTTAAAATATTTTGGTCACAATTGCTGCAAAGGCGCAATTGGCACAGCATTTCTCGACCTGAGGCTGCTGAAAGGGCCAGGAAGCGCCTTAATTCCGCAGTGTGTAAGAAGGTGGCGGAATTGGGTGGGTTGGTTATTTCCCGCCCGGATATTACCTTCAAGGCTCTGGCCCTTTACCGCAATGATGGAGTACATCTCTCTGTACTGGGGAATGATGTTTGGTTGGATGCGGTAACTGCAAGGTTGAAGGTTGGGTTGGGATTGTGAGTGGTTGGCGACGAGCGTAAAGGGCTCGATTGGCAGTTAGGCATTGGTTATAAATTGGTGGAGGACGGGTTAGGATAGGCTGGGCCTGCCCCTCCATGGTTGCTGCGGAAAGGGAATTCCATTAAAGGAATCCTGGGGCTTGCCATCTTTTCGTCCAATCCCTGGAATGGGACTAGGGCCGGCAAGCCTTCGGGGAGCATGCGGATGAGAATTGAGGGTCTGTGACTCAGCTCCATTTCTCCCCGACTTGCTTTCCCCCTTGTCTTTCGGTGGTGCCCGGAAGCACAGTCAAGAATTATGTGATGCAACGATTCCGGTGCCCCACAATTACAATCACATAAGAGCGATATCTGTCCATTGGAGAATCTATTTCTCAGCACGTTCGATGGGAAGGTGTTGAATCTTGCCTTTACAAAGGCATATCTATGAGCCGAAGAAGTCAAGGAATTCAAATAGTTTGGGAGCCTTAAGAGGGGTAATAAACCAAGGTTTAGAGGTGAGCAGGTACCATTGCCCAAGACCATTTTCTGCTGCAAGTCCATCTCCTCTAGTTTACAGGTTACTGTTCTTTTAGCTGGAACTATATCCTGCTCTAGTAATTTGGATGGGGAGATTCCCATTGCCGTAATTTTCAGTTGTAAATTTTTTACCCATGGGCTCTGGAAATCATCTCTCCACATACACTGTATCAAGTACAAGTTTGGGAGACTGTGCCATAGAGATAGCCAGTGACAAAGTATGTGCTTCCACAGAGCGTTTTCCAGGGATACAATATTAAGTTCTATGCGTAGCGCTGAATTACTTACACAGTTGGGCAGTTTCAATATCCCTCTTAAAAACTGATTTTGAATAACCTCTAAGTGAGATAAGTTGACAAAAGTCCCCCAAATTGAGATGGCATAAGCAATTGTCGGGATCACCTTGGCCTTGAAGACTTTCAGTGCCGATGGGATATGAAGGGCCCCATCGGTGAAGAAAAATCGCAAGATCGCCAAGGAGATAGCTTTGGCTCTGTTTGTAACATAGGCTACATGGGCCTTCCATCTAAGGTTATGTTGTAACCAAACTCCCAAGTATTGGAATCTATAGACTTGTTCGATGACTCTCCCGTCAATTCTCCAATTATGGAGTTTCCGGCTCTTTGAGAAAACTAGGACTTTAGATTTTCCATAATTAATTGTAAGGGAATTTGCATTACAATATGATCCAAAAAATTTTAAGGCCCTTATAAGACCTACTCTAGAAAAAGAAAGGATGACTGCGTCATCCGCATATAGTAACAAAGGGCAGCGATAAAGTGCTAGGCGTGGTGCGTGAATCTTTTCTTGAGCCTCTATTAGGGGAGTCCTCATGTCGCTTATGAACAAATTGAACAGGAATGGAGCCAATATACAACCCTGTCGGACACCTCTGTTAATGGGAATTGAATTGGTGAGATCACCCTCCGGGATGAGTCTCACTCTAGCCGCTGAGTTCTCATGGAGTTTGATTATTAGCCAGAGAAGCCTTCTGTCGATGCCCCAGCGGGTGAGTTTTTCCCAGAGGATGCTCCTGGAGATACTATCGAATGCTGCCTTTAGGTCAATGAATGCCACACAGAGTTGGCCACCCTTTGGGGTGGAATATTTCCAGGCAAGATGCTGTAAAATTAGAATATGATTAATTGTTGACTGTTTTGGGCGGAATCCAGCTTGTTCGGGCCCAATTCATTTTTTCTCTTCGGCCCATTGAATAAGTCTGTTCAACAGGAAGCGGGCATACAGTTTCCCCACTATTGAGAGCAGACTGATATTTCTGTAATTCCCCAGGTCATCTGGTGAGCCCTTTTTGTGGATTGGAACGATAACAGCGTCCTTCCATACTTCCGGGATCATTCCAGAGTTGTTAACGGCATCGAAGATGGTTGCCAGGACTTTGGCCCACCAGTCCGCGTGGTATTTTATAGCTTCTGCTGGGATCAGGTCTGGTCCAGGCGCTTTCCCTGTTTTGAGTTTAACGATCAAGTCATGGATGTCTTCCGGATCGGTGGGGGGCCAGAGGGGAAGCTGATCTTGAGATTCATCTCTTGTGTTAGCAATACAGTCGGTTGTGGCAAAGTAGTTTTTTAAGTAAGATTCCCAAACTGGGGCAGAAATAATAGTCAAAGGGTATCTTTTAGTTCTTTTATTTACCAGGAGCCAAAATTGTCTGGAGTTCCGTGATGATGAGGCTTCTATGATTGCCCGCCATTGATTCACTTGCCATTCCTGTCTGGCTCCCTTTTGAATTTGCTTGTAAGCCGATTTTGCTTGGAAATATTCTTTTGGCAGGACCGTGCCTCTAGATAGCTATTCTCACAGTTAAAAGCTGATTAATGTTTCCTCTTTTTAGGGCCTGTTGCATTCAGCTCTTCAGCTGCAACCTATAAAATGTTGCACTTTAAAGCATATGCCTCTAGGCATCCTTGTTTAGCTCTTTCATTGGGTTTTTCTAATTGCCCTTGGATCAACTTCAGGCACTTTCGACTATTCCCAGCACTTCAGATGCAATTATCTTCTGTTTCAACATCTCCAAACAGCAGAGTGCACCCATATTAAAGTTCACCATTGGTGAGCAGTTGCCAGTAGTCTTATGATGAGCACCCAGCAAAGGCATGCTGACTAGTTTGCTGGTTTGGTCAACTGTATTGTTTATTTTAAAACCCCTGTTGGAGAAGCCACATCCCTTTACTCTCATGTGCTGTATTGTCTGCAGCACTGACCACTGACAGACTGGTAACATGTGCGCAGCCTTTTTTCAACATTTTCTTCCTCCACTACAGGACACAGAAAGAGGGAATTCAAGGCATAGAAAAACAGTTGTAATGTGTGTTTCTGAATGCCAGTGTGCTCAAAAATATGTTTAGGAATCATCTGCAGTAATGTAGAGACACTAAAATGAAATTTCAAAGCTGTACTTTTCAAATGCCCTGTGGACATAAGCTGGCGCATGAAAATAATTTTACCCAGGGCTTTTTTTCAGCAAGAACTTGCAGAAAATCAGCTCTGGCACCTCTCAAGTGGGCACCACTGCCATTATTAGAGAACAATGGAGGCGTTCATGGTGAGCTCCGGCACCTCTTTTTCTAGAAAAATAGCATTGATTCTATCTATCTAGTATTCTAGTCTATCAGATTGATGGAGGCTTGAAAATTAGCAGAAAGCAAATGTGTTACAGGCAGCTTTAAATGTTGTAATGAAGAGTGCAGAATTCTGGAGACAACTCAAGACTGGAGGTTCCTCATCCCTCATGCATTCTCTCTCTCCCTCCCTCCCTCTCTCTCTCTCTCTCTTTGTATTAAAATTTTATTGAAAGAATTTCAATTATAAAGAAATAAAGTGATACAGAAAAAAAAAGAAAACGGGGGGGGGGGGGGGAGAATAAACATGTGTTGAATGAAACAAAAACAAAAATACAATGTTATATATTCCCATACGTTTTTCTATAAGTACAGTATGCAGTGGTACCTCAGGTTAAGTACTGAATTTGTTCTGGAGGTCCATTCTTAACCTGAAACTGATCTTAACCTGAGGTACCACTTTAGCTAATGGGGCCTCCTGCTGCTGCCGCACCGCCGGAGCACGATTTCTGTTCTCATCCTGAAGCAAAGTTCTTAACCCAAGGTACTATTTCTGGGTTAGCGGAGTCTGTAACCTGAAGCGAATGTAACCTGAAGCGTATGTAACCCGAGGTACCACTGTATATGATGTTATTACCGATGCAATATGCAATATCTCTTGACTAATCACGGCAGAAGGAGATATTACAATTAGAATGATGCGCAAATGCCCTCTTGAAGATTCCAAACCCTCTTTGTGGGCAAACGAAATTTCATCAGGGGGAGGAGACCATTTGCAGCAATTTCTTCGACTGGTTCTCACCATTAGCAGTAGCACAGTTGCTGTTGTTGTCACTGCCATAACAGCAACTGTGTTTCAGCCTGGTCACCATTTTACATCCACTACTATGCCAGAGGATTGGAGAAGATCAGTCTACATTCCAATCCCAAAGAAGGTGCTCCAACTACCTCACAATTGCGCTCATTTCACATGTTAGCAAGGTTATACTTAAAATTCTACAAGGCAGGCTTAAGCAGTATGTGGACTGAGAACTCCCAGAAGTGCAAGCTGGATTTGGAAGGGGCAGAGAAACCAGAGATCAAATTGCAAACATGCGCTGGATTATGGAGAAAGCTAGAGAGTTCCAGAAAAACATCTACTTCTGTTTCATTGACTACGCAAAAGCATTTGACTGTGTCGACCACAGCAAACTATGGCAAGTTCTTAAAGAAATGAGAGTGCCTGATCACCTCATCTGTCTCCTGAGAAATCTCCATGTGGGACAAGGAGCTACAGTTAGAACTAGATATGGAATAACCGATTGGTTCAAAATTGGGAAAGGAGTATGACAAGGCTGTATATTGTCTCCCTGCTTATTTCACTTATATGCAGAATTCATCATGCGAAAGTATGGACTGGATGAATCCCAAGCCGGAATCAAGATTGCTGAAAGAAATATCAACAACCTCAGATATGCAGATGACACAATCTTGATGGCAGAAAGTGAGGAGGAATTAAAGAACCTTTTAATGAGGGTGAAAGAGATCGCAAAATATGGTCTGAAGCTCAACATCAAAAAAACTAAGATCATGGCCACTGGTCCCATCACTTCCTAGCAAATAGAAGGGGAAGAAATGGAGGAAGTGAGAGGTTTTACTTTCTTGGGCTCCATGCAGATGGTGACAGCAGTCACGAAATTAAAAGACGCCTGCTTCTTGGGAGAAAAGCAATGACAAACCTAGGCAGCATCTCAAAAAGCAGAGACATCACTTTGCCGACAAAGATCCGCATAGTTAAAGCTATGGTTTTCCCAGTAGTGATGTATGGAAGCGAGAGCTGGACCATAAAGAAGGCTGATCGCCAAAGAATTGATGCTTTTGAATTATGGTGCTGGAGGAGACTCTTGAGAGTCCCATGGACTGCAAGAAGATCAAACCTATCCATTCTGAAGGAAATCAGCCCTGAGTGCTCACTGGAAGGACAAATCCTGAAGCTGAGGCTCCAATACTTTGGCCACCTCATGAGATGAGAAGACTCCCTGGAAAAGACCCTGATGTTGGGAAAGATGGAGGGCACAAGGAGAAGGGAACGACAGAGGACGAGATGGTTGGACAGTGTTCTCAAAGCTACCAACATGAGTTTTACCAAACTGTGGGAGGCAGTGGAAGACAGGAGTGCCTGGCGTGCTCTGGTCCATGGGGTCATGAAGAGTTGGACACGACTAAACAACTAAACAACAACTATGCCTCAAGCTTAGCCTTGTTTTGGGGCAGTGTGTGTGAAAGCATAGGTGTAGCCAGGGGGACCCAGGAGGCAGCTGCCCCCCCAATCAAGTAAATAAATTAAAATACTTAACTAACTGACCAATTGCATTGCAGATAACTCAGTTCCACCCCCCAACAAAAAGCTTGCCCCCCCTTAAAATAAATCCTGGCTATGCCCATGTGTGAGAGGGACAGGATGGTATCTGCAACCTGACCAAAATGATGACAAATATTCAAGGAGAATTGTGCAAAGTGGCCCGTTTTTCTAGGAGTGGGAGAAAATGAAAAGCCTTTGGAATGTTGTCAGGATAATGTTGGAGAAACTTGGCTCAGCTCTACTTGGAATTCAAGTTTTGCCGCTGATGCAATTCCATAAAGTTGTAAATCTATGACCAAGAAGATTTTATATCTCTCTAAAGACTTTCCTGGGAAGAGAGCAATCAAAGGGCAGATGCATTTGAGGTTTTTGTCTCTATAATATTTACACAACAGTAGCACATTGCTATGCAGTTTCTAACCCTTCACTATCAAAAAGACAGTTCACATAGAGAATGCCATCAAATCTTGTAACAATGAAAAATGTATTTTTAGTGGGTCATTGTGTTTCTTTCCACACTATTGCAAAGAATCTGATATTTGGGTTGTGTTCAGCTAACTTTTATTCAGAGTAGACCCAAAACTGGGTAAAGGTGCCGGGCTTTGGAAACGAGGCATGAGGGCTCTGACAGGGTCCTAGAATCCCCCATCCTCCTTTCCAAAGCCTAGTTAGTGCTTTGCTAGCTTTGAGAAGGAGGTTGGAGGGCTCTAGGACTCTGCCAGAGCCTCCTCCCTCCTCCCTCCTTCCCAAGACCAATTGCCTCGCTTACTTTAGGAAGGCAGTGTGTGGGCTGTGAGGGGCATCTCTTTTTTTGCCTTGCTCCCCCATCCTGGCACAGATTCCATGTCAAAGTACACTTGTGGCCCACTTGGTACAAGAAATTGGGCTGTCCTGATCTAAAGTCATACACTTTATATTTTGACCATAGTACTGTAAGTTATTGACAAAAATGAGCAGGCAAACTGTTTGACTAGATTGCCAGACTAGATTGCAAAGGATGGCATAATCTGGGTCACTTTGATGATCCACTTTGTTTGATACTCACATATCCATCATCAATAGCGGCAATGATAAAAAATACCATTTTTGGCCCCAATCTACCTGTACAAAACCTTGCTGAGACAAATGGGAGATACATAGTAAGAACCTCAGCTATGCTTTGCAGAGTCTACATTTATTTAAATGGAGCTTATGCAAGAGTTGCTCCAAGTAGATGCTGGTTGGAAATAAATTGTGTGCAGCACAAACCTCAGAAATCAGTCCCAGTGTTTTCAATAGGATCGTACTGTAAATCAGATGGATTATTAATTCTGCCATATGCCCTAAACTATTCTCAGCTTTTTAGTATTCTGTAGCACCATATGGCACATGTGTCATTAGACTAACAGGTTTTTACAACCATGCAAATTGTTTTTAAAACTAGATGAAAAAATTCCCCACACAAATAGGTAAAGGCTTTACACATTGAATATTTCATTCTATCATTCATTGCTCCCAATGCTCAGTTAAGATGTCCCTAATGTCCTTTTCGGAAATCAGGTATTTACAATAAAGAGCTTTTATTTATGATCTAGTAGTGATGGTCTGCTCTAGACCAGATCATAACACACTGTATAGTTACCATCTGGAGTTTTACAATTGTTCTGGGGATGCAAAGAAAGCCCTGTCTTCCCAATAATCCTGACACAATGCTTTAGAAAGAAAATGTACAGGTGAGATGAACAAAAGAATATCTGTTTCTATCAACGCCTGAAGCAGTTTTGCAACATCAGCTGCTCTGTAAACATGTTTGTCACAACCCTGGGGCAAGTTTTTATGATAAAACTCTGCACAACATAACAGAACGCATTGTGAAAGAGCAATGATGGCTTATCAACTGCTGATGTGAAATGGGTGTTGTCAAGCATATAGCTCTGTTGCCCAACTGTCAAGCCTGCAGCCTGCCAATTTTTAGCTTCTAGCTCACATAACTTAACTAATACTGCTCCAGAACCCACAAACCCCCTCATCTCAATCAAAAAACAATAGGAACATGACATAGGCTATGAAATAAACTCTACCCAATGGACCAAACTGTGGTCTAAACCTCCCTTTAAATCCATCTCACCACCCTTCTCTCTCTCTCTCTCTCCCCCCCCCCTCCCCTCACTCCCTCTCTTCTTCCCCAAACTTATACTGTATACAACATTTAAGTCTCACAACGAATATAACTGATCTGAAAACAAAAATGATATACAGTATGTACATCTGTAACCCAATAAAATCTTTAATAAAAATATTTTTTAAAGGGAAAAAAACCCCTCTGGTTTTTGTCTTGCTACCATGAGTTGAGAAACGGTGTCCACCCATATGCTGTCTGTCACAGAGCCACTTCCTTTGTTACCTTAATGGCCCATATTTAGAGGGCCATTACCTCGCCAGGAAGCTAGGCCGGCTATCATGCTGCAACCAGAAATTAGAAGGGGGCTCAAGCACACAGGCCCTCACCCACAACTTATAACAATACACATGCAAATAAGCCGTACTTTTTTGGCATTATTTTCATAAAGTAAAACAAGAAGCAAAACAAATAAATGAACAAACAAGGATGGAAAATTTGGTTTCTGTCACCAGAAAAGATGCTGCAAATCATATTCAATATTTCCTGCCAGACTCCTTGGTTGGCTTAAGTTCTGTTCCACTATATCATATAAGGCCTCTAATTGTCCACATGTGGATTGTCTATTTTCACAGAGTCTCATGAAGTGAATAGTATTTATCATTATTATCATCATTATCAAAGTCTGTCAGGCATTTTGAAGCCATTTGTCTGTTGCCGATTAATTCAGTTCCTTTTCATTCTTGGCAATCACTATCTGTGATGTAAATAACTAGTTGTTTTTCAAATGTTGATATTACTTTTTATATAGATTGTTGAAGCAGTTACAATAGCCAATATTCTAATCTACAAAAACACATTTACCTACATCAGCAACAACCAATTTTGTGTTCCTGAAAGCAATTTTACTAAAAGCTCATGCTGGCGTAGAGATAGTTCTAAACATATACCCCACAGAAGAACAACACAAGGAAGGTGAGATGTTCAGATCTAGAGGTTCAGCACTCTGAATAACACATGTGTGTAGATGTACAGGCCTGTCTCTCTCTTTTAGGAACTTCAAAGGATTTTACCTAGCAATGATATTACATTATGTTGTTTTGGCTCTAAGTCGTAACTGATAAAAAGCCTGTTGTCTAGCAATGGTCTAGCAATGGAAAAGACTAGGATGACTATTATAGGGTCAGTACATTGTAATTTAACATTCAAATGATGCACAGGATTACTTGTGTTCTTATCTTCTTATCCCGGATAAAAATAATGGAGTATTGAGGTATTGAGATTAATCAAATGTTGGATTGCTTTTGACAGCATGGTTCCATGCAAAACTGTCCTAGTGGTCTGCATTTATTTTGTGTTTAAAAATCTGTGCAATTGGGGGGGGGAATTGACAGAAAGTATATTTCAAATAGTAAGAGTGGCAAATTATTATTATTATTATTATTATTATTATTATTATTATTATTATTATTATTTTCAATATAATGATAAAGAGAGAGAAATGAATCCAAAAGATTGCCCAAGGCCTATCTTAGGAGCAAGTATTTTAAAAGTGAGAGAAAAGTGAGCAGTGGATGACTTTGTGGTATTTAGTTCTCTTGTAGATTTAAAACCTTTTATTTTGCAGAGTATAGTAAACCCTGCTGTGGAGAAGAAGAGAAAGGATATAGGTGAATTCAAAATATACAATGGGATTCCTTATTCAGAGTTCTGCAGATTCATTGTCCTAATGAATCAGACCAACCGTGTGATTCCATAGCTCCTCCGAAAGAATTTCTTCAGAGCCTTGCCATGGCAACCTTGCATAAAAACACACTTATAACTCCTGTTCAATGTCTCCAAGCACAACTGTCTGTAGCATTTATTATTACTATTTAATATCAAGATTCCCCCCCCCCATTTATATCTCATCCTTCAATGAAGAAGTTCAGGCTTGAAGAAGTTCAACATGTCCATTTCCCATTTATTTCCTCGCAACAATCCTGTAAGCCTTAAACATTAGATAGTGGCTTTCTGCGGACCAGCCTAAAATCCTTCATAACTGAGTAGGGATTTGAATTCTGTCTCTCTGGTTGTAAGTGTAGTAGCCACTGCATCACAGTGTCTTCCAACCACAGAATAAGAATTAGAAGAGACTGCAAAGCGCATGTAGTCCAGAACCCTGCCGATGAAATTAGGGAGATCCATGATCAGATCTCGTAACATTTTGATTTTATCTCACGAGCAACTTTACAGGGGCACTGGGCTGAGGCACTGTTTCCCCATCACCATTTCCTGATCTAAATTGTCTCTTCTATTAGACAGCTAGGAGTGCCCAGCAAATGAACAATCAGAAGGCTCACCTGATGTCACTGAACTCTCTTCAGTGCCTGCTAAAACCATTCCTGTTTAGGCAAGTCTGCCTAGATGCTTAGAAAATTGAGGTAATTTTATTCTGTTTTAGTATTTTAACTTTTGTATCTTTCAAAGTATGGTTGGTAATGTTTTTCTTCATTTTATTGTTTTACCTTTTTGTAAACTGCTTTGAGGTTTTTAACAATCAGGCGGTGTATAAATTTTGTGAAATATATAAAGGAATAAATACATAAATGATTTTCCACGTCTGTATGTGAAGCAGCCTGTATGTGAAGCAGGACCCCATGAGATGTTAATTATCACTCTTCCCTTCAAAGTGGGAACAGAGAGCAGCCATTAAGACTGTATTGCACAGACTGTATTGATGAAAGGGTATGCCTTTCATCAGCTTTGATTGTGGCCCAGCTGCATCCCTGTCTGCAAAGGGATGGCCTAATTGCTGTTCTCTAAAGGTAAAGGGAACCCTGACCATTAGGTCCAGTCGTGACCGACTCTGGAGTTGCGGCGCTCATCTCACTTTATTGGCTGAGGGAGCCGGTGTACAGCTTCCAGGTCATGTGGCCAGCATGACTAAGCCGCTTCTGGAGAACCAAAGCAGCGCACGGAAACGCCGTTTACCTTCCCGCCGGAGCGGTACCTATTTATCTACTTGTACTTTGATGTGCTTTCAAACTGCTAGGTTGGCAGGATCAGGGACCGTGCAACGGGAGCTCACCCCATCGCAGGGATTTGAACCACGACCTTCTGATTGGCAAGCCCTAGGCTCAGTGGTTTAACCCACAGCGCCACCCGCGTCCCTCTTGGCCTGACTTTACTGCCTGTCAATTAGTTTTGGGGCCCAATTCAAAGTGCTGGTTTTGACCTATAAAGCCTTAAATGGCTCAGGACCACAATACCTCAGTACCACCTGCTGATGCAATCCTGCTGATGTCTGCTTCTCATATCACGCCTCCTTACCAATTCTCTCAGAATGCTTCCAATTTTTAACAATAGTCATTTGTGTTGCTTTTTTACTTATTACTTATTACTTTACTTATTTATTTATTTATTTAGCAATACCTTCCACATTCAGTCCATCCTATGTCCCCAATATGCCATAACAGCTATAGGCTAGATTTCTTCTTTCATAATGAAATTAATTTCAGTGAAGTAATGAAACAACTTCTGCTTTCAAGAGACTGGAGAATTGTTCTGGTTTGACACTTGTGTTTCCATGTATCACCACTAGAGGGTAATGCTTGACAAACTGTGAGTCTATGTAACAAGCATCTAATACAGGATTAAATCTTTGAAAGTCTTTTTTTCTGTGCACCAGTCCACATTGTCTACAATGACACCACAGAGCCAGTCTAACAATTCAAGTAAATAACCTTCTTTAAACATATAATGTGCCTCCTTGCCCCTCTATGCTTCCTAGAGAATAAAATATAGTTTTCATAGCTTTTAGAGAATATACATTTGTTTGTAAGGTAAGGCAGAGAAAGTTAGGTGTATTTCTTGGTTTTCTTTTTAAGTAGTGCCTCATTCTCAGGGTACTTGTATTCTTTTTCTAAAATTCGTTTCTGGCATTGAGCAACTTACTGTAAAAGCTCAAAAGCTTTGTTTGTACTCAAGGGATATATGCACAGGCATGTAAGTATCTATGATTCAAAGACAATGCTTTTGATGTGGCTGAAGCCCTGGGCTCTTTGCAAAGCCACTGGGGCCAGAGTGGGCCTGAAGCAAGCTGAGGGGTGCTTAGATAGGGAAGTATGGCAGGCAGGGCTGTCTGCAGCTTATTCACCTGTTTTCCTAAGGCAGGGGTGGGGCCCGCCAGATGTTTTGGGACTACAACTCCCATCATCCCTAGCTAACAGGACCAGTGGTCAGGGATGATGGGAATTGTAGTCCCAAAACATCTGAAGGGCCAAGTTTGGGCATGCCTGACCTAATGTCACAGAGACATTGAATGACCCATTTTTGCCCATGAAGATAACCAGCTGATGCATGAGTCTTGCAAAGCAATGTGCCCAGAGTTTGCAGCTGCTGGTGGTCAGCTGATTGGTGAGGCTGCAAACTCCCTTTAGTTCAGCCATGTCTTTGCCTGCCCCACACCTGATATAAAAAATGATGCCTGGTGCAATATATGATGCCATATATGATGCTGTGATTACTAAGACCCAGCATGGGTTTTTCAAAATAAGTCATGTCAGATGAAACTCGTTTCTTTCTTTTCGATGGAGTAACAAGCTTGGTGGATCAGGGGAATGCTGTGGACATAGTGTATCTTGATTTCAGTAAGGCTTTTGACAAAGTCTCCCATGATATTCTTGCAAGGAAGCTAGTAAAATGTGAGTTGAAGAAGACAAATGTTAAGTGGATTTGTAGCTGGTTGGTGGATCGAACCCAAAGAGTACTTATTAATGGTTCCTCGTCATCTTGAGGAAAAGTGACCAGTGGGGTTCCACAGGGTTCTCTTTCGGGCCCATTGTTGTTCAACATCTTTATAAACGACTTGGATGAAGGAATTGAGGGGATGTTTATCAAATATGTAGATGACACCAAACTGGGAAGGGTAGCTAATGCTGTAGAAGACAGAATTAGAATTCAAAATGACCTTAACAGAGTGGAGAACTGGGTCCAAGCTAACAGAATGAATTTCAATAGGGACAAATATAAGGTTCTGCACTTAGGCAGGAGGAACCAGATGCATAAATATAACATGGAGACACCTGGCTTACTAGCAATACATGTGAAAAGGATCTAGGGGTCATGGTGGACCACAAGCTTCACATGAGTCAACAGTATGATGCAGCAGCATAAAAGCTAATGCTATTCTAAAAGGTAAAGGTAAAGGTACCCCTGACCGTTAGGTCCAGTTGCAGACGACTCTGGGGTTGCGCGCTCATCTCGCTCTATAGGCCAAGGGAGCCGGTGTTTGTCCGCAGACAGCTTCCAGGTCATGTGGCCAGCATGACTAAGCCACTTCTGGCAAACCAGAGCAGCACATGGAAATGCTGTTTACCTTCCAGGCAGAGTGGTACCTATTTATCTGCTTGCACTTTGACGTGCTTTCGAACTGCTAGGTGGGCAGGAGCTGCGACCGAACAACAGGAGCTCACCCTGTCGCAGGGATTTGAACCACTGACCTACTGATCGGCAGGCCCTAGGCTCTGTGGTTTAGACCACAGCACCACCCACGTCCCTCTAATGCTATTCTAGGCTGCATCAACAGAAGTATCGTGTCTAGATCAAGGGAAGTAATTGGTCAGCTCACAGTTTTGCTTCTGTTGTGCCTAGTTTGTTTCTAGGCTAAACATACGTTTTAGGTAACATTGCTAGGTTATTTGTTTCTTTGGTTAAGTGCAAAAGCGAAATAACTTGCTTGTTTGTTTTTTAAGAATGCAACCATAAACAAATTTACTAAGCCAAAATGAACACCTTTCTTCCAAGCAAACATCACAAGATTGTGTGAGGCTGAGTAGTTGACGTAAATTACCAGCCAGAACAATCAGCTACGATGCTACATTTCTCATGGGCTGCCACACGGAAGATGGAGCAAGTTTGTTTTCTCCTGCTCCAGAGGCTAGGACCCAACCAATGGATTCAAAGCAGATTCTGACTAAACATACGAAAAAACTTTCTGACAGTAAGAGCTGTTCAACAGTGGAACAGTCTTCCTCATAAGGTTGTGGAGTCTCCTTTCTTGGAGGCTTTTAAACAGAGATGGAATGGCCATCTGTCATGGATGCTTTTGCTGAGATCCCTGCATTGCAGCGGGGTTGAACTAGACGACCCTCAGGATCCCTTCCAACTCTACGATACTATCATTCTATGATCATATAGGATGTTTGTAATGTAGAATATTGTAGAATAAATTTCACAATTCTTGTGAGCTGCAAATGGCAGACCAGTTCGCCTGGCTGCCAGCTGATTGACCAATGCTGGCAGCCTTTGAGGGGCGTTCCCCTGGCAGTGGGTCCTACTAGCCAAGGGTCACTTGGGCCTGTTCCCAGGGTCAATAAATGGTGGACTGCCCGATAGTTTTCCTTGGCCTTTCTTCATCATACCTCCCACTCACCCTCTCTTAATTTGATTGTGTTTACTTGTGCTTTGGCCTTGCTATGGACCAAGCTGGCAGCTGTATTTGAGGCTGGGTAGGAATTTTTCCATTTGGCAAATTGGCACCGGCCATCTGGTTTTTGCCTACCTCATAGCTATTATCACAACTTTGTAAGGTGGTTAGGCATTGGGTAAGCCTATATTAGGGGTCGGCCAACTAAGGCCTGGAGACCGAATGCGGCCCCCCAGGCTTGTAAATCCGCCCCACGCCATGAAGCCGCTGCAAAGTCGAGACTCCTAGGGATGGTAACAGGAAGAAGAGGCCGAGCTGCGGTGGCTCTGCCAATCAAATGCCGCACCTGGTTTACCTCAGAGTGGCGAAGGAAGTCTCTGCCAATCAAATGCTGCGCCTGGTTTGATTGGCAGAGCCACCGCCGCTTGGCCTCTTGCTCCCATCACCGCCACCACTGCCCTGGTGCTCCTGTGGGCCAGAGAATGGAGCGGACGAGCTCGCTCTGCCTACCAGCTTCACAAGAAGAAGCAGCGGCAGTGGTGGTGGCGGCAGCCCCTGGGAAGGTAAGCGCATTGTCTTCTTTCACTAGGCAGGGAGGAAGCCCGTTTCACGCCACCGCTGCCATCCCTTCGGCAAATGAGGCAGGGAGCAAACCAAGAAGGCGGCTGGGGCTGGGGGGGGGAGGACTACTTCCCCCCCTCACAGTGTGCATAGGAATTCAGTTTTATATTTGGTTTTATATTCCATTTTATATAGTTCGGCCCTCCACAAGGTCTGAGGGACAGTGGACCAGCCCCCTGCAGAAAAAGTTTGCTGACCCCTGGCCTAGATCTTGGCTGGAGGGGAGGTTGTAGCCTCTGCCTGTCCCTCCATGGGAAAGGGTATCCTGTTAAAAGGATCCAGGAGGAGTGGCTTCTGTCTGATGCCCAGAGTGGGCTAGGGCCATACCACTACTTCAACAGGGACCCTGCAGGGGTACCCTAATTTGATGTAGGTCAGAGAGCACCCCTTCAAGATGTGGTTTACCCTTAGATGCACTGCCAGCAGAAGGGTCGGAGTGGAATTGCAATGGCTTTACCCAATGTCTACGCCAAACCATTCTCTACTGTAACCAATAAAAGTTGTAGCCATAATCAAGCCAAAACCCAATACAGTGGTACCTCGGGTTAAGTATTTAATTCGTTCCGGAGGTCCATTCTTAACCTGAAACTGTTCTTAACCTGAAGCACCAGTTTAGCTAATGGGGCCTCCTGCTGCTGCTGCGTAGCCGGAGCACAATTTCTCTTCTCATCCTGAAGCAAAGTTCTTAACCCGAGGTACTATTTCTGGGTTAGTGGAGTCTGTAACCTGAAGCATATGTAACCTGAAGCATATGTAACCCGAGGTACCACTGTATGCTGTTGTCCTGTGTGATATTCTTTCCCTTGCGGAATTGTGGGGTCATGGGGCCTTGGCACACAACTGTAATGATCACAAACTGCAGCAGAGCATTTCTGCATAATAATGGTTCACATCTTTCTTTTTTCTGTGTGATTAATAAACTGGCCACCTTGCCTGTTTGACCTGGCACTAGGACTGTATTAAAAGAGCTGAATGAGCTTGCTCCTGCCCTAGCTGCTAAATTTTGCAGGATTGCATTTACATCACTGCCATTTTTCACACAATGGTGAGTACTTAACTTTTATGCGCTTCTTCAAAGAGGTTTCAACAGGTGGCTTAGAGCGGTTCAAAGAATCAAAATTTGCAGGAAATACCAGTTGCTCTCAAACTGCCTTGATAATTGCACATGCAATAGGTAGCGAGGGTTGGGGCTGGGAAGATTGGACTAGATTCAAAAAACATTTACACATCAACAGCAAACACAAAAGGAGCAATAGAATTGGACTTGTGTCAGAATTGGCATAAGTTTCCAGCATAAACTCTAAGCTCTTGGTTTCAGAACCATCTATCCATTCCTTTATTATCTCATCTGCACAATGCACACGTTTTAGCATTTTTACGGAATTCAATGAGCACAAGCAACAGTGATCCTGCCAGCAAAATATAGAACAGAGTGCCTGAATGACTGTGTGGCCTACACACATTTTTTTGATTTCACTCGCTCCACTTAAGGACACAAACATAGATGGCTTTTCTTGTGGTGCCCACTCATTCTTTATTTCACAAGGCAGGGCTGAATGACCTCAACAACTCCTGGGACACCCACACCCAAGCTTTTGAGGGCAGTGCAACTACCTAACTGGGTCTAACACAAAGAACACCATGTAGAGCGCATTGCAATAATTCAAGCTGGAAGTTACCAGAGTACAGTGGCCAAGTCATTGCTGTCCAAAAGGGGCTGTAGCTGGCAGACCAACCATTGCAACTTGTAGCCATGTTGCACAGTGATATGTCATGTGTACATGAGACGATTACAAAAGTATGCAAACAATTCAATATCACAATCCAATGGGAACACTGCATAATTTATGTGCAGATAAATCTACAGCAGAGGCTGTACATTCCTACCAGCCTACTTAGGATAGCAGACAGGAAAATACATAGAATTCATTGTGTGCTTTCTAAGACTGAGAGTCAGCCTCTGCACTGCCTACTTCTGGGAGTGGAGAAAGACCTTCTATGAACTGAGCTTTCAAAGATTCTAAAGGCAGGGGTGGACAACCTGTTTCTCCTCAGTTATCTTCAAATGTGATTTCTCAAAAATTAGAAGAGAAACTAGAAGAAACCCTTTAACCATCTAGTTCAGGAGCCTGTTAAAATACTGTATCAGCCATAATGGCCAGGAATCCAGAAGGCATGTTGTTGGCCTCACTGCCGTAAGCATCTTTTTCACATCCTTGGGCTGCAACAATAGGAACTGATCACACTAGGTGTAAATTGATGATGCTGTAGGGGCCTGCTATAGACTTGAACCAATTCTAGTCTCAAGTTCAGCATGGATCTGAGTGATTGAGTGGTCCATCGTCAATGATACCACCCCGTTCTAGGCCAGCCTATTTACCAGTCTAAATATCTCTACTGGGCGATTCACTGATAACTCCATAGAAGCAAAGATATATGCTTCCTTTGTTACCATTGTGGTAGGAACAGCTATGTAGTCATGCCTCTGTCAAATTCACACTGAGACCTACAACACCTGTACTCCAGCTGATGTCCAGTCTATTCCATTGCCTACAGCTCCTCAGTAAACCAAGGAGCCTCCTGAACTGTCCATGGCCAGAGAGAGCAATCAATGACCCTTTCCATCTCACTGTTCCTCAGCGAAACTAAGAGTCTGCTGGGCAATGGATATAGGACATAATATTGACACGGCAGCATCAAAAAGACTGTGGAATGTAGATTTGAAATTTACAGAGTGCTACATGAAAAAATAAAATTACCTGAAAATGATGTTTAGATGGTATCTGACTCCTAGTAAGTTAGCAAAAATGTATAAATCAGAACCAGATATCTGTTGGAAGTGTAAAGAGAAAGAGGGTTCATTTTTCCATATGTGGTGGTCATGTAAGGTAGCAAAAGATTTCTGGAAAATGATTTATAATGAGCTTTTAAAAATGTTGAAGATAAACTTTCTTTAAAAACTAGAAGCTTTTCTCTTAGGTTCAGAGGTACCCAAAGAACAGAATAAATTATTTATGTATGTGACTCCATGCCCATAGATGGAAAAAAGAAGCAGTTCCAACCAAGGAAGATTGGCAGACAAAATTAATGGAATATGCCTAAATTGCGAAACTTACCGGAAGAATAAGAAATCAAGAACAGAGACTTTTTAATACAGAATGGGGAAAATCTGTGGACTATTTGAAGAATTATTGTAAATCATTAGGATTAGCAGGATTGATGTAAAAATGTGCAGAAAGAATAACTTTAAGAGAATATCAAAGGAAAATTAGTAGATAGGTTTGAATTGGATATGCGGTGGTAAAAGATATAACATAAGTAAACACAGAAAGTGGGGAGGGGGTCAATTTGAGGATGTGATTCTCTTTACTGAATATGTAATTTTTTGTTAAACTATTTGTAAAATTGGAAAATGAAACTAAGAGTCTGCATCCTGTGCATGTTTAGATGAAACTAGGACACTCTAATCCCATTCATGCTTAGGTGGAAGTAAGCCTTCTAGGACTTACACTCAGGCAAGTGTCTGAGAGTCTAAATGGTAAACATGCAAGACTCTTTTTTAACTTTTTGTTTTGAAGATGCAATCCATCAACAGAAACAAAGAAGCCCCCCATGCTTCTCATTACAATTAGAGATATTCAACTTTTCTTTGAGAAGCTCCGAATGGCACAGGTTTCCCACTTTGCCTCCTATTTCAGGTAGCCTCCTCCCAGAGCCACTGACCAGGCAGAGACCTGTGTCATTTTGACAGGCAAACTCAGACCACTTTCTTCAAATGTTAATAAAAATGGATATTAAATGTAATATAATAATATACAGATGTTTTACAACACATTTTTGTATGCTGTTTTCACTAATATACGCATTTTATGCACACCTTACCCTAGTATATGCATTTGTTATACACATTACTTGCATAGAGAACTGTATGGCAAAAATCAGAGAAGTGCACATTTTAAAGGATGACAGAGTCCTGCTTCAGAAAGTGTGGATCATGTAGATTTACCTACAAATGAGAACTGAATCGAATTTCTCCCCCATCAATGGTAGCAGCTTGTTATGTACTGAGTTGAATAGGATCCAAACTGCAGCAGTCTGATTGGTCCTAGAACAATAGGATTCAGAATGCAGCAGTCTGATTGGTCCTAGAACAATGCAGCAGTATGATTGGTTGGCAGGAATCACCCAATCATGCTCCAGATAGCAGTGAATCCACAACCTGATTGGCTTACAGTAGAATTCCGGAATTAGCCAATCATGTGCAGCCCATTGTGTAAATAATGTATATAAAGCAGATGCTTTGAGGGGACTTTCATTCATTCCTCCTCACCACTATCAGCTGAATAAAGAGCATGAAATCACTTTGCGACTCTGAGTATATTTCACAGCTTAACCTCTTTCTTTTCCCCCTCACAGTTTGGCGTTTCATCTTGTTTTTGCTGCCACTGCAAGTGGTGGCAACAGCAACAACTATGTTGGCAGCTTGCCCACCATTTTTTGCATTCTTCACAGTGCCCTGGAATGTTGCGTTTGTGCACAGGGAATGGTAGAAAATAATTATGGAGAAAATTATGCAAAATGGTCTCCTTGGTGAAAATGGGGTGGGAAGATGAGAAAAATAAGAAACTCAGAAATTATCTCAGAAAGACATCATCTTGGAAATGGCAGGGGCAGAGCTGAGCAAAATAAGAATCCCAGAACTCTTGTCAGAAATACATCATCTGGGAAATTTCAGCTCAGCTCTAGTCTCATTCTGGCTGCTTGTGCTTTGTTTAACTTTATCTCCTAACAACCTTCCCCCTATCAAAATTACATATATCAAGGTTCAAGGACAAATTAACCCAAGGGCTATTGGCCAGCTTGATTCTGACTGTGCAATAGAAGCTGGAATCCAACCACGGTTTTCATTCGGATGCAGATAATGGTCCCAGCGGCTCTGCACAAAGAGATCTGTGCTCAGTCTCTGGAGCAGTTTCTAGAGTTCATTGGCAGCATAGGCAACACATGTCAGCTTGCATTAAGCATAAGTGCTAGCTTCCAAAAATGCTCTGGGGAGCACTGCTTGCAAACTTAGACTGTTGGCGCTGTCCACTTTCTCCTGTGATATATTTTCCAAGGAGTGTTACTTCATTATGAACTTAGATTCCATAATCATATGAAAGTGGAAGCAGGGGGGAAATCCTACTCAAATGGCTTACTTACCATAACTATTTGTTTTTCACATGCATGGGGGAAAAATAATAATCTGCTGGTGCCCAGTGTAACTTGTGAGTGACCAGAAGGACATGGCTTTCATATATAGCTACCCTGTTTACCAGTTCAGACTGCAAAAGTTTGAACTAGCCATGTAACTACAGCATTAACAAAGGCAGCAATTAAAAGGTGATGGTGCTTCTTTGCATGCCATGAAAATTCTGCTGCCTGTTATAAAAAGCATGGGATCACTCAAGCCTGGCTTCCCACCTCAGTCAGTTGGCAACTTTGTGTTCAGTTTCTGTCTTTTCATCATCACCCCACCATCTCCAAGAAACTCTATATGCATCCTTGTTGCCATCCTCATCCTCAGTGACGGATTACCAAATAGGTAGAGTAGGCACCAGCCTATGGACCCCATGCCTTTTAGGGGGCCCAAAACAACAGATAAAAATAATATTGATTTGATCTGAAAACTGGTTTATTAAAATTGTTGACTGGTAAAATAAAAAATGTATTAGGAGATAATTTGCAAAGCCCTCCCCTAAGATTTCAACTGCCTAGTGGCCTCCAGCTCTGCTCGTTCTGTCCAAAATGTTTAATCCAGGGTTTAATCCAGCTCTGCTCATTCTGTCCAAAATGTTCAGGCAGATCTCTGCAGTCATCTCCTCTCATTCATTCATTTGTTCCTTCTTCATTTATCTGGCTTGGCATGCAACTGAAATTTTCACTTTTAAGTGTTTATTTTATTGAAATATGAATTTGTATCTTGAAAGCTCGTATCTCTGCAGCTGATCTTTTAAATCACTTTAGTTGGAAGACGGTGTTAAAACAAGCCACTTACTTGCTAGCATTTAACTAAATTCAGGGCTCCTACAACAGCAGGCACTCTCACACTCCTTACAGCTGACTGCCCTGGACTTTGCTGCAGTAATAAATCAAATGATCCCTTGCCTTTCAGCAAAAATAACCTTGAACTGTATGTTGGTTGGTTATCTACCCTGAGAGCTTCCAAGCTTTATTCTGCTCTCATCAAATTGGATTATATGTTAGCTCATCACATATCTTGGGTTATCGTTTTTAAAGGTTACTTTCCTTCCTGGAAAAATTAATTGCTTTTAAGCTGTCTTTCCTACTCCTGGCCCTGCAAACTGTACAGTTGGCGGAGGACTACTTCATATGCTACCTGGAGCAGCACGCTTGCCTGAACAGCTTGTGGGAACATCTGCAACTTGAGCTTGCTTGGCAAGGGAGAATTGTGTGGTTATTCTAAATAATCCAAACAAGCCATTGCTTGTGCAGTATGTGTTAATCACCCTATTCACGTTCGCAGAAGTTATCAGGTGCAGTGTGGGAATAACCTTGGAACTGTCACAAATATAGGCTACCCCAGGTAATAATAATATGACTGCTATTAATTTTTATTGTTTACATGCACACCTGTATTTTAAATTGTCTTTGCTTTAGCCTCCACCCTTCTCCTTCTTCCACATTTTACCTACAAAACTCTAAGACAAGAATGACCCTCCAAAAGTTGTTAGACTACAACTCCTATCACTTCTGCCCATTAACCATACTGGCTGGGGTTGAAGGAGTCCTGCAATATCTGGAGGGCCACAGGTTTGCAACTGCTGCTCAAGCTTCATTTGTTCTACCTCTGACAATCATATAGCTGTTAAAGGTATAAAAAGTAAAGGGACCCCTGACTATTAGGTCCAGTTGTGACCGACTCTGGGGTTGCGGCGCTCATTTTGCTTTATTGGCCGAGGGAGCCAGCGTACAACTTCCGGGTCATGTGGCCAGCATGACTAAGCCGCTTCTGGTGAACCAGAGCAGCACATGGAAACGCTGTTTACCTTCCCGCCAGAATGGTACCTATTTATCTACTTGCAGTTTGACATGCTTTCGAACTGCTAGGTTGGCAGCAGCAGGGACCGAGCAACGGGAGCTCACCCCATTGCGGGGATTCGAACCGCCGACCTTCTGATCGTCAAGTCCTATGCTCTGTGTTTTAACCCACAGCGCCACAGGAAGAAACTCTAAAGCAGTCCTAGTATTGAACTACACAAAGTGCTTTTCTGTCCAACAGTGAGCTTTCCCTTCTCATTGAACTATAACTTGCTGCAACATTCGGTAACTCACATTCTGGCCCTGCTACTTTATGGAACTCTTCTTCCTTTCTTGATGTGGGCAGGCTTAGAAATGCTTGTTTGAATAAAGTCAGGCTTTGGCAGCATTTCAGGAGCTTGGCTGAAGGATAAGGAGAGGTCACAGAATAACAAACTAAACAGTCAGCCTGGATAGTAGATTAAAAATTCAAAAATTTGGGGTTGCAAATCTCTGCAGGTTCTGGGATTTTGACCTAACTGTAATTCTACACTGCAAGTACATTAAAGTGCTTTCAAATGCCATTACAGTGGGATAGTGGAAGAGGGGATAAACTGATGACACAATGACCAAACACTTGGAGGGTTCAAGCTATTCCCTTGTGCACTGAAAGAACAGGAAAACAGGGGGAAGGATATACAGGGCTGTGTGGGCTAGGCTGAGATCTGCAGCGTATGCAGTGGCCATGTCCACTACTATCCACATGTCAGGACATGCATAGAGCTCCTTCATGTGCATGGAGGTCTCTGTGGACAGCAGTGACATAGCCACTGTACATGGCAGCTATGCAGGCAGGGCTACTCACAACTCCCTAAAACATTCTTCCAATGTGTATTGTGTGTGTGTGTGTGTGTGTGTGTGTGTGTGTGTGTGTGTGTTATGAGCCCCGCAGCATAGTCAGGATTGGGCTGAGGTTGGCAGGATCTGACAGAAGAAACAGAGAGAAGGTCTGAGTGGTGTGAACCTCTGTTGACGGATCTCCCTTTTCTGCCGTAACTTCAGTCACTTGGCCAGAGACAGCAGGGATGCCGGTTTTCCCTGCTGCAGCTTTCTTGCTAATAGCTCAGGAGGGTTTGGGGCAGCCAAGAGTTTGGGGCCAGAGTTGGCAAGGGCTGAACAGGAGCCCCAACAGGAAGGTGCAGTCTTGCCATCTAGAACAAGGCGCAGAACCACGCACCCCAGAGGAGAGCACGTTTGCAAATCTGACATTCCAGCAGGGCAAGTGAGTCTTACGAGTGAGTGTACCAAGCCTTGCCATTGAAAGCTTGGTGGGAGAGGCATGGAAGCTTGTTGGGGCATCTTTGTTGCTTCTGTCCAGATCTGAATTTCTTGTCATGCTCTTGAGTTGCTGAACCATGACTCCTGAGCTTTGTGTCTGCTGCTGAGCCTGTACCATTATTTGCCTGAATGATGATCGCTTTCTTAAATACATGCATATGTGTTTTGGGATAGGAGTCAGGACAGTGTGTCTGTATGCAGTCTGAGTACTCTTTTGATAACTAGTCAAAGCTAGGCAAAATTCCTCCCCACCCCAGGTACCAAAATAAATAAATGAATGAAGTCCCCAAGAGGCAGGAACCTGGTATACTCTCAGAGCACACCTGCACCTGTTTCTCCTTCGTTTCTCTGTTTTTCCACCCCATTTCCCACTGGTTTCACCTACTGCATTGGGTTTCAGTTAATTTCTGGGCCTAATTTAAAGTGTTGGTTTTAACATTTAAAACTCTGAACAGCCTGGGACCAGCTTACCTCTTTCTGCTCATGCCTAAAAGATCCTCTTTGGATCTTTAGTGCCCCCACTAAGTGAAATGAGACAGGTTAGTGTTAAAGAGAGGGGATTTTCAACAGACACATCCCAGCTATACAATGGCCTCCCCAGACAGGCTCACCTACAGTCTTTTCAGTGCCAGGTAAAATACCTTTTTATTCACCCATTAATATAATCACTGAATGGCACAAAATGCACTGGGCCCAGTTTCTGACCTAAATAGTAAAAAGGTAAGGGTACCCCTGCCCGTATGGGCCAGTCTTGACAGACTCTAGGGTTGTGCGCTCATCTCACTTAAGAGGCCGGGGGCCAGCGCTGTCTGGAGACACTTCCGGGTCACGTGGCCAGCGTGACAAAGCTGCATCTGCCGAGCCAGCGCAGCACACGGAAACGCCGTTTACCTTCCCGCCAGTAAGCGGTCCCTATTTATCTACTTGCACCCAGGGGTGCTTTTGAACTGCTAGGTTGGCAGGCGCTGGGACCGAGCAACGGGAGCACACCCCGCCGCGGGGATTCGAACCGCCAACCTTTCGATCGGCAAGCCCTAGGCGCTGAGGCTTTTACCCACAGCGCCACCCGCATCCCTGACCTAAATAGTAACAGGTGTCTAAATACATAGACTCTCCCCTTCATCCTGGTTTCTGCAGACAGGATTTGCAGCTCTGCATATTTCTGTGAAACACTTTGTCACACTAATAGCAGTTGAGCAACAATTTAACAATTTCTCCCTTGATGTACATATGATGCAACGTGCAAGAATGTGTGTGTGCCTTTGCCATCCTGGTGCAATCAACCATTTATTACCTTTCCCTTGTCTTCCTACATGAAAGGGTTGGCATTATTGGTATTGGGCTCCGCCTGACTCTGCAATAATGTTTACATTCTCGATATTTCACCTGCTGGTACACAAGTGGTAGCCATGGATTTGCACAATGTATTCAATCAAGTTCAACAGAGTATGGTAGTCTAACAGTTCAGGGCTGAGCAACAGGGACACGAAACAAAGACAGAGGGCAAACAAACTCCACGCTCCTAATTCTGGTGAAAGTTTAAAATGAAATGATCTATTTCTCTATCTTTCTATGCTGGAGACTCAGACATAGGAATCTAATCAGGAAACACCCTTCTAATGCCGTCTGAATATCAGGTCTGCAAAATGGGCAAAATCTGTGGATTTGACTCTCAGTTCATGAAGCTCAGTCCCAGGGAATGCAGAATTAACTGTTTCATTGCCACAGGGCTGATCACTCTCCCATGAAGACTGAAATTGAAATGTATTTTAAATCATATATTGTGGAAAGGCTGAAGTTGGCAATATATATATATGACATTTCGAAGCTCCTACCCACTAAAGATACAAATAATGTCACACACCCATTTAAATGGAGCATTTCTAAAAGCAGGTTTCTTAATTTTAATGGTTTGTTTTTTTTAAAAAAAACCCCACCTAATTGAAAACATTTTAAAGAATTTAAAGAATTTAAATTTAAAATTTAAAAGAATTTAAAAAATTTAAAATTAAAATTTAAAAGAATTTAAAAGAATAAATTTCTTTTATTTTACTTTTGGTATGAAAATAGCCTGTTTGACATCTGCTGGGAGGACATTCCATAGGGCAGGCATGACTACCAAAAAGATCCTCTGACTGGTTCCTTATAACCTCACCTCTTGCAATGAGAGAACCACCAGAAGGCCCTCAGAGCTGGATCTCAGTGGGAAATGCACTCACACAGGCTTCCTAATGTGTCTTCATTCCCTGCATTTGCAGTCCTGCTCATAAAATAAGGGGAATTAATAATCTCCAGGCAGCAATGTCTTGCTTTCCAACTGTGTATTTAATAATGAAAACAATTTTTATTATACACTCAGAATTATGGTTGCTTGCAATGAGCCAGTAGACACAGTGAATGGCTGGAATTTCACTATCTGCTAGCTAGCTAGACTGGTCCCTTTCTGACCAGTTGCCCCACTCTTCCTTGCCTTAAATCAACAGTGTCTGTGTATGAATGTATGTGTGTGGATCACATTTTGTCAAAGTGGTTCCCTTTAGATGTTGACCACAACTCCCATTAGCCTTGGACAGCGCCCATGAGAGTTTTAGTTCACAGCATCTGGAGGGCACCAGGTCGGTGAAGGCTGGTATAGATTCACAGTAAGGGGCTTGAGAACATTCAACAATATATCCTGGGCACATTTTAGGAACATAGGAATTTGCCCTCTACAGCATCACATCATCGGTCCATCTAGCACAGTATTGTCTACACCAATTGGCAGCATCTCTCCTGCGTTTCAGACAGGCATCTCTCCTAACCCTCCCTGGAGAATTTGGGGGTTGAACCTGAGACCTTCTGCATGCAAGGCCGATGCTCTACCAGAAGCAAAGTGATTTGAACCTTTGGTTTGTGCTGAACTTTTGGTTTATGTACCCAATACACAGATCTCTGTTAATTTCTTCTAATACCTGCCCTAATTTCCTAAAGTTACCTCTTTTTTTCAGTCACAGTGATGAAGATTAATTGTATGTATTGTTGCCCAAAATAGCCTGAAACATTTTTTCTTGCGCACAAAGAACTGTAGTTGCTTTGATGATGTTCAGTAACATTTTTCTGAGGACACTCTACCGCTGTTGACTGTTTTTACCACGATCCCTGCTTCAATGATGCAAGGGCTTCCAGCCACAAGGTGTTCCTTTTCATTTCACTACTTATACGCCCAGCCTTTCAGCACCAGGTAATTGATGGTACGATTACCATTGCAGGAAAATGACTCCTGGTGAAATACCTGATCTCTCTGTTGGTTTCTTTCTGCAAAGGGCATGAGTGCTCCTGTACCAGCTGTTTCTCCAGTTCTTCCGTTCTTTGAATACAGAAAGGGCACTTAAATCTTCATACCTCTCTCACACATGCACATTGACTTAGAACAGAGGTAGCTAGCCCCAAGTTTAGCAGTCATATCTAGCTGACCAAGCAATTTCCCCACTGAACCTGAAAGTTCCAACAGATTTTGGTAGAGGAAGCAAAATGATTTAAAAAAAAAAATTAGACACAGAGCTCAGTATCCTGACATGGAAGCAAATCACCCACTCCTATCATTTACTGTCCTGCCTTCCCCCCATGAAGCCCAATGGGGAGCCTGGTATCACTAAGCACAGCAGTTCTGTGGAGGAGGCTGCCCCCTTTGGAAATTTTAACTTGTTAAACTCTATGTGGTCTTCAACATACAGGGTGACACCATCTCTAGCACAGCTTCCTCTAGAGTTTGTATCCAGAGATAACCGTTTCCCATTGACTCTCCCCATTCCGTCAGGTTTCTATTCTGCCCACTATATATATGCTCCCCTTAAGACTAAGCACCCTGGCTTACCCATATTGGTTTGGACGTTTCTGGTATTAATTTATAAGCATTTATACATGCAATCTCTCTCCCGATGTAGAATCATAGAATCATAGAATCATAGAATTGGAAGAGACCACAAGGGCCATCGAGTCCAACCCCCTGCCAAGCAGGAAACACCATCAGAGCACTCCTGACATATGGTTGTCAAGCCTCTGCTTAAAGACCTCCAAAGAAGGAGACTCCACCACACTCCTTGGCAGCAAATTCCACTGTCGAACAGCTCTTACTGTCAGGAAGTTCTTCCTAATGTTTAGGTGGAATCTTCTTTCTTGTAGTTTGGATCCATTGCTCCGTGTCCGCTTCTCTGGAGCAGCAGAAAAACAACCTTTCTCCCTCCTCTATGTGACATCCTTTTATATATTTGAACATGGCTATCATATCACCCCTTAACCTCCTCTTCTCCAGGCTAAACATGCCCAGCTCCCTTAGCCGTTCCTCATAAGGCATCGTTTCCAGGCCTTTGACCATTTTGGTTGCCCTCCTCTGGACACGTTCCAGTTTGTCAGTGTCCTTCTTGAACTGTGGTGCCCAGAACTGGACACAGTACTCCAGGTGAGGTCTGACCAGAGCAGAATACTTCCCTTGATCTAGATGCTATACTCCTATTGATGCAGCCCAGAATTGCATTGGCTTTTTTAGCTGCCGCGTCACACTGTTGGCTCATGTCAAGTTTGTGGTCAACCAAGACTCCTAGATCCTTTTCACATGTACTGCTCTCAAGCCAGGTGTCACCCATCTTGTATTTGTGCCTCTCATTTTTTTTGCCCAAGTGCAATACTTTACATTTCTCCCTGTTAAAATTCATCTTGTTTGTTTTGGCCCAGTTCTCTAATCTGTCAAGGTCGTTTTGAAGTGTGATCCTGTCCTCTGGGGTGTTAGCCACCCCTCCCAGTTTGGTGTCATCTGCAAATTTGATCAGGATGCCCTTGAGTCCATCATCCAAGTCGTTGATAAAGATGTTGAATAAGACAGAACCCTGTGGCACCCCACTAGTCACTCTTCTCCAGGATGAAGAGGAACCATTGATGAGCACCCTTTGGGTTCGGTCAGTCAGCCAGTTACAAATCCACTGAGTGGTAGCATAGTCAAGACCGCATTTTACCAGCTTCTTTACAAGAATATCATGGGGCACCTTGTCAAATGCCTTGCTGAAATCAAGGTAGGCTACATCCACTGCGTTCCCTTCATCTACCTGGCTTGTAATTCTGTCAAAAAATGAGATCAGGTTCGTCTGACATGACTTATTTTTCAGAAATCCATGCTGACTATTGGTGATCACAGCATTCCTTTCTAGGTGCTCACAGACTGTTTGCTTAATGATCTGCTCCAGAATCTTCCCTGGTATTGATGTCAGACTGACTGGGCGGTAATTATTTGGGTCCTTTGGCATGTGTATTTTATCCTATAGTGCTTTCTGCTTTCTGAAGTACTATCATGTGCCCCTGTATTCTCAAGACTAGTTCTGTCCCACCCTGCTTAAACATTTTCACCCTTCCTCATCTGCGGGGGATGATCTGTTCCAGATCAGGTGTTTCCCAGTTTTTGTTGGCTTTCTCCTTGCAATCTCTTTCTTATTTTAAGTTCCAACAGCCTTGTCCCACCTTGGTTCAAATCACATAGAGTTGCCACCTGCAGTGCATAATACAGGATTGTCCCGTATTTCAATGTAAAATGCTACATCCTGTATTGATACAATTTTCTCATGTATTTCAGGTTCTCTCTCTCTCTCTCTCTCTCTCTCTCTCTCTCTCTCTCTCTCTCTCTCCCTCTCTCTCTGCAAAGTTAGGGATCCTCTCCAAATGAATGTGTTTGAAAGGGTATGTGAAAGGTCCTGTATTTAAGCTCTAGGTAGCCAAGCACAGACAGATTTCCAAATTTGTGTGTGTGTGTGTGTGTGTGTGTGTGTGTGTGTGACAAATTCCAGAGGGGCTGTCCTGTTAGGCTGCAATAGAATGTAATGGATTGCTTTGAAATCACTTCAGCACCAGGTTTTTTTGGGTGGAATGCCCCCAAACTGCAACACACCACCCTGTCCTGCATTTTTCTAGAACAAAGGTGGCAACCCCATTCAAGTGGAGTCCATCCCTTTTGTACAGGCCAGTCTTGTCCCCAAACATTTCCCAGTGCCTAAAAAAATTCCAAACCCTTCCTTCCAACACCATCATCTCATCCACTCACTGAGACTACACAGCTCTGCCTATCTAGCTGGCCTTGTGCATAGAACTAGTCGCATTTCACAGGCTGATGCAACTCTCAAATATCACACTCCTTTGTTACTTTCATTATGAACAACACCTATTTCTCCATGATTTTTATAAAATGTATAAAGCAAATGAAGCTGTTCTTATAAACCTGTTTAAAGATTGCACTTGTGCCTTCAGTAACAACACTGAATCCAACAGCACCACCAAAGAAAAAAATGTGACAGTGAGGGAAGTTTCCTCTCCTCAAACTGAAATTAAGGAAGTACACCACAAAGACTAAAACAGAAATTAACATTTCCCTTCAGCAATGAAGATATGTTGAATATAACACCAGTACGATACATGCATGCATCAGTTATACACTCAACCACATGATTGCTCCATATGCAAACATGATTACTTGCATTTCTAATTCTAGGTGTGAGAAGAAAATGACCACAGTGATCGTACATAAAACCAAACAACCAGTCATTCACTTTTCAGTGTGCACATAATTCCATTCACACGCTGATTGCTCCATCCACCTCAGAGTGTAAGCATAAACGATGAGTCAACAGAGAAGCCAAAAAGTTTCTTAAGTGTTTGCCTGTTAGTAAAGAGGGAAGACTGGAATGAAGAAAGCAAGAAAGCTGCACATTATTTTATATTAAATCTAACTTTTACTTCTCCTATTCAGAGTTGGATGCTTTGTGCTATTTTTAATGCTAAGGATATCATTTTCCTCAAGCACCTGAAGGAACACTGAAGGACAAAGGTATCATTCTGAAGGGCAGTAGCTGTTTGTGGAGAAGTTGCCGTGGGATCTTTATTCTGTTGATTCAGTGTCTCTTCAGATGAGATGAATGATAGGGGATACATCTGTCAGCACCTTTGAAACTTCATCTTTATTGTGCTCGCTCTCGCTCTCATTCCCTCTCATGCTCAAGCAGGAAGGTCTAGTAATGTGTCTGTTCTGACCAATGAAACACTCCATCCTTACCAGCAGGGGAACAGCTAGGACGGCAGCAGGTGCAGTCTTGTTCCCCTGTTTAATCTATCTCACTGGTTCTTTAAATTTTATCTTTTGCAGCTAGAGCTAAAGGCATTGTTTTCTTGACATGACGATGCTTTAATGTGTAACAAGTGGTGATTTGATACACTCATATTGAAGACATACAATATGGGGAAGAATGAAGGGGGTGGGGAACTGAGGCTCCAATTCTAAACACATTTACAGTGGAACCTCGGTTGTCGAACATCTCCATTGTCATACATTTCAGCTTCCGAACGCTGAAAACCCAGAAGTAACTGCTCCAGTTTTCGAGCAATTTTCGGAAGCCAAACATGCTATGCGGCTTCCGTTTTAAGTTTCCCTATTGTATTGAGGCTTCTGCTTTCTAAAATTCTTGCCAGATAAACCCAGATGTTATATCACCAGAACTCAAATATAATCCAGACTTTCTGCAAATTTCACAATTTTAGAAATTAAACTACTTCGGTCTGCAAAAACATGATCTACACTTCAAGAAAATCAGTTCAACCTCAGTGTGCTTTGATTTGGTTTAAGGCTATTAAGTGCAGCATATAAATTTTAGCCTCAGCTGAAAATAAAAGCTCAACTTTTGATTCAGTCTTGAAATCAGTTTAAAATAGTTCAGCTGCTCACATCTTCACCTTAATCTTCATCCATTGTCTACCAGACCCTCCAAGTATCCCTATTTTCCAGGGATAGTTCTAGATTTACAGAACCAACTTGGTTTCTGATTTGATCATGGAATGTCCTGTTTTTCCTTAGGACGTCCCTATTTTCATCAGAGAAATGTTGGAAGGTATAGAGTTTTCTGACTACCGAGCCATGTGAAGGCAGCCCTGTATCTGGAAGTTTTTAATGTTTAATGGTTTATTATTATTTTTAATATACAGTATGTTGGAAGATGCCCAGAGTGGCTGGGGCAACCCAGCCAGATGGCTAGGGTATAAATAGTGAAATTATTATTATTATTATGGAATAGGATGTCCCTATTTTCCATGGAGAAATGTTGGAAGGTATGGTCTACTTCCCACCCCCAGGGTGAGCTCAATCCTCCTTAAAATATATATATATATTTTTCAAATCATGAGAATTTGGTGAAGTCTAGTAATTGAGGTACACCACCTTGTGGTTTTCAAAAAAGTAATTCATCATTTAATTGGCTTCAGCAAGAGCTGGAGAAAGGTAACCAGGGCTATAAATTTAAGGCAAGCTAGGGTAGGAGCATGCTCTATGAGCAAGCTGCAAAGTATAGCTGATGGAGTGTCAGATCTTCAGTGACAAAGTTTCAAGGTCACAAGTGAGTTAGTCTGTCAAATTAGACTCTGAACTGGTTTCAAGAATTGGATTACATCCATATTTGGGAGTTATACAGAATGTCCCAAGTATAGCTATCTTCCTGCTGAACAGAACTCACAGGTGTGTGCAGTTAGCTCCTGTTCTCCTATGATAATAAGTTTATTTTCCTCTTGAGGCCAAGTAGAAGAAGCTGATCAGATGGGTTCATGGATGAGGTAATGATGGATGAGAGCAGTCAGTATCCTATCCCCAGGGTGATGGCTCATCCACTGCCATTGGAAATAGGGCCACAGAGAAGGAAGACATCACTGTATGGAAGTTGGAACCAATCCCTTAGAAGCGGCCAATTCTTGTTGTGCTGAGGATATTCCACAGGGGAAAAGAGGACTCCTGTTATTGGGAGAGTCAGTTATAAGGAACATTTATAGCTGGATGTGCAATAGTTATGCAAACCCAGTGCCGGATTTATGTATAAGCTAAACAAGCTATAGCTTAGGGCCCCACTCTCTTGGGGGTCCCCAAAAATGTAAAGGCAAAAAAAAACCTGGATGTACATTTCCAAAATATAAGATAAAAAAAAATAGAATAAAACCTACATACAGTGTTTTGTGTTGTGTAGGCTCCTATGATGTAAGGAATGGCCCCCCGCCTGCTAGCCTGCTCCCTAAAATATCACTGGTTTGCTCATTTCAATATATAGGGTGCCTACATTCTGTATGTGCAAATGGCTTTAGATACCTATTAGGTCCATAAATTACCATATAGCATATATTCAACACAAAAAGTAGTGACAATTTGTTGTTGACAAAGGACAGGTGGATATAAAGAGCCCCACCCTGTGCAAACCACATGACTTCCTTGGCTGGTGCAAAGGATACAATGATCATCTAGCTAGCTGGATAGATGGGACTGGGGAGGAGTCAGTAGTCATCGTGCATATTGGTACCAATGCCATGAGGAAATGAAATACCGTAATGTTCCCGAAGCAAAATTTAAGCTGCTACATAGAAGGTACAAAGCTAGGACCTTCTGGGCACCTTTAATATGCTGCCCATTCCATGTGCAGGACCAGCAAGACAGGCAGAGCTTCAATGGAACCTCTAGAGCTGGAGAAGAGTTGAGAAAAGGGCACTCAAAATGATCATGATTGTGGAACAATCTCTTACGAGGAAAAGTTGCAATATTTGGAGCTTTTTAGTTTAGAAAAACCAAGAAGCTGAAAGTTGAAAGATTCAGAAGTCAGGATAGACAAAAGGAAGTACCTCTTCACATATCACATAGTTAAAGTCTGGAATTAGCTATCACAGGATAGAGTAATGGCAACCAAATTAGATAGCCTAAATTTCTCTAAACCAGTGTTTCCCAAGAACTAGTAACAGCAACGATGGTCTCTAAAGCTCTAAATCAGTGTTTGCCAAACTTGGGTCTCCAGCTGTTTTTGGACTACAACTCCATCTTCCGTAGGTAGCAAGATCAATGGTCAGGGATGAAAGGAATTGTAGTCCAAAAACAGTTGGAGACCCTAGTTTGGGAAACACTGCTCTGAACCATATTGAAAGCTATCCGACCAGTCACAGTGGCTCTCTGAATACCAGCTGTACATAGGAGAAGGCTGTTGTGCTTAGATTCTGAATGTAGATTTCCTATAGGCAGTTGGCCAGCCATTGTGAAGATAGTTTACTGGACTATATGGGCCTCTGGTTTATGCTGAGTCATTGGGATAAACATATTTACAATGGGGGGGTACCTTGGAAAATTAATGTGCTAGCTATGCACTTTAGGAAGCCAACAATAATTATAAACAGTCCCCTGGGTGCCAGATTGTAAACAAACATACCGTATTTTTCGCTCTATAACACGCACCCGACCATAACACGCACGTAGTTTTTAGAGGAGGAAAATCTGTAGGCATGCCACCCGCAGGCATTCCCTCCATAACACGCACAGACATTTCCCCTTACTTTTTAGGAGGAAAAAAGTGAGTGTTATGGTGCAAAAAATACGGTAATTTATTTTAGGCAGAGTGTATGCAAATGAAACTTATCACTTTACTTCCTAAGTTGAACAGGTACTCTGACTAACAAGGAAAACTGAGCAGATCTGAAAAGCTCAGGGAAGCAATAAAAAATTTAGCACCCCACTTATCTTTTAGGACCTGCATACCTACAGGATCCATATAATTTGCATCTGCTGCTGATAGTGGTCTTTTCAGTTTAGGTATCTAGTTTAAGGATCAGTAGACAATTAACAATTGATAACCAGCTCAAATAGCTCACCTGATCTCTCTCTCTTTTGAGGCATATTCCTACACTGCCATTGTCCCTGTTCACTATCTCAGCTACAATGAACAATAACTCTAAATCAAAAACAGAGGCACCAGCAAGAGGAATGTGCAGCAGAGAGAAATTAACAAGAGGAACGTCATATATTTGTCACAATTTCTTCTGCACTGAAATCTCCTAATAAAGAGCTTCAGTTGTAGATACTCCATAAAGATTTGTGAAAGGGCTGCTATTTGAATATATTTGATTAACTGAGAAGAGAAAAAATTATTAGGAATACAATGAAATCTTGTAGAAATGCAGTGTATGGAAGCATACATTTCCCATGTGGCTTATGGAGATTATGTTTGATTTCTCAGCCAGTGTGCTGACTCATGCTAACGAAGTGATTGACAGCTTATGTAACTGGTTGACAAGCACATTGTGCAAAGTATGGTAGTATGCTCTTCCCCCAATGCATTATCCACAGCAGGTACAGCCCACCAGATGTTGTTGGACTGCAAAAGTCATCAACCTTGAACATCAGAAGTGGCTCACCAGATGGGGAGGAGCCACTATACTGTGCTCCCAGGAGGGGGGGTTGCTGTTGCACCACATTGACTTCCGCACTACCCCTCCCCTCCCCAGTAAATATCAGTGACCAGGAAGCTAGCATAGTGGCTCAGCCCCAAACAACAATGTCTTTCTGGATGGGGGGTCCAACCACATCTGGAGAACCTGATCTATAGGAATACCACATCTCAGTCTCTCTTCTGCACTTCCCTCCTGCTAACTTTGAAATGGTGCATTGGGTACTAGTACTTCCTCCCTTCATTGCAAGAAGCTATCTATAGGATCCGCCCAACCTGTGTTTGTGTTTCCAGAGCGAGCAGCAGAAGTCAGCAGATGGTCCTTTTCTCCCAACACTTGTTGTTCTGACGTACTGTGGCACTCAGGATATTTTTCTCGGCTACGGAGCCTACTTGCACTTTGACGTGCTTTTGAACTGCTAGGTGGGCAGGAGCTGGGACCAAACAACGGGCGCTCACCCCATCGCAGGGATTCGAACCGCCGACCTTCTGATCAGCAAGCCCTAGGCTCAGTGGCTTAGACCACAGCGCCACCCACGTCCCTTACTACTACTACTACTACTACTAATGGAATAGGACGTCCCTGATTTCATTGGAGAAATGTTGGAGGGCATGGTGTAGTCAGCAGACTTCCTGCTTCCCCACTGGCTATTTACTAATTTGAATTCATTTTACTGTAGATTATAAAATAGAAGTTTGCTGTCGCTTTCTTGTATATTAAACCTCATAATCCAGGCCACATGGCTTCAGAAACAGGGCACAGGAACGAACATATGCACAATTTTAAAGTGCCTACAGGACATGGGTGTGGTGTTCCTGTTCTTCTCTAAGAAGGACTAGCGATAACTTGAAAATATGAAAAAGAAGCAGCAGCTCAAACTGAGGTAAGTATGTGATGCTGTGTGTTTCCCGTCAACTGGGAGCTTTATCGGAGTGTATGTGCACAAAGTCACCTTGTCCCTAGGGCAATATGTTTCATTTGTTTAAATGTCATGTCAAGACAGAGCTTTTCAGGACTTTGTTTGAAAAACCATGGGGCATGTAGAACCTTCCAAAGGAGCTTCAAATTCTGGCTTCCCAGAATAAAAAGATCGGCTGCAGAAAAGACCTTGAGAAGCTTTACTTGGCGTCTACTGCAGTGCTCTGAAGTTCATGCTGCTCAGGCGCTTCCAAAATAGGGTGCCCCCACTGCTCTCACACTTCTGGCCGACATGCATGGCTGAACACCCAAAATGGTGTCCAGGGGTCCTTTACCTTTACTTTCTTTTAAACGTGCCACACAATAAACAAGAGGCCCCATACATTTCCAGACCTATGGGGAAAGATTATTCTCCTCTTCCAGCTTAATCACTTTTACATTTTTTCCCCAGAATGTAGAATCAGGTAGAGGAATATTAATGAGACTAAGAGCTGGAAGACCAGGGTTAAAATCAGCCATGTAGCTTGCTGTGTGACCTTGGGCCAATCACTCTCTCTCAGCCTAACCTACCTTGCAGGATTGCTGTGATGATAACATGAACACCAGCCCAAGCTCCTTAGAGAAAAGGTGGAATGAATATAAACATAAACTGATAAATAAGGAGGAATCAATATAAACATTATCTCTGTAGACTACCTGTGCTTCGCTTTGAATTGGGGGAACAGGGCCAGGTTTGGAATCATGAACAAAATAAACCTAAAAATCAAAGCAAGAAGAATCTGGGACAAAATCAGGATATTCAAATCGGCAAGCATTGGACTTTATGTGTAAGTCATCGACAAAACAAGTGTGTGGCTGTCTGCTAAAAATGTAAAAATGGTAAATGACCCCTAGACGGTTAAGTCCAGTCAAAGGTGACTATAGGGTGCAGTGCTCATCTCGCTTTAGGCCAAAGGAGCCGGCGTTCGTCCACAGACAGCTTTCCGGGTCATGTGATCAGCATGACTAAACCACTTCCAGTGCAACAGAACACCGTGACGGAAGCCAGAGCACACGGTAACACCATTTACCTTCCCACCACAGTGGTAGCTATTTATCTACTTGCACTGATATGCTTTTGAACTGCTAGACTGGCAGAAGCTGGGACAGAGCAAAGGGATCCCACCCCGTCATGCGGATTCAAACTGCTGACCTTCCGATCCACAAGCCCAAGAGGCTCAGTGGTTTAGACCACAGCACCACCCATTTGACTAGGTGGGGTGTGTAGGCAGGTTGTAATCCATGATCCTGTACTGCACATAGGTTATGCACACTGAATTCTCATCTGAATCATCTTCTGCATGATCCTACATTTTGTAATAGAATAGAATTTTGTAATAGATCTACACTTCCATTTGCCCCACCGCTTCCCCCTGGTAAAACCTGTGGCTTAGTGCTGAATCAGAGCAAATGGCAATCAGATTTTCCATGGATTGCCATTTGTTCTGATTTATTGCTAAAGAGTAGGTTTTCCAAGGGAAAGTTGTGAGTCAAATGTAAAACCAAGCCTCCTACATTCACAAATGATTGCAAAAGATGGTATATAGAAACATACACACTCAATCCAGCATCAATTTCTCATAAAAAATATTAATAAAAACAAACTGCTCAAAGTAGCACCCACACCCTTCTCCTGGCTAGCTACAAAGTGTTTCAAGGTGTGGCTGGGGTCCGGGAAACTTTGCAAACTTAATGTTTGATTGTATTATTTGCACTGTATATGCACAGAATGTTTCTTGGGCAGTGGGTATATGTGGATTGTTACTTGTATTTCTAGAAATTGAAAAATAAAGTTTAGAAGTAAAAAAAACAAAACAAAACACTGAAACTGCTGGCACATGGGGCTAGAATAAGAACCATATTGATTTTAGACCTGACAAAATACCCTAGAAATTAATAAATCGTAGAATTTTGATCATTTGGGATGTAAGGGGAGAAATACAAGCTGCAGAGGAATTCCTGGGCTAGGTTTTGCAAAATGACCTGGCCAAGCTAGGGTGATTAAGAAACAATACAGGGTCATTGGCAATGCAAGAGAACTGTCCAACCCCCTTGCCCTGAGATGTGAAAAGAGACTGGGGGTTTGGAACATTGCCAGGGTAACTGGGTGTGAGGTGAAAGGAAGAATTTTTAGCAAAGTGTTCTGGAAGGGAGAAGGGGGGAGAGAAAAGACAGAGATCCCTCTTGGGTAGGTTGGCTGGCAGAGATGCCTTGGGCTGCACTGCTGTGGGCTACAAGTCCCTCTTGACATAACCATGCTGTAAAATCTGGAGTCCCCCCATGGGCCTGCAACTGCAGCTAGACTACCCTTGTAGAGGGCACAGCCTAAAGAATTAAGCAATCTGCAAAACCAAGTTCACTTGGGTCTCTTCTGATGAAATAACTCCATGTTCATGACAATTATCATGCTACAAGCAAATAAATGGAACATTACAAAGAAGAGATCATTCAAACTCTGCTCAGCCAGTTCATGCAAATCTTTTATAATAAATACATTTTTTTCCAACAGAGAAGTTGTCTCTTCTATCAAGAGGGGGAAATTTGCTGGACTGTGACAAAGGCATAATAAAAATATTTAGGGTGACCTAGCAAATGTATTTTCTTTTTTTTTGGATTTTTAAAATCCAAGCATTCAATCTCTCTGCATCTTTCTCTTTTAATTTTCCATACTCTGTTTCTCTATTGCCCTTGTCAAAGGGTGATGTGATGCTGGGCCTCAGGCCAATATCATGTGCATTGCACATTTCATCTTGTTCTTTCCATCTATAGCTGAATGACTTATAGGCATTTTGAGAACATCTCATTAAAGTCTTATTAGTGTTTTACATTTGTTCAAAAGCAGATCTTGCAAATCTTCTCACTGTCCCTAGTTTATAGAGGGCGAAACTTGTACCGCCTTTTTAGAGCAGTGAAGCAATTGAGCGACTGCCCGGAGTTTAAACAGATTTATTCTCTAGCCATGCCCTGGGGGAGGGATTTCTACAAGTTCAAGCAGATATTGCCTATGCACAGTACTGACTGACTAACCCCAGTGATGCCACCGAAACACTTTTCAACCTCTGCAACAATTATTTTTAAGTAACTTTTTTATTAATAACAAGACTCATGAACTTTCATTCAGTGCTTTGCAAAACAAATTAAAAAGTAGACATTGTACACAAAGATTTATAGCTACACCAACATTTAATTTGGTGTGCACATTTGTCATTTTGGTTGTGAAATAATATGTCTATTATCATCCAACATTGTTTTATTACCATGTTTCAGGATATTGTTAGAGGAGTCTAGGTTTCTGGCTTGATAACACAGTAAGCGCATGTAGTTAAAAAGGATTTATTGCAAAAAAAAAACAAAACCAAGCAGTTATCTCCAGATGGCTCTAGCAAGCCTCTGGCCCCCATCACTCAGTTGACCCTTCTGAGGAGTTCTTCCTGTATCAACAGAAGAGATTGAACCTTTGACCTTTACATTTCTCATTTTGCTTCTTGTCTAGCAGCCTTCCTATCCGCCTACTGTTGGGTTGAAATAACGACAGACAGGTAGCGGGTGTCATCTGGGAGGCATCTCCCGAGCAAGTCTCGGGGAGTCCCTTTTATTGAATATTACAGCATTGCCACATATGTGCTTATTGCTGATTGGTCAACACAAGTACAAAGCAAAGGTTGCATTAATCACCAATAGATTAAAGGCTGGGAAAGGGAGCACAGGACTAGGCAGGCATGAAGACCTCCTAATTAAATTATAACTAATGATTAATAATGCAAGACTTAAACAATTACGTTCCAATAGATGTGGTCAACTATGCATTAAGAACAGGTCAGGGTACGGTGTTTCATGAACTCAATGTGAACTGAACATTCTAGGAATGTTTTAGTATTAGGACGGTTTGTGTGTGCAGCATTATGTGCAGGAGCGAAGCGTGAGAGCAAGACTTCCCATCAGGCCACAGTCGTGTATAGGATCATAGCATCCAGCATCCCATCATCTCATAACATCCAGTATCCCATCAGCCTACGCCTTGGACTTATTTGGTCAGCTGCAGCCCCTTCCTGTTCTGAAAAGCTGTCTGTGGCTTTCTAAGCCTGTTTGGGCTTCCGGGGAGCTTTGGCTGTGTTCCAGCCTGCTCTCTGTCCCTCCCTTATCAGCCATCAGTCCAAGGTCAGGAGAAGTTGACACTGGCAGCTGCGGGCTCTCCTGTGCCAGCGTGAAAGCCCAGCCTCCATGTTCCTGACTGCATTTTGCAGCCGGCTGTAAGATTACACTTGGAGCTGGTGTGTTCATGACAGATATAGTTACAACTGGTTGAAAATGTCCCACTTTCCATCACCAGATAAATTAGGAGAGCTTCCCCACCCCCTTTTGTTTGCCTCACTGACCTTTAGAAACTTCTGGAGCACCATTCAGCCACCCTCTTCTGTTCAAAGAGATGGAAACCTATCACTGGTGTGTGTGTGTATGTGTGTGTTTAAAAAATATTTTTCCATTGTAATCACTTGTAGAAGATTGTGAAGCAACTGGAAATCAATCTGTTTTGACTCAATGTGAAAATAGTTGCAGCTCAGTGTTACAGCACTTCCATTGTATATAGAAGTGGTATCCAAACTTTTTTCAAAGAGGGCCAGATTTGATGAAGTGAACATGCGTGAGGGCCGGCCAAAGTTGTTGAGCTTTTTTAAGGATTGAAGTCATTGGCGGACTTATTCCTTTTGGGGGGCTCCCCAAAAGCTGTTGCTCACCGACAGGTAGATAAATAGGCGAGAGCGGCTGTGAAAGTGCCCGCGGGCAAGTGGGCAGGAGAGCAAGCCGCACGTTGAGCCGCTGCAGGAGCCCGCAGGCAGGCAGGAGGGAGAGCGAGCTGCACAGGAGAGCGAGCTGCACATCGGGCGCACAGCAGCCATGATAGAGAGCCGCACACAGAGTGCTTGCATGAGCTGGTCAGTGGCCAGGATAGAGAGCCACACGCAGGGTGCCTGCACAAGCCAGCCAGCAGCCGGAAAACATAACAGGGTGCATATGCGAGCCGGCGGGTGGGCGGTTCCAAGGGTCGATGCTGGAGAGCTGCAGCTCTCCATCAGTGCGTTGGCTCCTGGGCAAAACAAGCCGAGAAACAGGCGCTCAGGGGCTGCAACAGATTCATTTCTCAGAATTGCTTGGGGGGCCAGATTAAATCGATCAGGGGGCTGGATTTAGCCCCCGGGCTGGACTTTGGACATGCCTGGTATAGAGGGTCCCACCTTCAGTTCTTGGCATTTCCAATTAAAATGTGTTGGATAGCAAGTGGTGGAAAGGACCTCTGCCTGAGGCCTGGGATAGCTGCTTTCAGTGGAGCAGACAACATTGGATCAGATGGACAGAGAGTATGACAGCTTCCTGTAGTATCTGAACTTTATTCATACACAGAGAATTCCTCTTTTGATGATGCAGCCATTAAACTGACTGGTTCCAGAATGAAGCACTGGCACTGCACCCCTTTTCATAAGGTGACAGATCTTCAATTTTGACATTTTCCATAGGCACCTGTTTCTATGCTGGATGCTTTTAGATTGTTTGAAATGTATGCACTGGGTTCTGAAAAGTGCATTTGGATATATGTATCCCTGAGCAGTTCAAAGCTATTTGAGGTATTTTGATGTAGAGTTTAGACTATTTTTTTGCAGAGAATGACTGACCCTTTTTATGTTGCATATTGCAATCATCCTTCTTATTCTTTCCTGTAGCTTGCAGAATAGCAGTACTTACAACCCTATGTGTTTTCCTCTAATGTATATGTAATACAATCCTCCTTTTAGAATTCCATCAACCCACACTGAAGGTCAAGGCGAGCATGAAACCAGGCACTGGGAGCAGGCAATGTCACAATACTCTGTATTCAAACATTTGTACCAAAGGAAATACATAATAGCTTTCATTGTCTGCATGCTGCCTGAACCCTTCTGGGACAATCACATCCTTTCTTTCTATGGGCTTTCACTAACCTTATTGTTTGTTTGTTTCTCAATCAAGACCCAACCTAGTTTCTATCAGATTACCAGCACCTTTGATACTAAACATATGATAAGCTTTTTTGCATATGCTGAGTCTGCAGAGTCTAAGCCACTGACAAAATCAGTAAGTTTTTGCAGGTTAGACAAAAACACATAAATAAAAGAACCAGAAATTACCATCAGATACCAGAATGGTCTTAGTGTCTCTCTAGACTACAAAGACTTACATAATTAAAGTTGGGCATATAATTAACCTGCTAAACATGCTTTCAAGTTTTTTTAAAAAGAAAATAACCTCTTTTACAGTACATTTAGCAATGACCTAAACAACCATTTTGGTAAATAATAGTACAAATAGCAGTAACCTTGTATAGGGGTTAAATACTTATCTTATATGGATTCAGTCCACTGTTATATAGACAGATTATTATGCTCTACGTCAGGTTGCTATTGGATTTTGATATTACAATTCAATGACTTTTGCACTGACCTTGGTGGTTGCCCTAGGAGGTTAGACTGAATTGCCTAACTATAATAAGGTTACCAGATTTTTTTCAATGAATCCTGGGGCACTTTTCAACTTCAGTCGGAATGGATGGATTTTGTCAGGGGACTGATTTGTAAATCCGGGGACTGTCCCCGGGAAACAGAGACATCTGGTAACCTTAAACTGTAAGTTTATATTGACGATCATGGTTGTGATAGACTCTCATACAAATCCTTGCAAGTGACTTTAAACAAGTCACTTTATCATATTTTTGTTTACATTTAGGATCAGTCTAGATGCAGCTGCATGCAATCATCTGCATGCAATCCAAGACAGTGGTAAAGGCATGCAGTGCAAATGGGGCCACATCAAATGCTTCATGCTTAAAAATGCACCACACTGCAGACATACATGTGGAAGGATATCCTCTTCTGGATTGTGCCCTAGCAAGGAAATCAGTGCTCTTAAGTGCCCCACATTTCACATGCTCACTTATTTTTTCTATTTGAAAATTTGTGCTGGTTTCTAAAAATTTGAAGCATAAATCTTTAGGCTGAGCTAGGTGAATTTAAGAGTTCTCAGAAACTCTAGTCTAGAGGCGTTAGTGAGTGGAAAGAGAGATTAGAATTTGTTCACACATCTGACTTACAGGTCACACGCCTAGTTAATGAATGACATCCAAACAAGTCTGCTGATGGGAAACTTTCAAAAGGTGGTGCATCCTGGCACCCAATATAAAAATGTACAAGTTAAATACTGTGAGAGAACTCATTGGAATGGGGGAAGTACAATTGAATGAATGCAGTAGTGGGGAAAATAATAGTTGAACCTTCAGTTCTTAAAGCACTGCAGTGGTGCATATGAATGCATTGTAGTTCTTCAAGTCTTACCATGTACTGGTTGTTCGTCTTTCAAGCAAATGAAAGGAGCAAGAAACTTGCAACAAAACACTGTAATGTGGAGGATTCCTGTCAGCCAGTCAGGCATGTCCTTCTCCAGGGTATTCCACTCCCACTCCCACTCAGTTTTCCACTTTTACTTCATCAGTCATTCAACATTCTTGGCCACTAAGCATGCTGAGTCGCCTTAAGATGTTTTGATGTCCCTCTTTGGATTATCCCCATCACTTCTTTGTGGTCCTGCAAATCTTGGCATTTCCCCAAGCCCGCTGATACCTCCTTCTTGTGTGTGGATGGCATCATTTTGAATACATTAAAATGCACACTCACTTTTGAACTTTGAATGGAAAGAAAAAAGATTCTGTTAAAATGAAGAACAACTGAAATTTCCCCTCTCCCTTTTTGCACCCCCGTCCCAGTGATAATATTATCAATGGCCAACAATTAGCAGCAATGGAAGTCAGATCATTTTGCTAATGATTTAATTAGGTAGGAAAGAACTAGAATTAGGTGTACTTACAATACGTATGTAATTTTTATATATCATATGGCAGAGTTCTCAGTCTTCATGACAATCAATATTCCAGAGTTTAGAAAAAAATTAAAGGGTTTAAGCCTTCTAATGCAATAAAACAGAGACTTTATTAGCATTTAGTCCAGGGCCCAGAGAACACAATGTGTATGTTTTGTTAAATCTCATGTGATGAAGAGAAGTCACCTTGGACCAGGCAAATACTTCAGAACATGAACTTTTCTGAGGATGAGGTTAGGAAGAGAGAAGATTAGAGAACCATACTTATTTGGATTGCTGCCATCAGGGAAAAATGAGGGCAAAGATCACCATTACAATAGATTTGGATGAGTCTGGAACAGCATATTGAGGATGCAATATAGACAATATTTACAAAGCAGAGGGTCTTCTGAGGTAGATAGGGTTCCAGATTCATTCTGTTGCATCTCCAGTTTAATGAAGCTCTGGTAGGTAACAGAGCTGGAAAAGAGCTCTGTCTTTGTTGAGCCTGGGGCCTAGCATTCTTACAGATTTATTTGGGGCCCAATTTTGGGAAAGGTAGGCAAGGATCAAATAGGCAAGAGGTAGAACACATACTCAGAAGGTTTATTAGAAAGACAAGAACAAAAGGTCCAGCCAGAGGTCAGGTACTCTCTGACAAGTTATTCTGGGAAACACACCTTGGTGCAAGGCCTGTACTGGTACCTCAAGTCAGATGGTTCTGGTTAGACTGAAGAGCTCCTGTTCTAGCTGTGGCCACCAAAGTAGGTGGTACAGTAACATAGCAGAGACTGAACCCACAAGTTAGTCTGAAAACAGTCCTGGTGGCATATAGTAAGGTGCCTAAGCTCTGCTGACTGAGTCACGGTAGAGTGTATGTGGCTGGAAGGTGGGGAATTGTGAAGAGTAATTGAAGGGATGAATTATTGAATTAGGTAAGCTGACACCTCAGGAACATCTATTAACATGAGGGGAAGGTGGACAGTTCGTAAAGTGAATTCCAGTTCCCTATCCAAGAAGATCATATAGAACAAATGTTGGTTTACAGTACGGTAACTTCTTTTAGCAAAGTGTCAGTAATAGAGGTTCCACTTTATTTGAAATAAAAAGCAACAGTTTTGCTCAATATTAAGGACAGAGTTGAAGGCAATATTTCTAGAGTTTGATACTTGCACACACATTCTTTATTTTAACACAAATATGTTGTATTTACCTTGTTTAGCAATTCAAGACATTTTTGTTCACAGGGAACAGTTTTAGTAGGGCTTGTTCTGACAGTTGACTTTTCAATTAATGAACCTCCCATTTTAAAAATCATTTAACAGCTTTACAAATTCTTCTGAAATCCTGCACTGCAGAGGATTGGACTAGATGAGCCTCGGGGTCCCTTTCAACTCTACAGTTCTATGATTCTATGAAACTACATACCACATCAGTATAACATAGTGATCTTCATAGGGCAGCTGGAGGAAACTCCGCTGGATGTTTCCAAGAAGCAGCTTCAGGAACCCCTTGGAGAAGACAGAGCTTTGAGCTGTTCCCTCTGCTATTGCTTATCCCTCATTTCTCTCACCTCCACATTGCTATGTATGGAGGAAGTCAGCCCTTCAGCACTCTGGTCCCAAACTATTTAGAGGGGTTTAATAACAATCACCAGAAATAGATTAGGAGCCAGTGCAGCCTTTTCAATAAGGGAGTCACATGATCCCTATGTGTCCAGGAGAAATATATTTGTATAATTATTAACAACACCACGTATTTATATTCCACTTTCCTTCAAGGAGCTCAGGGTAGACACCCCCTTTATCCTTGCAACAACTCTGTTAGGACTAGAGAAGGTGAGTGGTTCAAGGTCAGTAAATGAGCTTCAAGCCTGGCTCAGTCCAGCACTCTCAGTCTAAATAAGAGTCTTTTAAGGCACTGTTTAATGCCCCATTATCTGCCAAAATGGTGTCAACTGTCCAGGTCAGCTCTCCTTTTGGCTTATGAATGGCTGAGCCTGTATATAAAAATATAATGACTTACTAAGAATGTTACAACTATGGGGGTGACTGGAATATTTTGAAACCACCCTCAGAAGGCATCAAAGCATAGCTAATTGGCCCTTGCATGTGTTCTCAAATCATTAACCTGTTCAAAATGCTTGAACAAATATAAATAGGCCCCAGTTTGCTCTAGAGAAGTTTCTATTAGTGAACCTTTCAGGTCAGATTAAAAAAAAACCACAATACAAAATAAATATACTGCCATTTTTTGACACCTGTTTCCATAACAAGGTAAAACATACAATCTACTGTGTATCATATTTAATCTCAAGCAAACAATAATGTAAGGGATTTTAGTTTGCCTGACTGGCACTGCAGTCCTTTATTCAAGTATTAGGTTTGTTGGTAGCACACTTATAGTACAAACCTATCCATCTCTGTTTAGAAGTAAGTATTAGCAAGTTCAATAGAACTTACTACCAGATAAGTGCTTGTACGATCAGGTTTCCTCAGAAACCCAAAGCTGTGTCTGCTCTTCTGGTTTGCAGTGGTGGAGCGAGCTTGTCTGCTTCCTTGGCTCTCTCATCTGGTTTAGACGAGTTCTTATGAGCTGCGATCCAACATATCTATGTACAAAGATCAGCAACTATTTCCCCTAGCACCAACTTTCACAAGTGGTTTTGAGCAAGAGTGTGGGTACTTTTTGCTATCCTGGTTGCTTCCAACACACCTCTTGACACACTCATTCACATTTTCTATCTATTGCACCATGCATGGCTGTTGTCTATATCAGTTTAGGTTACTTCCCCATTGTCCAAGGTATTTGCTGCAGAAGTATACCAATCTAACCACAAATCAGTAAATATATTCTTGCTCAATAGCCTTCAGTGGAGCACATCTTATAACATAGATTTAATTTTCCATCTTCAAAGTCCCTGTGACATGGCCTTTCCTGCTTCAGTCTGTGTTCTTAGATCCTAGGGACTTGTTTCAGTTCTGGAGTTTGGGGTTTCTAGCTTGTTACAGGTCTCAATCAGAATCGACAGAACATTCTGAATTGGCACCCTGCAAATGCTTTTCCTTCACACACAAAATTGATGGTGTTGAGCGTGCTGTTCAGAGGGACTATATAAATGCTCAGTTAGCACGAAGCACATATTGGAACAAGCTGTTTCTCCTTGGACCTGTCCAATGTACTGAAGGCCCCATCTTTGACTACTCTTGCTTCTTGGCTCTAGTTCTTGACCTTTTCAGTAGATACAATGTAGGTGGTTCATTTGGCCTACCTCATGCACTGAAAGCAAGTGTAAAGGGCCATTGGGTTGTGACAGGTAGCCCTTCCCACCCACCAATCACATTTGTGCTGGCAATTCCCTCCACTAACATGCATTTGACAGTTGTGTGAAAAGGTACTGCAAATGCATCAATATATGTGTGTAGAGCATAAGACAGGATTGTGTCTTGCTTGTGTCTGCTGCTATGCACATAGGACCATTTCACATGGCCTCCAAATAAACTGCCAGAGGGGAACTGACTGGGGCATTCATCAGTGTAGGGTGAGGCCAGACAGCATGACTCCCTCAGATGTGCTGTCAACACATGAAGAGGTGCAACAGGGCTTCAGTCACATCCTACCAGTTGCCTCTTCTTGCTATCTGCTTTGGACCAATATGCAATCCCTGACCCAAAGAGGTAAGTAACTGTACAACCTTTAGAAGACATCTGAAGGAAGCCCTGCATAGGGACGTTTCTTATTATTTAATGTTTAACTATGTTTTTATATATGTTGGAATCGACCCAGGGTGGCTGGAGCAATCCAGTCCAATGGGTGGGTTATAATTAAAATTATTATTTATTATTTATTTATTTATTATTTTATTATTATTATTATTATTATTATTATTATTATTATTATTATTAAAGAGGACATCCCTATTTTCATTGGAGAAATGTTGGAGGGTATACAATGGCAGGCCTGCTTCTTCTGGACAATGGGGCCAGATGAATTACTGGGAGGGGGGTAATAAGCTTATATATGAATGTACAGAAATGGCTCAAGGCATTCTTAAGATAATGTTTTAGTAGACACATAAACTAAGTTATTGACAATTTTCTGCCTTTTAATGGTATCTAAAAGTCCACTACCCAAAGCAGCTACCTGGTTTTGCCTAAGGCCAGACCAGGCCTGTTGTGCATCGGCAAAATCAAGGCTTATTTCCCACTTTAACAATACTTCTGTTTCCATTCCTGACCAGAGAAATCAAAGTCCAAAAGTAGCTGGAGAGATAACACAGTTAACTTGTTAAACATACAAGGGAAATAGGTACAGACATTGTTTTATAGTTTTGCATGGCAAAAGGGTATGTATGAAACATTATAGAAGTGTATGTTAGCCTTTAAGCGCTATTGTTCTGACTTGAGCTGCAGCCAGGTAATGAATAAGTACATGGTACAGAAACACACACACATTTTAATCTTAACCTTTGTATGGTCCCATTGTGTATTTCAGCCTGCCCACTAAGACACTTGCGTTGAACGCCTTTGGAAACATTCCACTCAGGACAAAGGCATATTTTAGAGATGTCCCTCTCACAAAGAAGTATTGATGGGCCAGAAAAAAAAAGTTTGGTCAAATGACCATTTCATTATAATACAGCCTTTTGTTTATGCTCTTGACATTGCAGGGAATTTTTTTAAAAAAATTTGTCAGTTCTGTAGATACCAGAAAATAGCTCCTCCCCATGTTTTGTTATATATATCTACTATATATTTTGGGGAATGGTTTGTATGTTTGTTTGCTCTCTATACATTCAGACACTTCTCTGTATGATGGTTCCTGATGTGGGAGTGACAGTCAATGTTCGGCTGCCGGCCACCATTTTGAACTTGGCCCAGTAGGAAATTGGCAACCGGTGCAGATTTCTGCGTTAATACCAGATAGTGTAGGTATTATATACTGACAAGACCTCACTCCTGTCAGCAATCATGCTGCAATATTCTGAACTGACTGTGGCTTCCATATCAAGAGCAAAGGAACCCCGACATACAGCACATTTCAGTAATCCAGTCTAGAAGTAGCCAATGCTACTTCAATGTGGCAATGCTTTACCAGTCCAGGAAAGGCCGTAGCTGTTGAATCAATCACAGTTGTCAAAAGTCACTTCTAGCCACTGAGCTTACCTGAGCCTCCAGTGACAGAGATGGATACATAAGCATCCCTCCAACTGTGGACCTGCTTCTTCAGGGAGAGTGCAATCCTATCCAGGGTAGGCAACTGACCAATTTCTCGGACACAGGAGCTACTCACCCACTGTGCCTCCATCTTGCTGGATTCAAGCTCAGCTTGTTTTTCCTCATGCATTTCACCACTGCATCCAAGCAATGGCTCGGAGACTTTGTTAAATCAGATGTTATGGAGAAATAGAGCTGAGTTTTCTCAGTATATTGATAGCATCTCATCCCAAAATTCCTAATGATCACTCCCAGTGAATTCATGTAGATATTAATCAGCACTGGATAGAAGATAGTCCCCTAAGGCACCACATAACATAGCCACCAGGGGGCCAAAATGCACTCTCCCAATGCTGCTCTCTGGACTTAGTCCTGAAGGTACTATTGGAACCAGTGTAATACAGTGTGCCCCCAATTCCCATTCCCCAGAGCTGGTCCAGGAGGATGCCATGGTCAAACTGTCACTTTGACATAACCTTGCCTATTTTATGGCATAGGCTTGGCCTTCTCTTGAGATATTATAGCCAAACTCAGCATAAGGGTTTCTGAGTTGGGGACAGTGGTCTTTGTTGATGTTCAGATGCTAAGCACCATTTTGAATCACTATAGCAGACCAAAATGTGACTTTGCTGTAACTTCACCTAATTTTAATATGACGGGTCCAAAACTCACAAATCACACTAACCATTTAAAAATCACAATATATTTTTGGTTTCTAAAAATTTCTGGGCAGATCAATCGATTAGATAAATAGATAGATAGATAGATAATACTCTCCACACAGTAGAGAGTCTGAATCCACACAGTCCGAATCCAACTAGCTTGTCACTGAAGTCACTGAAGCAAGAACTTCAATTAAAGAGAAGATGCTGAAAGATTCATCACCTCAGTTCATTCTCTTAGAAAGCTAAAGACAACTGTTCCCAGTGATGGGGGGAATCAGATCAAAACAGAGGTGGAAGCTTGCGAGGGCGAAGCGGTGTGGAGGCAATGTCACGTGAGTGACATCACACACATGCAACGTTCTGATGTCTGGTGCGTGATGTCGAGATGTTGGGAGGAGCTGGGGGCAGAGCCAAACGTGGCAGCTGCACAGCTTCAACGGCCAGGAGCTCTTCCTCCACCTCCTCCTGGCGCCGCCAGAGGCAGGATACTGCTTCAAGCTTCCTTCCCCTCTGCAACAGCAGCAGGAGGAGCCACCCACTGGAGTCATGCTGTGCTGGGTTCCGTGCTTCGCTTCTGCACTAATGGGACATTGCAGGGGCCCAGTCCCTACCTCCCAAATATTTAGAGGGCCAAAAAGGGCTTGGCCCCTGCAGCTGGTGCCCCTGGATCAAACCATATCTCCATACTATTCTCTCAATCCATATCTCTTTTCTTCTCTTGGGGTTATGCATTAAGTAGCCATCTGGATCCCTTTCTCTTTTTCACACATTTGTGTGCACGCACCCACACTCATCTGAGCTGTTATTTGCTCAATGGGGATAAACTTTCAGGTTCCTGCATAGTATATGCATGTTTCCTCCCAAAATAAATAAACCTACCATCCCCCCATCTGTGAAAGTAGCTATCTACCCTTTTTAATGTGATGATCTAACTGCAGATTCCTTTTCATCTCATATAGTGGTGCCTTTAGTGTCACACTCCACTTAGGCCAGAATAGTCTTCTTCATTTAAACTTTCTTTATGTTAGAAAGCTCTCTCCATTTTTGTATGCAACCGATCCAATGAAAATTTGGATCAATAAGTTGCTTTCTGTACTTGCTTTGAGACAAGCCACTATCCTTAGCACCGCCTTCCAAAGGGGAAGGATCTAGTTGAAGGACTATAGCTATGGGGAGAGCTGTAGTTCAACTGCAGAGCATCCATGTTCAATCTCTGGCATCTCCAGGTAGGATTGAGAAAGGACCCTATCTGAAAGCCTGGAGAGCAGCTGCCAATCACTGTACAGTGGTACCTCGGGTTACATACGCTTCAGGTTACAGACGCTTCAGGTTACAGACTCTGCTAACACAGAAATACTACCTCGGGTTAAGAACTTTGCTTCAGGATGAGAACAGAAATCGTGCTCCGGTGGCACGGTGGCAGCTGGAGGCCCCATTAGATAAGGTGGTGCTTCAGGTTAAGAACAGTTTCAGGTTAAGAACGGACCTCCAGAACGAATTAAGTACTTAACCCGAGGTACCACTGTATACAATGGGCAAATGATTTGACTTGGTAGAAGTCAACTTCCTATGCTCCTAAGGTAAAGGATTAATTTGAGCAAAGCATAGTACTTGGTTTCAATGATAATAATAATAATAATAATAAATTTTATTTATATCCCGCCCTCCCCAGCCGAAGCTGGGCTCAGGGCGGCTAACAACAATAAAACAATACAAAAGTACAACACAAACAACACTCTAAGATCATTCATTATAAAATTAATTAAATTCAAGCCACTGGCCACTATTGGGCCAGAGCTCCGCGAAGATTGCCGAGGGAGGGAGTCAGGCTGTGCCCTGGCCAAAGGCCTGGCGGAACAGCTCTGTCTTGCAGGCCCTGCGGAAAGATGTCAAGTCCTGCAGGGCCCTAGTCTCTTGTGACAGAGTGTTCCACCAGGTCGGAGCCACAGCCGAAAAAGCCCTGGCTCTAGTTGAGGCCAGCCTAACTTCTCTGTGGCCTGGGACCTTCAAGATATTTTTATTTGAAGACCGTAAGTTTCTCTGTGGGGCATACCAGGAGAGGCGGTCCCGTAGGTACGAGGGTCCAAGGCCGTATAGGGCTTTAAAGGTTAAAACCAGCACCTTAAACCTGATCCTGTACTCCACCGGGAGCCAGTGCAGTTGATATAGCACCGGATGAATGTGATCTCGCAGCGAAGACCCCGTAAGGAGTCTCGCTGCAGCATTCTGCACCCGCTGGAGTTTCTGGGTCAGTCTTAAGGGCAGCCCCACGTAGAGCGAGTTACAATAATCCAGTCTGGAGGTGACCGTCGCGTGGATCACAGTGGCTAGGTCAGGGCGAGAGAGGTAAGGAGCCAACTGCTTAGCTTGGCGGAGATGGAAAAATGCCGCCTTTGTTATAGCTGCAATCTGCGCCTCCATGGAAAGGGAGGTGTCGAAGATTACACCCAAACTCTTAACGGACGGTGCTGGCACTAACTGTGCCCCCGCAAGAGATGGGAGTTGCCCCCCCAATCCCATATCGTCCCGTCCCAGCCACAGGACCTCTGTCTTCGAAGGATTTAGCTTCAACCGGCTCCCACGTAACCATCCAGCCACAGCTTCCAGACATCTGGTCAGTGTGTCTGGGGCCGAGTCAGGATGGCCATCCATCAACAGATAGAGTTGGGTGTCATCGGCATACTGATGGCAACCCAGCCCAAAACTCCGGACAAGCTGGGCGAGGGGGCGCATAAAGATGTTGAAAAGCATTGGGGAGAGTATCGCACCCTGAGGTACTCCACACACCAAGGAGTGGCGCGATGACAATTCCCCCCCAAGCGCCACCCTCTGTCCCCGACCAGAGAGAAACGAGCGCAGCCATTGAAGGACTGTGCCCTGGATCCCCACGTCGGCAAGGCGGTGGTCCAGAAGTTCATGATCGACCATGTCGAAAGCTGCTGACAGATCTAGAAGAATCAGCAGCCCCGACCCGCCTCGATCCAGCTGTCTACGAAGATCATCTGTTAGGGCAACCAGAGCTGTCTCGGTCCCATGACCAGCGCGGAAGCCAGACTGGAATGGATCCAGAGCCGATGTTTCATCCAGAAACCCACCAAGCTGTTCAGCAACCGCTCTCTCAATCACCTTACCCAGGAACGGAAGATTCGAAACCGGGCGGTAATTGGATAGATCTAAAGGATCTAATGATGTTTTCTTTAAGAGCGGGCGCACCACTGCCTCCTTCAGTTCCCCTGGGAATGTCCCCGTGCCAAGGGACAAATTGATGATATCCCCCAGGAGGGCCCGCACCTCGTCTGGACACGCTCTAATCAGCCAAGACGGGCACGGGTCGAGAGGACAGGTGGTGGGCTTTCCAGCTCGGAGGAGTCTGTCTACATCGGCTGGGGATATCCGGTCAAAGTGGTCCAATACTGGACCCGAGGACAGTCGAGGGGCCTCCAGTTCCTTTATTGTATCCAAATTGGCAGGGAGGTCATGGCGGAGCAACAAGACCTTCTCCGCAAAAAAGCTCGCAAATGCCTCACAGCCGTGTGTCAAATTGTTATTTAAATTTGACTGTCCTTCAAGGGACGTTAAAGACCTGATTATACTAAATAATTGCGCCGGGCGAGAGCTAGCGGATGCAATGGAGGCCGAGAAGTAAGACTTCTTAGCAGCCTTCACCGCCATCTCGTAGGTTTTCATAAAAGCCCTATAAGATGTTCTTGAGGCTCCGTCACGGGCACCCCGCCATACTCGCTCTAGCCGTCTGAGGTCCTGCTTCATTTTCCGGAGCTCCTCGGTAAACCAGGGAGCCCGGTTTCTGCGGGGTCGCAGAGGGCGCTTCGGTGCGATCTCATCGATGGCTGCCAGGAGCTGGATATTCCAGCCCTCAACAAGCTCAGTCAATGAGTCGCCAGGGGGAGCAAGGTCCCGCAAGGCTTGGCGGAATCTATCAGGGTCCATCAGCCTCTGCGGGCGAGCCCAAATCGGCTCGGCACCTAAGCAGGGTGGGGGTGGAAAGTCAATCCTGGCTTTCAGAGCGTAGTGATCAGACCATGGCACCTTCATCGAAGGAGACATGATCACATCTATACCTACACCAAAGATCAAATCCAGCGTGTGGCCTGCTTGATGTGTGGGGCCCGAAACAAACTGGGAGAGCCCTAGTGTCGCCATGGAAGACACCAGGTCCAGAGCCTGTGAGGAGGGAGTGGCATCAGCATGGATGTTGAAGTCCCCCAATACCAATAGGTTAGGGAACTCCAAGGCCCAGCCGGCCACCGCCTCCAATAGGCCTGACAGGGTGGCTGCTGGTGCGCTAGGTGGCCGGTACACCAGCCAGACAGCCAAGCTCTCCTCGGAGCCCCACACTAGGCCAACACATTCAATGCCGGGGATCGATGGTGATGGTAGACCTAGTCCCGAAAATATGAATTGATAACCTCCAGTCACTGAGGCCTGTGTCTATTCTTGCAGTACTGCAGCTTAGGTGTTGGGAACTTAGGATGCAGAGCTGGAACCGCAAGGGTCATCTAGTCCAACTCCCTGCAATGCAGTAATCTTTTGCACAACATGGGACTCGAACCTACGACCCTAAGATTAAGAGTCCCATCACCCTTGACTATTGGCTATGCTGACTGAGATTGATGGGAGTCCAAAAACATCAGCAGGACCATGGATTCCCCATCACTGCTATGAGGAACAGACTTGTCTGGCTACGTTCCAAAGATGGATGAGGCACCCAGCCAATGGTCAGGGATGGTAGGAGTTGCAGTCCAACAACATCTGGAGGGCCACGGGTTTCCCACCCCTGCTCCAAAAATATTTCCTGCCTGCTATTGACAATGCTAATGTTACAAGTCACACATACATGTGTTTCTCACAGCACATTCACAGAATGTGTACCCACATCATCTCATGTTAATTACACACAAATGTAAGAAAAGCCTGTCAGTGTACTCAAAAGGCAGTCAGACATACCCGACTCCCAAAGATACTACCCCCTTGGTATGCAAAGGTAGATTAGTTGTGCAGTTGTTTGGATGATAGAACCTCTCAAGACACGCCAAACGTGTGGGACTGTAAAATCAAGAACTTAGCCACTATGGTCAAAGCTACACTGTAGAAGAAAAAAAGCACCAGCCACTACACCTGCTTAGTAATGCAGGTCAGTGTGGACATAACCTAGGAGTCTGTTGTTCGCAGTGCATCTTCATTTAACAGAGAGTCCTGTGTAAGGTCTCTTTGCTGACATTCAAAGCCTTCCATGTGATCAATGCAAGCTTGTTAAGAGAGCATCTCTCACTTTGCTAACATGACCTCCTGCAAGAAACATGAAACTGCAAGGGGAATTTAATGAGGGCCGAAGTGAAAGCCAGCTAATCAGGGCAATGAACTTTTCAAGAAGGAAACAGAGATACCTGTTAGAGTATAATTATTCTGTTTAGAGTCAATACTAGTGCATGTGTACTTAATTATATGAATGTCATATGAATGTGAAAGAGGAAAATGGTTTTTTTTAAAAAAAAAAACCCACACATTTACTTTTTTAAGTAATATTGTCAATGGTTTGCAGGCGTCAAAGGTCCCCCAAAATTCCTGGATGCTAGATTCTCCCCATAATTTCTAAAATTAGTATATGTGGAGTTTTTTTAATGGATTTAGCAAGGCCTAAAAAGAAGTCAAGCCAATTTCCTCAGGAGCTTGGCTTAGAGGTGTGCCATGCACGAACAAAGGTGGGTGGTGACAGAGATGACAAAAGACGAGACATTTAATGCCAGAAAAGAAAGGGGGAGGCTACCAGGACTGCAGGTGGTGATTTTGCAACAGGCATCTGAAACAGAGATTGCCAGGGTGATGGGGAGGATGCTGGAAGCGGGAGGGGAGGATTTGTTTTCTGCAAAGGCTGCTGCCGCAAAGGAGGAGGAAGCAGGCAGAACTTGGGAGAGGCTGCACAGAGAGAGGGGGGCGTGATACTCTTGGGGTGCAATGTTCTGCACCCCCTCCAATGAAGGTTTCAGGTGTAATATGTGTAAAATAAACTATTTCTTAAAAACACTAGTCTCTGCTGTGCCTCATTCCAAAGGAACACAAACTCAGATTAAGTGCCAAGATTCCAGAGGTTTTTGGCACTTAATCTGAGTTTGTGTCCTATAACAATACAGTAAAGGTAAAGGTAAAGGTACCCCTGACCGTTAGTGTACTTAGGAAACTGGAGCACGTTTCTTCAGTGCCTGGACTCAGCACTTGAGTAGATATAACAATACTAATACAAAAGAGAGTATATCTGAGCATGGGTTTCTACTCTGTACTCAAACACAACTGGAAAGGGTCTGGCTTCCACCATAGCATTTATTATTATTTTTAAAGTAATCCCTTCAGATTATAAAAACACCCAGGATTAGATCAATTTGATGTTGCCATCACCGTTCAATGTTTTCACCAGGAACTATACTATCTGACTGTTTATGATGATATCTCGATAGATTTGTGGCAATCGTGCATCGCCCTTTAACAGAACGTAGCTGTATGTTGCCCTTTAAGAAACCACAGTAAGTCCAGTGAAATTAATTGGCATAACAACAGAAATAGGGGGAGAAAAATAGCTAATGAAATTCATGATTTTGAATTTTGCTCTTCTTCATACATATTTTATCCATGGGAATTTTCTTCAACTTTGTTAAAATTACTATGTGGGCTGACATCCCCCCCACATTTACCTGGTCTAGAGATGACTCCTATTGAATTTACTGAGACTTGCTTATGAGCAGACACTGGGCAGGAGGAAACAACGGAGCATGCCCTTCTTTATTGCAAGTATTACACAGACGTTCGAGCTAGGTTTATCCACCCCATGCTATATAAGTTCCCTGGGTGTTCAGAACAACGCTACATCTCCCTATTATTACAGGACAAAAGCCCAGAAGTCACATATTTAGTTGCCTGATTTTGCAGTGCCATGATAGATTTTTGTCGAAGGATGGTCTATGCTACAAATCAGTCCTAAATGTTGTTGTTGTTTAGTCGTGTCCGACTCTTCGTGACCCCATGAACCAGAGCACGCCAGGCACTTCTGTCTTCCACTGCCTCCCGCAGTTTGGTCAAACTCATGCTGGTAGCTTTGAGAACACTATCCAACCATCTTGTCCTCTGTCGTCGCCTTCTCCTTGTGCCCTCCATCTTTCCCAACATCAGGGTCTTTTCCAGGGAGTCTTCTCTTCTCATGAGGTGGCCAAAGTATTGGAGCCTCAGCTTCACGATCTTTCCTTCCAGTGAGAACTCAGGGCTGATTTCCTTAAGAATGGAGAGGTTTGATCTTCTTGCAGTCCATGGGACTCTCAAGAGTCTCCTCCAGCACCATAATTCAAAAGCATCAATTCTTCGGCGATCAGCCTTCTTTATGGTCCAGCTTTCACTTCCATACATCACTACTGGGAAAACCATAGCTTTTACTATACGGACCTTTGTTGGCAAGGTGATGTCTCTACTTTTTAAGATGCTGTCTATGTTTGTCATTGCTTTCCTCCCAAGAAGCAGGAGTCTTTTAATTTTGTGGTTGCTGTCACCATCTGCAGTGATCATGGAGCCCAAGAAAGTAAAATCTCTCACTGCCTCCATTTCTTCCCCTTCTATTTGCCAGGAGGTGATGGGACCAGTGGCCATGATCTTGTTTTTTTTTATTTTGAGCTTCAGACCATATTTTGCGCTCTCCTCTTTCACCCTCAATAAAAGGTTCTTTAATTCCTCCTCACTTTCTGCCATCAAGGTTGTGTCATCTGCATATCTGAGGTTGTTGATATTTCTTCCAGCAATCTTAATTCTGGCTAGGGATTCATCCAGCCCGGCCTTTCGCATGATAAATTCTGCATATACCGTATTTTTCGCTCTATAGGACGCACTTTTTCCCCTTCAAAAATGAATGGGAAATGTGTGTGCGTCCTATGGAGCGAAGACGCCATAGCCCTGCGACCCTCTCCCGGCTGGAGAGGTGTCGCGCGGCTATGGCAGGAGCCTCCATAGCCCCGCGTCACCTCTCCACCTGGGAGAGCGTGCGCGGGGCTAAAGCAACCCCCCGCGACCCTCTCCCGGCTGGAGAGGTGACGCGCGCCCATGGCAGGAACCTCCATAGGCGCGCGTCACCTCTCCACCCGGGAGAGCGCGCGCGGGGCTAAAGCAGCCCCCCGCGACCCTCTCCCGGCTGGAGAGGTGACGCGCGCCTATGGCAGGAGCCTCCATAGCCCCGCGTCACCTCTCCACCCGGGAGAGCGTGCGCGGGGCTAAAGCAACCCCCCGCGACCCTCTCCCGGCTGGAGAGGTGACGCGCGCCCATGGCAGGAACCTCCATAGGCCCGCGTCACCTCTCCACCCGGGAGAGCACGCGCGGGGCTAAAGCAGCCCCCCGCGACCCTCTCCCGGCTGGAGAGGTGACGCGCGCCTATGGCAGGAGCCTCCATAGGCGCGCGTCACCTCTCCACCCGGGAGAGCGCGCGCGGGGCTAAAGCAGCCCCCCGCGACCCTCTCCCGGCTGGAGAGGTGACGCGCGCCTATGGCAGGAGCCTCCATAGGCGCGCATCACCTCTCCACCCGGGAGAGCGCGCGCGGGGCTAAAGCAGCCCCCTGCGACCCTCTCCCGGCTGGAGAGGTGACGCGCGCCTATGGCAGGAGCCTCCATAGGCGAGCGTCACCTCTCCACCCGGGAGAGTGCGCGCGGGGCTAAAGAAGCCATAGCCCCGCGACCCTCTCCCAGCTGGAGAAGTGACACGTGACTATGGCAGCAGCCTCACCGCTGCGCCTTTCCACTGCTCCCTGACCTGCTCTTTGGGGCTGGTGGTGGGCTTCCCCCCGCCAGCCCCAAAGCGCAGGTCGAAAGGAACCTGAAGCCTGGAGAGCGAGAGGGGTCGGTGCACACCGACCCCTCTCGCTCTCCAGGCTTCCAAGGTAGCCGCCTGAACGCACCTTAAACGGCACCTTGTTTTAGAGCGGGAAAACAAGAGGGGGAAAATTCTCCCACTCTCTGCGCAGCGCCTCCTGCCACTTCGCTGAAGGGGCGCTGGGCAGAGAGCGGAATAATTTTTTTCCCTTGTTCTCCCCCCTCTAAAACAAGGTGCGTCCTATTGTCCGGTGCGTCCTATGGTGTGAAAAATACGGTAAGTTAAATAAGCAGGGAGACAATATACAGCCTTGTCGTACTCCTTTCCCAATTTGGAACCAATCAGTTGTTTCTTGTCCCACATAGAGATTTCTCAGGAGACAGATGAGGTGATCAGGCACTCCCATTTCTTTAAGAACTTGCCATAGTTTGCTGTGGTTGACACAGTCAAAGGCTTTTGCATAGTCAATGAAGCAGAAGTAGATGTCTTTCTGGAACTCTCTAGCTTTCTCCATAATCCAGCACATGTTTGCAATTTGGTCTCTGGTTCCTCTGCCCCTTCGAAATCCAGCTTGCACTTCTGGGAGTTCTCAGTCCACATACTGCTTGAGCCTTCCTTGTAGAATTTTAAGCATAACCTTGCTAGCATGTGAAATGAGTGCAATTGTGCGGTAGTTGGAGCATTCTTTGGTACTGCCCTTCTTTGGGATTGGGATGTAGACTGATCTTCTCCAATCCTCTGGCCACTGCTGAGTTTTCCAAACTTGCTGGCATATTGAGTGTAGCACCTTAACAGCATCATCTTTTAAAATTTTAAATAGTTCAGCTGGAATACCATCACTTCCACTGGCCTTGTTATTTGCAGTGCTTTCTAAGGCCCATTTGACTTCACTCTCCAGGATGTCTGGCTCAAGGAAAGCAACCACACTACCTGGGGTGTACGAGCCATCCATATCTTTCTGGTATAATTCCTCTGTGTATTCTTGCCACCTCTTCTTGATGCACTTCTGTTAGGTCCTTACCACTTTTGTCCTTTATTATGGTAATCTTTGTACGAAATGTTCCTTTCATATCTCCAATTTTCTTGAACAGATCTTTGGTTCTTCACATTCTGTTGTTTTCCTTTATTTCTTTGCATTGCTCGTTTAAGAAGGCCTTCTTGTCTCTCCTTGCTATTTTTTTGAAATCTGCATTCAATTTCCTGTATCTTTCACTATCTCCCTTGCATTTTGCTTGCCTTCTCTTCCCCGCTATTTGTAAGGCCTCGCTGGACAGCCACTTTGCTTTCTTGCATTTCCTTTTCATTGGGATGGTTTTCGTTGCTGCCTCCTGTATAATGTTGTGAGCCTCCACCCATAGTTCTTCAGGCGCACTGTCCAGCAAATCTAAATCCTCAAACCTGTCCCTCACGTCCACTGTGTATTCATAAGGGATTTGGTTTAGATTGTATTTTACCGGCCCAGTGGTTTTTCCTACTTTCTTCAGTTTAAGCTTGAATTTTGCTATAAGAAGCTGACGATCTGAGCCACAGTCAGCTCCAGGTCTTGTTTTTGCTGACTGTATAGAGCTTCTCCATCTTTTGCTGCAGAGAATATAATCAATCTGATTTTGATACTGCCCATCTGGTGATGTCCATGTGTAGAGTCGTCTCTTGTGTTGTTGGAAAAGAATGTTTGTGATGACCAGCTTGTTCTCTTGACAGAACTCTATTAGCCTTTGCCATGCTTCGTTTGATCTCCAAGGCCAAACTTGCCAGTTGTTCCTTTTATCTCTTGATTCCCTACTTTAGCATTCCAATCCCCTATAATGAGAAGAACATCCTTCTTTGGTGTCACTTCTATAAGGTCTTGTAAGTCTTCATAGAATTGGTCAATTTCAGTTTCTTCAGCACCAGTAGTTGGTGCATAAACTTGGATTACTGTGATGTTAAAAGGTCTGCCTTGGATTCGTATCAAGATCATTCTATCATTTTTGAGATTGCATCCCAGTACAGCTTTCGCCACTCTTTTGTTGACTATGAGGGCCACTCCATTTCTTTTATGGGTTTCTTGCCCACAGTAGTAGATATGATGGTCATCCGAACTGAATTCGCCCATTCCCGTCCATTTTAGTTCACTGATGCCCAGGATGTCAATATTTATTCTTGCCATCTCATTTTTGACCACATCCAACTTACCCAGGTTCATGGTTCTTACATTCCAGGTTCCTATGCAATATTTTTCTTTATAGCATTGGACTTTCCTTTCGCTTCCAGGCATATCCACAACTGAGCGTCCTTTTGGCTTTGGCCCAGCCGCTTCATCAGCTCTGGATCTACTTGTACTTGTCCTCCGCTCTTCCCCAGTAGCATGTTGAACGCCTTCCGACCTGAGGGGCTCATCTTCCAGCGTCATAACTTTTTTATCAGTCCTAAATAGAAGGCCCATATTGTTAGATCTGCACTTCAGAAGACCCAGCCCATACAGCTGTTCTTTTTTAACTGATCTCCTTTAAATTTTCCTTATCGGTTTTATTCATCCATTACCTATGCTTAATCAGGTATTCTATGTATATGTTTTAATCTACGTTTGGTTCTTGTTCCCAATTAATTTAATAATTATCTGCTTAGAGATATTGTGATGCTATTTATTTAGATGTTTTGTTTATTCTGGTCTGTGACCATAATAATGTAAATTCATTCATTCATATGAGCAGACATGTTTAGGATTGCAGAGTCGTTCACGATTGAACCTAACCGTCAGGGGTACCTTTACCTTTATTGATTCCCTAGGGGTTTGTCCACACTTCCGCTTGTCCTGCTGCTTTTCCTTGGGATAAGTGGAAGTGTGGACAAGCCCTAAATAAAAGTCAAAGCTGACCTGTTGTGTTAATGAAACATACATGTGTTGGTTTGGTTATAAAATGGGGAAAATGTTATTTTTTGAGGTTAAATGGAGCATGCAGTCTATTTAGCATAACCCCAACTCTCATTTTATAACCAAACCAGTGCATGTGTACAAGAAAGTTGTGTATATATGCTTTGAGTATAATATTCCAGTACATAGTCTAGAATTCAACATGATAATCATTTGTAAGGAAGAGGCTGAAGTTCCATGGTACAGCAACAGGTTCCATCCCCAGCTTCTTCTGCTAAGGCTGGGAATGTTCCCTGCTCCCAGTCAGCATAGACTAGTTAGAGTATTTGTCCTTTCAGATGTTGCTGAACTACAACTCCCATCATCCTTGACCATTAGCCATGCTTGCTAGGGTTGATGGGAACTGTAGTTCAATAACATCCAGGGGGTCAAAGGTTCCCCATACCTGGTGGAGACATTGAGCTAGATGGACTAATGCTCTGCCTCAATAAAGGCAGCTGCCTATGCTCCTGTTTAATCACTTGAATACTAGCAGTAGACATCCTGTTGCAGGTGGAGTCTCTTTTACACAATACAAAGATGTGGCAACAGTTACCGTATATAATCTTAATCTTAATTCTATAATCTTCTGCAAATGTGTTTATCCTAAGAAACACATACAGTCAGTTATTATTAGGAAGAGAAATATTCAGATACTACAGCCCAGACATCTTGACGACAAACTTCATTAGGCATGACAGCAGCTGAAACTAAACATTAATTTGGGTAGGAAGTTTTATAATCCACCACCTAGGCCAGCAATGGCCAAACTTGGCCCTCCAGCTGTTTTGGGGCTACAACTCCCATCATCCCTAGCTAATAGGACCAGTGGTCAAGGATGATGGGAACTGTAGTCCCAAAACAGCTGGAGGGCCAAGTTTGGTCATGCCTGACCTAGGCAAAGCATAAAATCCAGACCATTCTAGGGTGTGACTTTGTAAACATATTTTATCTGGTAGATGTGGAAGGTTAAGTATTCCAGCTAAGTGTTTTTCAGGACACTATGTTGTCCTGATGAAGGAGTCATTCCAAGGCCCTATTATAGTTGAAGGGAAACTTTCAAGGGAATTATTCGATCTCAACTTGGGGGAAAATTCCATTTCTTTCAGCCGCTTGCAAGAAGTTCCTCAGAAAGACATAGTACACTGGTCACTGTCTCTTCGAGCTCCTGCCGTCGGGACGGAGATACAGGACGATGAAGACAAGAATGAGCTGTCTTAAGAACAGCTTCTTCTCCAGAGTGATCTCGGCCCTGAATGGGAAGCCTGGACTTTGAAAGTCATCTAATCTTCCTTGCTGTACTATACTGTATTGTTTTAATTAGTGTTTTTATGGAGCAGTCAAGTAATTTCGTTGTCCCTGAGAGGGGGCAATGACAATAAAGATATTATTATTATTATTATTATTATTATTATTATTATTATTATTATTACAGAGTTCAGTGAAGCAGGCACATAGTCCTTGAAAACTAGGAGCTTGATGGAACTATATCGATTTCCCAATATGCACCAGAGCAGGGCCTATGTCTAATTCAGGGGTAGCAAATGTGGTGCCCTCCAGACTACAACACCCATCAGCCCCAGCCAACACAACACAAGGTCAGGTTTGATTGGAGTTTTTGTTCAACAACATCTGGAGGGCACCACACTGGCTACTCCTTGTCTGATTCATATAGCACTGGAAATCCACTGTGACATGGTAGCCATTCCAGATTACACATTGTTTTTATGTAAGCAAGGAATATGGGGGGGGGGGGAGTGCATGCAGCACAACTGCAACATAGTGGTGCAGCTGGGCACCAGCCGAAGCTGATAGAAGGCACTCTGCACCACCAAGGCCACTGTGAGATTAATATGGTTTTGATACCCTACAGTCTGCCAAGCCATAGTATGAGTATGTGACTGAGGAATCAGGTTTGTATATAGTCTCACTTCTTCCTGCTTCAATTCAGTATTAGCCTTCCTTACCTTCTTTCACATTCCTTGGATGCTTTTAAAGTTGCAAAGAACACAATAAGGGATGCGAGTGGGAATGAACATGAGGAACTCATTGGTAACAAAATTAAGAGCAACCATACAATTTTCTTTGAATACATCAGAACCTGGGAGGAGTGTAGACCATTAGATGATGAGGGGATTAAAGCTACATGAAAGCACTGCAGAGGCTACAGAAAAGCTATTAAAAAACATAGCCTTGTGTTTGAACCATGGAAGATGTGAGACAGATCTTATAATTATTGTCTTCCGACCTGTGGAACACCCTCCCACCAGATGTCAAATAGAAAAACAACTACCAGACTTTTAGAAGACATCTGAAGGCAGCCTTGTTTACGGAAGCTTTTAATGTTTAATAGGTCGTTGTATTTTAATATTCTGTTGGAAGCCGCCCAGAGTGTCTGGGGAAACCCAGCCAGATGGGCGGGGTATAAATAAATTATTATTATTATTATTATTATTATTAATAATTATAATATTATTACAGATACCCAAGCGTGAACTGACATTTTCCAGCAAGGGGAATATACGAAGAATGGAGCAAACAGTAGTGACAAGGAATGAAGTGCTTCATCTTACTGAACTGACAAATAAAAAATTAACAAATCACCAAGTCCAAATTAACAAATCACCAAGTTGAGTTCCTAAAGAACTCAAATGTGAAATTGCTGGTCACGTGAGACAAATTACTATTATTTATTTATTTCATATAATTTATATACCACTTGATAATAGAGGAAGCCTCAAAGAGGTTTGCAAATAAGATAAAACAATAAAATTATCACACACCAGAATTACATTCACAATTTAAAGCATACAGAAGGTTAAAACCACTAAGACAGATTAAAAGGAAGGAACATTTTATCATATGTGGTGGGAATACTGGAAGACGGAAGAAATACCATCAAAGGAACAATGGAAAGAAAAGCTGATGAACTATGCAGAATTGGCTAAGCTAACAGACAAACTACGAGAGAAGGACAAAAAGGACTTCAAAAGAGTCTGGGAACCATTTACAGTTTATATGCAGAAACAACAGAACTGGATTCACTGGCAGGATTTGAATAAACTTCACAATTTCATTTGAGTAACAGTGGTTTTTGCAAAAGGCATCTGAAACAGAGATTGCCAGGGTGATGGGGAGGATACTGGAAGCGGGAGGGGAGGATTTGTTTTCTGCAAAGGCTGCTGCCGCAAAGGAGGAGGAAGTAGGCAGAACTTGGGAGAGGCTGCACAGAGAGAGGGGGGCGTGATACTCTTGGGGTGCAATGTTCTGCACCCCCTCCAATGAAGGTTTCAGGTGTAATATGTGTAAAATAAACTATTTCTTAAAAACAATAGTCTCTGCTGTGCCTCATTCCAAAGGAACACAAACTCAGATTAAGTGCCAAGATTCCAGAGGTTTTTGGCACTTAATCTGAGTTTGCATGGCGATTCCTGCCCCCTCCCACAGATGGAATAAATAAAGACACAGGACACCAGAATTTAGGTTAATGGGCGAAAAATGGCCACAACTTTATTGATTACAGGTAAGAGCAGTATTGGCTTTAGGCATTGGCCCTATCAGACAAACCGGTATAACCGGGAAGGGTTAAGCACCAACAGGGGGAGCCCCCAAGATGCACATCCCTAGGCGCTCCCCGAGGGGTTACCGCTCGGGAGCGCGCTTTAGACCCTAGCCTCCATAGGTTTCGGACGAGGTGACACCCCCCGGAGTCCTTTAACAAACTACCCTTCAACATTTGGGGGAGGTGATGGCGTTCCTCCCCCCAACTCATATGCATAATAATACGCCTGCCAATCCCTAACCGCCACACGAGCCAGGCTCGCCACTAATACCCTCAGACCTGTAACCAATCCCTGATCCCTTGGAAAATGTCAGCAAGCCAAATATCGTTACCAGCATCGGAGAGATGCACGCCATCCCCGCGGTAGAGGGCCTCCTCGCTAAAATGGATGCCAGGGTGCTCAATGACCCGCCCACCCATCGCGGCCACTCTACGTGCCACCGAGCGCTCCAGGATCCTCCTGGATCTATTCACAGCCACAGGGTTTTTGGAATCCCTCCACACGTGCCTCTCAAGCAAAGATGACCAGATAATTGTTAGATTCAGATAGGAGGCCCACAACTCCCCCAGGTCATTGAGACTATGCCACATTAAGTCCACCCCCTTTCTGTAAGCTAGGTCGTTCTCGCCCAGTTGGATGACCACCGCCTCCGGTGGGCCTTCAACAGCAATTCTTTTAGTAACTGCTGGGAAGAATTCTTCCCAACGCATTCCACGACGCGCGATCCAGGAAACTTCAACATTGTTTGGAAGCTGCAAGTTGCACCAGCCCCTGGTAACCACATGCACTCTTGCCCAGTGGACAATGCTGTGGCCAATGATCCACAGACGCACCATCCCGATACCTGAAAATAAAAACAGCAACAGAACCGGGTCAGGGGGGCCGATGGGGGAAGGAACGTTAGCATGTCTTCCGGATGTATCCCTTGTAAGCGTTCGACTTCCACTGCCCCATGTCCATTATCCTCTACGCCGGTAAACCCATGTGCACAGCGGTGGTTGCAGCCCCGATGCGGAAGGAATGTGCAGCGTACTCCTAAGATGGGAGCCCAATGGCAGCGATTGCCTTGTGCATAACCCTTGTGAACTGGTGCTTTGACAGGCGAGAGCCATCTGCGTGTATGAAGAAAAGGCCACAGGCTTTAGGTCTTAAACACAGGAACTTTCTTGCGTCCTTTACTGGGCAAGGGCCGGCCTTCTGAGTAGCCTGCAGGCGGATTAGGGCCCCTCTACCAAGCTGATCAGTCTTTGAGCTGCAAATTTTCAAGATTACCTCAGAGCTAGACAAGGTCACGTCCTCCAAGAGGAGCCCACTGTTATTTTTATCTGGTTGGTCCTCACAGACCACCTCACCTATGCGCAAGGCGCCAAAGAAGGCGAATGAAAAAGCTGTGGAAAATAACCTGGCCTCATACCTAGACCAGAAGATGACCCTGAGCTTCTTACGCATTTGCATGAGCATGTCATAAGTTATGGGTCTTCTGCTATCGGAGCTAGGAGGTTGTGACCTACACCAGCCCTCCAGCAGCTTCCGTACCACAAAGTGTGCGCAGGGGTCGACTGAGAACAGAGCTTTGGAGAAGAACGATATTGCTGCGGAATGAATATTGAGGGTTTTGGGAGCCCGCCCTAAGTTGTGGAGGTGCACTAGATATTCTAAAACCTCCGACTTGGCCGGGGGCCTGCCTGGCTTAAATACCCCTTTCTTCTGGTGAAATGATGTGAAATCTGACCACGCCTTATTATAGGATCTTAGGGTTGAGGGAGCAACTGCTGACAATACTTCCTTTATCACTTCTTGTTGCCAATACTCCAGAGGTGCTCCGGAAAGGCTGAGGCAGCTGCTGCGCATCTGGTGCCAATGAGCGAGAGCGATCCATCTGGAAACGAGACAGAGCATCCGCAATGTTGTTATCAATACCCAGTACAAATTTGGCTGAGGCATATAAGTTTAGCTGAAGGCAGGAAAGGACAAAATACCGTAAAAGCGACGCTACTCTAGGCGAACGAGAAGATTGCTCATTTAAAACAGACACCACTGCTTAGTTGTCTGTCCAAAAGCAGACCCTGTGGTCTTTAAATTGCTTGGCCCATAGATGAATTGCAACTACTATAGCGAAGAATTCTAAGAATGTTAAATCGCGAAGTATGGGTTTTCCCTGCCATGAAGAGGGCCATCGCTGTGCGCACCACTGCCCTCTAAAGTAGACGCCGAAACCCAGAGAACCTGCTGCGTCTGAATGCACCTGGAAATCGGATTGCAGGGCCATGCTATCCTGCCAAAGTGATATTCCGTTATAGTCGTCTAAGAATTGCAGCCACACCCCGAGATCCGATTTTACTGCCTTCGAGAGACGCACCCGATGATGTGGCGACCTTAAACCTGCTGACAATTTTGCCAGTAGTCAACAAAAGGGACGACCGGGGGAAACCACTCGGCACGCGAAGTTAAGGTGACCCAAGAGTGATTGAATTTGCTTGAGGGTGACCTTCCTTAATGGCAATAGCTGTGAAACAAGCTCCTTTAGGGCAACCAACTTCTCAGTAGGTAGACGAGATGTTTGGGCAATTGTGTCAAGCTCAATGCCCAGGTAAGTCATCATAGTGACTGGGCCCTTGGTCTTTTCATTTGCTAAAGGGACGCCCAGCTTCTCAGCCATAGACTTGAAGGCCTGCAGCAAGGCCAAACAGTCATTTGCATTACTTGCGACCAGAATAACGTCATCCAAGTAATGCCCCACCCCTTCGGAACCAGTTTTGAACTTCAGCGCCTAGTCCAGGAAGGTGCTGAAAGTCTCGAAGGCAGCACAGGCAATTGAACACCCCATGGGCATCGCTTTATCGATGAAATAAGCACCCTGGAATTTAAAGCCTAACCAGCGATAGTCCTCAGGGTGGACTGGGAGAAGGCGAAAAGCGGATTCGATGTCACATTTTGCAGGAAGGCGCCCCTACCGAAACCCCGGACCAACTTCACTGCTTGATCAAAGGATGCATACTTCACCGTGCACAGCTTCTGGGGGATAGCATCGTTAACAGAAGCGCCCTTGGGGTAAGAAAGGTTATGAATCATACGGAATTCCCCCGGGGCCTTTTTGGGGACGATGCCAAGCGGTGAAATATGCAGCTGATCAATGGGAGGTTCCGCAAATGGACCAGCCACCCTGCCGGCCAAAATTTCCTTCTGAATCTTTTTCTTGGCAATGTCTGGTCTCTCCAAAACTGACTTTTGATTGGGGGGGGGCTACTGGAATTGGGGGTGAAGGCGACTGGAATTCTGAACCCTTGGGAAAACCCTTCCCACAGAAGAAGGGCGGCTTGCCTATTGGGATATAGATTTAAGAGTGTTTTTAAGGGATGGAGTTTAATAGGAGAGTGAGCTAGGTCGAGGGACAAATTAGTAGCGATTCCCCACTGCGCCGCGGGAGGGTCCTGACGCGCCTGAGGGGGCACCCCGGTTTCCCTGGTGGAGGTGACCCCTGCCGCCCCGAAAGTGCTGCTGCTTATTCTTGTAGCAGGTCGTTGCCGGGTGGCCACCTAAACGCATCTCGCACAACTTTTTAATTAAACCTATGAATTATTCAAAGGCGAAGACAGCTCCTTCAGCAATAACCCCTGAATGAATTATTGGTATCAGGAGGCAAGATGATTTAATTTGTCCCGGCCCCGTAAATAATTATTAATGCTTCAAGCAACGCCAAGGAATCAAATGGCTCCAGCAGCACAATGAATGAAGGATTAACGCTATGATCAAGAAAGCAAAGGTACCTTGTGACAACAAAGCAATTTAAACTGATCAGAATTGCAGGAACTGCCAGCAGCTGCTGAAAGAAAAGAAAGGGGCGAGCGTGGGCTGCCCCAAATTTAAATGCGCCCTACAAGTCCCGCCCCCGCCGCCAGCCGGTTGGCTGGCGCGGTGAATGATGAATCCTAATGAATCCCGGGATTCCCCAAGTCCCGTGGGGCTGCAGCCAACCCCGCGAAGGTGTGAATGGGGCGTGCGCCCGCAACCCCTCCCCTCCGGATGTCGGGAGTGGCTTTGTGTCCTATAACAATACAGTAAAGGTAAAGGTACCCCTGAGCGTTAGTGTACTTAGGAAACTGGAGCACGTTTCTTCAGTGCCTGGACTCAGCACTTGAGCAGATATAACAATACTAATACAAAAGAGAGTATATCTGAGCATGGGTTTCTACTCTGTACTCAAACACAACTGGAAAGGATCTGGCTTCCACCATAGCATTTATTATTATTTTTAAAGTAATCCCTTCAGATTATAAAAACACCCAGGATTAGATCAATTTGATGTTGCCATCACCGTTCAATGTTTTCACCAGGAACTATACTATCTGACTGTTTATGATGATATCTCGATAGATTTGTGGCAATCGTGCATCGCCCTTTAACAGAACGTAGCTGTATGTTGCCCTTTAAGAAACCACAGTAACTCCAGTGAAATTAATTGGCATAACAACAGAAATAGGGGGAGAAAAATAGCTAATGAAATTCATGATTTTGAATTTTGCTCTTCTTCATACATATTTTATCCAGGAAAATTTTCTTCAATTTTGTTAAAACTACTGACTATGTGGGCTGAAATCCCCCACACATTTATCTGGTCTAGGGATGACTCCTATTGACTGAGACTTACTTATGAGCAGACACTGGGCAGCAGGAAACAACAGAGCATGCTCTTCTTTATTGCGAGTATTACACAGACATTCGAGCTAGGTTTATCCACCCCATGCTATAGAAGTTCCCTGGGTGTTCAGAACAACACTACATCTCCCTATTATTACAGGACAAAAGCCCAGAAGTCACATATTTAGTTGCCTGATTTTCATCGAAGTATGGTTTATGCTACAAATCAGTCCTAAATAGAAGGCCCATATTGCTAGATCCGCACTTCGGAAGACCCAGCCCATACAGCTGTTCTTTTTTAACTGATCTCCTTTAAATTTTCCTTATCGGTTTTATTCATCCATTACCTATGCTTAATCAGGTATTCTATGTATATGTTTTAATCTACGTTTGGTTCTTGTTCCCAATTAATTTAATAATTATCTGCTTAGAGATATTGTGATGCTATTTATTTAGATGTTTTGTTTATGCTGGTCTGTGACCATAATAATGTAAATTCATTCATATGAGCAGACATGTTTAGGATTGCAGAGTCGTTCACGATTGGACCTAACCGTCAGGGGTACCTTTACCTTTATTGATTACATAGGGGTTTGCCCACACTTCCGCTTGTCCTGCTGCTTTTCCTTGGGATAAGTGGAAGTGTGGACAAGCCCTAAATAAAAGTCAAAGCTGACCTGTTGTGTTAATGAAACATACATGTGTTGGTTTGGTTATAAAATGGGGAAAATGTTTAATCACTTGAATACTAGCAGTAGACATCCTGTTGCAGGTGGAGTCTCTTTTACACAATACAAAGATGTGGCAACAGTTATATAATCTTAATCTTAATTCTATAATCTTCTGCAAATGTGTTTATCCTAAGAAACACATACAGTCAGTTATTATTAGGAAGAGAAATATTCAGATTTATTTAGATGTTTTGTTTATGCTGGTCTGTGACCATAATAATGTAAATTCATTCATTCATATGAGCAGACATGTTTAGGATTGCAGAGTCGTTCACGACTGGACCTAACCGTCAGGGGTACCTTTACCTTTATTGATTCCCTAGGGGTTTGTCCACACTTCCGCTTGTCCTGCTGCTTTTCCTTGGGATAAGTGGAAGTGTGGACAAGCCCTAAATAAAAGTCAAAGCTGACCTGTTGTGTTAATGAAACATACATGTGTTGGTTTGGTTATAAAAGGGGGGAAATGTCATTTTTTTGAGGTTAAATGGAGCATGCAGTCTATTTAGCATAACCCCAACTCTTATTTTACAGCCAAACCAGTGCATGTGTGCAAGAAAGTTGTGTATATATGCTTTGAGTCTAATATTCCAGTACATAGTCTAGAATTCAACATGATAATCATTTGTAAGGAAGAGGCTGAAGTTCCATGGTACAGCAACAGGTTCCATCCCCAGCTTCTCCTGCTAAGGCTGGGAATGTTCCCTGCTCCCAGTCAGCATAGACTAGTTAGAGTATTTGTCCTTTCAGATGTTGCTGAACTACAACTCCCATCATCCTTGACCATTAGACATGCTTGCTAGGGTTGATGGGAACTGTAGTTCAATAACATCCAGAGGGTCAAAGGTTCCCCATACCTGGTGGAGACATTGAGCTAGATGGACTAATGCTCTGCCTCAATAAAGGCCTATGCTCCTGTTTAATCACTTGAATACTAGCAGTAGACATCCTGTTGCAGGTGGAGTCTCTTTTACACAATACAAAGATGTGGCAACAGTTATATAATCTTAATCTTAATTCTATAATCTTCTGCAAATGTGTTTATCCTAAGAAACACATACGGTCAGTTATTATTAGGAAGAGAAATATTCAGATACTGCAGCCCAGACATCTTGACGACAAACTTCATTATGCATGACAGCAGCTGAAACTAAACATTAATTTGGGTAGGAAGTTTTATAATCCACCACCTAGGCCAGCAATGGCCAAACTTGGCCCTCCAGCTGTTTTGGGGCTACAACTCCCATCATCCCTAGCTAATAAGACCAGTGGTCAAGGATGATGGGAACTGTAGTCCCAAAACAGCTGGAGGGCCAAGTTTGGTCATGCCTGACCTAGGCAAAGCATAGAATCCAGACCATTCTGGGGTGTGACTTTGTAAACATATTTTATCTGGTAGATGTGGAAGGTTAAGTATTCCAGCTAAGTGTTTTTCAGGACACTATGTTGTCCTGATGAAGGAGTCATTCCAAGGCCCTATTATAGTTGAAGGGAAATTTTCAAGGGAATTCTTAGGTCTCAACTTGGGGGAAAATTCCATTTCTTTCAGCCGCTTGCAAGAAGTTCCTCAGAAAGACATAGTACACTGGTCACTGTCTCTTCGAGCTCCTGCCGTCGGGACGGAGATACAGGACGATGAAGACAAGAATGAGCCGTCTTAAGAACAGCTTCTTCTCCAGAGTGATCTCGGCCCTGAATGGGAAGCCTGGACTTTGAAAGTCATCTAATCTTCCTTGCTGTACTATACTGTATTGTTTTAATTAGTGTTTTTATGGAGCAGTCAAGTAATTTCGTTGTCCCTGAGAGGGGGCAATGACAATAAAGATATTATTATTATTATTATTATTATTATTATTATTATTATTACAGAGTTCAGTGAAGCAGGCACATAGTCCTTGAAAACTAGGAGCTTGATGGAACTATATCGATTTCCCAATATGCACCAGAGCAGGGCCTATGTCTAATTCAGGGGTAGCAAATGTGGTGCCCTCCAGACTACAACACCCATCAGCCCCAGCCAACACAACACAAGGTCAGGTTTGATTGGAGTTTTTGTTCAACAACATCTGGAGGGCACCACACTGGCTACTCCTTGTCTGATTCATATAGCACTGGAAATCCACTGTGACATGGTAGCCATTCCAGATTACACAGTGTTTTTATGTAAGCAAGGAGTATGGGGGGGGGGAGTGCATGCAGCACAACTGCAACATAGTGGTGCAGCTGGGCACCAGCCGAAGCTGATAGAAGGCACTCTGCACCACTGGCAGGATTTGAATAAATTTCACAATTTCACTTGAGTAACAGATATTTCAGAGAAATGATAAGGGATTTTATTTTTGTGTAGGAAAAGCAGGATATGATAAATAAAACCAAATAACTCAGCACAGGGGGAGTTGAGGTAGGTCCAGAAGAGGGGAGGGAGAATAATTGTAAATAACTTGATGAATGAGATTTGTATCATTAATTGTTATACAGTAAAATTCAAAAAAAATTCTAAATAAATAAATAAAACTCATCCCAACTTCCAAGCATCTGGGTAGGCTTGTCTAAGTAATAATGTATTCTTATGGTAACTTGTCCCTCATGGGTGTGGGTATGTGGCCTCCTTACCAGAGGACTGGAAAGTACTCCATGTAACACCAGATTTTAAATACCAGATCCATAGTTAAAAGACAATCTTTGCTAGTGCAAAACATGGTGTTGGACATCAAAATACGATGGCTCTAAAGGTAGATTGGACAAATTCATGGAGAATAAGGCCATCAATCATTACGAGTTATGAAAAGCATATGCTGTCTCAAGGATCAGAGGTAGCTTGCACCTGAACACCAGGGCCTGAGGAACAATGGTCGGAGGATTCCACTGTCCTCGTGTTTCAGCTTTTGCACTTCAAATAAGCATCTGGTTGGCCACTAAAGGAAAAAGCACACTGAACTAGATAAAAGCCAAGAAGTCTTTAAAAAACCCGATCATGAGATCCAGCAAAGTAACAATGGTGGGTTTTTTAAATTACGCGTTTTGTGTTGTCATTTTGTATTTTTATGTTGTGAACCACCCTGTGATCTTCAGGTGAAGAGCACAATACTAATTTAATTAAACAACAACAACAAGTATGATCTCAAAACATAACCACCAAAAATCCAGGTAAGCAAAATGTTTCAACCTCAGGGGCGACCAGTTCTATTCCCCATCTGAGGTAAAGTGGGAAGATGCTCTTCCCTGCTGCAGCTGCACTTGCTTGTGACACATATATGCTTCCAGTGAGATCTTACTGGAAGCCACCATTGTGCAACCCTGGCAGTAGCAGCCAAGGCACTCGCAGGGGCATTGCTCCAAAGGATTCTGCCACCTGAGGTGACTGCTTCAATCTGCCAGCCCTGCTCAGCCTGGTGCTTAAAAACTGACAGGCTTCTGATGAACTTCAGGTTCATGCAGTGGCGTAGCGTGGGGGGTGCAGGGGGGGCCGGCCGCACCGGGCGCAACATCTGGGGGTTAGGGTTAGGGGGCGCAAATCCAAGGGTTAGGGGGCGCAAATTACTTGCCTTGCCCCGGGTGCTGACAACCCACGCTACGCCACTGGGTTCATGTAAGGAAAAGCAGATCTTGAAATTCTGGTGTCCTAAACCACACAATATTTACCAGTCAAACCTGAAGGTTGTGAATAATATGAATAAGCCATTAAAAACATAATTGTTACTTAGCTTTGCTTTTTACCCAAGCATTTCCTTGTTATGGAAATTATTACATAGGTACTAATTGCACATATGAAACAAGCCTTAAGGCTCAGATAATTAAGAGTTCTCTATTCACAGCAAATATATAATCATTCTGAATGATATAATCATTTTTTTAAACAAGGAAATCAGGAAAAAACAGTAGCAACAGTAAATGAAGTGCTGCTTATTTTGTTGAGAATAATATCAGAGAATAAGCTTGTAACCGTCTTCTTATTGGCACAAGCTGGGGATCTGGGCGCCATAAACCTTACAAAATGCACAATTCACTTGTGATGCTCATTGTCTAAAAATATAAATTGATGGGCTTCCGGAGGCGGAGGGCTTCCGGAGGCGGCGCCAACGGCAATGGCGGTCTCCTTCTAACCGGGAGGGAGAAGCTCTGCGGAAAGTGGGTCTGTCCGCTATGGCGAAGCGGAGACCCTTCCAAAAATCACAGGCAGGAGAAGCCTGTGAGCGTGGGACTCGGCGGGCACCATTAGCGCCCCCCGAATTGGCAAAGGAACCCCGTAAGGGGTCCCGGAGCGTAACGGGAGGCGCGGTGCTGAGAGTCAATTGCTACTTCCATGGGGCGAAGCCGCACAGCTGTTGCCGGAGAGCGCTGACCTTTTTCCTGTGACAATTTGGCTGCTAAACAACTACCCATGAGTAGGTGAAGCTTAAGAAATTGGGACTAAAGGAAGAAAAAAGGGATTAATTTGACACTGAAGCGGGAAGGTGTAAACAGGAAGTCCACCTTCCATTTTGTACACAGATCAAAGCAAAGACGCTTCTAAGCTAAGACCTGGAGAGCGGTGCTTTTAAACTTCTAAATCCAGACATTAAAGTGAAAGAACTCCCCCCCCCCCCAGGATAGTGGAGGTGGGGGGAAGAGGGGAAAGTGACTTTGTTTCTTCTGGGGAAAATAGAGACAATTGCTTAACTCCTGGGACGGACTGCCAGGTGCATTAGAACTGTTGCATTGAGAGTTGCGCTTTCTATGGACATTGTAACTTTTTAATGGTTAACTCTGCAAAGGAGATACTTGTTGAAGGTCTTCTCTGGACTTGAAACTCTTGCTAGCTTTTTCTCTTTTTTTTTGAGGGGGTTTAAGAAAGTTGGAAAAGACTTATTTACTATTGTAAATTGAATGACTGCTACAGTAGCCCCCTAGAGGAATATTGAAGTTGTACATCCAGCTGGGGGATTTTTCCACTCTGGACTTTGGGGATTTTTCACGGCAAGACCTGACTGTGGGAATCGACCTTGAGGCATAGACAGAGGTGGGATGACGGATAGAACAACACGTTCGGGAAAGGCTAGAGTGCAGCAGCCCAGCACAATTTCCCAGCAACGCAGACCATCTGTTCCTGGCCCTCCTGTGACACAGGGGGAAGACTCTGTACAAGTTGAGTTGTACAAGTTGTACAGGACAACGCTGCATCCTTTTGCTTGTGGTGCTGCTGCTGCTGCACCAAGATGCTGGGCTGCTTGGCGAGATGCAATCACACTTTCGCTAATACTTTGGGACCAATGAATCAGGCGAACCCGCCCCTCCCATTTATTTGCACCCCGCTTTGATCGATCACCTTTTCGGTGCTGCAGCGATGGGACAGCCCACCCCACCAAGACGTCAGCCCCGTGCAGCGTCTGGAAGCAGCTGCGTGGTGGTGTCCTTTTTCGCCCGAGTCCCGATCCCTAGCTCTGCTGACACCTCCTCCTGCCCGAGAGCGCCCCTCTGTAAGTGGCCAGGCGCCTTGGAGAGGGAGGGAGGCTCGGTCCCGCCCGCTGGGAGGTGGGAATAGGGGCTGCCCCATGGAGCGGTCCCTGCTGCTGCTGCTGCACTGGGAGCCGGGGTCAGTGCATGCCATCGGAAGGTGCCCGGGGGGCCACTGAGAGCGGCTGTCGGCGTGGGAGGAGGGGGAGGGGAAACGGATCTCCTCCTTCCTGGAGAGACCTGGACCCGGCGGCGGCGGCAGTAGCAGTAGCTGCCTGACCTTCCCGTCTCTCTCCAGGGACCTTTCGCTGGTGCAGCGCGCGGCTGTGCTTGGGAGGTGCGCTCTCAATGTCACCAGCGGTCCATGTGCGCAGCTGATACTGAGGGCCCAGCTCTGAAGCCCGGGGGCGATCAGCAGGAGGAGGAGGAGGAGGAGGAGGAGGAGGGAGATCAAGGGGACGCCCAAGTGATGAGAAGTTGAGGGAACCCTGAAGTTGCACCCCCTTGCTTGCTTCCTCCTCCAGCCCGGAGGCAGCAGCCGAGCTCCGCATCAGGTACAGCGGCTGATAGCGGAAGAGACACCAAGGGGAGCGAAGGGAATCTGCTGCTTCTCCCGGACCGGCCGCCGCCTCCGCAGCGGATTTGGAAAAGAGCAGCAAACGCCCATTGCGTTTAAAGGGGACGGGCGGGACATCGCCGCGGGCCAGACGCTCCCCAACCCTCTGTGACGCTTCCTCTTCTCGCCCCATTTCCGAGGCAAAGGCAGGGGATCAGGTCCTGAAGTGAGGTAAGGAAGCGGAGGAGCTTTGCAGGAAACCGCGGCGGCGGCTGCCTCTTGGCGCTGGCAAGAGAAAGGGAGGCTGCGAGAAGGGGATGCTGAAGGTGAAACAGGCGTCGCTGCTGGAGAAGAGGGGTTGGGCAGGTGGGAAAGTTGGCCGGCGGGGCGGGCGCACGCCCGGTGAGCGGGTTGTGTGTGCGCGCGCGCGCGCCTGCCTGCGAGCCCGCACTTGGCCACGAGGGCTGGGGAGGGTCGCCGAGGGGAGACGGAAGCCGGGGGCATGGGTGGAGTCGACGCCGCGCTGGGAAACTGAAGGGTGCGGGTAGCTTAGGAACCGCAGGTGGAGACAGAGCATCACGTGTGTGCTGTGGAGGGAGAAGGGGTGGGTGGGAGTTGTGGACACACAGCTTAGTATCCCAGTCCGGGGTGTGTGTATGTGTGTGTTTTGCTCTCTCTCCCTATGTGTGTGTGTGTGTGTGTGTAGAGAGAGGGGTGAGCGCGCGCGCGCGCGCCCAGGCAAGAGTTTGTATCTATTATGTGTCCCCGCGCGCGTCTGTCTCCTTCCACTCCGGGAGTTTGTGTATACAGTATATGTACAGTATGTATATATATATATGCGCGCGCGTTTCTCGGCCGAGGAAGTTGGCCGGAGGGCGCCGAGGAGGACTAGGAGAGGGCTGCTTCTGAGAGGAGCCTCGTCCAAATCCTCGCCCGCTCTTTTCTGCCTCCTGCAGAAACTTTCAACTCATTTCCCCAGCCGCAGACTCCTTCTCCCCACGCAACTGAACTCCCGGCTGCCCTTGGCTGGCGGGACGGTGCCCGACGCCCCGTTGGGGGCTGGCGACCTTCCCTGAGGGAGGAGCCTGAGGCGCAGCGAGAGGGGTTAAGCCCGGGGCCCCGTGGGAAGGAGGCATCAAGGGTAGGGGGTCGTGGGGGTGGGGAGGTGGGGAGGGGGAAGGGGTTGCTTCCAGAAAAAAAGGGGTTTTTGTGTCTGGGGAAGTAAGTTGGAAGTTTCTGGAGGAGGAAGAAAAGAACGGGTGAGGATTTGGACGAAAGAGTACATTAAGGGAAGTACGTAGAGGCAGGCTGTGCACATGGCTGCAGGAGGGCAGGCTTTATGTGTTTTGGGGGGGCAGAATTGAGCTATCTGCCATGTGGTTGGCTAGTTAAGTATTATTTATTTGTTCGTTTGTTTGATGGGGGGGAGCAGCTGCCCTCCCCGCCCCCTTTGGTTATGCCCATGGTTGTGCATCCAACAGCCCGCTGGGGGGGGGGGGGATGAGGGGCTTTGTTTTAAAAAGTGCTTCAGAAAAGGGAGAGTATCTTTGGGGAGGGAAAGAGGCTGGTCTCCTAGGAACAACAACAAAACTTAGTGCCATTGCCATGAACAGATGGGGTGGAGCTCCTAGACCTGGAAGTAGAGCTTATTTCTAGGGTCTCTATACGTTGTGTTTGGGATATGTAATGCCAGTAGAAGAAGAAAGAAAGAGGGTGTGGGGAGCCTCTCTTGGGCAGCAGGCCAAGCAGGCTTGTATGGAAGTGAGATCAGTAGCTCAGAAGCATGGTGGGGTGAACTAGAGGGCTTATTTGAACTTGCTAGGAGCAGGTCCAGTACTGCAGGCAGGAGTTGAAAGTGTTCTGGGGGGATTATGGACAGTTGTCATTGGAGGGGATATGCATACAGAAAGGGCATAGGCAGTGCTATTTTTCTAGAAAAAGAAGTGCCGGAACTCACTATGAATGCCTCCCTTGTTGTCTTAAAATGGTAATAGCTCCCACCTGAGAGTTGCCAGAACTGAGTTCTGGTGAGTTCTGGCTGAAAAAAGCCCCGGGCATTGGAATATAGGGAATTAACTAGTGCTGAGTTGCACTGCTCCCCTGATCTGATTAAGAAGGGTAGAATGGAAGGTGTATCTGAAAAAAACTGAATGGCACAAACTCAAATGTGTATTGTTAGGCTGAACACACCTGGCTTGTAGAGAGAGAGATGATGCTTCATGTGGGAACCGATGATGGGTCCTTGACAAAATGCTAGTGGAGTCTCAGCTATATACGGTATTTGGAAAAGGAACAGACTGTGTGGAATAATAATAATACAGGACAGGTACCATCTAGATCAGGGGCGTAGCGTGGGTTGTCAGCACCCGGGGCAAGGCAAGTAATTTGCGCCCCCTAACCCATGGATTTGCGCCCCCTAACCCGTGGATTTGCGCCCCCTAACCCTAACCCCCAGATGTTGCGCCCGGTGCGGCCGGCCCCCCCTGCACCCCCCACGCTACGTCACTGATCTAGATACAGTCTACTCTAAAGAAGAATAGTGTGTTGCAAAGGCTTTAGGAGAACTAAAATCCCAGGTACAGCTTGACTTTGCTCATTTGCTTCTGCTGCACCACTGCAGTAAGCACCTCCTCTCCATCTGTTCCAATGCTACTGTTTCTTCACATTCTTTGTCCTTCTTAGAACCGTAATGCCACAATCCTTGCCAGTCATGCAAAGCGTTCATTATTTTTGTATAGGAGCTGTGAAACTGAAGTATTTAAATGACAAAATGCCTTTTAATACAATATGCCTACTTGTACTTTTATCACTTTAAAAAATAATTTTGTGTAGATATTGGTAGATACAGATTCATTTTTGTTCTGACATTGAAAGTGAAGTATTCAATTTTGTTTGAATATATTTAGGCACTGGCATAAAAATGAATACAGTAAATAGCCAAAGAAATAATTAAATACAGTAGGAACATATAGCTCTTCAGTTTGCTTAAGCAATCTTTTTTTCTGATTAAAATATTTTGGCTGCTAACTTGTCCTTCCATACAGTACGCAATTAAGTTCAACCAAAACTATCTCACAAATAAAAAAGGATTGCGGATTTCTTGATAGACCCCTCCAGTGATGGTTGCTAGACATTACTGGATTATGATTTGTTTAAAAAATTGGAATTTATATTAGTCAAAATAGAAATAGTGGCATAACATAATCATTTATTTTTAATGTACCACATTCGTATCCTCTATCTTTCCTCCAAAGATACTGCCAAATGCTATCTTGACAAGCACCCTGTGCAGTTGGTTGCCTGAGAAATAGTGACTGGCACAACGTCAATTTGTGGCTATCTGAAATTACATCTCTCCAGTCCTACAGAACAATGCTAACCATGCCCTGAGGGATGATGAGAGTTGCAGATCCATTGCCACACCTGAATCCCTTCTGGCTTCTGCGGTTCAGGGTAGACCGTGGAACAGGCTATTCTTTTGAGATGTTGCTGTACCAGTTTCAGGCTGGCACAGTAGAGAATATTTTTATATATGATCAACCACATATAAAGGGGAGGTAGATATTACTTCCAGGAAAAGTAAACATTCTTCTTGACTCATCCTGATGTTTGAGCAGATAAATAGGCACAGAACGCGACAGATTTGCCAGTTACCTTGTTTTAGTGGTGCACCAGGAAAAATGAAACTAAGCTTGAGATAATAATGTGTATTTATTCCTATACTTGATAATGTGGTGAATCAGTCATGCTGCATGGGGGAGGGCATGCACGTTTTGCTGGATAGGACTAGGAACTTCTGCCCAAAGTCCTGCCCTGAAGGCACCACTGCCCTACACCAGCACTTTGAGTAGAGGTTATGCATTTTTGTACACTAATGGAGCTCCCTCTTCCAAACCTTGATGAAGGTTAATGTTTTACTCAAGCTATGCAATCCAGAGAAATAGGAGTAAGCCATAGCACGGCTTGACAAAGGACGTTGGCATAAATTAGCAAAATAAGGTGACATTGAATTGGGAGAATTTGTTTCGGGACAAGTCTGGTGGAAGTCAAGGAGCGGTGTTTGGTAATGGGGCTTGGTTAAAATGGAAGAAATGCTGGGGGTGAATGACGTTTGGGGAGGCGAATGAGGTTTGGGCTAAGTGAGAATGGGGGGGGGGTGAAGGGGAGGAGGCCATGCTGTTGGAAATACTGGTGTGCCGTAAAAGGAAAAGGTTATTGGTCCTACCTTTTGCCTTTTAGCTCACATGTGACTGCTCCTCAGGAGCTCAGAGTTTCAGCTATATATACATTTTAAATGGGTCTGTGTAAGTAGGCCAGAAGTCATGAAGGTTCAATAGTTGTTACGAGATTTTTTTTAAAAAACCAGCTATACTAGTAACAACAAATGTTCTAGCCACAATTTACAGTCATACCTCGAGTTGAATGTGCTTCGGGTTGAGTGTGTTCGAGTTGCGTGTTACTTCTGGGTTTCGCTGCTAGCGCAGATGCTCAAAATCATGTCACGCGCGTGCGCGGAAGTGGTGAAACGCAGCACGCGCAGACGCATCGTCGCGTCTTGCGTTCCATTTGGGATGCGAACGGGGCTCCGGAACGGACCCCGTTTGCATCCCAAGGTACCACTGTATTGAAATCTGAAGAGGTGAAGCAATTTCTTTATTCTTGCACACAATCCTTCATACTCACTGATGATACTCCCAACTCTAAAATGTGAAATGACACTGCTGATAAAGTGAGAAACAGTGATTGGGTGGGTGCCTGAAGTGAGGAAAAATGAAGGGGCTGAGTTATATAATAAAAATTGGGAAAGAGGCAAGATGTTGGACATAACATTATGTTTGCTGACTGGGAACAGTTATGGACCACCGGTATGAAATTTACGGCATGTAATGCCTTAAGAGAGAATATTATGAAAATGATATACAGGTGGTACATGACCCCAGTCAAGCTTGCAAAAATATACCATTTGCCCGATAATAAATGCTGGAAATGTAAGGAGGTTGAAGGTACATTCTTTCACCTTTGGTGGACGTGCCCAAAGATTAAGGCTTTCTGGGAAATGATTTATAATGAAATGAAAAAGGTATTTAAGTATACCTTCTTGAAAAAACCAGAGGCTTTTCTCTTGGGCATAGTCGGCCATTTGGTGCCAAAGAAGGACAGAACTTTTTTTATGTATGCTACAACGGCAGCAAGAATACTTATAGCAAAGCACTGGAAGACTCAAGATCTACCCACTCTGGAAGAATGGCAGATGAAGTTGATTGACTGTATGGGACTGGCAGAAATGACCGGCAGAATCCGCGACCAGGGAGAAGAGTCGGCAGAAGAAGATTGGAAGAAATTTAAGGACTATTTACAGAAACACTATACAATTAATGAACTCTGAAAAGATGTTGGATTGAACTTTTGTGGTCTCTAGCTGTTATGATAAAGATAGTAGGGATTAAAATTGTTTAAGTCATAAAATTTAAAAGTTGAGTGGAAAATAAGGTGTTATTTTAAAAAGGAATGTTAAGAGATTAGGATTTGCTGGATTAACAAGTTGAACTAGAAAACAAGAAGGGGAGGTATGAGGAAGTCAAAGAAACATGGTATTGAAAAATTGTTACTGAAATTGACTTGTTTTTAATATTTTTCTTTTCTTTTTCTTTTTGTGTTTGTATAAAAGTGGAAAATCTAATAAATATTTATATTAAAAAAAGGAAAGAAAGGTGTAGAAATAGGATTACAGATTTATCAGGCTTCTTGAGGAATGCCCATCATCTTCATGCAAAATGGAAGTGGGAAGAAGCCAGGGGATTTGGAAAGAGCCAATAATTTTTTATTGCTTAACTATGTGTGGTGTAAACAAATGCCTGTACACTTCTAAACAGCCTCCCATCTAATTGTGATAATGAGCATCTCCAAACACAAAATGAGGGGGTGGCTGATTTTTGGGGTTATGAAATGCAGCAAGTTGTTAGGTAAGTTAGCATTATTGTAATATTACTACCTGGGGCAAGTACTTGTGGGATTTGGGGGGCGGGTACCATGTACCTGGGACGCGGGTGGCACTGTGGGTTAAACCACAGAGCCTAGGACTTGCCCTTGACGGGGTAAGCTCCCGTTGCTCGGTCCCTGCTCCTGCCAACCTAGCAGTTTGAAAGCACGTCAAAGTGCAAGTAGATAAATAGGTACTGCTCCGGTGGGAAGGTAAACGGCGTTTCCGTGCGCTGCTCTGGTTCGCCAGAAGCGGCTTAGTCATGCTGGCCACATGACCCGGAAGCTGTATGCCGGCTCCCTTGGCCAGTAAAGCGAGATGAGCGCCGCAACCCCAGAGTCGGCCAGGACTGGACCTTTACCTTACCATGTACCTTGACTTGAGTGGTGGGATCAGCATTTGCTGTTTTGCCTCAGACATCATCATGTCTTCGGCTGGGCCAGACTAGACAGGACAAAGCTTTACAAAAGTTAAATCTGCCTAATTTGGAGCCACAAATTATTATTAGATATATAAGCAATCAGCCTAGTAATTTTTTTCCACAGACTAGTAAATTTTGCATACTTACTGACAAGTCATATGTCAACTTTATATGTTCTGAAGCTACTTTCAATGGTCACCAGTTTAGATGGTTTTAAAACAGGATTAACCAAATTCATAAAGCATAAGGCAGGGGTGCCCAAACTTTTTTCAGAGAGGGTCAGATTTGATGAAGTGAACATGCGTGGGGGTCGACCGAAGTTGCTGAGCTTTTTTAAGGATTTTACCTCAGGACATATACTGCCATGGGGCCTGCATTAAATCGACTGGTGGGCCGGATTAGGCCCCCCAAAATGGACTTTGGACATGCCCAGCATAAGGCTGTCAGTCATAATGGCTATGCAACTGTCTGCAGAGGCAGCATGTTGCTGTATACCAGTTGCTATTGCATTAATATCCTGATTTTGGGCTTTTCATAGGGGCCACATGCTGGATTAAGCAGGTTTTTGATCTGCCAGGAGGGCTCTCCTTATTTAATTTGTGTTAACAAATTCTCATATTCAGCAAAACCTTCACTTATGTGCATTTACGGTAATTTGTATGTATTTAGCTTTACACGTGTGGCAAATATTTGAAAAAAATAAAAATAACAAGGGTATGGAAATGGGACAGGGTTCCAGGAAAAATTACTTTGGTAATCCCACCTGTCATTAAACCCAATGTGTTTTGGCTATACGCAATTTTGGCTTTAGGTGGTATCCCTGGAGCATAACCCCCACTTAAGTTGTAGCCTTAGTGTACTAAAATTTGGACTGTTTTTATTCTTTCCACATTGTTTATGGATCTATCTAACATAGCCCCATTAGTCACTCTTTTTCTTATGAGAAAGTTTCTCCAAACCCTTGACCATTTAAATTGTCCATTTGGTACCAATTTTCAGCTATATTCCAGTGCCTCTTTCTGGCTATGGTGCTGGTTTGTGAGCTACAGGCAGTGCTGGGCAGAGATTACTTGGCTACAATACTCCATGCTCTCTTTTTTTTAAATATAATTTTTATTGAACTTTCACTTTAAACAATAAACAATAATTTCCAATATGCGCCTACCAATCTCATTCCCTACTGCTCTGCCAAGTTTATGACTTCCCTCCATCCCGCCAACAAGCTTTCCCTTTTCAAATCTATATCTCACAGTTTAGTCTTACGTATATTATAAAGTCTACATCGTAGGATTTATTTCAATCCTGCTAGTGTCTTCAAACTTCTACAGTTATTATTTATATAGTCAATAAATTTACTCCAGTCTCTTTGGAATTTTAGATCCATACTCTTTTAACTTCCAGGCTGGACTGCTGCAAGGCACTCTATGTGTGGCTGCCCTTGGTGATTGGGAAATCTGGCCCAAAATGCAGTGACTGTGTCACTGATCAGGTAGACTGTTTGGAGCACATATAATTGGGTTTTAAAACAGCTGCTCTGGTTGCCAGTTTGTTTCCAGGCCTAATTCAAGATGTTCATATTGATGTTTAAAGCTATAAACAACTTAGGCCTCAAATGTCTGAAATGCGCCATCTATTCCAACAGACCCCATCAGGTGTTAAAAACAGGAAAGAAGCTCTCTTGATAGGTTCCACCACCCTCTGAAGTGTGGTGAATGGCAATGCAGGAGAAGGCTTTCTTTGTGGTAACTCCTAAATTGTGGAACTCCTTTCGCCACAGACGTGTGCCTAGCAGTTTCATTATACAGCTTCCATTGTATGCTGGGGTCATGTGTCTTTACCTTGGCCTTTGGCAGTTGAGGAATCTTTGTGGGACCCACCTCTTCTGTTTTGTTTAATCTATACAGAGCTGCTTTTGTCTGGTTTTGCTTTACAATTGTATAAGTTGTTTAACTTGCTTTTAAAGGATATGAAATTTTACGATCAGATAACTTAATAAGTATGACTGTGTAAGCAGAACTGCAAACAATACTTTAAATATGTCTGCACAATAAATTTATTTAGCTGCAGTATGATACTTTTTCCGATATTCTTTCTAATAATTTCTGGCCTAGAGTTTCTTTTTTTCGGTCTTGCAACAACCTGATGTTCATTTGTATATTCCTGTAGAGTTAGTGTCAAGAGGGTCACTTTCTCTTGTCTTTTTTTCCCTTGCAGCTCTGGTAAAATCTACATCAGAGTTTGTGAGCATCATTCAGGTGGTCTGCGGCATGTCTGTGGAAATACAATTAAAAACCATACAGAATTTAACGCAGCACATTACAATAAAATCTTAGGCAATTTTCAAGTGGTCTGGTGGAGGGAGGGGGGAGTTTAGGAACCACTCGTCTAGATGAAGGAACCACAGGGGGAAAAATGCTGTTCTTCAAAGGCGTCATCCATGTGGGGCTGAGCCCCCCAATTTTAAATGAGGGGGCTGGCCCGCCTCAGTATTCAATAGCCCACACCATGAAAGGAGGCCTGATGGGGCATGTCATGCCCTCCAAATGGCCTGCTGTGGCTGTGATGGGCTATGTCGGCCCCTCCTACTGAAGCGGATCCTGTCACAGCCATAGGCGGGCCCGTCAGGCCTCTTTCCACAGTGTGAAGTCATGTGCATGCCAGGCCCCCACAATGTTAGACAGAACCCTGTGCATCTGGTGTTCTTTATCACACAAATGTCGCATTCCGTTTTGGGGCAAATTCGCAAGGAAGTTGTTTCCACCGAACTGGAGTAAAGTATCAATCCACCTAAAAAAACCTGGTCGATTTTTGAATTAACTCTCCTTAACCATTTTTTATCTTGTCCCCCACACTGAGTACATGGGAGGTTTAGTATATGTATTTCTAATATATCCTGATCCAGACATATGTCAGCACCTGTCTGTTTAAACTTTAAAAGCTTCTCTATACTTTTTTTGACATCAAGTGCTCTCAGTCTGTGTCAATATAGTTCAGGTGGAGACTTCTTTGCTTCATAAATTACTTTGAGGTTTGTTTATTTTTACAATCAAGCATTATATAAATTTTATGAAGTAAAATAAATATAATGCATTTCTTATTATTGGACAAATCTAAATTATTCCTTCTAATACGTTTACACAGGCATCCCCAAACTCGGCCCTCCAGGTGTTTAGGGACTACAACTCCCATCATCCCTAGGTAACGAGACCAGTGGTCAGGGATGATGGGAATTGTAGTCCCAAAACATCTGGAGGGCCGAGTTTGGGGATGCCTGTGTTTACACATCCATCCAAAGTTTTCAGAAACCCCCCTTATCACCTACATGTGTTATCTTTCTGCAAGCTGAGATAGTAGAGCAGGCTTCCTCAACCTCAGCCCTCCAGATGTTTTGAGACTACACTTCCCATCATCCCTGACCACTGGTCCTGCTAGCTAGGGATCATGGAAGTTGTAGGCCAAAAACATCTGGAGGGCTGAGGTTGAGGAAGCATGTAGTAGAGAATTGAACTATTGTTCATCCTTTCAAACCCTCATTCTAATGATACACTCTGGATTGAAATTAATGTCTGTGATAATTTTGGTTGATTAATGGATCTTCTCTGAGTAAAAGTTGAATACAACCCTCTGTCTTTATTTTACATGTTGATAATTAGCAGTATGGCCCAAGTGCCATTTGCAATGGAGGGTAGGGTTCCTGTTCCTTTAAGAGTACAGTGGTTGCTCTGGTTACATACACTTCAGGTTACAGACTCCGCTAACCCAGAAATAGTACCTTGGGTTAAGAACTTTGCTTCAGGATGAGAACAGGAATCGTGCTCTGGCGGCGCGGCAGCAGCAAGAGGTCCCATTAGCTAAAGTGGTGCTTCAGGTAAAGAACAGTTTCAGGTTAAGAACAGACCTCCGGAACGAATTAAGTACTTAACCCAAGGTACCACTGTACTGCATCAGGAAATTGCTTCCCTCCCAACTCCTGCATCACAAAGACATTCCCATAGCTGTCAACTTACAGATTTGAAAAAAAGGGACCAGCAGCCTTGAAAATAAGGGACCAGCAGCCAAAATAAGGGACCTGCAGCCTCACCTGTTCCAGGCACTCCAGTCTTCCTGTCCTCCTGCAGTCTGGTCAAACTCATGCTGGTAGCTTTGAGAACACTGTCAAACCAACTTTGTAACCAGAGGTTCAACTGAATAGAATCTGAATCACATGCACCACGAGGCCTATGCAGCCTCAACTTAAGATGGCTCCCCGGCCTGGCTTTGCACTGCAAAGTTTGCAGCAGCACGTGCAACAAAATGGCGTCCAGCATTCAAAAACCCCCTCCGCTTGCGTTAACTAGCCACACACAAGGCATGCAAGCTCCACCCCCCAGTCGTTCTTAGACTTCTTATGGGGTGAGCAACACAGCCAAGCAACACAGTTGAAGCCTCCCTCCTCCCTGGCCGGCAGGGAGGGAGGGAGAGGAGCTGCTTCCTTTGAAATTTAAGGGACATCATTTAAGGGACATCCATCAATAAGGGACAGCAGCGGGACATGGTGTTGGAATAAGGGACTGTCCCTTCAAATAAGGGACACTTGACAGCTATGCATTCCTTTTTCTTCATATTCCAAATGAAGACATGTGTGTCTTCACACCTTGTAACCCTGTCTTAAGCAATTTCTAAACACGGAATTGACATTTGGAATGTAAAATGCCATTTTGTTTTACTGAGTGTTGATTTGCAACAGAAACAGAAAGGCATGCACTATCAGACTTTTAATGCATTTTACACTGAGATTCATTCTGTGAGTTAGACGACAGCTCTAAACAATTACTAGGCATGAAGCTGATAGGAACTTATTTCAGAGTAAGCATGCACAGCATTGTCCAGTAAGTGCAACTACCTCTGTTAGTAAATCTCACTGAGCTTGGTGAGACTTGCCTGTGAGTTGACATGTGTAGAATTACACTGCAAGTCATAGAAATATGATGAGGTCAGAAACAGAGCAAATACATTATTTCTGCTGTAGAGTTTGCAGAATCCAGATAATTGGCTTTCTAAGCTGCCTCCACACAACTACCGGGAACAGGGCTACACCTCTGGTATTGGACATACTTCATGTTGGCCTCTGCATGTTGTTGTTGACTGTACATCAAGAAAACTTACATGTGAGCAGCTTCTCGTTCATCAGCTTCCACATACCTTCCAATATTTCTCCAATGAAAATAGGGACATTCTATATAATAATAACAATACCGTGCCCATCTGACTGGGTTGCTCCAGTCACCCTGGGTGGCTTCCAACAAAAGCATAATAAAACATTAAACATTTAAAAACTTCTCTGAAGGCAGTCCTGTATAATAGAGGTCTTCTAAATGTTGTATAGTTACTTATCTCCTTGGCTTGGGGGTTGCATAACTCCATACCTTCCAACATTTCTCTGATGAAAATAGGGAAGTGGGACATTCTGGCATCAAATCAGAAACTAGGACAGCTTCTGTAAATCTGGGGCTGTTCGTGGAAAATAGGGACACTTGGAGGGTCTGCTTCCATCCATGAATAGAGCTATTCATATGCAGGTTGTCTGGCAGTGTGTTTGATGCCTGAAGTTATCTAGCAGCATGGCGTTCCTCCTGATAATTGCACAGTGCGATTCATAATATTAATGAGTAAAGGGTAGCCTACTGGTGTGACATCAGGATAGCTACCTTGTACCAAGCCAAACGTAATAAGACAGAAATCCAAATATTCCCAAGTTACAGGGAACCAGGCAGAGGGCCTTCTCAGTAGTGGTGCCCTCCCTGTGGAATGCCCTCCCACCAGATGTCAAAGAGAGCAACAACTACCAGACTTTTAGAAGCCATCTGAAGGCAGCCCTGTTTAGGGAAACTTTTAATGTTTGATGTATTAGAGTATTTTTTTTTTTTTTGGAAGCCGCCCAGAGTGGCTGGGGAAGCCCAGCCAGTTGGGCGGGGTACAAATAATAAATTATTATTATTATTATTCTATCTTTTTGCGTAGAATTGTTTGTGGTTATCCTTCAGTAGATGCCCCCACCCACAGATGCTATGGTTTAAAACAGGCTTCCATATGTTTTTGGCCTACAACTCCCATGAGCCCTAGCTAGCAGGACCAGTGGTCAGGGATGATGGGAATTGTAGTCTCAAAACATCTGGAGGGCCGAGTTTGAGGAAGCCTGGTTTAAAATTAGGAAATTTAATTCATACTGTCCACTGGTTTGTATCACATGGAATCATACTGAAGAGCTTGACGCTTCCTTTTATAAGGTTGGAAAGACTTTTAACCACAAGCCTGTCATGCTTCCACCTGTCAATGTTTCGTGAGAAATATTGCCTTGGAACTCTGCGTTATAAGAGACAGTATAAATTAGCAGTAAAAAGATGAAGCCGGCAAGATTAACTCTTAAAATATGTTACCTTCCCAAGTAATCTGAGATTCAAGTCCTCCGGCCCTCTAGAGGGAGATGAAGCATGCATGCCTTTATCTGCAGTTTTTCCTCATTTTAACATGACAACTTGTCAGCCTGCCCTAGATGGAAATCTGTAAAGGCCTTAGGTAGGCCTTCATCTTTCTGAAGCCCTGGAGTGTCCTGTTCATTTATGTATGTTTCTTCTCCTCTGGAACCTTCAGCGCAAGCTGATTGCTTTCCATTTCTTCACTATTTCTGGTTGTATATTTGCTTACAGACTGCATGTTAGATGGTTTCTTTGTCTCCCTCTCCTGTACCGGATATTCTCTCAGAGGGATTTTCTATTAGGGATCTGTTCCTCCGGCAATGCTGCTTTGTAACACACTGCAGGCCTCAGCAGGTAAAAAGATGGTGATTATGCTCATACGTTTTCCATTCAACTTTCAGATTATGCTTGTTCAACTCTTTAGGAAACCGTGAATTGAAGTCTGCGGCCAGTTTATTTAAGAAAGATAGCTGAAATGCTTTGATGGTAGCGATATAAGATAAAATTTATATAACCACATATTGGGCAAAATTGATGTTAGTGGAAAATAATAGTAAACTCAAGTAAGCTCTCAAGTGAGATAGAAGAGGGGAGGGTATTCCTGTTCCTTTGTATTTCTTATGATCTTTAAAAACTCATCTATAAGAAACTGCATTCAAGATTAAGTTCTTTGATTTCTTTAGAAAGACCTATTTATGGAGACATTTCAAAAGTTCAGATATTCAAAAAGACACTGCTGTGGAAATATAGGAATAAGTAAATGTTATTAGCTATAGGGTTTATGGTGCCATAAGCTTTGTCAGATGTATGTATGAAGGGTGATAGGGAGGATTATATAATTTCATTGTGATAGGGAGGATTATATAATTTGGAAAACGAAGGAAATCAGGTTTATAGATATTCAGCAATGAAAAAAAAATATATTACTCATGACTTGTGTTCAAAGAGGTATATTGCTCTATAATTTAGAGCAGGATTACTAATGTTTAAAATACCGCATGGCTTATGTTGTTGTTTTTTCTCATCCTAAAAAGTGACCTTCAGTGTCAGCACTAGTGCAGATTCATATGCTAATTTATTGTGGACTCTTGACTGCACTTGGATAAAACAGAATGCCTGGCAAAACTTCTTGCTGCAGTCCTGGGCTTATTTTACACAAATGTATAATAAGGTTAATTGTGCAGTACAGATATGTGCTATATGTTTAAGTGGCAAAACTGATAAAAGTTGTGTTACATAGGTGTATAGGCTACTGGGAGAATCATTTAGCAATATATCTCTGATTTCCCCCAAATGTTTTCCACAGTAATTTTTTTATTATCAAATCAGTGAAATTTATTATTTACTTTGAAACTTAGATCAACTTTGATTTTTACATTGTGGATTATGATGAAGCAGGAAAATCAGAAAACGCCTTATACCAGATCAGACCATTGACCCATCCAGCTAGCTATTGTTTACACTGAGTAGCAATTGCTCCCCAGGGTTTCGGTAAAAGGTAACGGTACCCCTGACCATTAGGTCCAGTTGTGGCCGACTCTGGGGTTGCGGCGCTCATCTCGCTTTATTGGCCGAAGGAGCTGGCGTACAGCTTCCGGGTCATGTGGCCAGCATGACTAAGCCGCTTCTGGCGAACCAGAGCAGCGCACGGAAATGCCGTTTACCTTCCCGCTGGAGCGGTACCTATTTATCTACTTGCACTTTGACGTGCTTTCGAACTGCAAGGTTGGCAGGAGCAGGGACCGAGCAACGGGAGCTCATCCCGTCGCGGGAATTCGAACCGCTGACCTTCTGATCAGCAAGTCCTAGGCTCTGTGGTTTAACCCACAGCGCCACCCGTGTCCCCCAGGGTTTCGGGGTGTGTGTGCATAAATATGGGATCTTTCGTGTGCATAGCATATGCTCTACTACTGAGTTATCACCCATAAAAGTGAGAGGGAATGCACAGAGCAAGCAGTGTAAGAACATTCCTACAGAAGAAACTGCAACTTGCAATATAGACCCCTGGTTTTGCAAATACTCATATTTTTATTTCATGAAAAAAAACCTTTTGAAATCAGTTGAATTCCTAACAGTAGCACAGTAAGGCTGTTTTATAATATTAGGCATACCATTTGTAAAAATGAGTGATTCTGCAATATATTTATTAACTTCAGTTCTAGTCTGCCCATCTATGTAGATCATAGGGCAGAGTAAGAGTACAAGTAGTATATATTTTTATGTGGCCAGGAACAGTATGTAAAACCCTAAGTGTTTCCACCCACAAAGTTGTGTTCTGCAAGTTCACTGCTTTAACTAAACTGCATAGAATTCTTAATCAGTCAGACAGCAGAAGACATGTTTACAATTATGTATGGAACAGAGTAGTCTAGAAATGCAAATATTTTTGCTCTTCTCTCAAAAACCCTATTCAGATGACCAATGAATAAACAGAAGGGGGGTGGAATCAGCATCCATGTCTGTGGGGTCACTGTCACCTCCTCTAATGTTCTTTATAGAGTGTCTCTGTGTTGTTCAAGTTACACAACAACTTTGGCAAAACGAACAAACCAGTTAGACCAATGTTCATTATGTCGAATACCTTACGTAATTCGGCTTTCTGCTTATCATACACTATATTAGTAGCCTAGATTGCTTTCTATGTAGCCAGGTATAAAGGACTCTTAAACTCTTCCTTATGGAAAGCTCTGTGTAATTCAAAACAATTGAAGCTGTTCTTCCAAAACTTACTGTTGTGCCTATTTTATATACCTTGGAGGCAAAACATGATCAGGATGTTCCCTGCAGAACAATTTGAAATCACTGCCTGAGTTCATAAAGGCCCTGGAGCATCATAAATGGCACATTTGGCTAATCACCTTCCTCTTTCTCTGACCTAATTGCATAACTGAAGCCTATTGGCTGGAACTGTTCAGAAATGGCTTTCTTGATTTCAAACCACCACATTCTAACTGAAATTCCAACACAAACAGGGGGTGGTCTCTTGATTGAGGGAACTTGATAATTTAGCTGGCTGTTGGGTCAGACGGGGGTCTTTCTGGAGAACTATCAAGATCTTTACTTCGCAGGGAAAGAAAGTAAAGTAAAAAGAGTAGGATAGAAAGTAAACAGTTGCTGGTGTGTGTGGCACTGTCTCTGAGGTGGTGGTACCTATAACTTTGTATGCCTTACTGTCTCAGCTTCAGGGATGTTTCCATAGCACAGTCGTCAGTGTTTGACAATGAAGTAGAGTCGCTAAACTATTATAACTAATTAACTGCTAATTTGGATTGGAATGGCGATATCAAGAGGTTAAAGACATATTAATTAAGCAGATAATGTGCTAAGAGTCCTGCCCTGCTTTGCTATCTCTTATGATGTAACAAGTAATTTAAAACCTCCTGGTAACATGATGAGTGAGATTGAGGCTGTAAAGATTGCTGAGCTGCTGGCACTAAAGTGCTGCTAATTGGTTTGAAGAGCCTCTCTTTAGCCATGACTTTTTCTTCTTGCTGAAGAGACTTAAACTGCTCAGGAAGGAGCGAAGTGAACTGAACAAAGAAAGATATGAGGTAACGTGTTTAACAGTGTTTTCCTTATTTCCCCGGACTTTTTCACCTGTGGCTGAAATGTCAGAGAGATTAATGTCCTTATATATTGTAATTTGGTCAATTCTTCTATTGAGAATAGAGATATTTAATGATTGGCAGAAATGCAGGTCATACCTATCTGAGTTTACTTGGAAGTAAGTCCCACTGGTTTCAGTGGGGCTTATATAGAGAGAAGTGTGTAAAGGACTGCTGTTTATTTTTGATGTTTCTAGTATTTTCTGAGTTCATAAATGAGTTTTCAAACACTTCACCTTATTAAAGGTACTGTAGGTAAAAGGTACCCCATAGAGAGAGGTAGTAAAAATTGAGTATGTTTAAATGACCAGCTTCTGATTGGTATGAGATTTGAGCTTTAGCATGTTAGAAATAATGGGTTGTAAAGCTGTGTTTATCCATTTTGCTTTCCAGTACTGATTTACTTTAACATTTAGGGAAAGGGGGGGGGGGTGCGAATTAGATGCAAGAGCCACTGTTTCATTTTTATAAGCATGTGGAACTTTCCTCATCCACAGAAGAGTTGAATTTTAAAATGAAAAAGGGTGTATGGGCAAGGAGGGTAGAACCCTCTCCCTGCAGACAGCTGAAATCCCATTCTGGAATTGTTGTTATCTGGGTGAAAAGAGGCAATGGGGACATTAGTTGTAGGCTTGGTTCTGTCTGCCCTGCTTGCTTTTAAAGTAGTTTCATAGTTCTGGGGCTACTGACCGTAATGACTATCTGGTGGATCAGTAAGATCTATAGATGATATTGTTAAGGATGTACTCATTGGAAAGCTGGCTTGCTTTAGAATTATGTCTACAATCTACAAACCCTATGTGTTGTGCTGACATAATTCCGTGTCCAGTATCAGCACAAACAAACTGCTAGTCAGCTCTCGCAAATTCTAAGCAATCCTAGAAGCCATGGCCTGGAAAAACCACAGGCCAGTCACAGAGCCTCTGCCATGAGCTGCAATCATGTAATACCCACATTCCCCTCAAAACTAAGGACAGCTCAGGGCCAACCCATTTCTATCAGCAGGAGGGGAATAGGTAGATTTTGCACAGTGTTTAGGCCATGCAGTAGTTTGGCTCATAGTTGTGCCTGTGATTGCAAGGGATAGGTTGCTTGAGTGTTTTGGAAATGTGTATACCTGTAGTGCGGTGCAATTGTAAAACGCTCTAAAAAGTGTACCTTTTCTTCTCTTACATTATAGGCTTTAAGCTCTACTTCATCAGTACCATAAAATCTTTGGTTTGTGTACAGAGCTTGCCTGTATTAGTTAACTATGTTTGAATGTACAGCTTGAAAGTACAGGTTTAACAGCATAAGCAGTGTAAAGTGGGTGTCCTTGGACATTGTGCTTGTATGAATCTTGTTGCATCTGTTTGAACGAGGTCACAGCTAAAAATGTAAGACAAACCTGCTTGATTAGGCCAATGGCCTATCCAGCCCAACATCTTGGTTGACCAGATGCCTGTGGGAAGCCCCCAAGTGGGACATGAGTGAAAAGCATTCTGTGTGCCTGCAGTTCCAAGAAACTGGTATTTAGGGGCATACGGCCTCTGACATTGGAAGTAGTACATGGCCATCATGGCTAGTAGCCATCATAGCCTTGTCTATGACTGTATACATTCCATGCACAATTTTATAAACCTTTATCATGTTTCCTCTCACTCACTTCTGCTTTAAACGAAAAAGACCCCAATGCTGCAATCTTTCCTCATGGTAGAGTTGTTTCATCCCTTTGATCATTTTGGTTGCCCTTTACTGAACATTTTCCAACTCTTTTCTTAAGTCTTACAGTTCATGGCAAGACTTAAAGGAGAAACTTGTACAAGCGTGGATTAGCCCATAGGACAGCCATTGTGGAAGGTTACATGTTGACCCAACTGGTCTGCCTTTTCCTTCCCCTGCTATTTTTTTCTTTTGGAGCAGGGAAGAGGATTGCCAGTACCAGGCAAGTTCATTTTCCATTTCTGTTTTTTAAAAAATAGATTTAATTCTGAATGCTTAAAAAAAGGTGAATTACAAGTATTTATACCACACCCCTTAAGCCTAAAATGGTTTCCAGGGTGTCTTACAATGTAAAAACCAACAGTTAAAAACAGGTGGGTCACTTTTTCTTGAGAGCTGCATTCCTGGCCATAATCTATGGCCCCAACCAATAATCTGTTAGTGGGGCCATAGATGGCCAGGGACAAGAAGGAAGGTAAATAATGTTTTTCTGGGGTTTGACTGCTGGCCCTGTCTCCACTGTAATAGTTTTGTGCTGTTTCTATGAAATCATGATTATCATAAGTGGAATAAATCACATTCCAAAGACAGTGGGAGATAGGGCCACCTCATATTTTTATTTCTCTCGGTCCTTCCCTTCGCAACATAAATTATGTTCCTGCACAGCATGTAGTCTTAGAAAACCCTTCCCACTTGCTGCAACTCCCCCCAAAATTTCCTGCTGGATAGCATGCATAGTGGGGGTGGGGGTAAAAGGTCACATTGGCACCACTGAGAGCTTCTTCTGCCCCCCCGCCCCCCGGCAATCCTGCTTGGTGGGAAAGCGAGACTGAGATTTCTAGATTTTTTTTGTAGTGTAGGGACAGTTTCTATAACTCTGCAAGCTCTCAGCCAAAGCAATGTGCTGAACTAAATCTCTGTTATTCTTTTATTTGGCTTCTTATGTTTTAACTGTTTGTTGAGCCCTTCCCTGCAGAGCTAAAGCAGAAGCTTAGTTTATTTGATAGGCTGTTACAGTAGAGTGGTTAAAGTTTAACTATATGGTGTTTACACAGTTTTGTTTTTGTTTCCATAGCCATTATGCATTCTATCTTGTACTAGTATGAGCTTGTATCTATAAATAGCTAAGTTTTGCTCTAGGTGTGTTTTGTCTAATATAAGTGGTTATGGACCAAGCCTGCCCTATGGGTCTCCTCCCACATGCATACCACAATCCCAATACATAGCAGTCATGAAATACATCTCCTTCATCCCATGCAAATCATGAAAGAAAAGCTTCTGTTTTCATTCTGAGAGTACATTTTCTGCATTTTTGAAATAACATTACAGTATGGCTCCACTGGGTCTTTTCTGCTGTACCCTAAACATACACTGTTTTTGCAGTTTTTGTTTAACAGAATAGCCAGCCTGAGAAAGAGTCCTTCAAAGCTATTTTATAACCTTTTGGTTAAAAAAAGGTGTTATCCTGTTGCTGTTTTTCTTAAAATTATTATTCTAGTGGATGAGCACAGCTGGAAGCATTTCATAAATAGATCAGTTCTGTCTTAAGCCTTATTTTTTTAGTCTTCATCATTAAAAAATCATGAATTATTTCCCCAAAGTCATTTTCTCCAGGTGGCTTAACTTTTCTGGCACCCTGGAAGTGCGGATTATACTTCACTGAAAGTTGTGCAGTTGGTTTTTTTTTTTTTAAAATGTAATAAGATAAGCAGCAGTAGTTCATACTTTTCCAAAGCATTTATATATATATTTTTGGATGCAACACTTGACAAAGATTTTTTTTCTGATGTTGTGCTGTGAAGTAAGCATTTGATCTCATATACATTTTGCTTCTGCACATTCTTCAAGCAGCACTGGCTCCCACTGTCCCTGAGATAAAGATTTCCTTGACCATTATGGTGTTTGTCCATATCACTTGCTCTCTTACCCTTCTGCTTTTATCACATATCAAACTACAAGTTCCACTTTAACTGCAAATGCACACTGCCTCATCCAGAAACTCAGAATGTTGCTTGTTCCGCTTTAACACTTCAAAAAAATCTCCCAGAATTTGTATAATAAGTATAAACATGCAAGGAAGTAAGTTTCAAGCACGCTCTCAGCAAAGGAATAGGCAGTGTGGTGCCTGTGCGTACCTTTGCACCTGCCAGTAGCTCCTATAGCTCCTTTGAGAATGTTTCAGTTCAGAAGGGACACATAGGTAATCTTGAAAGGGTTGCCCATCTTTTAGTTCCAGCACTGTCTGCAGACCATGGTGTGAGATCTGTGACGTACATTACACTAAATTTAATGAATTAATATGTTTCAAGGGAAGTGCATGACTCTTCCTATTGATTTTAATTGATGTGATAATAAGGGAGTGGCTGCTTACTTACACTGTAATCACACATAATATCTTCTACCCAATGGAGTTCTTCTGAATGAGAGGAAGCACTATTACAGAAGTCGTTATGGCCAATTAAAATGATAGAGGCTTTCTGGGAAATATGTAACAATTGGGTGCTTGCATAAAATGTTGGGTTTGTTACGATTGAGGGCTTTCTTGGAAGTTGCGCCCTCCCTGTGGAATGCCTTCCCGTTACATGTAAAGGAAATAACTATGTTTTTAATTACTGGAATTTTTAATTATTGGAACATTATTGACTAATGTTTCTAATTATTGGAAGCTGGCCCAGAGTGGCTGGGGCAACCCAGTCATATGGGAGGCATGTAAATTCTTCTTCTTCTTCCTCTTCTTCTTCTTCTTCTTCTTCTTCTTCTTCTTCTTCTTCTTCTTCTTCTCATCCTCATCCTCATCCTCATCCTCATCCTCATCCTCATCCTCCCTGGCCTTTCTACAGATTTGTGCTTATGTTAATTTTAGGAATAAAAAATGAGGGTTGAAAAGTTTAATTTGTGTTTTAAATAATGAAATGTATGATTAATTGATCACAGGGGCAGTTGTAACTAGAAAATATACATATTCTGGTTTGTTTGTAATACTATACTATTTTTTATATAATTTGAATTAGGTTAAAAGACAAAATTATGACACCACTTGGAGCAAATTATGTTATTTATAGTGGCAGTAGTTGCTAATACAGTTTTTATTAACTGAGGATCATATTATGTGTTAATGGAATGTGCTATATTATGCATATAATTTTATTAATGCACTGAATTTTCATTTTAATATTTTTCTACAATTTGCCTATTCAGAGATTAGTTTTATCTTGTGGTTTGTTGAAATAGCTTCTATTGTGTTGTGCTATGAGTTCACACGGTTCTTAACTGCAGCAGCGGTGGGTAGTATTTTGGTACCATACAGGTGACTGCAAACTCATGGTTCTGGGCAGTTTTCAGACTTGATACCTATGTGTTGTATTTAAGCTGATTGCATTGACTGACATTAACTATTAATACTTTCTGTGATTCTCCCATCTATTTATCTCTTGAAAGTTGCACTTAGTGTTAAATAAGATGGAGCAGGCCCTGTGAAATCATACATGACTGATGTTGGAGTGACTTGTGCCCCATAAAATGACTTGTGAAATCTTGTGACTTTGTGGTGCAGAGTCCAGAACAGTTCTGATGGAGAGTGAAACAAATGCTCCACCAAAATTCCAGAGGACAGGGAAGCATCCAGAAGGGATTCTACAATTTACTCTTGCTGTATGAAAGGAGCCTAGCACAGCATGTAGTTTTTCAGTGTGCTCAGAGGACAGTGAAATTGGCCGTCTCCTAATTCTTGGCTGTGGAAAAGTCAATGGGAGGCCTAGTGCGTCAGAAGTTCTTCAGTGACTGCACCCGGCATGCAGGGAGCCTTGGAAAAGACAAGAGGAGTCCTGGAATGTCTCCTAGGCAGCACTTGGGCTCACTTCATCTGTTGAGGTTTATTTCATGTCAAGCAAGCAGCTACATTGAGCACTGGCCATTTAGTGGTCTGGAGGGCTCCAGGCATAGTGGGGAGATGTAATACTGGAATGGACCAAAAAGCATCAAGTCTTGGGTCCTCTCTGGAAATGCATCTAACCCAATTGGGTAGCCAGAACTTTGCCCCATCTCTTGTCCAGGCTACATTGTTTACATGATATAATAATGAACAATGTGATGTTGGAGTTTAAAATATCAGATACTTCACATTGTTACTGGGCAGTGTTTATTTTTTATGTTCTGAATAACATATGTTGAAGTAATTCTTTTTGTTTGTCATTTCAGCTATGAAGTCTTACATTCCATTTTTCATTCTTCTTTGGAGTGCTGTCGGAATCTCAAGGGCTGCCAAAATCGTTATTGTGCCGCCAATTATGTTTGAAAGCCATCTGTATATTTTCAAGACCCTGGCCTCAGCCTTGCACGAGCAAGGCCACCAAACAGTTTTCCTTCTGTCTGAGGGCAGAGACATCCCTCCATCTAATCACTATAGACTGCAGCGTTACCCAGGAATCTTTAATACCAGTACCTCAGATGAGTTTCTTCAATCCAAAATGAGGAGTATCTTTTCTGGGAGACTAACAGCCCTGGAACTGTTTGACATTCTGGAACACTATTCCAAGAATTGTGACATGATTGTAGGCAACAAGAAGCTCCTGCATGCCCTGAAACAGGAAAAATTTGACCTGCTGCTAGTGGATCCTAATGAAATGTGTGGATTTGTTATTGCTCATCTTTTAGGGATTAAATACGCGGTTTTTTCCACTGGACTTTGGTATCCAGCAGAAGTAGGTGCTCCATCACCTTTAGCATATGTTCCAGAATTTAATTCACTTCTCACAGATCATATGAACTTGCTGGAGAGGCTTAAGAACACTGTTGTATACGTGGTTTCAAGATTTGGAGTCAACTTTTTGGTTCTGCCAAAATACGAAAGGATAATGCAGAAGTACAATGTACAGCCAGCAAGGTCCATGTATGACTTGGTTCATGATTCTAGCCTGTGGATGCTGTGTACTGATGTAGCACTAGAGTTTCCAAGACCCACCCTTCCAAATGTTGTGTATGTGGGAGGAATCCTTACCAGACCAGCCAATCCTCTACCAGAAGTAAGGTTTGCAGAGTTTTTTTGTTTTTGTTTTTTACCTTTATGTATGATGATTTCGTATAATTACTGTTTTATACTCTGTTTTTAAACTTGCTAATATTTTTCTGTGGCTTCTCAAGATCACAGGATGGGTGTATTTTGTAATAAGGTTTCATATGCTCACTTATTTCTAGGACTAGTGCACAGATTGCTAGACTTTTTCAGCCTGAGGGCTGCATTCAAGGTTAGCCAACCCTTTTAAGGGCTGCATAGGGGGCACATACAAATAGCACACATACAGCACATGCACTCACACAAATTTACTGGCACACAGTGTTCCATTTTTACGTTCTGAGCATGATTTAAATTCACTGACTTGAAAGTATTTGCATTGCCTTTCTAGAATCAGGTCTGTGAAACCGATTCTAGATGAAAGCCAACAGCTTTAAGTTAAGAAAAAGCTAAGCAACCATTTTAATTATCTGGTAGAGGCAAGTAGTGGTTGCTTAAGTCAATATTGCAGAGGGCCTTTTCAGTAGTGGCGCCCACCCTGTGGAACGCCCTCCCACCAGATGTCAAAGAGATTGTCAGCATCGCCCTTGAGCCAGTGCCACTAACTGGACTCATACACTTCAGCCCCGACTGGGCTAGGCGAGCTGGGTAGCACTTCCAGAGACCACCTTCTGCACAGGAACAGGTCAAAGTGCTGTGGACTCACAGCTTAGAGTTGTGAGCACCGGATTCACTTCCACAAGAAGACAGTTGTCGCACAGCAGAGTATAGCAGAGTACAGCAGAGCATAAACGACTCGGAGAGCCGCTCTGTAGAATATCTTCTTTATTCTATCTACAACTATTATACACAACTATATACAGAGCTAAATGAGGTCTAAGCATAAATGAATGCTAAACTGCACTGAGTGTCTGCAGCTGCTCTTAGCAGCAACCTTATCTATACACACGATCTGTAACACTCAGTCTCTCTCTCTCCGACACACTGACTGACTGACTGACTGACTCTTTGATGTGGTGCTGGAGTAGAATAAGTAGAGAGCAGAACACCGCCCTCCTCTCTGGAGAATCACCAGACTCATCAGGAGATTCTTGGATATGGGAGGGGTGAAATCTCCTCAGAGATAAACAACTTCCTGAGATTTAGAAGACATCTGAAGGCAGCCCTGTTCAGGGAAGTTTTAAATGTGTGACATTTTAATGTATTTTTAATCCTTGTTGGAAGCCGCCCAGAGTGGCTGGGGAAGCCAGATGGGTGGGGTACAAATAATAACTTCTTCTTCTTCTTCTTCTTCTTCTTCTTCTTCTTCTTCTTCTTCTTCTTCTTCTTCTTCTACAACAGATGACTAGTTCCCTTCATCTTCAGATTTCTACTTCTGATGTAGATTAAATACTTCTAACTCTACGAAGTTGCTAATTCTTTTTGGTACTTATTTTTAATTAAGGAACTATGAAATTGGTAAGGCATTATGTCAGTAAACAAGGGCAGTGAGAAACCAGCCAACATCCAGGTATACAGCAGAAATGTGCAATCTTGTCTCTGAGGCTGCAGATGGCAGAGCCTGGTGGATTGGGGACTGCATAGATAGAAATGCATGCACACAGGCAGGCAGAGTGCACAAAATGCCTATTTCCGTTCTGATTAGCAGCAAAGGAACGGATATTTTCTCCGCTGCCCAGCTGATGGCTCATTGGCTGGGTAGTGGGGAAAGATGGGCATGGATCCCCAAGGCTTTGTGGAGCATACAGAGAGCAGCAGCAGCAGGGTTTGGATAGCCTACATATGGTAGACAGTGAGTCTATGACAGAGTAGTGATTTAAATGCCACAGTCCACAGTTACTTTAGCTGTACACAAGGGTTTGCATGCTCCCAAATGGACTTGAGGTTTTTGAACTAAATAATTCAACATCTTAAATTCCCAAAAGGGTTTGAGAACTAATTCGAGTTGGTTCAGGCTTGCAAAAACATTTTCAAGGGGCTATCCTGTCCTGTTCTGTTCATTGTACACACTCCTCTTCTCTCTCCACTCTGAATGATTCTTCATTGTGCCCCCCACCCCACCGGCCAATATACCTGTCCTCTTTATCATGTGTACTTTATTCCTTTCTCCATCCCATCTGAATGGCAGCTGCTGGTCTTCTGCCCTCTGATTCTTCAGGTATTATTAGTGGTGGTTTCCCACTGCGTATTTTGTTCCAATTTTATCTTGGGGAAGTTTTGTTGTTTGGTAATACTGCTCTTTAGGGAGAGTTTTGGGTTTTGTGACTGTGTAATGCATTGTACACGTTATCCCTTGAGAGTCCTGATTTAAACATTTAGTGCTAGTATAATCTGTGGAACCCAGAGTAAATAGGAATACTCTTGTAGATAATTCTCACAATTCTCATTATTTATTTATCTTTTATTTCATAAAATTTATACCCTCCTTAATTGTAGAAAAAACCTTAAAGCAGGTTATGAAAAAGATAAAAGAATAAAATTATCACCAAAAAATTTACACCCATAATTTGAAACATGCGGAAAGCTAAAACCACAGCAGATTAGACTAAAACAAATTAACTTTGTTAATTTTTTTAATTTTTTTAATTTTTTTAATGTTTTAATTTTTTAAATTAAATTTGTTACTAACAAATTCTTACTAACTTTCTAAGCATCTGGGTAAAGGTAAAGGGACCCCTGACCATTAGGTCCAGTCGTGACCAACTCTGGGGTTGCAGCGCTCATCTCGCTTTATTTGCTGAGGGAGCCGGTGTACAGCTTCCGGGTCATGTGGCCAGCATGACTAAGCCGCCTCTGGCGAACCAGAGCAGCGCACGGAAACGCCATTTACCTTCCCGCCAGAGCAGTACCTATTTATCTACTTGCACTTTGACGTGCTTTCGAACTGCTAGGTGGGCAGGAGCTGGGACTGAGCAACGGGAGCTCACCCCATCGCAGGGATTGGAACCGCCAACCTTCTGATCAGCAAGTCCTAGGCTCTGTAGTTTAACCCACAGCGCCACCCGCAAGCATCTGGGTAGGCTTGTCTAAATAAGAATGTTTCCAGCAGGCACCAAAATAGAATGTTAAAATTATGATTAGGAAAAGTAGAAAAGAGGCATAAAGAATGAAGGAAAATGCAGCCACCCATTGTAAGCCTCATTGAACTTAGTCATAGAAAGAGTATCAGTGTGTTCAGCATTATTCTCAGCATCAACTCACTCATTTTTTAATAGGATATTTTGGTATGAAACATTTTAGTTGAATAATCTTTATGCATATGCATAAAATACTATTTTTGTTCAGTTTAAGTAATATGTAGAATTGCTCAAATTTGTTCTGTACGTGATGGTTGTTCTGTTCGTCTTGCCTTCCGAATTAAGCACAGTTGTCAATTTTCAGTGGGGTTTTTTCCTTAAAAAATTGCATGTTATGAATGCAAGCCTAATGAAATCACACACACATACATTTGTGCTGTAACTTTATGTGCATTTGCACTCATGTGAATTGGTGACCTGTAAGAGGGAAAATAGTGTAAATTGAAAACTGACAAATCTCCACGCTTTCTCAAAGTCTGGAAGTCATGAACTGAGGATTGAAGCATTGCTTGCCAGTAGTGCATATGAGTATGTATGCACCTGTGGACGAAGTCCAGCTCAGGTGTGAGAGACTCTCTCTTGTTTCCTTCTTCATTCTCCTTGTATGAAAGAAGAGTCTTTTTAAGACAGTACTAGCAGCTGTCTCCCAGAAAAAGTTTTCAGGAAGGAACAGAAAGTACCACTTCTTTCCTCTCAAGAAAACGTGGTAAGAAAGGAGAAAGTGCTTCCTCTCTCCCCCTATTTGTGCATTAATAGGACGTTGCAGTAGTGACACGCTACTTGTATGTTCTGCAAAATGGCAAATATCTCTCCATTCCCTGAGACCTCTGCAAATGCAAAGGACTTGGACTTTAGAGAAGATGTCAGTAGTGACCACAAATAATGAGTTTTGAAAGGAAGCAAAGTGAAAATTTGCGGTGTTCTGTGGATTAACTGAGCACTAACACTTTGCAAAGAAGATTAGATTATTTTGCAACCTTTCATAATGCTTTCAGCTTGGTAAAAACTGCCTTGCCAAACATTTTTTCATAAATAAAGGTGTGAGTTTTATGCAGCTAAATCTATTCAGATGTCTATGTTGTTTATCACTGCAATTAAACTTGTAAAAATGTTTGCAAGATGCCTGTTCTGAGTTTCTTCTACAGAATCATACTTAAATAACATAGCTACAGGTAGGTAGGGGTGTTGGTCTGCCGTAGTCGAAACAAACAAACAAAAAAATTCCTTCCAGCAGCACCTTAGAGACCAACTAAGTTTGTTACTGTTATCAATAACAAACTTAGTTGGTCTCTAAGGTGCTGCTGCAAGGATTTTTAATTATTATTAAATAACATAGTGAGGGTGCAGGAAGCAGCTTTTCATAACCTAAAAAAATGCAGTATATATTAGGCTTTTGGCTTTTTCCATTTGCAAACACCGGTCATAATTTCCTTTATGCCTTCTTTCTCTGTGCTTAAGAAATGTGAAGTGTTTCTTGTTAGATGGTTAGTTTTTCTTTTTCTCAAAAATCCTGGTGATTAGGTTATCTGGTAGAATTTCATAGATGGAAGTTCATAGATGGAAAGTGCTTATAGGGATAATGAGAACTGTCTTTTACTGAGCCAGCCTTAGTTTTCTCTTAGTCATTATTGTGTACCCTGACTGGAAATGGCTTTTCCAAATGGGGCCTTTCCTACTTAGAGATGCTGTGGTTTGAACCTGAGATCTTCTGCAAGGAAAGCATGTGTGCTCTGCCACTGATCTACAGCCATTCTGCCTACCCCATTGCAGCTCAGGGAGAATAAGTTGTAATGTTGAGTAATGAAATGTAATTTTAATTGTTATTGTTGTATCATGAACAATAATTTAAGAACCTGTAGTTCATTCCTCCCTGACTTTAAACTAATCTCCTACATTTCTAAGGGGAGGAGCTCTTACTACTGTATCACTGCTTTGAATGAAATGCATATTTCTTATTGGTAGTGATGCTTTTTTTGAGCTAAGAACTGCCAGTTTTAGGTAGAGAAAGTTACAGAATGCTTCCCCAAATAAGAAGCTATTTGCGTGTAGAAAAATGAATGTTGGGGATTCAAGTAGGGATTTCTATTACCAGTGAACAATACAATTCTGAGTAGTTTTGGAATTACCGTAGTTTTACCGCATGAAGAGCCACTGATCTGTATTTGGCTCAATTCATGCAAATTTAAAGCGATGATATAAAATTTGGAAATATTGCCCAAACTATTGTGAATTGGTTTTCAGATGTTTGTGAATTAATCCTTGATCTAATTTCACTAGCTGCTGGTGTTTAGAATTTGGGCAGTCAGGTTTCTTTTTCTGCTTGTAACAGCTGTACAGTGGTCTCTTGGGTTAAGAACTTAATTCGTTCCGGAGGTCCATTCTTAACCTGAAACTGTTCTTAACCTGAAGCACCACTTTAGCTAATGGGGCCTCCCGCTGCCGCTGTGCTGCCGCCGCACAATTTCTGTTCTCATCCTGAAGCAAAGTTCTTAACCCGAGGTACTATTTCTGGGTTAGCGGAGTCTGTAACCTGAAGCGTCTGTAACCTGAAGCATCTGTAACCCAAGGTACCGCTGTAGTAGATTTGGGACACACTGTGCAGAGGTTAGCAGGGAGAAGGCTGTGCTCTCCTACACCTCTCTCCTTCCTTTCTCCAGCAATGGTGGTCTCACAGTTAGAGGCTGACCCAGAAATGGGTCACTCTCGCCATTTGGCAAGTCAAGGGAGCAAGGAAGGAGGGGGTTAGCTCACTTCTCCTTTGACAGCACTGCGAATTTGAGCGGCACTTGCTGTGGCTTCTGGCAGGCACAGTATGTGCACGAGAGCTCTAAATATGAATATAGGACATCAGTAATTGGAAGACATTGAAACAGCCATTTTCAGATAAATTCTGTATCTCAGCTCAGAGTTGCATTTTCGTGCATTGCTTCCATTGTCAACTACAACTAGCAATGTGGAAAGTCACTCATACACACTTTTTAAAAAGAAGTACTTTCTCTCCCCCCACCCCCAAGTTAAGTTTAGAGTGCATTTTTGACAGTGTCAGACCTAGTTCAAGGAGGTGTTCCTTAAAATTGGTTATACTCCATATTGATGCTAGGGCTATGGCTGAAGGAGGCTAGATATTTGGATTAAAGCAAAATGTGGGGAAACTTTTCATAGAGGTGCTGATAAAGTTCTCCAGGCTTAGGCGCCTAACACAGGATTTTACGAGCTCTCTGAGGCTCATCTTAAAAGGGAGGTGAGCTTTATGAACTCCAAAATTATTTTATATCAGATTAAGAGATTCCTAGTTTATTCACCCAGTGATTTCCCAAACCCATTCCCATCTTTCTATTTAAATTACATTTAACGCGGTGGCTAGACAGGAGCAACAGTGATGATTAGCCGGAACGTAATGAATGATATGTTGTATTAAGGAGAGAGGTAAGACACCCCACCCCCATTTTTTCTGGTGTACTGCTAGCATGCTGTTGAAGCCACTGTGCCCTTCCATCCTATCACTTGAGCAGTTTACCAGAGGGAATGGAAGAAGTGATCTTATTTCCCTTTTCCCCTTTAGTTTATCTCTGACATTGCTTCCTGACAAGAGTAACTTTAAAAGGAAAGGGTTGCGGGGCTGGTGATTTATTAATTTATTGTAAAAAAAACAAAAAACCTCAAAGTGGTTTTCAAAAAGGCAAAACAATAAAATGCAGAATAGTTGAATGATTTCCAAAGTTAGATTGCCTTGAAGAATTAGCTTCTTATTGGTGCAGTATTAAGAACTGTGAGGTTGTCACTTCAGACAGTGCCAGGATTATTATTTTTATATTTTCTGTTTCTGTTTCTTATATGCTTTTCTGATCGTGGGTTTTCTATTTGGAAATGGACGCACATGTGTTTCTAAGATTTGTAATGTAAGAAGAAGTAGACTATTTGTTAGACCCTAATTTTGAGAGCACATCCTTCTAAGATTAAAGATGTAGCAGCAACATCATGTTAAGGTGCTTTGAAACTCCATTGCTCGTACAAATGTTACAGACATTGGTTAGACTTAGTATATATTCTCAAACTGATTTAAGAATTATTTTTATAGATTTATGTGAAACGTTGCATCTAAAAATTATTATTTTTAAGCAAATGCATGCTCCTAGAATATCCTCCACTGATTTTCCAGAAAGCATTTATGATGGGATAAAAGCTTTTTAAATGTAGCCTTTTATATAGTATTTGTAACAAAGCTTCAATAAACTTAATTTTACCTACTAATAAGATAGCTCATCTTTCAGTTTTTTTCTAAATAATTATTTTATAAATTATGTATTCATGGCTTGTACAGTAACATCATCAAGATATATTTTTGTGAATTGATGATTGCTCACAAAAGTCTTGGGCAAATAGGCGCTGATGCTTCTGCATATTTGATTCCAACAGCTGAACAGGGAGAGAGCTGTAGACACTGAAACCAAGTTATGTTTGTATTTATGTGCTTTGTTTATCTGAAACAAAGCTCAGTATTAGGCACCACTGGTTACTGCCAGCTGGGACCTCACACTATAGTCACAGCTGTGCAGAATAGCTAGCTAGAAAAACCAAAGAGAACAAAGATCACACAGTACTGTAAATACAATACCATATCTGTCTGATATCTTGTATTTTTTATATAAGTACAAAAATGGTTAAAGCAAAACTGCAGGGAGCACTTTAGTAGTCCTAATTCACACGCTTGATACCCTATCCTAAAATGTATGACCTTCCATAAGAATATGAATTCATGTGATTTGATACAATGTTTTGTTCTTATAACAGTTTCCTAAATGGAACATGATTTTTTGGAAATGTAGTTGAAGTTTAGGTTTAAAATATGGCTGATACTCATTTCCAGATTAGAAGCTGCTCTAAAGAAAGATCTCTGTATGCAGAATGGTACTAACATAGCCCATGTTTCTGTTTTGTTAGTGAAATGTTGTCAGTGTTAGGAGGCATGTCCACTAATCAACTTAACTCAGTTCCATTGCTGATAGGGGTAAAATATAGTTTGATATGATTCTTACCTTAGAACAATATTCTGGATTTTAATTCAAATGACTTTGATGGAACTTTTGACCAGGGCAACATCTACATTTCCCTTCTTTCCCTTCTTTGCGGTACCTTTTCAAATCCAGTTCAGATTTATGAGACAAGTTCTGATGGGCACGGTTGAAACAAAAATGTCAGGTAGGTAATATAGATGTAAAAGTGCCAATAACTAGGCCTTTGGTTGATCTGTTTGACATCCTATACCCTTTTAAAATGTGGCTCTTTTCGGGGTGTGTATGTGTTATTGGGTTGTTGTTTTTATTCTGACTATATATGTTGTGATCTTTTCTGTGAACTGCCCTGAGACCTCCGGGTATAGGGTTTTATGTAAACTCAATAAATTGGTAATAATAATAATAAGGCATGAAAAGGAATATAAGTTGCCTTCATACTGCCCTGGGCATTCTGAAGTGAAGACTAAAATAAAGATCAAAGGCCTGCAGCCAAAGATTTGACTGAGAAGTTCCATCAGTATATGAAATTGAGTCCCCATTAGGAGCAGTCACTTCTTAGGTTTCACTGGGCCCAGCCACCAGCCTACAAAATTTCCCTTGCAGGGAGGTGGGGTTTGGGATGGGTTGATTGGGTGGAGGAACTTGTAAGGCCACAGTTCACCTCCGGTCTTCACGGAAGCAAGTTGCCCACTTGAAGCTTTCCATGGTGCTGTCCTGCATCATGAGTACATGCTATAGGCATTCAGAATATCTAGCCTTGTAGTACTGTTAGAGAAAGATGAGCATGTGCCAATCAGTTCTGCCTTCTAGCTGTCGTCATACATGTCCCGTTGGTTACAAGGCTTCACTCACATAAGTCCAATACATTTTAGATGGACCTGTGATTCTACAATTGGAGTTTTTTATATAGTGCTTCTGCTGTGTAAGGTGCTTTGCAGAGTGCAGGAGGGCAGCTCCTGCTCTGTAATTTGACACAGGGGAGAGTGGTAAGGAGTGGCAAGTTGGTGGAACAGGAGAAGCAAATGTCATTTGAAGGCATGTACAGGGAAGTCAGAATGAGGAGAGGAGGATGTAAGGCTGTGGAGGACTTTCAGCATAAGAACAAGAAATTTGTGCTGGATTCGGGAGTGGGCAGGAAGCCAGTATAGAGATTCGAAAAGGGGCAGAACAGGCATCATGGCTAGTATCCATGAAAGAGGTGAATGGTTTTGTCTGTAAAGTGCTGGGGAGAACTGAGAAGCCTCCAATAAGTCAATGAAAGATCATAAAAGCAAATATTGTAGAATTTAGTTCCAAGAGCTGACTGTAATATGAACTGGAGTTTTCACCAAGGGAATAGAGAGGAAGGGCCAATTTTTTGCCATGCTGTAAACACAGAAGCATTGTGACTTCACAGCAAAATATAGTGGAGAAAGGAGACAGATAAAGGCTTTGTGCCTATACAGCAGGGTGACAGGAGACACTGTCGACTAATAAGTAGAAAGTACAATGAGAGAAGGGCTTGAGTGAAAAAACCAGAAATTCAGAGTTGGCTATGCTAAGACATTGAAGCATCCAAGGAGAAGTATCAGGTAGAGAGATATGAAACTGGATATTGTCATTGTAATGGGATGGGATTTGATAAGGTCTCACAGAGACAGTGTGTGAAGAGAGAATGGCCAAGAACATATGGCTCTCCAGTGGAGAGAGGAAGCACTTCCTCTGGGGAAATACTGAAGGAATAAGGTTGGAGTGGAATCAGCTTAGGATAAAGTCATGGCTAAGGAAATCAAGTGTATGGAAGGCAGCAGTGAATTGAAGATGGATGAGACAGAGGCATTCTGATGTGTAAGTGATTTTAATGAGGGTGATTTCAGTGACCTGCAGAGGGTGGAAGCCAGACTGGAGATAGTCAAGATCCAAGTAGTCTGAAGAAGAAGTTAATGCAACATGCTCTAGTAATTGAAAGATAGGCCAAACAACAGTTTCTTGAGGAAAGGGGAAAGAGGATTGTTTTTGAATACTGCAGGAAACAAGCAAGGAGGGGTTGATAATATGACAAAGAGGAAGAATAGCAGTGCTGCGGGCTGTGTGTGTGTGTGTGTGTGTACACAATTTGAAGCAGGGAGGAAAAGAATAAAAGGTGCATATGGAAGGGTTAGATGAGGACACTAGTCAATTCAAGGGAGATGGGGATGTTGCAGGAGGTGTAGGAATATGGAAACCTCAAAGATTCCTATCCTTAAATTAGAAAATATGTTGACTTCACTAAGGGCTTGTGAAAATTCTAGGACCAAAAAACCCCAATCTGTTTCAGATGAAGTGTCAGTCAGTAAGTGAAAAACATTCTGTAACTTTCAGATATTTGGGTTCTTTTAGCATTCTTTTATTCTTGGTTACTGATTTACCTTTGTCTTTCCTTGTGTGATACGCTAATCTTTGCTACTGAATAAAGTAAATAAAGTTTACATTCTGCAAGCATATAATCAATCACTTCCTCTGCTGGAATTACCCCAAAGGCAGTTTCAAGTATGTACAGTATTGTTGCATCGGATCTCCCATGAGTGATTTGGCTGACTTTGTGCTGGAATATGAGAGGCAAAGTTCATGTCTTGGGGTTTTCCAATTACATGTAAAAATGTGTGGGCCTTGTATTATTCTAGTGATTGTAATATTCTGGATTATATTTGTACTATTTTAAAAAACTTTCTGCTCAGAGTGCTGGAAATTTAAAAGTCTTTAGGAATAATCTATGTTAATTTTGCATTACCTCCAAAGTTCAGGCTGTAGATGAAAAGCTAAGAAAGAGTCGCTTGCCTAGTGCCTCCAATTAACTTAACGGCTAAGGCCTTCTGGGTCATAGCTCATGTATTTCACTGTCCTGCTACATCAATCCACAAGATGGCCAACACTGCAAGACTTAGAGGTTGCAATCATACATATGGCCAAGAGTAGCAGTCCTTGCTATAACTGCATCTCCCTTAAGACTTCTTCAGCCAGGCACAGGGGTGCCAATTTGAATAAAATATTAGAGGGGCACACGTAAGCCCTGCCCCATATACTAGATCACCATGATGCAGTGCACGCACACAATTTGAATGGCAATGCCCATAAACTTGGGTGGGGCACCTACCTCAAATATTTTGGGGGGGGGCTGAAGACCCCTCCCATAGGGGTTGGCTCCTATGGCCAAGCATGTCTCTCTTGGCCCCCATCTTTGCAAACTGCCAACCTGCCTGCTTTCCCTGTAAAAAAGTGCTGCTTCCTCTTTCAGCTGGGGAAAAGGTGGAGAGGAAAAGGGATTGATCCTGAATTGCTTGGTGATTGAGTCACCATTTGACCACAGCCACACAGCTGAGACATTCTTGGCTCAATTTACACTCTCCTTATGAAACAGGTCATTAATTTATTTTTTTTTACAGTTACAGACAATAAACTGTGATTCAGCAGTTGAATCCATTCCTGAAAGTCATAGTGGTATTTGCATGTTAGAAATGACTTTCGGAACTGTAAGACTCATTTGATTATTAAAAGATAGATTAAGACATATGGCTTTTGCATTAAGTGCTTTAGGCACAATCTATACATTACCCTGCATACCAAGATAGTGTATGAATCCTTGGTGCAACTGATCAGCCCCGGGAGGATGCTCAGGTGTCCAGTGTGTATGCCAGTTTGTGGTTCCATCTCCACCTTAGTCATGAGATGCCTCGAGCTATGGGCAGCAATAGGAGAGCCTCAAAAAAAGTCTAGTTTGCTCATGGTTTTGATTGTGCAGGATCCTCCTGACTTATGGGATGAGGAGGAAGGACTTAACTAGTGACATGCTCAGGCTACTTGATTACTTCCTTTTATCCCATCCTTGACTCCCTAAATATCGGATGCCCTGTAGGGGGTGATGGAAATCTATTTTCCTTTGAGTATCTAGTAATTCCATGGGCTGGGTTTCAATTCTGCACTTGTTGCACTTGTGCTTTCTGGATTGTACTCACAGTTTTTGTTTTTAATTAATGAAATAATGAATCTTCAACAAAACTGCATTTATCATATGGATTTGTTTTGACACTGTTTGATGATAAGGGTGCATTTCCCTTTGTGGCATGGTGTTTGCTAGCCATGACAGCAAGCTCTTTATTTTCTCAGGATCTCCAAACATGGGTGGATGGTGCTAATGAAAAAGGCTTTGTCCTTGTTTCATTTGGAGCAGGAGTCAAATACTTGTCAGAAGATATAGCACATAAATTGGCCCATGCTCTGGCAAGACTTCCTCAACGAGTCATTTGGAGGTATGTATCATAGCACAATAGCTTTGTCAATAGGTTTAAAACATTTATGGATATCCAGGACCAAGTCCAGGCTACATAAACACCATGCATTTAAAGCATATTGAAAGCACATTTCTCATTCAAAAAATTCTGGGAATCATAATTTGTTTAGGGTTATAAGATTTGTGGTTCTGTGAAGGGTAAATTGCACCTGCCTGCTTTTTTTGTGGGGTAGGGATGTGCTTTGAATGGATGGTGTTTATGCAGCCCAAGTCTTGTCTAGGAGAGTGCAACACAGGCAGCAAAAAATACAAAGGAGTGGCATCGTCTATTCCAGGCGCATTCACCCACCTTTCTGTACTACCTGCCCACAGAACTTTTAAGTTGCAGTTCACAACAGGTGGGAAAGAAGTGTAGGCCAAGAAAATAACTTAAGGTCCAAATCAAGGGGAGTTGTCTAAAAATGTATTGCAAATATTACATAGTTGTTTAATTTTGGATTTTAACAGTCTTATTTATCATCAGTGTGTTACATTGCATGAGCTTTCTTGAACTGAAAACTGACCTGATGTATTTGGCTTTTAGCCTATTTGTGAAACTTTTAAAATCCATCCCCAGTGTACCTCATTTGATGCACCTGATTTTCTGCCCTTGTCCTAACCCGGGGGCAGATAACTCCACCCTCCCATGAGCCATGTTAAACAAGTGGCTTGCCCCAGTCCTGCCAATCAGATGTTTGTGGTGCTTGCAGTGAGCCACTTTGAAATCCTGACAATGAGCTGATGCTTCAAAGCGCCATGCACAGCTATCTGCAAACCACCAGCCAGTGGATCTTCAGGGCTTCCAAAGAGCCACCAGGTCTTTGTGGGCACCATCAACCAGCTGATTGGCAGTGCCTGCAACTCCGAGTTTTTGGTCCAGCCACAGCTTCAGCTGCCGCACACTTCATGTATTTATTGTATTTATTTCATAAGATTTATGTACCACTCAAAGCGGTTTACAAAAAAGATAAAACAGTAAAATTATCACTAGAAAATTTACAAAATTACAGAAATTTAAAAACCACAATGGAAGAGAGTAAAACAAATTAAAACTCATACAAACTTTCTAAAAATCTGTGTAGGTTTGTCTAGTTAAGAATATCTTCAGGCACCAAAAAGAATACAGTGAAGGCACCTGCCTAATACCAGTAGGCAGGAAGTTCCAAAGTTTTGGTGCTGCCACACTAAATGATTGACTTCTTACAGATGCGGTGCAAGTATTATGTAGCAACTATAAAATGCCTGTTCCTCCAATTGAAGCAGTTGATTGGGTACATATGGGGAAAGGGGATCTCATGGGTAAACTGGTGTCAAGTTGTTAAGGGCATTGTATACTAATAGTAACACCGTGAACTCAGCCCTTGAAGTACATCGGTAAGCAGTGCAGACCTCTGAGCACAGGTGTTAACGTTCTGAGAAGGCTGCAACATATATGACGCCAGGTATAGGACAGGTGTGTTTCACTTGGCCAAAACAGCCTCTTGGGTAGCCCTGGCAGGTGTATTTTGGCCCGAAGTCCAGAAATTGCCTACTCTTGTCCTAACACATAAGCTATGTGTTTCTATTTTTAATGAATTGCATACTGGATTTTAAATCCTTTGATTTGCAAGTCATTTGCACAGTAGAAAAGGAACTAGCAAATTGTTCTCTAGATCTTCCTTAGAATGCATTTTGAAACTGGCTTCTTCTCTCTGTGTTAGGTATTCGGGGAAGAAACCTAGGAACTTGGGTAACAATACAAAACTCATAGAATGGTTACCGCAGAATGACTTACTGGGTAAGTAGAATTGGAAGTGATGTTTAGTTCTCTCTGCTCTTAAACACTAAAATCCCATTTTATCTTATTTGTATAATACATTGGATTTCTAGATTTGGTATTATTAAAAACCAGGGTTCTGATAACTCAAATAGTGTTTCGGAAAGATATGTCCACTTTTTGTATTACTTTTGGTTGTGAATATGGTTTTATTTGTTTACTCTTTATCATGTCAGTATACCACCTTTTCCTCCAGGGAGATCAGGGTGGTATACGTGCTTCTCCGCCTCCCCAGTTTATCCTAACAATAACAGCCTTGTGAGGTAGTGACTGCCCCAGGGTCGCCCAGTGGGTTTCATGACTTGAGTGGGGATTTGAACCCTGGTCTCCCAGGTCTTAGTTCAACACACTAACCACTACACCACATTGGCTCTTTTCTTTGCACTACCAAAGTTATACTAATGTGCTTAGTGGTACATCAGCTATATTATCGCTAATAATGTAGCATTTAAGAGAGATTGCCTCTCTTGGCAGTATACACACCTACTTAGCATCTGTTCTGACAACTGTTTAAAAATTGAAGCCATTGATGTTTTTATTGCCCACACTTTGAAGCATGAAGACAGAATTTAGATCTCATGTGTAGTTCGAAAAGTGGCTTGGCAAGCAATAGCTTGTTTCTGTGTTCTTCAGCCATGGCAACAACACTGCCACATGCACATGTCACCTGCAATGAAAAAGCACTTTTCCAAGGGAGATGGGGATGTCCTCTTATTCCCATTCTAAGTTTATGCAAATGCCTATTTATTAAGTACATAGATATGGTATTTTATGATAAGTTAAAGCTAACATGAAGCATTTTCTTCCCTACACCTTGCCTCTTGCCGCCTTAGGTCACTCTAAGATTAAGGCCTTCCTGAGTCATGGTGGTCTGAACAGCATTTTTGAAACCATGTACCATGGTGTACCTGTGGTGGGAATTCCTCTTTTTGGAGATCATTATGACACTATGACCCGAGTGCAGGCCAAAGGCATGGGAATATTACTAAACTGGAAGACTATTACGGAGGATGAATTATATAAAGCACTAGTGAAAGTTATTAATGATCCCAGGTAAGATTCCTTTGCTAAGCTTCCACTAATGTGGAAAAAACAAGTCTATAAAGTAGTTATAGTAGCCATATGCAACTGTCCACTGAGTTTTAATGGTTGATATTTTATAGATATTTATGATTGTGTTGTATAATATCAGATGTATTTTATTTTATATTATAATGCTCTGGGCTCCTCTGAAGGAAGGGCAAGACAGAAATGTAACAATAAATAGATTTCATAGATTCACCTCCAGAAAATTACATTCAGAGGTGATGAAGCAATTAATTGGGGGAATTGCATAGATGCAATATGCTGAATTAGTTCTGTTTTTCCACTTCACAGCTACAGACAAAGGGCCCAGAAGCTGTCTGAAATTCATAAAGACCAACCAGGTCATCCTGTTGATCGAACAGTCTACTGGATTAATTACATCCTTCGTCATAATGGAGCACAGCATCTACGTGCTGCTGTTTTCACAGTCTCTTTATATCAGTATTTCTTATTGGATATTGCCGTTATTGTACTGCTTGGTACTGCCTTACTCTGCTATGTTTTGGTCAGGATAGCAAAATTTATCCGCAAGCAAAGCAAACATCTTTGGTCCACTGATGAACCTACTACCATTAATGGACATTACCAAAATGGGATACCAAATGGCAAGTATAGAAGAAATGGCCACATTAAACATGAAAAAAAGGTGAAATGAGCCAACTGCCCAATGTACATTAGCAGCGAATCAGTTCTATAATTGAATTTTATAGCTGTAACTTAGTCTAACACCTACTTAAAGCAAAACAATAAACAGTTCTAACGCTCCCCTACAGTATGTAATCTTATGTGATTAAATTTTGCAGAACTAAGGAAAATCTTTAGAAAAATGAAGCACAACCTAAAATGCAAAATGTATTTTATTCTTAATACTGATGCAAAAAGGTTATTCTGGCACTGAAGTTTTTTTAGAAGCCTTAATTCTCTGAAGTAATTCAATAAGTATATTTATGACTTCTCCATTTGTGAATCTACACGTGTGCGTCCCAGATAAGGAAAGGTTCACTCTTACTTGGCAACTATTCTTCCTTTTTTTCATATATTCATTCACATTTTTCCAGAGAGAACTTTGTTTTGATTCCTTGAAGTTTCACTATGTTATCTGGCAATGATGTTAAAGTCATCTTTCCTGGTGTTTGGTATATAGCAGTGAACAAACTGCAGAATCATAATGCAGCCATATAAATCATATTCTTAAACGGCGCTGAAGAATATGATAACAAAACACTAATTTTGATATACTTCTTAACTCTTCCTTTCTCTTCCATTTCTTTAGAGAAAAGGAAATTGCACAAGAGTACCGTAAGCTGTAATTTTATATTTATGTATATTTTATCTTCCTTCTTCACTTTCCACATATCCATTAATTTATGCCATTGTAAGGGTGTTGTTTTATTTTGATAATTACAAGGGCTGTGTGGATAGATTAGATAGATTTAGAAAAACAAATGAAGCAGAGGGGAAAGAAAATCTGCCCCAGGCTCTTTGGAAAAGGTCTTGCCATGTCCCTTGAGCAATGCAGAATCAAACCACCTTTGGGATTTGTTACAAAGTTGAATGTCTTTGCTTTTATATTATTGCAATTAAGTTCCCCACTCGCACCCCAGAGCCATGGTGGTTCTGAGGTTCACTGTCAATAGTTCTATCTGTGTTCCTTCTGCTGGTCTGGGCCACACAATCCATGTTACATAGTTGCCAACATCAATTCTCTGAATAAATTGGAGGCTATCCTTTTTGTCAGTTACTGCTGTCTTTGTAGAGGTTTGATATCATGCATGACATTGAACCTAGGAAACCTAGTTGGAATGTTTGTCTCTGCCCACGCCCATAGCTGCCCTTCTGCACAACACTTTCAATCACTGTAGCCGATACCAGACTTTTATGGCTTTAAACAGAGAATGGGAACATAGGGCGTTGAGCAAATATCAGGACGGTCCTATTGAACCAGTGTTGGCAACTATGAGTTTATTAATTTCCATGTCATTCTGTTTACTTGGAATTTGCACTGCACATGTTGTGAGTGTCCGCTGTATTTATTTGCAGTTTGAAATCCCATGTCTTAACAGCAGGGGGCTGGGGGCGGGAAGTCTCTACTGAGTGGTGTTCACTAACATGGGAAGAGTTCTGAACAAAACAGAATGCTAAAAATCATCTTCATACACAGTGACATGGCATTCCATTATCATCCCATCAGGAGCCTCTATCTTGTAGCAATAAAGTAGCATTGCAAATGTGCTTCTAATATTCAGTACAGGACAGTTGTACTGCCTTTCCAAATACTTGAAGAAAAAATGATATTATCGATAAGTCTGTTAGCTTTATCTTTTTACAATCCTATCAATATGTGGCAACTTAAAGGAACACAAAGAGGCAATGAGTGTTGGGAAAGTGACAGGACCTAGAGTGTATGAATGAGTTGGTTTTAATGTTTTTCTTATTGATGGTACACAAGCACTGACCGGATGATTAAGAATAATTTAATCTCCACTGTGATACAACTTAAGCAATAAACATGGATTTAATATAGAAACAAATGGTTGGAAGCACATCTTTATTCAAACACACTTGTCTGTTTATGTGTATACTTAACAGCTATACCCTTTGTGTGCATGGCTAATATCTGTTAGGTTTTATATTCTTGTGTGCGTATGTTCTGCATATACACTCAGTCACACATTACATAACACAGTTGAAAAGAAGAAATACTCCTATTTCCTCATGCCTTTGGTCCACTGTCAGTTTAATAAAATGGGCTCACTTAAGTCTGCAACATTGTGTTCTAGTACAGTGCAGTTTTTCATCATACGGAAATTCTTGGACATTGCTCACTGTGTGAAAAATAAAGCAAGAAAAGAATCAGTGTGGTACCAATATTGAAGTTATTTAGATTGAGGAATAGCTAATTTCCACAAAATCTTCCAGGTATCTCTATCTTGTACCTAGTTTGTATGCTCCCTAGCATACCTGACACTTTTTATTCTAGATATGTTTGTAGACCAGACCATTCGAGATATGTTTGTAGAAGTAAATCCCTACTGGGAGTAATGGAAGCTAGGGTTGATTTGTGTAACTATTTTGGAAGAGCTACTTCGACAAAAATTTCCTTGTGTTTATTAGATGTGTCTGTGAGGAACACTGTTCATGTGAATTGGCTACCGTAAATATCCCCAAAAGGCACATCATGATCTATGTGAGAAAATTCACCCAGCTTGTCACGTGCACAGCAGCAACTTGTGCTTTTGGCAACCAGTTGTCACAACTGATTTGCAACAAATGTTTTCACATAACCTCAGACTGGTTGCTATTGAGTCCTGTTTGCCCCCAAAGTTTTGATGATCTTGTAGTCCTTAGTATTATACCTTCACAATAAATTGGTTGGGAGAGACTCTCATGAGACTGCTGTTCCCAAATAATTAATTTCTTAGTACAGTAGTCCCTCGGGTTAAGAACTTAATTCGTTCTGGAGGTCTGTTCTTAACCTGAAACTGTTCTTAACCTGAGGTACCACTTTAGCTAATGGGGCCTCCTGCCGCCACGCAATTTCTGTTCTCATCCTGAAGCAAAGTTCTTAACCCAAGGTACTATTTCTGGGTTAGCGGAGTCTGCAACCTGAAGCGTCTGTAACCAGAGGTACCACTGTATAGTTAAGAAAGTTAACTTGCCATGTAATTTTCCTGAGTTTGTTTATTATCTATTATTTTATTTCATAAAAATTATACACCACCTGATTGTTAAAAACCTCAGAGTAGTTTACAAAGGGAATAAAACAATGAAAGCTGGATGTTGGCATTTCACCCAGCTGTTTCTATTTCTCCTCATTTCCCTTCAGGGAAAGATGATCCTTCAGAAACTTCAATGGGAGCAGTTCAGGAACAGCAAATTCATTTCAGCCATTGTCTTTCATATGATTTTTATAAATCAAGATTGCATCTTGTCAGCATTGTTGGGTGATAGTGTAAAATTAGCATTGCTCAGTTTGAATAGTGAAGATGGAGTTAATTTTTCTGCTATTCAGTGAATTAAAACCCGTGTTACCTGAGTACTCGGAGAGGTTCTTAAAATAACTGAATAAACAGACATTTTGACACACATTTAACTAAGCTGCTTTTGTATTGGCTCCACAAGAACACGCAACATTTTAAAACACGCACAAACAAACAAATAGTTTAAAACACACAATTCCACATTGACATTGCTGTTTAGCTCAAATGTATCAAATTGTGTCTTTCAAGTTAAAGTTCATTTAGAACTGCGTGTTCTGAGAGCGAAGGAACGTGTTCAAAGCAAGTGACTGATTATGTACTTAATGTGAATTTTTATGCCTTGTTTTAAAAATCAGATTAATGTAGGAATGGGATGAAACAGAATTCTGAGGCATGTGAAAGCAAAACAAAGCAAAAATATACTGATCTTTCTATCCCCACCCTGAAGAATAGATTTTTTTGGTCAACTTCATGACAGAAGGCTAAACTTTATATGAATGTCAATTGGTTGTATAGTGTGTGGGCGGGGAGTGTATTTATACATTTACACATGCACATTAGTACTTTTTGGTAATGCTACTCACTGGTACAGAGTTCCATCACTTGGGGGGAGGGTTCTGCCTGTGGCGCTTATATGAAAATGGAAGTACCAACACCTCATTTTTTAAAACAGAAAATGCACAGAATGTGTGTATGTAAATTTTTGATCCCCACAGGGTGTGAAGAGGGGAGTTGGTCCATTTATTCAAAAATAAAATACATGCAACTTCAAGTGGTATGTTTAGCATCATATGTAGCTTGATCTGCCAATGTGTGCATTTAAAATAGCTGAAGGGAGCTCCAGTACTTGGATATATTGGCATAGTGATGCAATTGTATTTATACACTTGTCCTTTGAAGGGCTTTTTTTTTTTTTTTTGCATTTCAAGGTAAACAACTTTTAGCACTGGAAGGATTATATAACAAGACAACTTGTCCTCAGTTTTCACATGATAAATGGTGTTTCTATATGGTAAGTGGATTACTGACAAGTGGATTTTTAGGATGTGGGTACAGGTTTTTAAAGCTGATACAGTTATGCTTTGAAGACATATTTAGCACATGTACATCGAGGAGGAGACTCCCAGGCTTCAGAAATGGTGGAACCCATGGGCTTCTGTATTGAAGGCTTGGTTTGCACACATTTTATGAGGTATAATAAGCCTAGATTAAAACACTGATACAGTCTAAGGGTTAAGTGAGTTGAAAGAAAACAGAACCGCTTGACTCAAGACCGTTTTTCCTCTCACGTTCCCGCCCACTTTCACAAGGAGAAATCTACTTTCTGTTTTCTGTACACCAAAATAGAACTATGTCTATTTCGACAAGTATTGGTGAGGTGGCTGGACTTGCATTTTGCCATTGTGTTGGGGTTTGATGATCTCAGATCAGATGGTTTGATGGTCCCAGATCATTATTGATACATAGCCTACTATATTTTGTCTAAATGGCAGTTGTTGCTGAAAAAACTGTCTTGCAGCAATACACACTACCAAACGGGAGCAGCACAGATATTCCTGTATCGGCAAGTTCAGGATACTCAGTAACTGAGTAATTTTGGGGAAATCCCACTTCCAAAAAATGTATCTTGGATGGTCCTATCACACAGCAGTCCAGTAAGTTGTTCTTTTTGCACAAGACAACTTTGTAAATTGCAAATGGGTTTCATGCCTACTCTCATGTCTGTTTCTTCAGTAGAAATGTAGCTTACAAATTTTGACTAAGCAAATGTAAAATCAACCTTGGCTTAACTATGAATGAACCTTGGCAGCAGTTCAGGTGTCAGTCCTTCACAAGGTGCTTGCATCCTGCACTGTTTTTGAATGACTGTTACAGCTCACCATTTGGGCACCTGCGTATCAGAGGCGAGCTGCATTAGGCATTCAAAAATCCTGCACAATCACCTTGTGGCAAACTGTTGTGGATCTCCTGCCTGCAAACATGTAAGATTCAGGCCTTTCTGGCATTTGGTTACAAGTGTCACCACAGCATTATAATACACCAACAAACCAAAAAGTTGTAAGAGGTATTTATCATATGAGTTAAGGTTTACAAGCATGTGTGTGTGTGTGTGTGTGTGAGAGAGAGAGAGAGAGAGAGAGAGAGTTTTACCTATAAAACCCATGATCCCGTTGTACAGACTTTGTGACCCACAGATTGGGAAACATTGATCTGCAGAACAGAAGAATAATGAAACACATGCAATCCCTTTCATTGTCTTACATTAAGTATTTGATTTGTCCATAAGAGGAGGGAACAAAAGCACTATGAATGATGTTACTTCAGTATCTGATGAGGAAAAAGTGGACTTATTCTCTACATGTTTCCATCATGGGTACTTAACATGAGTTAGAGTTAGCAGTACAGAATTCTGCATGCACTTTTGGGAAGTAAGAACCCAAATACCCAATTCCTGATTTCATAAATTATAAAGTACAATGGTGAGGTCCATGCCCTGAGAGGACTTCATACACTTAAGTCAGGGCAGAGGAGCCTTAGGCTCAGGGACCAAGTCTTGCCCTCCAAGGCTATCTGCCTAGGCCTTGGGGTCCTCCTCAGCCATACACCCTACTGATGTTGTTTTGGATATTTTCTTAGTGTTTTTGACTGGCTGGAATGTGTACTTGAATTTTGATAATGTCTGTAGCTTGCCTGGATGGTGAGATAGAGGGGGTGGGGTGTGCCTGCGTGTGTGAAAACTAGCCTTTTGTACAAAGATACCATTTACATTTTACATTAACTGTTCCACCTAGTTTTGCCTCTGGCTCTGCCCATATCTGGCAAATGGCTGAAAAAGGTTCACCGCCCTGCCTTTAGTGGTTGTATAGAAGAACCTCAGCAGCTGTGATTTTTGTCATCCTAGTGTTGTATTGATAGAACAAGCTGAAGGTGACATCCTGTGCCGCCTGCCCACTTTCACAAGAAGAAATCTATTTTCTGTTTTCCCTACTTCAGCCCCCCAGAAGCTGCTATGGAGGGTTCCTCCCACCTTCCAGCTCATATTCTGGCGAGTACAGAAGTTTATGGGAGGAATGTGAAGGAGAAGCCCTGTTATGCTAGTAGACACCACCTTATGCTATGCTGGAACTCACCCTGAATCTGATTGAATTTTCCTATATTCTTCTATACCCTAAGTTTCTACAGTGTCCCATCATTTTGTCGCGAATTACTTGCGGCGCTTTTTAGCGAAACGCTCAGAGTCCCAGGTTTTTCCAGTGCAGTCTTTTTAATGTGAGCTATATACAGGTATTTACAAAAACAGTCCATACAGAGTACCTGCTCCTTAAGGCAAACGAATACTCTCCACCACAGCACCACCACACCACAGCACAACCACCGCTAAAACCACCACAGTTACTGTTGAACAGGCTTTCCTTTTTAAAACAGGTGATAGCCAATCACATTACAGTGGTGCCTCGCAAGACGAAATTAATTCGTTCTGCAAGTTTTTTCTTCTTGCGAGTTTTTCGTCTTGCGAAGCACGGTTTCCCATAGGAATGCATTGAAAATCAATTAATGCGTTCCTATGGAGACCGCTTGCCAGGCTGGCGGTGCGGAGAAGGGCTTTTCTCCCCACCGCAAGCCTTCAGGACAGGTAGGGGAACAGAGGGGAAGGCGCGCAGCGCTTCTCCTCTGTTCCCGGGGCTTGCGGTGGGAGGAGGGTTTTTCCTCCCCACCGCCAACATTCAGAACAGCATTCTGAATGTTGGCGGTGGGGAGGAAAGCCCTCCTCCCACCGCAAGTCTTCAGGACAGCCATCCGAAGGCTGGCGGTGGGGCGGAGAGACCTCCTCCCGCCGCCAGCCTTCCGAGCAGCCTTCCGAAGGCTGGCGGTGGGGCGGAGAGACCTCCCCCCACCGCCAGCCTTCCGAGCAGCCTTTCGAAGGGTGGCGGCGGGAGGAGGTCTCTCCGCCCCACCGCCAGCCTTCGGAGGAGCCTTCCGAAGGCTGGCGGCGGGAGGTCTCTCCGCCCCACCGCCAGCCTTCGGAGGAGCCGTCCGAAGGCTGGCGGCGGGAGGAGGTCTCTCCGCCCCACCGCCAGCCTTCGGAGGAGGTCCGAGGACAGTGGGGAAGACGCGCTGCGCTTCCCCGCTGTCCTGGAGATTTCCCTATGGGCTTTCGTCTTGCGGAGGAAGCCCATAGGGAAATTCGTTTTGCGAAGCGCCTCCAAAACGGAAAAACCCTTTCGTCTAGCGGGTTTTTCGTCTTGCGAGGCGTTCGTCTTGCGGGGCACCACTGTAATCACACTCCTGCCGAGTCACTCTGACCCAGCACTTCACAGAGTATTGCATCAGCCTGTTGAAGCCTGCAGACTTACTCAGTATCCTGCGAATCCCAACACGTTTATCTTTATTTCTTTATTTCTTTATTTCTTTTCATTAGTTCTTTATTGTAATTAAGTGTTTCGTGGCTTTGATACATTTATTTATCTTTGGTACCGTAGGCCTTATGCAGTCAAAATTGAGCAGTCTTCACTGAAATAAAAACAAAAGGACTTGAAAGTGCCAAATACTGGATGGATCACAACCATTTTGAGATACCCTCAATGCACTGCTTATTTAAAAACACATTAGCTAGCTTAGAATCTCCCAAGATTATTTCTTAATTCCTCAGGGGTAGGCTTAACCCTGGTCCTCACATTCCTGCAGTATCATGCTCTCTCTGCTGTGTTATCTCCTAGGGCTTAAAAAAAAATCAGCATTTGTCAAGTATCACTTGTCTATTGTAGAAAAAGATTTGGAGACCTACTTCTGTCTGACAAGGAGTAAGACATAATTGAATGTATTATAATATTCAAAACCATCAGATATATTTTCAAACTATAATGTGATTTTAAAACAATCCTTCAGATAGGTTTAGGGGTTTTTTTGTGTTAGTACCTGTGGAGTTTATTTGGGTGCTGGTAAGAGAACTAAAGGGGATTTGTTTCTTTCCTTGTGGTTTTTGTGGGTAACAATTTTATGATGAAGATGGGATAAGTTGTACTGGTGCCCTTGCGAAAGTAGACTACAATGTTCCAGAGGGATGGGGGCAGTTTCTAGGGAGTAAGGTATGTAGGGGGACAATTACAGGCATGTGTTCTCCACAATTGGCACCAAAGATCACAGAGATGATAAGTAGTTGTTTGAACAGGAGTGGATGAATGGGCATATAGCACAGAGGCAGAAGGATACGAATGTCTGGCATTTTCTGAGCAAGCACCATGAGTAGAACTAGCAAAGAACTCAGAACAGACAAGAACAAGACAGTAAGTTACATCAACATCATTCCCCTAAAGCACTGTTTTTGGAGAGCCCTGTTAAAATAATCTCTGGTTGAAAGCTAGACCTGCTGTCACAAAACAGCTTCTCTTTTCCCATCCTGCATTTTAGTATACATGCAGGTCTCACTATCCTAATGCAATGCATTCTCAGGCAAGTGTTCACACAGCGAGTTAATGATTTCCCTTGATGCCTATGGGAAAATTTATAATGTGTTCCCGACCATGGAATTTTGACACCAAAATGATGGAAAAACCCTGGAAAAATCTCCAAAACATTGCAAAAGGAATACGAGGAAGGAAAACATGCTCTTATTTGTCTGATCTCGCTTGCTGTCTTCCACCATGGTTTCTGGTGAAGTGGCTGCCCCAGACCAGCAAAATACAAAAACTAAGGCTTGTTTAAGACTACTGATTTGTTCACAGTACTACACACAGGTCCGGCTGTTTGAATATTTGAATCTGCTGTGTGCATAGTGAGGTTGGGTACGAATTCCTCATGTTTGGCTAAGTGAATTTTCATACAACAAGCATTTGGATAGTAGGAGCTGCATGTTCAGCAGTCAGGGGAAATGTTTCAAGGGTACACTGCAATGTTGTTTTTAAACATACAAATCTCTGAATGGTTTTAGGCATCTTCGGCTCAGGCACTTTGGAGAGATCCTGATTTAGATGAGAAGAGCCCTGAATCTGTCTGAAGCTGCCCTGCTACAGTTCTTCAGTTGGGATTCATCCATATCTTTTACCTCCAGCAGTTCCATAAATTACAGTATATCCACTAAATGCTAAGATAAAAAGACATGGATTCAATTTTGGGTTACGTTTTGTAAAGAAAAGCAATTAATGAGTGCAATAAATAATACAGGTGTACCTTGGAAGTTGGAACAGAATCTGTTCCAGAAGTCTGTTTGACTTCCAAAATTTTCGCAAATCAAATCTCAGCTTCTGCAGCCAATCAGAAGCCATGGAAGCACTGTTGTACGTTCAGGTTCCAAAAAAATTTCGCAAACTGGAACACTCACTTCCAGGTTTGCGGCATTTGGGAACCAAACTATCCTGAGTACCAGGAGGTTCAGGATCCAATTTATGATTCTCATAACTTATCCTGGGTCTCATACTCATTAAATGGTTGCTTAATGTACTTTCTCAGTTTCCTGAAAGATGCAGGATACAGGTGTGAATGAATCAGGGTGAATGAAAAGGGCAGAGCACTCAGTGATGTCATTCCTATGCCCAATCTATGGGAACTTATTAAAAAGTTATTTGTGCTCCCACTTTGGTTTTGTCCAAGAGAGTTTTGACTTCAGTTTGCAAACATAATATATTTAAAATGACCTAATT